>NW_025999413.1:6945000-8145000 GCF_019419815.1 Pyrus x bretschneideri
CATATTTTTTTTAAATTCTATTTTTTTCCTATAACTTCTATTTTACAAAATTTGGTTCATATTTTTCTTTAAATTCTATTTTTTTTCCTATAACTTCTATTTTACAAAATTTGGTTCATATTTTTTTTAAATTCTATTTTTTTCCTATAACTTCTATTTTACAAAATTTGGTTCAAATCTAACGGCCAGCTGACGTCACTTAGCCGTTGGATTTGAATTTAAGTTGTAATTTTTAAATAATAAATTATGTTTGGTCCTTTGGCTCTCGGGTTTTTTGTAACAGGGCTAAAACGAGTCATATGGCCCTTTGACCCTCGGTTGGAGATGGAGGCAAATATGATCATGTACTGTTCATTAAAATATTAATATCTTGAAGGACCAGAGGGCTAAAACGAGCTATCTAGTCAGTCCTCGGTTAGAGATGACCTAAGTGTCCAGGAGTCCAACACTACCACGGATCTCGAAATGTGGGGTTTAGAATTTGAGCCCAAGCCTGACTCTCTCCTGATTTACTATTTGTTCGACAAGCTCATCGGAAAGCCACTTCCAACGGCGGAGATGATCAAACACCTTGTCTCCGGGAAGAAGAATTTTCCGGATCCCACTTTTATACCGCCAGGTAATTTGTTCTATTTTTTGTTGTATACAGTTAACTACTTTTTAATTTGAAGTCCTGTATGTGTGTATATATTTATTGTATTTTTACTGTTATTTTTGCAGAAAACTTCTCTTTTCGATCGGAAAAGAACAAAGCGTTCTTTTTTGTTCCATTGTGGATGAACAGGCTGATCCTTCCCCGAGGTTCACTGTTCGGGGAGCCTTTGGCGGTTTTCTAGTGAGAAGAGTGTTAACCATCTTCACAATGGTGAAGAAGTTTGTATCGGGACTGCAAGAACCTTTATCTCTTTTAAGAATATAGAAGAGGAGGGTGGTTATGAGATGGTTGAATATAAGCTTCTGAACTCTGAGGCCCTTGGAATCGATCCAAGATTGATACAATCAAGACCGTTCAATGATCTGGTATATTGAATAATTATTATAACTGTTAGTTTACAGTTCTTAATTGTTTTATTGATATTGCTTCCCTTCTCTGTCTTATAGCTCCAACTCTACTCCATCGTTACCATTACATGCCATGACGGCAATTTGGAGAAGATCAAGAAGGGTATCGTGGCCCCTGCGCTGCTTACTGGTGGAGGTCATCAGATTATTCTGCCTCCCGATGCTGACATTGGAGCCAAGGGATCCATTGCCCCACTTATCGACTACATCTCGGGCAACCCGGACAGCCCAGCTCCAAGTTCCGCTCCTCAACTTGGATTATTTGGACTGGAAACAGATTCCATTCTTGCACTCACCACAGGTGCTGCTGGGGAAGCTTCCACCTCCTAATTCAGCATGAGTGGCGCCCAATTTTCACTCTTACTTCTGCTAATTTGGAAATTTGCAGTTTTCTTTGCTACGAACTTTTTTGCTGTAATCAGACATGTTTTTCAATTTTGTTTTGTTGTTTGCTCGATTCATGTCTTTTGTGTTCTGCATGCTTGATTGTGTTTGTGTAGCAAGATAAGAAAACTATGAATTTGAAACCATGTTTGTGTAGTTTTGTTACGTTCAGATGTTCATTTTCTCGGTGAACCCTCGTCCTGCCATTTGAAATTCTTCACCCAGATCTTTCTTTCTCCGAGGTTTAGTTTTGTTAATTAGTTCTAACATCGGATCATTAGGGTGAGTTGTGTTATGGTTGGGAGTCCCCATATGGAGGGCAGGGCACACACTACACAGTTGTTTCAAGCTGTTACTGATATGTGCCTCATCAGAGCTGTACGAGGGGGATTACACAGCTAGAGACGGTCAAACCTTTAGCCTTGAACAAGGTGACCGACCGGGAGGTGAATATGTGCACTGTTAATTTTGTCCTTGCCATCTTTAGATTTGAGAATATTGTAATCTCAATTCTCTGCTGGCATGCATGTATAGGGTTAAAAACGAAATGGTTATCGGAACACAGAAATGAAAACTAAAGGTTAAAAATGAAATGATCCTCAAACGGAACCAAATATGGTCATTCTACAAAGATAGCAATTTGGGGACTCGCCTTTGCTGCAAACAGATCGAGGAGAACTAAGGTCACTAGCCTTTCCAAAATCAAAATGCCATTTACTCCTGACTTAGAAATAAAATATCAAAGAACAATGACATCCACTCACAAATTTCGGTTTCTTTTTGGAGTTAATGCAGATCTCCAAAATTGTTTCAGGATATACCATTTTGATCTGCAAAAAATATCACTAACCTCCCAAGTTTGGGAAACAGAACAACAGCAGCAATCCCAGTCGAAAATGCCGAGTGAAGAAAATCCAAAGTTGCTCAGCTCCATCCCATGTTTCCATAGTTCCAAGCCCTCATAAGTCACAGCTTGACGAACTGTTGCCGATCAAGAAGCACCTGTGGGTCCATTAGTGGTTTTGCTGATCACACCTTTCCCAAAATACTCAGCGATCACAGAAAAACCATCCTTTGAACTTTTAACTTGCTGGAAGAACCGATCCTGATCTTTGGAGTTCCGCTCTAGACTTCTTTTTGTTTCGAGAACAGATTTGTATTCAGGAGCACATACAGGACACTCCTTCTCATTATCCCCGAGGCAACGCTGATGGAATGAGTGGATACACATAAAATGCACAGCTGGGAGATCGAGGGTGAAAGTGCATGCAGTGCACTTGCTGAGCTGAAAGATTCTGGCATTTGTCCTAAGATCCTGAATTTCGTTTCTCATTGCAGATGTGGTTTCCTGAACAATGAAAGGATTCATTAGATAACCTCTCTCACACGCACACAACCACACATAGTTTGGATTGAAACCTAAAGGGCATGAAGTATAATTTTGTTTGGCAGATTTTATTTATTGACAAAACTTTATTTAGTAACCCACACACAAAGTAATATTCTTATCAGAAATCATGAAGAGCACCATCATGTATCTGAATGTATCTTTCGTGACAAAGACTCAGCTTCACTTACTGGGGTAACATGTAAAGAACAATTTTCGTACCAAACATGTTTGGTAATTTCCATTGTTTAAACCTTATTTTCTACGTTAAAGTTCCTCAGATTAGTTTTTTACTTGCTAAATAATATGCCAATTTCCCACAAAGAACACTGGTTACGAGAATGTTGAAAGATCAAGTCCCTAGATTTGTGATGCACATGTCATAGCTATTTAAATTACTAGAGCATTTTTTCCCTTTTTTCTGTGCAGTTTCAGACCTAACTAGAATCCCATGCAACATTATCTATACACTGCTTTGACAAGATTACATTCGTCATTCGTGCCATTACAAAAGTTTCCAAGGAAAGCGTAAATAAGAAACATAAAATGTTAACCAACTTTTACTGGAAGCAGGCGAAATGAACAACAGAGGTACAATAGATAAATTCACAATGACAGCTGCAGTAAGGACTAACCTGATACTTTTCAATTGCTCGACGGTCCTCTTCGATCAGCCTCGATTCTTGTTCAAGCTTTCTGGCAATGTAATCCTTAATGACAGAGAGTGTGAGACATGGATTTCTGGATAAAGTTTGAAGAACAATAATAGGAGGCAATATGTCATCCCTTTCTATATATGTCAAAACTTCCTTCACTTCTTTGGAGCAATCTTCTCCAAGTTCACCAAAATATTTTAGCAGATCTGCCCAAAGAGTGGGGTCCCCACCCTTCCCTGAATCCCCTAGTCGTTTGCAGCAATCAATCAAACCCTCGTGGTCATGAGCTTGCATGTAGCAAGCAATCACCTCTTTATAAAGTTTCAATTTTTCATAGAGATACAATAGGCCTTCCTTAAATGCATTCATTTCACAAAGAATTATGGCAAGGTCAACATCATAAAGCGGAAATTCCAGGTCAGATGGCCATGCAGTCTTAAGAAGTCGTAGCCCTTTCTCTTGCTTTTCAAAACGGTCCTTTTCCTTGTTTGAATCTTTGGTATCAGCAATCAATTTCCCATTGGACTGGCTTCTTGATGTTGCAGCTGCACCTGATCTAGCCCTGAGATTAAGATCTTCACCATTGCCAGCTTGTGATATTGATGGGAAACTCAAGTCATTGGACAAGTACAACTCCAAGAGCGTGTTATGGATTTCTACTTGTGCAGGAGAGTCCTTGACCTTGTCGGTATATTTTTCAAGAAAATCCATAAGCCAGGGAAGATGATGGGTGAAGATGTTGAGAAAATCAACCGGAGATGGCAACATTGTCAGGTATGCAGCAGTAGCGGCTCCTCTCTTGGATGATTCACCATCCTCAGTGCACAGCCTCATGAGTATCTCAATTGTTTCCACAGGCTTGTGCTCTATAAGAATCTTACCATACTCTTTCACTGTCACTCCAGCTTGGCTTGGTTCAAGGCTTGAAATATATTGCAAAGCTTCCTCATATCGGCCAAGATCTTCAAGTAAGATCTTTAAGTACCATTCATGCTTCCCGGCCTTTTTAGCAACATACATTGCATGCTCATGGTAGTTGGTGGCACGGCAGACTCTTATTGCAGTCTCCACATCAAATTTATGTTCCCCAACACCATCCTCACTTTTAATGAACACATTTAGCTTGTCAACATCTTTCAATTTGGTGTAGCAATTCAGTAGAAGAGTGGTATGATCTTTGGAAGCAAGCCCCTTCTCATGCAATTTTTCCAAGTAATTTGTAAGGTTGTAGATTCGTTGTGCATCTAGAAACTTCTGTATCACATAAGAAGGCTCGAGGTGACCAATGGTATGGATATACTGGGCCATTGCCTCATCATAATCTTGCTTGCTATATAGATGATCCCCATACTTTCTCAGCACTTCTGAAGTTGCGGCAGCATCTGCTTGCTGACTTTGAACAAGGTTGATGGCAACAGTATAAAGATTCTTCTTAAAGAGCATATCTAACTTGCTCTCCATATCCTTCTCACCAATGCACAAAGCTGATTTGTCAGCCATGATAAGTATTATGTTACCCCATTCACAAAGCATGTGAGAAACCTCTTTGATTGCTAGGCTGTGAGCGATTAAACGGTTCTTCAAGTCATAAATGTTGAAAGTGTTGCTGCTATTTCTTTGATCTGCAATAACACAAAGAAGGTATCCACGAAACCACCCTAAAAATTTCTTTTCTCCTTCAAAAGCCCAACATGGTCCACGCCCATCAACTTCATAAAAATACACGGCCTCAGGTCGACCAATTATCAACTCCTGTCACAATAAGTAAATAAATAAAATGCTAAGGCATACATAAACATACACCAACGGAAAAAGGAAGTAGAATTGCGTACCAAGCGATCACTCATTGCAACACTGTTCATATTACTTCCAATCTGATCTAGGGTCTGCCGCCTTGTGTTTGAGGGTTGATTCTGCAAGATGAACAAGCTCACAGAGGATGGAGTAACAGCAAACAACTGAAGGGCTTGACCGTCCACTCTGAACCCCAGTCCCGTAATTGAGGACTGGCTCTTGTCAGAATGGATTTCCACCTGAAGCTTGAACCTGGTGATTCGTTCTCGTGCAATATCCCCTTTAATGCAGTAAATTGAACCATTATCCAAGCCAATAGCTATAAGCAGTATCGGAGGTGCCTCCTCTAGAACTAAAAATGATGTGATCTGCAGTAATAAACAATGACTCGATTCAAAACCCTATTGTCTCTATCAAATTCGGGGGTTCACAAATTCCAATGGGCACAAATACTACCTTTGCTTCAGGAAATTGGTTAGTGAATATCCTCAAGATTCCAATGCAATCAGGGCTCGTTGTGCTTGAGCTTGTGCCCTCGGACTGCATCCTATCCAGGTCGAAAACCTTGAGGCACATTGCCGATTGCTGCGGAGTAATTTGTTCATCTTCTCCAATTGTCACCAAATAGTTGCGTTGCTGATTTCACAACAAGAAGAGCAAAATTAACACACCTCCTAATCACTCTCTAAACAGATTAAAAACTAATCCTAATATTAAACATCAAAGTTCAACAAATTTCCAATTTTCTCTTTTCCTGTTTTTCCGTTTGTCATATTTTCCCGAGAAACAAACAGAAAAATGACCAAATCAAGACAAAATATTGCGAGAGGAGGCTGACCTTGAGCTGCTGAAGGAAGAGCGCGGAGGAGGAGTGAGCTTGGAATCCGTAGCTGAAGTTGAGGCCGCGGTCCAGGAAGCTGACGGTGCCGTCGTCGCAGCCGATCACCACCTTCCCTCTGCCGCTCGAGCAACACTCGATCTTCCCTTCCACCTCCTCGGGAATCGCGCACTTTCCAGCCAATTTCTCCTCGAAGAACTCGAATTTCCTCCACTGGTACATTTCGAGAAGCTCTTTTCGGTTTTTTCAGCAAATTTAACGAGCTCGCCGGATAGGACGGCTCTGTTTTCGCGAGCTGAGATCGGCGGCCAAAAGCCGAATACTTGGCGCCAAAAACTCAGAAAGGTAATACCTTTCTCTCTCTTCTCTCTCCCTTAGTCTGAAATTCGTATTCCTCCTTTTCTCTGGTAATCGGCTGGGTTGTACGGCCGTTCCAGAAGAATAACGGTAGTTCGGATGAGCAAGAAAGCATAAACGACGCCGTATGTGTAAGGCGTTCGGTTAACTCCCCTTTTCAGATCTTATTCAGTTTCTTAATTTGGGCACATTCTTGTAGAAGCCCAATTTTCTTCAGACATGGGTGAGAAGTAAGGCCCATACTAAAATCTAGTGTAAAGTGGTTTTCGCACACCGATTTTCTCACGACAGAACATTATGAATTTTGTTGTTTTTTTACTAATAATTGTTTGATGTGAGATTTTAATTTAGTATCTATTTTGACTAAATAGGAATTAGATATCACTAGACCAAATAATATTGAAGAACTTTCTAATTTCCATTTCACCTCCTTTGTACCAAGCAAAATTTCGAACTCATATACAAAAGTCTAATTTTCAAAGTAAAACTGTTATTAACACTTTAAATAAGTCATTTTACATCCTCTTTTTCTCTTAATTTTTATACGAAGAATGAGTGCTTGATATTTTTTTTTTTTTTTGAAAGTGCTTGGTAATAATTTTAGAGTGACGATAATAATTCTTTTTATGAAAAATAATATATAATTTACATAATAAAAAGAAATAAATATACGATAATTGCCGAAAGGAAACTTAAGAAAATAAATGATGCCCTGCATGGGAAATATATGGGTCTTTTGACCCAGCATCACATGTATATGACGTGAGCCTATAGTGATTGTCCTTAGTCCTACCACTTGGAGTCGTTGCTTTGCAATAGATGCAGAAGCCCGACACAGGGTGGACGCGTTTTGGTTGAGGGACATTGATAAACACTCTACCAAATTGTTGCTAAACCTTCCATATTAAGAATTTTAATCCAATTAGAGCAGTGATTTTTCAACTAAAAATTTATTATTATTGATTCTTTAACTCATCAAAACGTGCAGTTATGGTCATTTTTGTCTACTCCGTTAGAACTTTTGTCAAAATGAGTCACGTGTCATGCACATGAGGCTAAATCAAAGGACAAATATGAAAAATCAAATAAGAAAAATTTTGTTCCTCAACTTTAACCCAATTGTAGCAATGATCCTTCCAACATAACACATTTTGAAAGAATTTTGACGAAGTTGACGAAAATGACCATAATTACACGTTTTTGATGAGTTGAAAGGCCAATTCTGATGGAGTTTATGAAAATGACCATAGCTACACGTTTTGATGGGTTGAGGGACCAATGGTAATGAATTTTTAGTTAAGGAACCATTACTTCAATTTGATTAAAATTGAGACACCATTCCTGCAATTTACTCTTAATTTCCAATCCCCAACTTAAACTTGTTACTTCTCGTCTCGTGTTCTTGTGTTGTTTTGTGTCGTGCTAAGAATCTTGACAACCCAACAATAGTAGAGTTATAATGCTTTTATTGGAGCTAGTTAACCTTACTGTTTGAAATTTTCTTTAAAGTAACAAGCAAGATGTTTGATGAAATGACTCATGAAGTTTGTTATGGTATCGTTTGGTATGCAGACGGGACGAGACGGGACGAGACAGGACGGAACAAAACGGAGCGGGAGCAAAGATGCCCTCGGATGGAAACAAGGAGGAGGAAGAAGGAGACGGAGAGGTTATAATTTTGTGTTCCATAGATGTGGAACGAGTCGTTCCAGGGGGTTGAGGCGGAACGAAAATTCACCCAAAACTCGTCCCATGGAACAGCTCGTTCCATTCGTTTTAGGCGCACCAAACGTGGGACGGAACGCCTTGTCCCACTCTGTTCCGTCCCGTCCCACGTACCAAACGGTACCTATAGGAGCCTCTTCACACGCCCTCGTTATCACAAATTCATTGCCTCCACCACCACAACTAAACAAGTTATATATGGTCTAGGGTTTACACTAAACCCTGAACACTTTTGATAGACCTTTTAGGCCCATCACGGTCATCACAAATATTGCAGATATTGTCTCAACTTAACCACCTGTTACTAGGTGTTGGGTTTTATCACAAAAAGTTTTGGTGATATTAAGGGTGAAAACTCTTATATATTAGTCGTATATTATTTTGTCATGATCAATGTTGGATCCTATTCTCTAACACGCTGGCCTCCTCATGAATAGCCTCACACAAGGCCATAAGGGAAACCAATTCGCACATCTGGAACTGGTCAAGTCATTATACCGAAGCTAAGACAACTTTTCGAGAGCCTAGTCATCATTTAGGGACTAGAGCCAATGCAACTTTTTGAAGGCCTAGTCATTTAATATCTTAAGCAGTTGAGCTGGAGCTAGCGCAAATTTTCGAAAACCAACTTAAGGAGGCAAATTCGAGCCCAGTAAATCGCGAAAGAATAGCCCCCTCTGATACATGATAAACTTTTTAGGTCTAGCATGATCCACCATCAATATCACCGATATTGTCCAAACTTAACCACATATTAGTAGGTATTAAGTTTTATCATAAAATGTCTCAATGATATTAGGGGTGAAAACTCTCATATATTAATTGTATATTATTTTGTCATATGACCGATATAAGATCCGATTCTCCAACAACTTCACACTTACGGTTACGAGTACCAGCGCAACCATATACCATTATATACCTTACAACAAAATCACAAAAAACACATCCAGGTCAGATTGCAACATGAATTACAAGTGGATTTTATCGATCTGTCGGGTCCTTGCAGCTAGCTCAGATTGAAACCCTTAAGCCAGTCATGTTTCTGTTTCAGCCAGTACCATCCTGATAAGGTTGCCCTAGACTGCCACTCAATTACTTGATGCTACAAAACATGATCCATGCAAATAGCTAACAAGGCCAAAAAACATCAAAGTCAGCCGCCATCCATATGTATATATATACATGTGTAATACAGTAAATAATTCAAAGGTTGATCAAGTTGAGTGGAAGAAATACAGATAGATATGATATAGTTGTGATCTGATCAAAAGTGGGCCAAACTTTTTCTGCTTTCTGCATATAATGCTTTCACATCCCTTTTGCCTCTGTGTTGTGTATTTCTGTAGTCCTACACCACATGTTGCCTGGAAAATAACACAAGGGAAATAAAGCCAGAGATGATTAGTTGAACGCATGTGAAGAAACCATAATTTTTGTGTCCTTTCACCTTCTTTTTCTTTAATTATTATGGTATTCCAAATATTTCTACAAGAGCAGGCGAAAAGTTAAATGGTAGACTTGTTTTCCGATTTTAAAACAGTATGTTAAGTTTATAGGTTGAGTGATTGAGTACACGCCTCAAGTCGATGATGCTCAAATCTTCACTTTCTGATGATCAAAAGAAAACAAAACTATATATCCCTGAAACTATTTAAGTATTGTGTAAGTTGATGATGGTGTTGTCGTGTTGGTATAATTATTTATGTAATTGTGACATTAAGACTATTAAGTACGCTGTGCAGTTTAAATATTCATGATAGGCATGATTATTTTGATTATTTTAATTATTTTAATTATTTTAATGGGATTAATGGATTAGAACAAGCAAGTGCCATATAAAGCCAGAAAGGCATCGGCTTCGTTCAATTTAATTATGTTGGCTGATACCGACTAGGGTGTCGATATCACATACCTCAATCATATTAAGGGTACCATGTACTTATCATATTCTCTTTGATAAATTAACATATTAGCTAGTCCTAATCTGTATTATTCATTAGTCAAATATGTTGGCTATAAGCTTCACCAAATATATTGTATGTGAAGTGGTTTTCTGTGCATATTTTTAAGTCTCAAACTTAAAAGATTGGTGTAAAACACATCATCAACTTAATACTAGAAGAATGTTACGATCAACCCACTCACGTATGTATCTTTTTCCTAATTTTAATGATATTCTATTATAAAAAGAAAGGGTGATATTTTACTTTGAGAGCAGCTCTAATGGTGGCCTAAAAGCTTAGAGAATTGGATTGCTTTGCCTCCAACCTCCAAAACCCACGTCCAACGGCCCAAAAAATGAAGGGCTATTGTTGGCAATAAGCGACGTCATCATGACATCAAAGAGCAGACATGGGGCCCACCACGTGTTTCACTTCAGAGCCCAATGGTTCTCTATAGCTGCCTTTCTCCGTTGTTGGCTTTCCAACGGTTTTCACATCTTGATCGTTTGATTTCGAACAATAATTTTTTTTTGAAAATTATAGATTTGTGTCACGTGACACAATTTGGCTCATCTGAATTAAAAAAAAAAAAAGAAATCGACAATCAGGATTAATCCAAATGTAAAACAATCCAACAAAATACCCAAAAAAAATCATTTTTTAATTATGCTTGTTTGTAATGCTATGCTTTGTATTTAAAATTAAATTATCAAAGTTAAATTGGGAGTTTTATTTTCAAAGAAAAAACTTACTAAGTAGTAAGTATACACGTACAAGGCATAACAAAAATATATATATATATATACATATATTTGTAAACAGTAGTCACCCTTGCCCTTGCCCTTGCCCTTTCTCTTCTCAAACGGATGGACTTGCCCAAACACAATTACTGTTTAGAGCAATTTTACTGCCCTTGCCCTTGCACTCCAAAAAACGGGTGGACTTGCTCTAAGAAGATGGGGGTTGGGTTAGGCCACACAACTTGATATCAAATTCAACATAAATACAATATGCACCGTTATTCATGTGAATCGAACTTGAGACATTTTACTTACAAGTAAAATAATTATCAATAGACCATAATACTAGTTTAATTCTAACTATTAAATCAACTTGTGCGCATATGTGACTGACCTCGACACTACTATAGTAGTGTTAACTTTTTATACAATTAGTTAAAACAAACCCCATAAAGTTTATTGTGTTTTTACAAAACCTCTTCATGTTTAAGAAATACTATCAACTCATGAGTTTAGAATAATTTCTCAAACATGTCTATAATAACCATAAAAAGTTGACAAAGCACCAACGATCAGAATCAGCTCATGCACACTTGTATAGAGTGGTTAACACTCATCTATTCGCACAACTGTCTTAGTAGTAATTGCCTTTGGATTGCTCTTACTATTCACTCTATACAGTGGTTAACACTCTATACTCACTTTCCTTGTCCTTGTCCTCACCCTCGCCCTCGTTGCATATGTCAACACTCATTATATCACTCGCTCTTAGCAGTTATGAATGTTCTACAATTGTAATTAGTATTTGAAAATAAAAGAACAATAATTGAAATTACTAAAAACTCATTAGGCGACTTAATTAACAGAAAGTTCCCATTCAAACGGAAAAATAAAATAACCTCCCATGAATTTCTCCATTTCTGAATCTAAATTAGATTCACAGGATCACTTTTTTTTGTTTTGTTTTTCACTCAAACAACAATATTTTGCGTATCCTCCTTTTGAATAGGTCGCACCCGATCAACAAAACTTTATGTTACTATTTTACCCCTGCTCTTTGTTTTACTACCCAACTAATTTTTCTTAGTTCATTTTAATCTCAAATTAAAAAACATATTGATATGCAGTCCAACATCTCGTATTTCACACGACACTATTTTAGATTTTTATTCTATGTTGTATGTTTTGGATTTAATTTTTGACGCTTATGAATAATGATAAGAGAAGGTTATCGATTATTAAAATAATGAATTGTCATTACGAAACCACCAATTAATCTCCGTTTAAGAAAAAAAAAAAATTCCCGCTTGGAGTTGTATCATTGCCGTAATAAATTGGATTATTGGGGTAATACAAATTGGCTTTTGTGCTGATTTTAATATTACAAAGTACGGTTACAAATTCATTACTTTTGTAAAAAAAGTTTCTTCAAAAAGAAAATAAAAAAGGGAAAAAACTCAACCACCAATCACGGAGAAGTGAACTGGGTCCTTAAATAGGGACCCACGTATCTCCACATAGGATTTCTGCACATGATGACGCAGGTCCCACATCAAGTTAATAATCTAAAGTGCACTCAGTCCTGCGGTTACGATTTCACTATTTATCCACAAACACCAACGCCTGGAGAAAAACAAACTGTAACTAGCTGCCACTTGCCACGTGGCGAGCATGCATACGGAGATTAGATTTTCGCACCCCAAACTCCAACGCCGAGATTAAATCTAGACCGCTGATTGTCCTCAGGTGGGGCCCATTTCTACTTGCATGTCAGCCACCAACTCTGGCGACAGGACAAGAAGACAAAACAGAACGTACGGGGTCCCACGTGGGTCTGCTGTACACCCACATCCGTATTTCCAAAAATTAGTTGGGGAAACAAAAAGAAAAAAAAATTAACTGAATGGACTATTTCAATATACATGGAGGACAATTTGGGGATTTCAGTTGGAGTCTGTTTCGAAAATCCAGGCTCATTTTCCATAAATTCCCGCAAATTTCTGTAACGACATGTTCCACTACAACCTGTATTTTTTTTAAAATTAAATTAAACATATTTTTTTATAAAAATTCAGCAAAACAGAGAAGAAGAAGAAGACACCATTAGGATAAGAGTGAGAAGCAGTAAGAGAGAGAGAGAGAGAGAGAGAGAGAGAGAGAGAGAGAGAGAGAGAGTAGAGAGACAGAGTGGTGGTGTTTTAAATTTTTTTAATTAATTATTAAAAAAATGAAATTGTAGTGTTTTTTTTTTGTTGTGTATATATTTATATAGTTGGTTGATTTTGAACTAAAGACAAGGCCCCTCTCTCTCTCTTGTATTCTATCCCTTCTGTCAGTTTGCTTTTCTTAAGAATGTTTCAGAGAAGAACTGGAACATAATTGCAGAAGAAGAAGATAAAAATAGCAAGAGAAAACACCACCTAGAGAGAGAAAGAGAGGAGAGAGAGAGAGAGAGGAGGAGGAGGAGGAGAAGGGAGTGAGCAGAAGAATCAAATAATCTATGGCTGCTATGGAGGAGGAGGTGGATTACTGGTGGTGGTTCCTTTGACTTTGGTGGTTTCATCTTCTTCTCAAAAGGTTTGGTGGGTTTGTTTGTTTAGATCTTTTTTTTTTGGCTCGTTAATGGCTGCATACTTACCATTTCTTGCTGTTTTTGCTCCTTTGTATGCTTAATTATGGCCAAAGTTTTGGCCTTTTGACTTGGGTTTTTCTATAACAGCATATCAAAATAAAAAGAAAAATATTGATAGCAACTTCAAACCTGTAATTTTTTTTTTGAATTTCTGTGTTGCTTCAACTTCTGGTATGGTTTTTATGTTTCTGAAAAATTTGATGCAGGCAAAGGGTGTTGGTTTTTACTTGAGTTCTGTGATTTTTGCTTGGAAATTAAAAACCTATTTTTTATTATCTATTTTTAGAATAAAATTGAAATGGTCGGGTTTTCTTCTGGCTGCAAAGCATATGGAAATTTGACAAAAGATGTTTTCTGGGTTTTATTTGACCTTCAAATCTGAACAAAATTCACAACCACTGCAGTTTTGTTTTTCTAAAAGTTGAAACCTTCACCTTCTTCTCCTTCATGTTTTTTTTTCAAGAGAAAAAATTGAAGGAAAAATACTAGAATTGGTCGGGGAAAGAATTTACTGCGTTTTTTTTTTAATCCTGCCTTGGTGGTTAATAATAATGGTAATAATAATTTAAATAAATAATACGTATGCTGCTAATTAGAGAAATAAATGTTTGTTTTTGGTGCTGATTTTCTTGGGTTAAATTCACCATCCTCATTTTCTGTTGAAATGTTGCCTGCAACTTGTCCTCTTTTCGGATTTGAGGTCGATATTTTCATGTTGTGTTGGTATAAAATATGGATGGGGGGCTATTTGTGGTGACTAACAGATATAGAAGCTGCTTATGGTTGAACCAGCTAGATTACCTTTTTATTGGTCTCCCTTAATAAAGAGGTTTCTTACCCCAAATAGCGTTTTGGAATGCTGCTTGAAGGTTACATAAATCTGCTCAGAGGCTTGTTTCTTTTGTTCACTAGGTTTGCATCATTTTCTGGTGTATGCTGACGAAGAAATCGATATCTTCTTTCGTCCATTAATTATTTTTGGGGTATATTTGGATTAATGACTAACTTTCTATATGCGTTAATCTGCTGTTGTTATTCCTATCTGTTTGCACATTTTCGGCCTTTATAACAATATGTACTTGTATTTTACTTGTCTTATGCAGTGTTGCAATCTGAGATGGATTTTTCTGAGTCCACAAAAGTTGTGTACAATAGGATCCAGAAGATAGAGCCTGAAAATGTGTCCAAGATTATCGGGTATCTTCTGCTGCAAGACCATGGCGAGCGTGACATGATCCGACTGGCTTTCAGCCCTGATAATTTGATCCAGTCTTTGATTAACAAAGCGAAAGCTGAGCTCGGGTTATGCAAACCGGCAGTGTCTGCTTCAATCTCACCTCAGGTGAACCAAGTTCCTGTTTCCGACTTACCTTTACAATTCACTCCATACAGTCCACGACCAGTTTCATCTCCCACAACCATCGGAGCAGCAAATCCATACAGGGAACTGTCTGGTGATCAGCAACCACTGCAAGCCATAGAGTTTGTTCCACCAGGGTACTCAGATTCAGCGATTGAAGATTATCGCCTCCAAAATCAAATGCAGTTTCTGCCTGAGTTTTCAAGCAATTACTGTTATCATGAACCTGCATTGAGTGTGAGAACCAGTCGAAGGTCTCCAAGCTTGCCTGAATTTCCCCTTAAGGTATGCCATTACTTCAATAAGGGCTTCTGTAAGCATGGAAACAACTGCAGGTACTTCCATGGCCATCCCATGCCAGAAAGCTTTTCACAGTTTTGCAGCCAAAACTCAAATGAGCTTTCAAACGATGATCACGTTGTCTCCCCTGGCTCCCTTGAAAAGCTAGAGATTGAAATAATTGAGCTTTTGAAATCTAGAAGAGGGTTCCCAATATCAATTGCCTCTTTGCCGATGATGTACTACGAGAAATATGGGAGAACTCTTCAGGCCGAGGGATACCTCACTGAGAGCCAGAGACATGGTAAAGCTGGCTACAGCCTGACAAAGCTTCTTGCTCGATTGAAGAACAGCATTCGCCTTATTGACAGGTAACTCTTTGTTAATTGCTAAAGTTTTTTCTTACGTCATTTTTTTTGCTTGCTAGAAGTGCTTGACTCGAGTTGTTCTGCAGGCCTCACGGACAGCACTCAGTTATATTGGCAGAAGATATCCCAAAATACTTAGAGTATGCTGGTGAGAAAACAGAACCTGGTGGGATTATTGCTGGCTCTCGACAGATATATCTGACCTTTCCAGCCGAGAGTAATTTCACGGAGCAAGATGTTTCCAACTACTTCAAGTAAGGACACCAATGAAATTTCCCTCTCAATTTCTTAACTGTTCATTTGTATTTGCTTATACTTTGAATATTGGTTTACAAACTTCTGGTTGATTTTTAAGTTTATCTGTATTCTGTAGCAAATATGGGCCAGTTCAAGATGTACGCATCCCGTGTCAACAGAAGAGGATGTTTGGTTTTGTCACCTTTGTTTATGCAGAGACGGTGAGGCATATTTTGTCAAAAGGGAATCCTCATTTTGTATGCGGGGCTCGTGTGCTGGTGAAACCTTACAGGGAAAAGTCTAGGCTTGTTGACAGGTAAAACATTTTTATTCGTTCAAAGTCAAAGTGATTGTCATTTTTGTTGTGCTTAATTATATTTTACTCAAACCAAAGTGGTTATTTTCGTCTGTATTTAGAAACCAATGAACATCTCTGTGCCTTATTTCTGCTCACAGTTACAATTATGTTTATGCAAGTCTTGACGTTGTTGTGGTCTGCATTGAACTTGGCCTCTGATTTTGTTATTTTTTTCCTTTATAGCGTGACTTATGCATCGTATTGTATAAGACGCTTCTTCTTCATATACATTTTTCTACAGGTGGGAGCCGGGTGCTAGTTGTAGTTGGTTTCCATTAAGTGTGTCTGAACATTTCCAGCACAGTTTCTCTTACTTTATGAATTATTTATCAGCATTCTTAGCTTTCAAACTTATCTATACACCTTTCGCTTCATTTCTCTCCTAACTCAAAGCAAATATAGCTTTTGTTCTCTAAAAGCATAAATTATGTTCACTAAAATTAGTTAATACTAATTCATACCCTTAATTTCTTGTAATAGTCAACATCGTAGGTTTGGCCAGCTGGTACTTCTCCCTCGTAGCAAGTTGAAACTGCTTGCCTCCATTTTATACTAGTCTGCTTTCGAAAATTGTTTTTCTTTTTCTTTTTTCCCTCAATTGCAGCCTAGCTTGTAATGCTTGATTAACGGTTTCTGAAGTATCTGCTTATGTGTTCCATGTCTTCTCCCCTATGGTTTTCTACTAGTGTTTAAACTTCTGAAGTTTATGTCACATGTGCAGGAAGTTTTCGGAGAAGATGCAGCACTCCACGTGCTACAATTCACATTTCATGGATGGTGATTCAGAGCTTCACCCAAGTAAGCAAATTCTTCAGATAATTGCAGTAAGTGTCTATTTTAACCTTTTTGGTTTTTGAAAGCACGTCTTAACTAATAGAATCTATGTTGTGCTTAATATAGTGCCCAGAGTTTGTGATAGCGCAAGATTTCTAAGGAAGCAGTTCATAGAGGAAAATGAGCAAGCACTCGAACTTGAGAGAAGGCGCCTCTCGGAGATGCATTTAGCAGCTAAGCCCTTATCCCATCATTTCTATTATGGCTACTCGATGGATGAGCTTAAGCATCCAGAAGGTATATTAAATGCAACTTTTCAATTTATGATTTGTCTTTGCCTAGCTTATTTCTTGTTTTTTTTTTTCGCCCATTTCCGAGCTAATATTCTTCCGGGATATGTCATTGTAGCCCATGCAGAGCAAGTGGAATTCCCATCCTCAAAGGATTTTAATTATTTTCTGGATGTTTTGAACAATGGTTCCACCAGTGAGGACAAAATAAGGCACATTAATACTAATTACAGTGATCAGGATAGGTATACACACCGTTGCTTGTTCGCGTTGAACTTGTAATACTTTAACCAATTTCTTGTTCATCTCGGTTATTTTCTTAACATTCTCTTCTTTGTTTACGCTTGCCATGCAGCGGTCAAGGAATTAACCTTCCAGAGAGCCCATTCGCAACTCAAATGGCGAGTGGCATATCAACAGTTATATAGGGGATTCAAACAAACAGTAAATTATAGAGAGGTAGAGCACCGGATTCCTAGACTAAGACTAATTCGTGGTTTCGATACAGCAGGAGAGGCCTTCATATTCTTCTATTTTCATTATACTTTTACCTCAATTTCATCGGTCTGTCAGCTAAGTAGAGAGAGTTCATACCAACTGAAGAAGAAGAGAGAGACACAGTAGACAAGTTATGTTCTTCCCCAATGTTACACCGGGGCGAAGGAGATCGCAGAGAAGAAAAGACATAAAAGCTAATATGTGACAGGTTTTTTAAGCCTTTTTTTTCTCTTTTTCTTCTTTGTTTTAATATAATCACAGCGGGGAAGAGATGGGTTTTTAGAAGTGACTGAGATATAGTTTGGTTTAGTTGAAGAAGAAGAAGAAAGTAAGTAGTAGTAAAAATATGCAGGTGTGTGCAGAGTAAAGAAGAAAAGGTGTAGAGATCTCTGCGACATAAACAAATTCTAATAATTTATACAAAGTTTCTATTTACCTTAGTAAATATGTTTCAAAATTCCATGCACTATATGGATGATGAGAATTATACATCTCGAATTTTTCTACAGTGCTGTTAACCGCACTTTTAAAATGCGGATATGTTGTCAATATTATTGATACTTCATAGTTAACTGCACTATAGAAAAACTATACATATCGTTGATATTATGATACTTTATTTTATTTTGGACTGAAGGGTAGGCCATATTTTGGTCCACCAACCTTGTACTCATAATTCATTCTCTTCCCATGATTAGGGGAATCAAAAGGTGGCATAATTAAATTATGGTAATTATGCGTAGTGGTTCTTGCATCATTTTGTTTTTCCTGCAATTGGTATAACTTTTCTTTCAGAAGAAACATCTTTGTCTTGGTTTAGTTGTTATAAAGCAATGGAATTTATTGGGAGATTAAGCTTTTGTTAATGATCATTATTTTAATGAGTGATTAGGGTTTTGAAATTGCATGTCCTAAAAGTTGAGGGGATGTGATAGGAGGATTTTGAGGCTGGTGGTTGATAAATATGCAATGGCACCTTTCTCTTTCTTTCTGGCTTGAAGACAGAAATGGGACCTGGTTTTGATTTGTTTGATATTGTAGGACCCTGTAATCATATGACCCTTCAATGTTACGCTAGGGTACCAAAAGATATTGAGCTGTAAATTTGATATTTTATGTGAAGTCATGTAATATACAGCTAATCTTCATAAATCTCTAAAGTCCAAAATTGCTTAAAAATCCCAAGTGAAACAAAATTTCAAGGCTGTGAAAAGCTGTGTAGTCGTAACTTGCAAGTGATACTATAGGTTTATCACCTGCTTTTCACACTGAAAATGAGCGATTTTCTATGATGCTCCAGAGTATTAGATACTACAAGCTTTTTAGTTGTTAAATCTTTGGTTAGAAACACAAAAGTTAATATCTAATGGTTAAAAAGCTTGGAGTATCTTATAGTTTAGAGCACTCTAGAATGGGTAAATTCGAAAATCGAATTTTCCTCTACGAGGCGTGTGTAACTGAAATAGAGTGTTCACCGTTGTAATTGAGGTTCCGTTTTGTACCCAAATGCCCCTTCCACGAATATTCCTCGATCACGAAATCTGTCATCTCTTTTCATGTAGTACTTGTCACGCGATGCCTACTCTAGGAAAATGAGGATATAACACAGTTCCAAAACAGATTCTCTCGACAATAAAAATGTTGCTACCTTGGCACATTAAATTTCAAGGGTGGTCCATGATGTAAACCCAAGACAAATTAGGTTTTTTTAGTGGCACTGATTATTTTGTCACATGATTGTGCTTGCTTATGGGGAAACATTGACATTGAAACTATCAGATTTGATGAAACGGAGAATTTGTTACTCAACAAGAAAGCAGTCACGGCACTCCGTCTCCGCTGTTTACTCTCCATGGATTCTGCTCTGTTTTTCGTCTTGTACTTTGTTCTTCTTCCAAAGCTCTCTGTCAATTGGGACAGTCGAGCAGAAAATTGTGCACACCGATGGTCCAACGTTTAACCTTAAAAAACATAAGTTGCTTTATCTTGTTTTTTACTCAACGGGCGAGATGATTCGAAATTAGAATCTCTTCTAATATCGAGAAGTTAACGTGTTGAACATATAACCACAGATATAAAATTTGTCAATCTGCGCAACAAATCGTTTTGATTTTCACAACGTTGAAAAAACAAGAAAACTACCGTAGAGTAGAAATTAGCAAGTGGGGCTTTTCTAAAGTACTTTCATGCAATGGGGGTGCCACTGTTTGAAATTTTTAATAAATGATAGAAGTGTGATTAACTTGAAATACTGTCAATACTCTTTATCATATATGGTTTTGCAACACTTAAGTAGCACAATCATTACATTGATATAGATCATACATCATTAGGCAATTACTTGGTGCTAGGGCAAACTTTGAATTCAACAAAGGCGCGGTCAGATCTATTTGCGAAGATGAAAGTGTGGACGGTCATAAATAGTAAAGCCGACAACATAAGTTGTACAGGGATCCATAGAAGTTGAAGTTCTTAGAACAGCAAACTACCCCAAGCAGCGATGAAAAGAAAGCCACCGAAAAGAGCCAATTTCAAGTACTTTTTATTCTCAAGTAATGCCACAGTATAATACCTGCAAAATCACATTATTTCAACGTTGTGAATGAGAATACAGTGCAAGCTGTTAAAATTGAAGTATTTGCTGAATAGTTTTCTTATTCCAATATATTCATTCATACAAAGATACAAGATTTATACAATCAGATGCAGCCTATTCTAGGTAACCAATCTATAATTACAAGTTGATTACAATCAGATCCTATTATAGCTCTTATCAGATCGTTGACCATTTACAATCCCTACGATCATGTTAACCAAATATACTTTCCTTTAACACTCCCCCTCAAGTTGGAGCGTGGATGTCAAGAACGCCTAACTTGCAGAGAAGCAAATGGAAAGCAGGTGATCGCAGTGGCTTAGTAAACATGTCAGCCACTTGTTCTCCAGTGTGTATATAGGCTGTCTTGATTTCTCCTCTTTGGATCCTCTCACGAATGGTGTGGCAATCAAGCTCAATGTGTTTGGTGCGCTCGTGGAACACAGGATTCACTGCAATGTGTAACGCAGCTTGATTATCACAAAACAGCTTCGCCGGATTAGGATGGATTATTTGCAAATCCTTCAACAGGTATCTCAACCACGTGAGTTCACAAGTTGCTGCAGCCATGGAACGGTACTCTGCTTCGGCAGATGATCGTGCTACCGTGACCTGTTTCTTGCTCTTCCAAGATATGAGTGAGTTGCCCAGAAAAATGCAATAACCTGTAACTGAACGGCGAGTAATCGGACAACGTGCCCAATCCGCATCACAATATCCAGTCAAATTCAGCTTACTTTGGGAAGAGAACAACAAACCTTGTCCAGGAGCATTTTTAAGATATCGAAGAAGTCTATGTGCTGCGTCCAGATGATGTCGCCTAGGTTCCTGCATGAATTGACTCAGGGTGTTGACGGCATATGTGATCTCCGGCCTTGTGATTGTCAAGTATATTAATTTCCCAACCATTCGTCGGTATTGCGTAGGATCTTTGAGAAGATCACTACCAGTGGGTAGTAGCACTAAGTCAGGTTCCATTGGAACCTTTGATGGCTTCGCACCAAGTAAACCTGCCTCTTCCAATATGTCAAGTGTGTACTTGCGCTGGCTGATGGCAATGCCAGCTTTGGACCGTGCAACTTCAACACCGAGAAAGTACTTTAGGGGTCCAAGATCTTTAATTCGGAAGCAACGGCTAAGAAACTGCTTGAGATCATTGATTGCTCCATCATTATTTCCTGTAATAACCATGTCGTCAACATATAATAAAACAATGGTGATGGAGCTGCCATAGACCTTAGTAAACAGAGAATAATCAGCCCGAGATTGTATGAATCCAATGTCATGGATGGCAGAGGAAAATTTCTGAAACCAACTGCGGGACGCTTGCTTAAGTCCGTACAAGGATTTTTTGAGTCGACATACAACACGCTCCCCCTGTCGACGATAACCAGGAGGAGGCAACATGTACACTTCTTCGTGGAGTTCACCATGAAGGAAGGCGTTTTGCACATCCATCTGATGGAGGGGCCAATGGCGAACCGCAGCAACAGTCAACAAGCATCGCACAGTGATCAGCTTAGCAACGGGAGCGAAAGTTTCCTTGTAATCGATCCCTTCGCGTTGAGTGAAACCTTTGGCAACGAGGCGGGCTTTGTACCGCTCAATTGTACCGTCCGAATGGTATTTGATTTTGAAAACCCACTTGCATCCAATAGCACGATGGCCGGCAGGCAAGGGTACCATGCTCCATGTCTGATTTTCTTCGAGAGCTCGGAGTTCATTGTTCATGGCAGCGACCCATTGGGGGTCATGACGGGCTTGATCATATGATGTGGGTTCCATCTGATGAGAAACATTATGGACGAAAGACTGATGAGCAGAAGATAATGAGGCATAAGAGACATACCGGTGGAGAGGATGTCGGGTGCTGGACACGGAGGAAGAGGCGATGCCAGGCGCAAGCAGAGCAGCATGATGGGCCACATAATCGTTGAGATAAGCAGGTGGTCGGGTCAGGCGGGAAGATTGGCGAATGGGAGGTTGTGAGGACGGTGCAGGCGGAGGGGTAGGTAAGGCGAGGGAGTGGGTGGCAGGAGTGGGTGAGATCGGAGTGGTCTCTGGTGAAGGTGGAGGAGATGAGGGGGTGTGGGTATTGAGGTCGGGAACTGGAGAGGGTAAAGTGGGAGTTGGGGTAGTGGTGGGGTTCAAGTCATCTGGGTTTGGGCCAGGATGGTGTGGGCCGTGAGAGGGTAAGGAATCAGGAGGAATAAGGGGAAGAACAAGAGAGTCATCCTCATGTTCAGGTGGTGAGTGGGCAAAAGGAAAAATTGTCTCATGGAAGTGAACATCACGGGAAGTGGAGATTGTATGCGTTTCGAGGTCGTAAACACGGTAACCTTTCTGACCAAGGGGATATCCAAGAAAAAGACAACGGCGAGCACGAGAGTCAAACTTGTGGTTTGGGTGAAGGTTGGTGACATAACAAAGACATCCGAACACACGGAGGTGAGAATAAGTGGGCAAGTGACCATGTAAAAATGCGTAGGGAGTTTTATGGGATAATAAGGGTGTGGGAATGCGGTTGATAAGGTAGCATGCGGTTTGGACACTATCCCCCCAAAATTTTAATGGTAAATTGGCTTGGAAACGGAGTGCGCGCCCAATGTTCAAAAGATGTCGATGTTTACGCTCGACAACCCCGTTTTGTTGAGGGGTGTGAACGCATGAATGCTGAAAAATGGTGCCATGGGTGTCTAAAAAAGAACGCATGGAGAGGAACTCTCCACCATTGTCTGCGCGTAAAACTTTGATGGTTTTGTGGAATTGAGTTTTGACCCAAGAAAAAAATGATTTCAATAGTGATTGTGTATCGGATTTGAAACGCATAAGATGCACCCATGTAAAACGAGTAAAATCATCCACGATGGTGAGAAAATAACGTGCCCCAGAATGTGTGGGAACTTTGTGAGGCCCCCAAATGTCACAATGAATTAAGTCAAAAGGTGCGGTGGATTGAATTGAACTAGAAGCAAAAGACAATCGAGTTTGTTTTGCCAAAGGGCAAACTTCACAAACATGTTTGGAATCAAACATTATTTCGGGATTTGTTTTTGACAAAAAATGTAAAGGGTGTGTAGATGGGTGGCCCAAGCGTTGATGCCATAGACTGGTGGTGCGGCTAACATGGTTGGTAAGATGGGGATTTTGGCTTGGCGTAAGGTAATAGAGCCCATTAAATTGCTTGCCCAGGCCAATCGTCCTCTTCGTATCCATGTCCTGCACAACACAAAAATCCGGAAAGAATATTACGATACATTGTAGAGCCCGTGTGAGTTTACTCACAGACAATAAATTGACACGAAATTTTGGAACATGGAGAACGCCATCAAGTAATAACTTATGTGACAATTGTACGGATCCAATGCTCTTAATATCTGCCGTGCCCCCATTTGGTAATCCCACAAAATCATTTTCAGCAGCAATCTGTTTATGTGTTAATGGTGAATGTGATATGTGATCAGATGCCCCGCTGTCTATAATCCAGTAAAGAGTTGAATGCAAGTCATGTTCCGTCATATTACATGTGGGTGTAACAATACCTGTTGCATTCGCAAGTGGTGTAATTTTACCGTTTCCAGAGCGAAGCAAGGCAAGAAGTTGATGGTACTCTTCGGTTGTGAATGTTGGGCCGTGGGAAGATGTGGCTTTGGTTGCTTCTGGATGGATGGCGTGTGATGTAGATGTTTCGACATTGTGGGCTGTCGGATTTGGGCGTTTGTTTCTGGGCAGCACATGCTTCCCATGCCACTTATGACCTTCGGGGAACCCGATAAGGAAATAACACCGCTCTACGGAATGCGAGCCGTCACAGTAGCTGCATTTGGATGCTTTCCGTGAACTGGAGCTACCAGGTACAGACCCTCCTTTTGGTGTTGTGGACCGATGTGTTTGCATCGCATGGGCAGCAGGTTCACGATGATTAGCCACATCCATTTGGCGTTCGTGTTGCAGAACCAACCCGTGGACACGTCGCGTATCAGGAAGCGGATTCATCATTAAGATAGAACCTCGTATGGTGGAGTAAGTCTCGTTCAAGCCCATTAAAAATTGCATGACCTTCTCTTTCTCCTCCCTTGCTACACGAGTCTTGGATCCCTCACAATCGCAGGTAATTGGTTCATAATACGAAGCCAGTTCATCCCAAAGAGCCTTTAACTGGGTGTAATAGTCTGAAATAGATAGTTGTCCTTGTCGGTGTTCGACGATTTCCTGTCGGATTTGGTAGATCCTGGAATCGTTTCCTTGTGAGAATCGATCCTCAAGATCCTTCCACGCTGCAGATGCAGATTTGCAGTAAAGTATGCTGCGTGCGATGTTGCCTTGCACAGATTGCCAAATCCATGACAAGACCATGTCATTGCATCTCTGCCAAATTGAAAACTTGGCGTCGGTAATTGCTGGGCACTTGATTGATCCATCAATGAACCCAAGTTTGTTCTTGGCACTGAGAGCGATGCGCATGGAGCGGCTCCACTGTCCGTAGTTGTGTCCGTCGAGGAGTTGTGAAACCAAGACGAGACTTGGTGAATCTGAGTGGTGTAGAGTGAGAGGGTCAAATGCATGTGACACCATCTCTGCTGGTTTTTCATCGCCCATGTTGGTTATGTGTGTTGGAAAAAATTTGGGTTGTGTTTGTAGCGGAAGTCGAATGGACGCCTAGAGTCACCAGGATCGGTGCTCTGATGCCATGTTAAAATTGAAGTATTTGCTGAATAGTTTTCTTATTCCAATATATTCATTCATACAAAGATACAAGATTTATACAATCAGATGCAGCCTATTCTAGGTAACCAATCTATAATTACAAGTTGATTACAATCAGATCCTATTATAGCTCTTATCAGATCGTTGACCATTTACAATCCCTACGATCATGTTAACCAAATATACTTTCCTTTAACACAAGCAATTAGATAAAAAAGAAGAAGTGCAGAGGCGTGGAACTTACGTCCCGCAGAATGCGAGTATTCCAGCAGCCAAAAGGCCTCCAAACTGCAAAACAAAGATGAAATTAGCATATGTACTCACATACGAATTCGCAGACGAGCAACTGATTAACAAACATCACAAAACTTGAAATTGAGCAAACACCACACATGCCCGAATGTTAAGATTCAGACCCTCAGATGATGGTTTGAATTCAACTCAAAGTAAATTGATAAAGTTCTAAACTTTTTAACTCACAAGGGTGGGGTGTTTCGCGATGGGGGCAGCAAGCAGAGCTGCTGTGTGAACCAAATGGTACAGAGACGCCGTCAGCCAAACCTAACCCATTATTTGCAACATAATCAAATCACAGAAAATTCAAAAATTGAACATAAAACCATGAAAAATATGAGTTAAAATCAAATGGGAAATAAAGTATGAACCTCTTTGCAAGTTGGGTCTTTGGGTTTTGAAGCCAAGGGCGCCATATGTACCCAACCCAATAGCTGCAATTCCTGTTTTTTCCATAAAATTCACAAATTGGGTTTTCTCAGATTTGACAGAAATAACAAAAAGGAGACTGAATTTATACAAATTAATGTATATACATGCGAATAAATGTTGTGATTTCATGGAGACTGTGAATCCCAAAAAACAGCAAGGATTAAAACTTTTCGAGTGTGGGATAGTAAAAGCGTAAATTAGAAATACCAGAGAGCGCCGCTGCTTTATGCCACAGCTGAAGATCCATTGTTGTTGCTTCTCTTGCTTCTGTTTCAGTGCCTCTCTCACTGAAATGTAGTTTGGTTTAGTTGAAGAAGAAGAAGAAAGTAAGTAGTGGTAAAAATATGCAGGTGTGTGCAGAGTAAAGAAGAAAAGGTGTAGAGATCTCTGCGACATAAACAAATTCTAATAATTTATACAAAGTTTCTATTTACCTTAGTAAATATGTTTCAAAATTCCATGCACTATGTGGATGATGAGATTTATACATCTAGAATTTTTCTACAGTGCTGTTAACCGCACTTTTAAAATGCGGATATGTTGTCAATATTGTTGATACTTCAATCTTACAAGATAGTTAACCGTATTAAAAAAAATTATACATATCATTCATATTATGATACCTTATTTTATTTTGGACGGAAGGGTAGGCCATATTTTGGTCCACCAACCTTGTATTCATAATTCATTCTCTTCCCATGATTAGGGGAATCAAAAGGTGGCATAATTAAATTATGGTAATTATGCGTAGTGGTTCTTGCATCATTTTGTTTTTCCTGCAATTAGTATAACTTTTCTTTCAGAAGAAACAACTTTGTCTTGGTTTAGTTGTTATAAAGCAATGGAATTTATTGGGAGATTAAGCTTTTGTTAATGATCATTATTTTAATGAGTGATTAGGGTTTTGAAATTGCATGTCCTAAAAGTTGAGGGGATGTGATGGGAGGATTTCGAGGCTGGTGGTTGATAAATATGCAATGGCACCTTTCTCTTTCTTTCTGGCTTGAAGACAGAAATGGGACCTGGTTTTGATTTGTTTGATATTGTAGGACCCTGTAATCATATGACCCTTCAATGTTAAGCTAGGGTACCAAAAGATATTGAGCTGTAAATTTGATATTTTATGTGAAGTTTCGTAACATACAGCTAATCTTGGTAAATCTCTGAAGTCCAAAATTGCTTAATCCAAAGTGAAACAAAATTTCAAGGCTGTGAAAAGTTGTGTAGTTGTAACTTGCAAGTGATACTATAGGTTTATCACCTCCTTTTTATGCGATTTTCTATGGTGTTTCGGAATATTAGATACTTCAGGCTTTTTAGTTGTTAGATCTTTGGTTAGAAACACAAAAGTCAATATCTAATGGTTAAAAAGCTTGAAGTATCTTATAATTTAGAGCACTCTAGAATGGGTAAATTCTAAAATCGAATTTTCCTCGACAAAGCGCGTGTAACTCAAATGGAGTGTTCACCACTGCAATTGAGGTTCCATTCTGTACCCAAATGCCCC
This sequence comes from Pyrus x bretschneideri, assembly GCF_019419815.1. Classification (NCBI taxonomy): domain Eukaryota; kingdom Viridiplantae; phylum Streptophyta; class Magnoliopsida; order Rosales; family Rosaceae; genus Pyrus; species Pyrus x bretschneideri. The sequence continues at coordinate 6,972,222 of NW_025999413.1, forward strand.
TTCCACGAATATTCCTCAGTCACGAAATCAGTCCTCTCTTTTCATGTAGTACTTGTCATGCGATGCCTACTCTAAGAAAATGAGGATACAACACAGTCGCAAAACAGATTCTCTCGACAATAAAGATGTTGCTGCCTTGGCACATTAAATTTCAAGGGTGGTCCATGATGTAAGCCCAAGACAAATTAGGTTTTTTAGGTGGCACTGATTATTTTGTCACAAGATTGTGCTTGTTTATGGGGAAACATCGACATTGAAGCTATCAGATTTGATGAAACGGAGAATTTGTTACTCAACAAGAAAGCAGTCACGGCACTCCGTCTCCGCTGTTTACTGTCCATGGATTCTGCTCTGTCTTTCGTCTTGTACTTTGTTCTTCTTCCAAAGCTCTCTGTCAATTGGGACAGTCGAGCAGAAAATTGTGCACACCGATGGTCCAACGTTTAACCTTAAAAAACATAAGGTGCTTTGTCTTGTTTTTTACTCAACGAGCGAGATGATTCGAAATTAGAATCTCTTCTAATATCGAGAAGTCAACGTGTTGAACATATATCCATAAATATAAAATTTGTCAATTTGCGCAACAAATTGTTTTGATTTTCACAACGTTGAAAAAACAAGAAGACTACAGTTGAGTAAAAATTAGCAAGTGGGGCTTTTCTGAAGTACTTTTATGCAATGGGGGTGCCACTATTTGAAAATTGTAATAAATGATAGTGTGTGATTGACTTGAAATACTGTCAATATTTTTTTATCATAAATGGTTTTGTAACACTGAAGTAGCACAATCAATACATTGATATACATCGTACATCATTAGACAATTATTTGGTGCTAGGGCAACTTAGAAATTCAACAAAGGCGCAGTCGGATCTATTTGAGCAGATGAAAGTGTGGACGGTCATAAATAGTGAAGCCGACAACATAAGTTGTACAGGGATCCATAGAAGTTGAAGTTCTTAGAACAGCAAGCTACCCCAAGCAGCGATGAAAGCAAAGCCACCGAAAGGAGCCAATGTCGAGTAGTTTCTATCCTCAAGTAATGCCACAGTATAACACCTGCAAAATCACATTATTTCAATCAGTATTAACTTCTGAGAATGAGAATACAGTGCAAGCACTGCCATGAATATTGTTTCCTCGGAGAAAAGCAACCGGCAAAAGTCCCCTGGAAAGATGCATAGACTTCGCACTCAAGGCAAAACCCTCAACGTGCAGTTTGCCAAATGCCAAGCCTTAAGTGACTAGCAAACGAGGATTTCTTGAGTCCAGAAACGAAATATTGACACCCTGACCCTACAAATTGCTACCGTTGCAATATGCACGTACGTAATGTCACTGTGCCAATTAACCGTTTGATACATTTTTTCCATCTAGAACCCCCATTACTCATAGAGTATAGGATTATGCCATGCCGACAAACAAAAACGATTCTCATTCTTGCATATATCATACATAAAGATGTCCCTCTTTGGAAAAATAAAATACATAAAGCCAACTGCATTTGTAGTTATATTAATGGCTAGTTCCGTGACTTCAATTGCATCTTAACAAATAACAAGGCAAGTGATTTTACTCGAATTTCAGATTCAACTAGCTTCATTTAGCAAAGAAACTTTGAAATGCGAATGAATCTTTTAACACGAAAAACATAGTGTTTCAGTATAAACTTAACCAAGCAATTAGATAAAAAAAAGAAGTGCAGAGGCGTGGAACTTACGTCCCGGAGAATGCGAGTATTCCAGTAGTCAAAAGGCATCCAAACTGCAAAACAAAGATGAAATTAGCATATGTACTCACATACGAATTCGCAGACGAGCAACAGATTAACAAACATCACAAAACTTGAAATTGAGCAAACACCACACATGCCCGAATGTTAAGATTCAGACCCGCAGATGATGGTTTGAATTCAACTCAAAGTAAATTGATAAAGTTCTAAACTTTTTAACTCACAATGGTGGGGTGTTTCGTGATGGGGGCAGCAAGCAGAGCTGCTGTGTGAACCAAATGGTACAGAGACGCCGTCTGCCAAACCTAACCCATTATTTGCAACATAATCAAATCACAGAAATTTCAAAAATTGAACATAAAACCATGAAAAATATGAGTTAAAATCAAATGGGAAATAAAGTACGAACCTCTTTGTAAGTTGGGTTTTGGGGTTTGAAGCCATGGGCGCCATATGTGCCCAACCCAAGAGCTGCCATTCCTGTTATTCCATAAAATTCACAAATTGGGTTTTCTCAGATTTGACAGAAATAACAAAAAGGAGACTGAATTTATACAAATTAATATATATACATGCGAATAAATATTGCGATTTCATGGAGACTGTGAATCCCAAAAAACAGCAAAGATTAAAACTTTTCAAGTGTGAAATTGTAAAAGCGTAAATTTAGAAATACCAGAGAACGCGGCTACTTTATGCCACAGCCGAGGATCCATCGTTGTTTCTTCTCTTGCTTCTGTTTCAGAGCCTCTCTCACTTTCTGGTGTATGGGGATTGGCGGTGGTTCTGGAAACTGGAAAGAGGCTGGCCGGTTAGAATCTTTGTTCCTAAAACGGCGTCGTATACAACTTTTTTTGCCCTTGCAGTAATTGTGAAATTAGAAGTTCAGAAATGGCAATGATTTTCGAACTCTTGTTTTTTTATTCCTTCTTAAGGCCCTTCATTTATTTCTATCTTGTAACTTTATTTAATCAATCTGATGACGAGAAATATAGAGATGAAATCAGTACAGAAAAACTCGAGTGACAAAATCAACTCCCCCTGAACACTTGGATGAGTGCGGGACATCTTTTGATGTAAAGCTTCATCCTCTCTCACCACTTGAGCTAACTCCGAGCGCTCGAAAACAAACAAAATTTAAAGTCTGTTATCGACATGCTAATTTTTTCTCCGACTATATGGTCGGAAAAGCGAAAACAACGAAGCAACCACCATCCCAGACCGAGATTTGCCAGCCTTGTCATCCTGCAAACTGAAAGAGCACTAAAAGGAGCTCAGTCCGAAGTTGAAACCCTATCAGCAATATTGTTTAAGCGTTAAAAAAAAAAAAAAAAAAATTTAAACACAGAAAATATGATAAGATAAATGCAACAGATTGGCAAGAAAATACAGATTAAAAGTAAAAAATTGCGCCAATTAAATAACTGTTGATTTCCCAATCTGTCCTGAATAAGGTGTTACAACTCTCCTGGATAGTCACAACTATGAGGGTAATTATGTAAAACAAAGCAGTAATTAGACTCTGAAACTGTTGTCACAAGTTTTACTGGGTAAAACATAGCACCCCGTAAAATCATTTGGGGCCTTATGTTTCTCTGGCCACTTGCCAAAGGGTGACATATTTGTACAGTTAAACCTACATGTTGTCTAAAGAATGCTAGAACGTAACAACTCCCGAGCAACTCTTGCTTCCCTGCTTTTAGCATGTCGCGCTTAAGCCTCAGGTTCCACCGCAGCATGAAGAAGATCGTCGGGAGTTGCAGCTGGATCAAGATCCCAGCACTTACCCGGCAGCTTACTCTCTTCTCCCATGAGTAGCCATGATGGCACCTGGTGTGAGAAGCGTAGCATCTCTCGTTTTGGAATCCATTGAATGGCTGCTTTGTCTGTATTGCTTTGGTATACAGTCTTGAATCCAGACAGTTTCACAAGGGGGGATACACAGACACCAAGATCTTCGGAGTAATCATCAAGAATTTCCACCATTACGTACTGGTGCCTCACTTCATCTGGAGTTGATCTGTCCCAATTTTTTGACCAGTTTCGATACATAGCCCAAATGTCTCCGCTTCTGGGGTATATCCGAACACAGCCTCCTCTGCCTGCTTTCTCCCGGCTCAAAACATGAGAGAAAATGTTAACTTGCTCAATGACATCAAGATTCCGTGCCCTAAAATTTCCACAGGATTTGGTAAACCCACAATCTAGCCAGTTCACGAACCCGAATTCACTATCAGTTTTAGAGTTCAAGTAAGTAATGACTAACTTGAATGGTTTTACAGAAACCACTTCACGAATCAGGCAGTACAGGCGAGGCATACCATCTTCTTCATCATACAAAGCCCAAATTTGCTTTGGCTTGAAAGATTCTTCTGACCTATCTTTATCAAAATCATGGAAGTCGGGGTCAGGGACAGTTATGCAGAGAGGCTCAGTATTCTTTATCTCTAATTTATGTTCTTGTGCAACTTCTGGTTGACGCACTGCAGCCTCTCTTTTTGTGTTCTTTGCAGCAACAGCAGCAGCTGCCGCTTCTGATGCCAACTTAAACTCGTCTAATTTCTTCAAAATTTCAGTTCTTGCCTTTTCAAGCAACAACCTCTTAGTATCAAAAGCCGGTGCCATGGAGCAACGTCTAATTGGAAGTTCCCCTGAACTAGGAATTTTCTGATCATTTCCAACACTCCCATTTCCATTGGCTAGTTTTGCTTCTAAAGCAGATTTTGATACTTTTTCGTCGAGCCCATTTCTAAAACTCGCTCCCACAGTAAGTTTCCTTTTCTTATCCCGTCCATTGCTCTTAGATTCAGGCGGCTCATTAAAGCTAGCAGGCATGTTCAGCTCCACTTTAGCCACAGCAGTTGTAACAGAACGTTTTCCATTCACTCTTGATTTCACCTTCTCTCTAGCTTTCTTAACATTTCCATTTGACTGATAAACAGTACCAGGGGATGTAGCTGATGACCCATGAGGAGCTGCAACACCAGCAGAGGTTCCAGAATATGAGTTCCACTGAAACGACATGTTTGAAGTATATTCATACCCATGTCCAGAATGCAAACTTGAGACCCCGTTTCCTGGGAAAAAGGTACCGTTGCTTGGAACATACGTAACCCCATCAAATCCATGATTCGCATACCCATTACTAGGCATATACGACCAAGGACAAGGAGTATAAGGAAAAGAACCATTTGCTGGGGCTGCCCCAGATTCCACAGCAATGAAAATACCTCGGCAGTTTTTACATGAAAGTCTTTTGTTCACATACTTACGGAGATACTCATACTGAACCTTGCACGAAGTGCAGACGGTCCAGAAAGTGTCGAGTCTACCATGAGATGCTGATGAACTGGAACAATTGTTGAAACCTGGAACCCCACCAGCGTGAACTGAAGACAAATTGGGCTGATTAACTGCAGCTGCTAAGTGTTTATTTCTCTGAAGATCATACAATCTTTTCTTAGCAGTGTCGGACAACACAGTAACTGCTTCAGAAACAAGTTTGAAAGCCCCATCAGCTCCCACACATTTGTTCTTATCAGGGTGGAGCAGCACAGCCATCTTTTTGTACTGCTTCTTCACTGCATATTTACTTGCAGAAGGCTTCAGTCCAAGAATTTTATAATGATCCATTTCACCATAATATTTTGCCTCAGACGCAACATAAACATCAAATGTGGCCAGCATATGAGATATGCCCTCCAGTTCCGGGTACAGTGATTTAGCTTTTACTGCATAAGTGATGGCACCTGCAAAATCTTTCTCAAAAAATCGCTTCTCAGCGATCTCTTTCGCTTTAAGAGCCTCCTCTATGTTAACTTCCATGTAGGAGTAGAGATCACTTGAAAACCAAAAATCTCGAAACAAAATCTACAACCAACCCAATGTGCTTAACTGTAGAAATAGCTGAATTCTCATATGTAACCACATTTTCATTTCTGCAAAGATAAAATCAAGAATCTTTATGAGTATCAAACTTCAATTTTCTACTTAGCACTGTGACTGGCTAAGCCATTCAAATTTCTCTAATGAAGACATTAATACCCATAAATGCCGAAATCATTTACCAGGCTAAAACAAAATTCAATTTCAAATCTCAACCAAGAAGCAATGCTAATCAATTCAAAATTAATCCAATCACCAAAACGGCTTATAATTATCAGATTAACTCTATTTTACAGCGAAAAATTACGATCCATGCAACATAAATGCGAAGAAAATCGAGTTTAATTTTCCATCATTTTCCTCAGTTTTTTCTCCGCAGCCAAACACCCTAAACCAGCTATCAAAACAAAAGAATCTAGCTCTTCAAACCCACTAACAAGCATGCAAATCATCTCAATTTTCCAAATCAAGCCCCAAATTCCACTAAATTCCACAGCTTTACAACCATGCACAGAGATCGAAAACCAAAATCCAAAATCCAGAATATTATTAACCCAGATTAAAAATTCAGCACGAAACCAAAGTAAAAAGTAAAAAAATTGACTCACTGAAACTCGAGCTGAATGAAGGTGAAGAAGAAAACCCAGATCGCCACGCGTACTTGGGAGCTCGAGCAAAATCAATCAAGCTCAGCTAATTGCAAATCTCACTGTATCTAAAGCGCAAATCACTGAGAGAGAAACTCATTTTAACAACCCCAAAGTGAAAAGAGGGTTTACCAAACGGTAAAGTTTCTATTTTTAGGGTTTTTGCTGCGAAATCGGGGGGTTGGTTCGGCGGATTTGGTGCTGGCGATGGCCGAGTGCGGCGAGCGACGGCGTGGAATTGGCGATTCCGTCGATATAGGTGTCGGAGATTTGGACAGGATTTATTTTTTGGTAAAAAGTTGGTTTGAATTTTTTTTTAATTTTCAGTGGGAGTAAACAGTGTGTTAATAGTATTTAATGGTGAGGGTTGCTATTCTGCGCTGCCGCGCGTTAACGGCGTTACTTTTTTCCGTTTGGATTAGGGGAGTGTTTGGTAGTGGGCAGAAGAAGTGGACTTTGGATTAAGCTAATTGTTTAATCACTTTATTTGGCTGAGATTTGGTAAGTAGCTTCATTTGATTATTACTAATTAATATGCTAAGGATATCATGTTTTTAGATCATATTTTGTATCACAAATTTTGACGTTAAAATTAAATTTTTATTTTATGATTTAATGAAAAAATTCAACATCAATCGTCTCATCGTGTGGTCTATAAATAATATAACTTAAGTAGTTTGATTTTCTAGAATTATGAATAATCTTACAACAATCATATATGAAAAGGAAATTGTTATCGACTCTCCAAAAATCTAATTGTACACTCCAAACTTTCTATATTTAGTAAGACAAATACTTTTATGAGAATTGCATAATTAGATTTTTAGAGTGTTAATAATAGTTATCTTTGAAAATTGTGCAAAATTATCCAATTTATGAGATCTTGGGCTTTCCTTTTCCGAAGCCTTATTGGGCTTTTCTCTAGGCCTACTTTGTAGTTCTTTCCTTACCCTTGTTGTTATAATTACTCATAGGCCAAATCAGATAAATGAATCATGTAGTCATAAGGTATTCAGAAGATAGTCCATGTGCTAAAAAAAACTCAAATTTAAATCCCTATGGTGTACTCCGTTAGCAAATTTAGTCCAAAAGTGATTTTTCTGTAAACTATCTGTTAATACATGGGTAAAATTGTACTTTAACGTGTGCACCTTCTTCTTCCTGCATCTCCCCCTACGCAGCCCCCAAACTCACGTCGCGCAACCATGGCGGCCACCGTGTCTCTCCTTTTTCTTGTGCAAAGTGCAGAAGAGGATGAGGAGGTCTCGCCAAAGCTCTCTCTCACTCCAGAACCATGGGTGCCACTCAAACCCCCCTCTCTCTCTCTTCCTCTCAGTCTCTTTGTATGTGTGTCACTAATTTTATATATGTGATAATATGCAGGTACTTACGTGACTCGATGCACAAGCGTCGTGCTACTGGAGGCAAGAAGAAGGCATGGAGGAAGAAAAGAAAGTAATGCTTTCCACCTTCAACCCCATTTCTCTCTCTCCTTTACTCTTTGATTGCTTGTTAATTTTCCTTCATTTTCTATTATTTGCCCTATCTAATATTTTTTTTATTGATTTGTTATGTTGTAATTAGGCGACAGATCTGTTATTAATCGTAAATTGTTTATGGGTTTTTCGTTGTGGATAAAAGGTGAGGTCTCACCGTATCTTCTTTTTCTTGAAATGGTCTCTCCTTTTTCTCTTGCGCAAAGTGAGTTTGGGGGTTGCGTAGGGGAGATGCAGGAAGAAGAAGGTTGTCACATCTCGGCCTAAGTCTTCGTCACATCCCGGACGCGACTCCATCGTAGCACGATATTGTCCGCTTTGGGCCCTGACCACGCCCTCACGGTTTTGTTTCTAGGAACTCACACGAGAACTTCCCAATGAGTTACCCATCATGGAATTACTTTCATGCGAAATCGCTTGACTTCGGAGTTCCGATGAAACCTAAAGCTAGTGAGCTCTCAAAAGATCTCGTGCTAGGTAGAGATGAGAATATACATATAAGGCTTACAAGATTCATTCCCTTGGGCAATGTGGGATCTTACAATCCATCCCCTTTAGGGGCCTAACGTCCCTATCGGCACACTCCCGACCAGGGATTGGCTCTGATACCAAATTGTCACATCCCAGCATGGGCCCCCACCACATCCCCGGCTTGACTCCACCGTAGCACGATATTGTTCTCTTTGGGCCCCGACCATGCCCTCACGGTTTTGTTTCTAGGAACTCACACGAGAACTTCCTATTGGGTCACCCATCCTGGGATTGTTCTTACGCGAACTCGCTTGACTTCGGAGTTCCAATGGAACCCGAAGCCAGTGAGCTCCCAAAAGGTCTCGTGCTAAGTAGAGATGAGAATATACATATAATGTGACATCCTACATCGCCCAGGGAAGTGATCCTTAAATGTATATTCCCATCCCTACCTAGCACGATGCCTTTTGCGAGTTCATTAGCTTCAGGTTCCGTAGGAACTCCGAAGTTAAGCAAGAAGAGGGCTAGAGCAATCCCATGATGGGTGACCCACTGGGAAGTTGCTCGTGAGTTCCCAAAAACAAAATGGTGAGGGAATGGTAAGCCCAAAGCAGACAATATCGTGCTACGGTGGTGGATCAGGCCCGGAAAGTGGTCTCGCTCGGGCCGAGATGTGACATATAAGGCTTACAAGATCCACTCCCCTGGGCGATGTGGGATATTACAAAGGTGAACATGTCAAAATACAATTTTACCCATGTATTAACATATAGTTAACGAAAAAATCACTTTTTGACTAAATTTGCTAACGAATAACACCACAGGGGTTTAAATCCGATTTTTTTTAGCACATGGGCTATCTTCCGAATACCTCATGACCACAGGGATTATTTATCCGATTTGGCCTTACTTATAATTCAAATCACTGAGCACTAAGTATTGTTGTTGACACCGAATGACATATTTACTTAAATGAAATTACAAGTATTTTTCATCACTCTAATAATTTATAAAGAGAAGTGTTAAGAAGATTCTCAAAAGTGTGACCCTTCATTGACTCTCTGTCACCTCATGTTTATGGCAAAATAGTTTATAATGTTGACTCAAAAATTGACGTTAAAATGTGGGGTGACAGAGAGTCCATGAAGATTCATTCTTTGAGAGTCTCCTTAGCATTTCTCTTATGTTATTTATGCAGCTATTCGGGTTTTCCTTTTTCGAAGCCTTATTCTGTTTTTCCAACTTGCTTTCTCGTTATTTTTCCTCGGTTTCAAAGTCTTGTATTATTTTGATTATTGACTACCTTGCATTTACTACAACGTGAGTATTGAAAGTAAAACAAGTATTGATTACACAATAAAATTTGTAATCAAATACCTGAAAAATCAAGAACCATATCAATCACTTTCCAAATACACTTTCTTATGTAAGTAGAAAATGCCTAACCGCATTCCCAAACAAGTATTGATTACACAATAAAATTTGTAATCAAATACCTGAAAAATCAAGAACCATATCAATCACTTTCCAAATACACTTTCTTATGTAAGTAGAAAATGCCTAACCGCATTCCCTTGTTGGTGTTTCATTTGTTATTTGTAGCGTCCACAGCTTTCGCATATCATGTTAGTTAGCATATCAAGTAGCTCCTGGTAACGTTTTCTTTACTTGTCTCTTTGGACAAGATTGCCACCCGTGTGTGGATGTGACATATACTACTTTAACTTCATCCCTTTTACCTTGCATGCTGCGTTAAAATTGGAATTATGCTATAAATAACATTTTTTACTACCTATCTCCCTTGTGTGTTCTAAGGGGAGATTCAAAAAACATGCAGTACATCTTATGTTATTATACAAGTAGATGAAAGCTCTTAGAGAGTGTATAGTGTGAATTTTGTGGATCATGCGCTCATATTTTTTAAGACTTACATCAAACAGATTTATTGTTACCGTAACGTTTTAGTTCAATGATACAATATATAAAAATTTATCTTCACATGATATTTCATTATTGTACTGAAAAGTCACATGATGATAAACCCGTTCCGTACAACTTTCAGTATTCTTCAACATTTCACCCTTGTATAGGAAGACAAAATAAATAATGAATTACTGGTGCTCTTTTTCTTTTCTATTTTCCAATTGGTATTATATTCTTCTTCTTTTGGCCCGTAAGTTTTGTCTGGTATTAAATTGAAATCTTCTAGGACAGATACCCATCCTCATCAAGTACTATTATATCTTCTATAAAAAAAAATAAAAAAATAAAAACAAAAGAAAAACTAATAAAAAGTGAAAACTTTAAATTTTAATTAAAAGGATAAAAATGTGTTGTAAGTGAGTAGTACTAAAAACAGCTTTTTAGAATAAAAATATATTAGTAACGCAACATAGAGACAAACTTGGCTTAGACCGACTAACTGGCTAGTCCGACCAATTAAAATCAAAAGCTTATCAATAGTTTATCGACATGTCAATATTGATAAATTTTATCAATACATCAATTCACTAATAGAAATTTACACAATAAGTAACTAACAATGTGGCATCATTTTATTAATTGACTAGACTGTCTAACTAGCAAGCTGGTCATTTGATCTATAACCTGCATTTTTCTCTACAACATGACTATTACAATGACACTAATACAGACCCCACACCACTAACCTATGACGAGAAATTTTTCAGTTTGCCGAAAACACAAACCCAATATATCAAATGTCATAATACAAGAAGTTGAATTTTTTTCTTTTAAATATTCAATCATTTGTATTATGATACTTAGTAAATTAAACTGTATTCCTGATAGACTGAAAAATCTCCCGCCCATTGATTTAAAGGAAGACTAACGAAAAAAGTTTTTGTGGGATGTCATCTTCGGATTTATAAATGAGGCAAGGAAACTGATTGGAACCTTGAGTGAGTCAATGATCACCTATTTATTTGTTGGACCACCCAGTAGGTTAGGCTCTGTTAAGTCCCAATCAACCATTTTTGTGGCCCATATCTCACTTTATAAGTTATAACAGACACACACTCTAAAACAATTGAACCACAATGCCCAATTGCCATTGGGAGAATTGGGTCCTTGTGACCTACCATGCTAAACATAATGTTTTCTCACAAGGTTGTCTTTTGAACTCAAAGGGACTTCAACACTTTACAGCATTCCGTTGCACAACTAGGGTTTTCTTTAAATATTTTTATGGTTATATTGGACGCTTTCAAACTCTGAAGCTGATTGTTCTTACTCATCGCTCTACTTACTCTTACCACTGCGCTGATTCTAGTGACTTAACGTTTGATAAAATACCATATAAATAAAAAATAAAGAACAATCGTTTCCATATTGAGTTTCCATTTGGAAATGCATCTTTTCCAATTTTTTTTTTTTTAATAAATGGAATTGAATTTCCAGAACAAAAAAAAAAAAAAAAGGAATTAAAAAATTGGCTTTGTACTATGGTTTAGTGATATTTTTTTCCACTTATACGTGAGAGATCTCAAGTTCAACTCCACTAAAGGTGAATTTGAACAAAATTATTGCTAGATCATTGTGAAGATTAGTCCACACCCCTACCTTCTTAGTGTAAATATTATCGTTTGTTGAAAAAAATGGCGTTTTTTAGGAATCTCTTTGTCAATAGGAACAAAAGGAAAAGAGGATCCACTAAATTTTGGCATTACCCCTTTTTTTGTCAAGGCGTGCTTAGCCTCCCTAGAATTACAACAAATATGTTGATAAACATAAGAATTAGGTACTACCAATGCCAAAAATTAAGAAATTAAAAATTAAAAATAAATAAGTAAGTAGGTTTCTACCATCTCGCTTCTTCCCCTTCCAAAATTAATAAATCAAATCACAGTTATTTAGTAACCCTAGTAGTAAAAATAAAAAAAAATAAAAAAAAAATCATTTTTTACGATATGAATACTACTATTACTCACTCGGACCCACTACATTCAAAAGTGCCAAAAAGTCAACGAATCACACATTCACAGTGTTGCAGAGGAACATGAGAGACGATGCGGACGCATCCCCGCCACCACCGGCGCCGAGCCTCCCGCTTCTCTCGTAGTAATCGACACAGAACAACGAAAGCGAGAGCTGGATCTCGTCCCGCGTCCAGACTCGCTTGACCATGTCCGAGTCACTGAGTCGACTCAGGACAGGGCGCATGCAGACCCTGTAGAGCCTCTTGTAGCCGCCGAGGGCGACGACTACGGGTCTCACGGAGCAGGGAGGGGGAGATGACACGTGTCGGAAGCAAAGGTGTTCCCAGATGGTGTCATTTCTGGCGACGGTGGACCAGAGGTGGCAGACGCATGCGGCGACGCCAAGGGAGGGGCCGTCGAGGCGTTTGAGGATCTCGACGAGGATGTCAATGTGGTCGTTGATGAAGAACTTGGGTCTTTTCTCTTTACTGTCTTGTGATGATGTGTTTTGGTTTTGATGCATGGTGGTTTTTGGTGGTGGTATATGGTGTCCCTAACTAGCTAGCTGATGCAAAGTTGCAAACTACACTTGCACTAGAGAGAAAGAGAGAGGAGATAAATAATGAAGAGAGACTAAAGGGTATATATTTATATAGGCTTATGCATGAAGGTGTAATTTGTAGTCATAAAGTGAGGTTTAGCCGTTACGGGGGTTTGACTTGTGCACGAGAGAGAGAGAGTTTTCTTTTGGTTTTTGGTTAGGGTTGAGGTTGTTTGATCAGCCTGTCGTTAATACTTGTCAATATTCACGAGATACTGTAAATTAGTACTATCGACAACATATAATTTGAAAAACAGATGTTTATCTTAGCAAATGTTTTATGTTATCAAATTTGTATCACTAAATAATGTATTCGTATGCATGTTAATAGTTCACTTATTAATAATATAGGACACAAATTCGAACACCACGTCATTTGATGAATAAGTTGGATGAATATGTTTAGCGTCCCTCCTTCATACTCTTAGCTATACTGTTCGGTTAATGAGTAAGTTTAATTAATAAAGAAAAGAAAAATGAAGCTTTGGGTTGGAGAAGGAGGAGGGATACCTAGTAGAGTCTGTGTATCTTGTGTGGGTATCGAGGGAAGAGAGAAGGGGCCAAAGGAAAAGTTCCAAGGCACGGATAACTGGAACCGATGCTGAATATTGCTCGGCTCTTATTTTTTCTTTCATTTTCTGCTTTTGAATATTGTTTTTTGGGGTTTAGTAGCTAGATTTGTCGTTTGTTGTTTTTGTTGTTTTTTATATTGTTATTGTGTGTGCAGCTGTGAATACTTCAAGACTTTGGTTTTAAGCCCGTTGTGAAAGTCTATGGTTATTGCTTCGCTTCGTGTCTTCGTCTACATTAAGCTAGGTTGTGGACCATATAGTAACTAGGGTAGTAGCTAGGGTTTTGAAGCGTGTGTGCGTGTGTGAATAATTCTAAGGACTAATAACTTCCTAGCCTTTAAATATAAAAAGCAAACCCTATGAAGGGATCCGTACAATTATCAACGATCACTAATTCTTTGCATACTCGCGTGCGTACGATTGCCTATAACGTTATCTCAAAATGATATGTATTTTATAGTTTTTATCAAAATAAACGCAGCAATATGCGATTAGCGGTGGCGTTGTGCCATTATCTTAACAAGATATATATATATATATATATATATATATATATATATATATATATACACACGTACGTATGTATTTCATAGTTGTAGTAAAAATAATCCACTCGCACTAAATTGAGCTCTAATAAGTTCATGACTCAACTAATTATGATTTGCCTAAGTGGTGGAGGCCAAATGGAAGGATAAAAGGAACTGCATGCTGCATGCTGCATCAGATTCAGATAATGGGTTTCTTCTTCTTCTTCCAAGGAACACAGAAAAGTGATATTATATCACATAGGAGGATGTGTTTACAAGTTTCCTCTGCAAGAAAAATAATTGAGACGAGGGGCATTGGATACCAACCACAGCAATGGCAGACTTTTTAGATGTGAGTCAGCAACTATCTGCTTGTCCTCATGAGGTTGGAATTTGGCTCAGAAAGGAAGCCCCCGAGTCCTCTTAGACAGAAAGCATATAACAAACGAAAGAAAAAAAAAACCAATAAAATAAAGGGCTTTGAGATTTGACATTAGATTTTATAAAGATAGGAGGAGGACTACTACCCCACACATGGGGAGTTGTTTTGTATTGTGTTGGACTTGTATGTTGGACTCACTTGAAAGAGAGAGCACTGTTTTCTATTCTTCTGCAGTGAAGAAAGAATTTGATATATAATTGCAAAACTACAAGCAGATCAAACCTTTAAGGCACATGAAATTTTCACAGTTTTTCACTCACTCCCCTGAAGTCTGTCATTTGTACTTTGTTGTTTGTAAAGTATGTGCCACATAAATAGGTCAACATTACTCTAGTCTAAACTTGGAGAGGGGTGGCACTGAATTATTACCTTATATGTTTTTTAAGAAAAATTAAAGAAAAGGTTTTGAAACTTTAAATCTTAACCATAAGTATTTTAATAATTTTATTTAATGATTAGAATAAAATCCAACATCAAACAGCCCAATTAGATTGGCCAACCAAAATAATTGACTGAGTTTCGATTTTGCTCTTTTGACAATTTTGATTTAGCCGGTTTTCTTCTTTCCAATTTTAAATTCTCCATAAGTCTCTCATACGGTAACGAAATCACACAAGGTCACATATTACGAGTTCGTGTTGATGCCCTCTTTCTTCTATTACAAGACCCCACACCTTGAAATTTAATGTCTAGGGAAATCGAGCTCTTCAAAGGTGACATTTTTTCAGTGATTTTTGCCAATTTTCGACCAAACCTGATGAAATTAATACTCAATCCAAGAGAGAAGATCATGTCTTCACGGGCTTCCTGTGAAGCAACAGAGTTATAGACTAAGAAAACACTCTAACAAACTTATAACAGAATATGTAATCTATTGACATGTGACACTACATCATCTATTGATCCTATACTGATGTCACTTTCTTTTCGTGTACATGCCTCCTCAAAACTGATACTTTCAGATTTGGTTCTAGAAATAGTGGCAGCATTTAGTTCTTGAAATAGTTGCAGTATTTAGTTCTAGAAATAGTGGCAGTGTTTAGTTCTAGAAATAGTTGTAGTGGTAGTTTTCAGTTCTAAAAATAGTAGCAGTGACAATGTTCAGTTCTAGAAATATTTGCAGTGTTTAGTTTGAGAATAATGGCAGTACAATGTTTAGTTCGAGAAATAGTGGCACTACAATGTTCAATTCTAAAAATAGTTGCAATAGTTTAACGGATCTACTGGGGTAACGCCCATTAAGGGCAAGGGCTAGAATAAAAAAAATGGGAGGGTTGTATTTGCTTCCAAGCCTTGAGTTTTAATATTTAGAGTTTGAAACATGTAATTTGTGTTCTTTTCATTAAATAGAGTTATTAGGGTATTTTTAGTTAAGAAAAAAATTTTAGAAAAGTCCTTTCCATTAAATCTCCTTTTTATGCACACCATTGTTAATTTATATTCATTAGATTGGTTTTAATTTATTCAATTGAAATGAGTTGTGTATGTAGTTGGAAAAATGAGTTGTGAAAATCATATTTTCCAATTTGAATCTCTCTGTCCCTCCCATCTTCAATGCAAGATTTTCTAAACAATGGCAAATGCTTTTCCAAAAAAAAAAAAACAATGGCAAATGCATGCACTTCACGTAATGACTATTGAGATAACACAATATGTACCGATGATGTTAGATCTTATAACTTTTTGCTTTATGTATAGATTGGAATATTGTCTATTCTAAAGTTGAGGAGCAACGTGACAATAGCTTAGCTACAGTCAATTATTTGCCCCTTTGATTTTGCACGTAATGACCATTGAGATAACACAATATGTACCGATGATGTTAGATCTTATAACTTTTTGCTTTCTGTATAGATTGGAATATTGTCTATTCTAAAGGTGAGGAGCAAGGTGACAATAGCTTAGCTACAGTCAATTATTTGCCCCTTGATTTTGCTTTATTTACACAATGTGCCATCCAATCCGTGTTGGGCTAGGGTTTGGGCTCCCCATTTCTCTTCATGAGCTTTTTATTGGGTTTCGGTAGGAAGCTCGGCCCTCAGTCAGGCCCTTAATGATTTAATTACATTTCTGCCCATCAAAGATTACAATCCGACAGTGGGGATGGTGTATTTGGAAGGGCAATTTTGTCATCTCGGTTTTGAGCGAATTAGGGGGTAGCCGGGTAGGTTTTCATTTGTTGTCGTTCAATGAGGGTTTCGGGGAGGCTATGTGAGAGAGAGAGAGAGAGAGAGAGAGAGAGAGAGAGGGAGGAAGGGAGGGAGACAGACAGACGGAGGTAGATGGCCATGGAAAGAGAGCGAGGGGGAGGGGTAGGGGTGATGGAATTCACAAGTGGGAGAGTGGGGATGGTCAGAGAAAACCATAGAAGTTTTTTTTTAGGGAGAATTTGTGTTTGGTTGTCGGATTTAATTTGGTTTTTGCTTTCAGGAAAAACTGGGGTTCGAATTTTGGGGTTTATGATGTGGGTTTGGTTTCTTTTTCGTGGAATTTGTTGTATTTGTACCCTTTGGATTTAGGTTTCATCAGATGGCGTTTGTAGTGTTTATATTGAACTGTCGACTCTTTTATTCTTTGTAGGTGAAATTGAAGGTCAGCAATCTCTTAAATTGATGAGGGGGCTACAATTCGTGCAAGGAAAAAGCCAGAGATATGCTACTATTTGAGAACAGATAAAGAGATGGTATCCTTCCCGTCTCGTCTGGAAATGCATTGAGTACAAGAAGTATGTGCTTGAAAATATAAAAATGCATGTCTTTTTATTTAAATTTAGTCCTCTCTAATGATGTGTAGGAGGCCTCAAATTCATATCTTGAAATATTCATGTCTAAAGTTCTGTAGATCTTCTGTTTTGGGTTTTTTTTTTTTTTTCTTTCATATTTTAGGCCAAATAAAAAAATTAGTATGAAGTCTGGATGGTCATTTAGAATTTGGTGATATTGAGAGTTGATGAAGTAGGTGTTGAAGGAGGAGGGGATGGAGAAGGTGAAGGTACTGATGGAGTATGAAATTGGTGAATTTAAGTCTGAAGGCACTATTACCTTGCTAATTTGCACCACTGATTATATAATAATTTTCATCAGGAGCAATATGTCGAACTACTGCTGCTTTGTCAGAATGAGCAGTTGAAACAATCGAGTTTATTTAATTATGATTTTCCTTGTTAATTTGGCCATGAAAATTGTGAATTATTTTCTAAATATTATATGCTTTAATTCATAAGTTGAGCAGTTTGTGTTACCCCTGTTAGTCATTTTCATGCTCATTATTTAATTGCGGACATTACACTAAACGTGTTCAATCGGTTTCATAATTTCTGATAAATTCATGCCCATTGAACGCATCAACTTATTATTCATATATATATATATATGCGTATGTATGTATATGTATATGATATATGTGACTGCTTGAATCAGGACTTATCGAGTGAAGACAGCAGCAAGGAAATTTGAGCCTTGGCCTGTAGAGATACGATTTTGCAAGGAAGCTAGGTACCTTCTAAACTTATTGGATGTGAAGATTTGTATGATCAAATTTATGATTAATGTAATTGGATTCTATTAAAATTTTCATGATTTTATAGAATTTTTCGTTTAAATTTGTGGGTTTTTTCATTTAAATTGTGGGTTTTGGAGAATTCTTAGTCAAATTTATGGGTTCTTTTGATGCGAATTTATGTGAGATTAATCAACTGCGATGTCAGATATGATAATAGGTGGGCATGTTCATATGTTTTCCAATGTTGTTATATACTCTCCTATCGACTCTGAATGTTGAATTAGTCAACTATTAATGTCAGATTAAATCAAAAGTTGGGCATCAGTTCATATGTTTTTCAATGTTTTATAAAAACGAAGCAATTTTCACTTGGTTTTGAGTGTGTTTTGTGTTTTATTTGGCTTCTGCTTTAATTAGATTTCAATCTTTAGACTAAATAAAACAAAGAACATGAATAGATTGTTAATGGTTTTACTATGTTTGGGAATTTCAGGAATTTAGATCGTCGGAGGGAGAAGTTGGTCCCTTGGCATTTTGAGGTGCATAGTTATATGCCCTTGGCATTTTAATGCAATTGAAAATGCATTACGGAATCAGAACCCGCAACAGCGCGCGGTCAATTTTCTAGTTATAACCTAAATAAGCCATTTTCTCAAATTCAAAACCAAATGTAAGTTTCAATATAATACAGAAGTTATAGTGGAGCACCAATGTAACACGAAATATAAAATTTTCCTTCGACAATGCAATATATGACACATATACTTGGCCAACTGCCCTCTTGGCTAGAAGTGAACCATTTGCGGAATCTGTGGTCTGATACAGGCTGGGAAACTTAGCAACAAATGCTTGTAGGGTTTCTCTATGGCATTATGAAATTATCAATTTTCATCTCATCGTTATGTCATCAATCTTCAATTGTTGTGTTGTCGAAATTTATTGTTTGATTAGTTTAATAATTTGAAAATGACATTTGACAATTCGGTTGGAGAAGTACAAAATTTGACACAAGACTTCAAATTGTCACTTCAACTATGAATTGTAATTTAACATTTCCTTTGGAGGTGGTCTAACGGTCCATATTTATATTTTTTTCAAGTCCAACGATAAAAAAAATCCAACGGCTGAAATTTAAATCAAATGATCATAATAAAATAATTTTTTTTAAATAGATCCACTTTAAAAATTTATTCCAATCCCATCACCCGGACAAGGCGTATAGTTTTTAGCTTATATGAACTATCATTTATGTTTTTAATTACTATTCAAGTTTTCAATTTATCTTATGAACTTTCATCTATATTGAAGTTTAGTTGATTGAGTGGTTGGTTGGCGTGATATGTTCGGTTTAAAAAAAAAATTCTGAATATAATTTTTTTAGGTTAAAACATCTGTAAAATTAAATTATGAAAACATAAAAAGTTACAAAAAAAACCTTACAAAAAAAAAAAAAAAAAAAAGGGTTAAAACCATTCCATACCAATTGGTATATTTTAGGTCCTGAAATTTAGATCATGAGGGTTGGGTGACATTCATTGTTCACAAAGCTATCTCTTAGTGAACCTGAATATTTGAGTTTGGGTCTAAAAGTTTGAGTTGGCCTTATCATGGGGCTTACACGTGAAAAACCTAATAAATTTTGACCTAGAAACAAATGGACACTGAAAATGTAATGCCAACTACTTTATTGATAACATTGAATTTTTTTTACTACATTAATAACACTAAATTTGATCAAGTAGAAATACAATACAAAGCAAACTTAGAACCTCACTATTGTAATATAACGTAACATATACTGAAGCACCAGAAATCTTCGACCAAAAAAAAAGAAGAAAAGAAATGGAAGCACCATAAATCATATAAAAACAAGACATCGGCCAGGTCCAAACACTTTTCTAGCCGGTAGACACATCAAGCTAAGTTCGGCGCCCCCTCCTCGCCCTTGCGGGTCCTGCCTTCCTGAAAGTCTCCACAAACCATTCATGCTTCTTGAAAGGGTTCTTGATTGAGTGGTTGGTTGGTGTGATATATTTGGTTTTAAATTAAAATTTTCGGAATATAATTTTTTTAGGTTAAAACATCTATAAAATTAAATTAAGATAACATAAAAAGTTACAAAAAAATCCTTACCCAAAAGAACGAAAAAAAAAGGGTTAAAACCATTCCACACCAATTATACATTTTAGATCCTGAAATTTAGGTCTTGAGCGTTGGGACACATTCGTTATTTCAAAGCTAAATTTTTTATTTTTTTTATTTTTGTGAACCTGAATATTTGAGTTTAGGTTCAAAAGTTGGAGTTGATCTTACCAAAGACTTACACGTGAAAAACCTAATAAATTTTGACCTAGAAGCAAATTGACACAAAGAAATGTAATGTCAACTACTTTATTTATAACACTGAATTTGATCATATAGAAATACAATACAAAGCAAAATTTTTTTGAACAAAATACAAGGCAAACTTAGAACCCCACTATTGTAATATAACATAACAACATATACTGAAGCACAAGAAATCCTCGACCAAAAAAAAAAGGAAAAAAAAAAAAGAAAAGAAGGGAAGCACCAGAAATCATATAAAAATAAGACATTGGCCTTCAAGGCCCAAACACTTTTCTAGCCGCTAGACACACATCAAGCTAGGTTCTGCGTCCCCCTCCTCGCCCTTGTGGTTGTTGGCTTCCTCCTCCTGCTGAATTTCTCCACATACCATTTATGCTTCTTGTCTGCCAATGTGTTTCCAGCAACCACTCCCACTATGAGTCCGCTAACAACTCCCGGCAAGACTACATACCAGTCAAACTTAAATGGAAATCCAGCCTCTTCATCTGCTTCAAAGCTTGATGGTGGCGGCAGCCTCGAGCTCTCAGAACCCTCGCATTTCTTGGACAAAGGCTTTCCACACAGACCTGAGTTTCCTTGGTATGAATCTTCTAGGAATGTGCCAAATTGTTGGCCAAGTGGTATAGGCCCCCAAAGATGGTTATGCGACACATTGAAGTACTCAAGGAAAGTGAGTTGTGCCAAGCTACCGGGGATCATTCCGGAGAGCTTGTTTTGAGAGAGATCCAACGATTCAAGAGCAGTCAAGTTCCCTAAAGATGAGGGGATGTGACTAGAGAGAGAATTGTTGGAGAGGTTTAGCAACTGAAGTTCTCTTAGACTCCCAATGATACTTGCTGGAATCTCTCCTTCAAATCTATTACTTGAGAAATCTAAGAGTCTCAGATCATAGGGGGTCCGATAATATGTCAACTTAACACCTTTTACATGAATTATCATATCGTATGAAAATTGATAGTAATTTCCATATTTATTTGTGCTCGATGAGACTTCAAAGTACCGGCTTCCATCGTTTGCGACAACATATTTCATGAAACTCCAGTTCTCCATGTACTTAGAAGGCAACATACCTGAAAACAGATTGTTGGATAAATCAATGATGCACAAGTTTGGGAACTCATAATTAGTTGGAGGCTTCCCAATTATCCCATGAAATGCATTCGACCCCAAAATGAGACCCCTCAATATTGGAAGTACCCCTAACCAAGAAGGGAAGATATCACTGATCTGATTGTTGCCAATGTGAAGAAACTCTAACCGAGT
The DNA here is from genome assembly GCF_019419815.1 of Pyrus x bretschneideri. Lineage (NCBI taxonomy): Eukaryota > Viridiplantae > Streptophyta > Magnoliopsida > Rosales > Rosaceae > Pyrus > Pyrus x bretschneideri. Next base: position 6,993,646 of record NW_025999413.1, read on the forward strand.
GCAATCGGCCATTGATCTTGGTAGCTTCCCCTGTAACTGATTGTAACCCAACAAAACCAATTTCAAACTATTTTTTATAGCGCAAAATGGAGGAATATCGCCATGGAAAGAATTATAAGTCAAGGCCAGCATTTCCAAGCTACTGGACTTCCCCAAACACCGTGGAAGCATGCCACTCAGGCTGTTGTTGCCCAAATTAAGAACTTGAAGATAATTCAAGTTGCAGAACAATGGTGAAACTTCTCCACTATAATTATTATTGCCGACGCTGTAAGACATGATAGATTGTGGTGGAATTGGCAATGACCCTTGTAACCGATTACCGTCAAGACTAAAAAGCTGCAGATTTTTCCATGGAAGAGTGACTGGATTTTCTTCAAGGCCTGTTAAGAAGTTATAATTGAGGTTGAGATTGACCAAAGTTTCTCTAGTTGCATTCCAGAGCCATTTTGGTATTTGGCCATGAATATTGTTATCATAAAGGTCCAGGGCTCCCAATTTGTATTGATTTTTCAAAAATTCTGGAAACTCTGTCAAGTTGCATTCAGCCAAATTTAGAACTTCGAACTTTGGAAGAGTAGCACTTGAACCAGATTTGACACGCACAGATAACTTGTTGTCCGATAAACCAAGTTTCTTCAACTTTTTGAGGTTGGAAAACTCATTAAACTCAACTATTCCACTCAAATTATTAGAGGAAAGGCCAAGAAATTCAAGATTTCTGAGGTGGAAAAGCGACTTAGGAATTGCTCCTTGCAAATCGTTGAAGGTGAGCCGCAGAAAAGTTAGTTGGTTCAACTCTAATGCGAGCCAAGATGGGATTTCACCAGTTAGTGAATTGTCAAACAAGTCTAGAAACGCAAGTTGGGTCAGGTTAGCCACAAAACGTGGGAAATTCCCCTGTAAGTTAATATCTGAAAGATCCAAGTAGTTGAGCTTGGTTAATTTTCCAAAACAAGACAAGGAATCAGGAACTAAGAATTGGCCTGCGGAAACGTCATGAAATGAAGCCATCTCAAGGAAACTGAGCTGGGTAAGGTTTCCAAATGAAGATGGAACATGGGAATCAAAACCACAGTATGAGATATCAAAGTAGTTTAAGGAATGAAGGTTTCCGATAGAACTAGGAAGTTCACCAGAGAAATTTGTCGATGAAACATCCAATGTTTTGAAGGAATTGGTCCGGTTAAAAGTAGGAAAATAACCATTTAGCTTTATGTTTGAGTATAAACTAAGCTCCTCTAGGTTTGGTAGGTGGAAAATGCCTACTGGAAATTCCCCATACCACCCACAGTAGCTTAGATTGAGAGATGTGAGAGAAGATGCATTGACCAAGATATCAGGCACAGTGGAGTATATGCCTACATCACTAAGATGAAGTTGCTTTATGCTGGTCAAGTTTTGGACTAGGATTCTCATGTTGGACTTCCTAAGCTCCAAACCATTATTGTAAGACAGATCAAGGGTAGACAGTTTGGATAGCTTTGAAATTTCAGATGGAATTTGACCAGAAAATGCAGACAGTGAAAGGTTGAGATAGGATAGACTCGAAAGGTCATGGCCCAATCTCAATGGTATTTCAGACGAATTGAAGTTGTTATCTGAGAGGTCAAGCATCTGCAAGTGAACAAGTCGGAAGAGGGTGCTGTTGGAATTGATAGAACCATAGAGACAGCTGCTCTTGAGGTCAAGGCCAATGACATGACTAGACTCCGCATGGCACTCAACACCATCCCACGAACAACAGTTACTCTGATTATGATCTCCTTCTCGAGTCCAAGATGCAACCTTTGGGTAAGCAAAAGGAGATGAAGAAGCTGACTTGTTTATCGTAAAGCTTTCCTTGAATTGTAACAAGAATGAGTGCTCATCAGCGTGGCAAAGTGTCCGTGTCTGAGTCTGCACAAATGAAAAACAGTGAGTAGCATTGAGTAATAGCAAAAGAAGACAATGCAAATAGGTAAACTTGGACAACCACGATTCCATTTTCATGGCAGTGTGTTTTTCTGGTTATAAATATCGTTTGATGGCTCTCAGATAATTAAGAGTGGAGAAGTATACTCCTTTTATAGACACAACTCATGCAAGCATAAATAAAAAAAAAATTATGAGTCGATCCATGAGTGGGTGGTGAATTGATGTCTCAATCGATGAGTGAAGTAAACTCCTTTTACCTGGCAGTCAGAAAACGTTTGTTTGGCTCAGAGTAAGTCTTTTGGATGTAACTAGGCAACCTCAGTGGAAGTCAAGTCATCGTTTGATAAAATCAGCCCATCCTCATCACTTGAAGACTTGAAGTCATTCATCGTTTGCATATAATAATTTGCAAACTCGATTGTTTAGTTTTATATGTACGCTTGTATGATCTTAAAGAATGTAAACATAATATACTTTGAGCAGATAAAATCAAGTGATCACCATCTCTTGAAGACTTAATGTCAAGTCGTCGTTTGCATATGTGACTCATCACAACGCTTATTGAAGACTTGAAGTCAATTCATCATTTGCATGTAATAATTATTATGTTCACCTTTGAACAAAAGAAAGAAAAAAAAAAAATCCGTCTCACTGTAAGATTGAAAATTTACGTACTCATCTAAAAACAAAATCTTAACATACACAAGTAAAAATTTTCTAAGCTAGTTACAAATATCATACCATTATTCATCCGACCATCTTAATTATATACTAATCAGAAGGGGCTTATGGGCGTTTAGATCACCACGGCACGTAACCTATAGAAATAAAAAGAAGGGGTGTGATATTCACACACCATTTTTTACTTCTCATACACCTTTTTAATTTTTGGTTGTTGAATCAGATGAATTGAAGAAGATTAAGGGACAGAAATCAACAAAAATTGTGTGAGAAGTAAAAAGGGGTGTGTGGATATCACACCCCTAAAAAGAAATGTAAATATGATGCAGAGAGCTACTTTCCAGCAGAAAGAAGGAAGAAGCAAAAGAAGGCGGCTGTGGAGATAGTCTTTATGGCAAGTGAAACATTTTATCTTGTTCAGAAGCATGATTTGAGAGAGAATCCATCATTAATTACTCTTGTTATTGTTCTCCAATAGGCTTTTTCATGTTTCCACTCAATTTTCATTACGAAGATGTATTATGTTAGGCTGAGTCCTCTCTGAACCACAGGAGACAGTTGCCCATCATGCAAAGTGACTTTTTTTTTTTTTTTTTTTTCCCTCACCAATCTGTTCATTTTATTGCCACCATTACTAGTCATCCACTAGCGTTGTCTCCAAAGGGAAGCATTTGATGATATGAGAGATAGAGATGGAAAAGTACATGATTCTATAGGCTAGGGTTTAATATTTTTATTTTTCTTTAATCATCAAGAAAAAAAAGATCATTGGATCATCGTGGTTTAACTTGTTTTCTATACCTTGTATTGTTTTGTTTTTCCTCAAAGTCACTCATTGTTTTAACCAGAGTTTAAAATTTCTTCGATACAGTCGATATTTCTAAAAAATCATATAAAGATAGGGAGATGGGGGGTGAAGTCTAAACTTCACCTTGTATTGAAAAAACTCTTAACTTTAGGATAAAATCGACATATATCGTCGATATTTTTTTCTACATCTATTAAATATCGAAAAAAAAAATCTTATACTTCGTCCAAACCAATGTTTAAGAATCATAGAAAGCAACCGATATTTGATATGTCCGTCGATATTTCCACAAATTTGCTTATCAATATTTCCACTGTTACCTATATTTTAAGCATTGGTTTTAACAGATACAACAAAAATACCTTTGGTTGAAGCTTCCTCCAGCTTGTGTCTCAATTGTTCAGGAATGCGACTATAACAAACACCTCCAAACACTTTGTGGTAATAGTCAAAGGCGTAAAATTTGGTTCAAGACTATAAGCCTTAATCAATTAGTAGCAAAAATATGGTTTCACACTAATCCCATGACGAGAATTTTTGCGCTGATAGTGAAAGGCTTGTTTAATTTTTGCGCTGATAGTGAAAGGCGTGTTTAATTCCATGACGACTTTAAGCCTTAAAAGTGGATCCATGCATACGACTAGAAGGGAGATGGAAGAGCGGGGAAATGAGGTAGTTGGGAGCCGCCGACTCCGGTCAGAGCTCCGACTGTGTTTTAATTTTTTTGTTTTTTGTTTTTTTACAACTTTATTATTTAAAAGGGTAAAATGGAAACTTTGAATTTTACTAAGGAATAACAGGTAATTAATTAAGTGCAAATAGTAAAAAAAAATATATATATATTAAGGAGAGGAGGAGAGTTTGGAACTATTTCAATAATCTGGAAATTGAGAGTTTTAAACTCAGAATGCATGGGTAGAGATCAAACACCATATCCAATAGGATATTTGAGCATATGCAAGTGCAGATAGTAAATAGTCTTATAGTGGTAACAATACCCTCTTTAGTATTTGTTTTTCACTCTTTAGTTGACAAAAAAGAATTTTTATAGTATCGATATAGATAAACATTACTCTTCTAATACTATGCATAATTCATTAAAATTCATTAAGAATAAAGGAAAGGAAATAACCATCTCAACCCACCCCCTCAGTTACATACAAATTAGAAGGGGATCTTTGGCGTTTCATTCACCACCACGGCAGGTGACACACGACTCCACCTACAGAAATAAAAAAATTGCTAGTGTGACGAAAAGTGACAACTTTTTTTCTTACCAATGTGAAACTTTGATTTTTCTTTTTCAAGATTTGAAACATTTTATCTTCTTTATCTTTTATAGTTAAAATTGATCCATATTTGGTCTTCCATCAGTCTCCTCCACTAGAAAAATCTCACCCTTCATCTTGAAAACAACTAGGGTTGATATGAATCTTGATGGGTCAAAAATTTCTCCAATTAGAGGAACCCATTATTCTTGGTATTTAGTTGGAATCACAATGGCGCCTTACTTGAAAACAACTACGGTTGATATACATGTTTATTGAGCTTATAGTTGATACGAATGATATATATGATTACTAGTATGAAAAGAGCCTCAAACCTTATTAGAAGTATTCTATAGAACTTGTATGTTTGTATGTCAATATATTTAGTTGTCATGTGAAATTGATAGTGTGTCCGCTCACATTGTAAATCATAAGTGCTGAGGTAGACGATAAGATGTATGGTGATCGGTTGCACTCAGTGGTACAAAGATGGTTATGGTTGGTATATCTGCGATAGGAGATCATACGTTTTCAAGGGTGATCATGATTGGTACATCCGTGATGGGTGATCATTGTTGTACGATTAGACTATACATATGGTTCCTCTTGGTATATCTGCTATAGGGGACCACATACACATTATAAGAGTGATGATGTTTGTTATATCCGCAATGGTTGATCACTACCTAAAGTTAAGATACGGTTTTGCTTGGTATATCCGTGAAGGGGCCCGTACATATGATAGTGATCACACTTGGTATATCCGCGATAGGTGATCACTGCCTGCACAATTAGACTATGCCTATGGTTCTGCTTGGTGTATCTGCAATAAGGGACCATATGCATTCTACGAGTGATAATGCTTGGTATATCCGCGATGGGTGATCGCTACCTAGAATTAGGATATGGTTTTGCTTGGTATATCTGCAATGGGGGATTGTACATATAATAGGGGTGATCATACTTGGTATATCCGCGATGGGTGATCATTGCCTACACGATTAGACTATGCCTATGGTTCTGCTTGGTATATCTGCAATGTGGGACTATATGCATTTTAGGAGTGACCATGCTTGGTATATCTGCGATGAGTGATCACTACCTAGAGTTAGAATCCGGTTCTGCTTGTTATATTCATGATTAAGGACTGTACATATGATGGGGGTGATCATGCTTAGTGTAAATGCGATGGGTGATCACTGCCTACCTAGGGTTGTGAGGATTAGTTGTACTTGGTTAATTTCGATAGGCGACCATATTTTAGTTGGATTCCGTGGAGTGGTCCAAAATCCCTGTTCTTGTTAGTCTCCATTAAGTTAGTCAGAAAACCTAGATTTGAGTGCATAGGAATTGCTCACAGTGGATATGTTTGTAAATTAAAGTTATCATGTTATTTCTTGGAATCTAGGTAGGGAATTATGGTGAGTTCCTTATTAAATTCGTGAAATGATATGTGATTTTGTTGATTGATTAACGTAGATAAATGTTAACATTGTGCATCTTTGATTCGTTGGATCGCTTAATTATTGTCATTGTGGATTGTGTTGGAAAAGATTGTGATATAGGTGAATGACAATCTTGTTTCACATATGATTTCATTATGTAGATGAAAATCTAGCAAGGCATGCTCAATTGGTTCCCTTGTGTGATTTTGGAACTCGATGTTCTTGTCAGTTAATGCCTTGAGAATTTTAGAGCTTAAAAGAAGGGTGAACTGCAAATGGCTTGATCCTGTTGTAGGATATGTAGGCAATCTAACATAGAGGTTTGATGATCAAGTACGTGGTGATGTCACGTGTTCCTGAACGTAGCTCGGGATCAGGGAGTGAAATATAGACTCTTGCATTTGATCCCCCATAAACGCACATGCACATCACCATCTAAAAAAGAAACAACCATCTTCACCTTATTCCTTTCCGGAATTGGCTGTGTCTTAAAAAGTTTGTCTCGGTTGTAAGAATTAAAATACGAATCGTTGTAAGGTTTGCAAGAGCACTAGGCTCAGACTAGGAAATATCAGAATTGAATTATTTTTACTTTCTAATTTATTTGTGTTCAATGACTTCAGTCTCGACAAGTCTTTAATAGAAAAACTATGCCTTATCTTAGTTACCTACAGAAATAAAAAGAATTGCAAATATGATCAGAAGTGGCTAATTTTTTTTTTTTTTTCTCACCAATCTGTTCATTAATTTTCTTTCCACCATTACTAGTCATCCACTAGCAAAGTTGTCTCTAAAAGGGTAGGATTTGATGATATGAGAGATAGAGATGGAAAGACACACTAGAAAATATCATTTTGCCAACAAATTTTAAATCGATAAAGAAAAATTTTGTTGGCATAAGAGTCATCTCCAACGAAAATTTTAATTTTATAGGCTAGGGTCTAATGTTTTTATTTTTCTTTAAAGATCAACATTATTTGTAACCACTCACCTAGCTTTAAGCTTATCAAAAGAAAGCAATGAGGAGTTGTGACTATAAATGGAGTTCAGTTCCTCTTCCTTTTATTACACGGGGGCGAAAAACAACTTAATCATCAAGGAAGAAAAAGTCATGGAATCTTCGTGATTTAACTTGTTTTCTATACCTTGTATTGTTTTGTTTTTTCCTCGACAACATCATTCATTGTTCTTCATTTGCACATACACTTTTTCTCTCGCCCCAATCTCAAGATACGTTCAAAATTGATATGTAACGGTAGGATGTAAGGGTGCGAGGATTAGAAATACACAAGGGCATTACTAAGTTTTGAAACAAATTTGTTTGTGCATCACTCCCTTCTAACTACAGAGATGTGCCAGACTCACCTTCACCTATTTTTTTTTTTAACAATCGATATTATTTATACTAAAGGAAGATGATGGGCTAAGCCTCATAATCTGCTAACAATAATGTAGTTCAAATTTGCATTTGGTTATTTGGTGAAAATCGATCGTAAGACCTCATTTACAAGAGAAAAACCTCTACACTTTCATCTATCTTAACTCCCTATAATTTATCATCCAACTTCAAATTTACAGAAATGGTCTTTGGCAGCTCTTTGTGGTGATAATCAAAGGCGTATAATTTGGTTCAAGGCTATAAGCCTTAATTAATTAGTAGCAAAAATATGGTTCCACACTAATCCCTTTACGAGAATGCTTGCAGCGATAGTGAAAGGCGTGCAATTTGGTTCAAGACTAAGCCGTAAAAGTGGGTCCACGCGTTGGACCAGAACGGAGATGGAAGAGGATGGGAAAGGAGGTAGTTGGGAGTCACAGATTCCAGTGAGAGCTCCGACTACTGTTTTAAGTTTTCTTTTTTATATTTTTTTTATATTATATATATATATCTCTCTCTTTATTCTTTAAAAGGGTAAAATGGAAACCTGGAATTTTGCTAGGTAAGAACAGATAATTATTAAGTGTAAATAGTAAAAAAACAAAAATAAATTATTAGTAAGAGGAAGGGAAGGGCTCGAAAGTATTATAATAATTTGGGAGAGGGGAGTTTTGAATCTAGAATGCATGGATAGAACCAAACACCCTATCTATTAAGATATGAAAATAGTAAATCCCAAAGTCTTATAGTGGTAATAATACCCTTTATGTTAGATAATAGGTAAATTAAATATTGTGAGCGATGTAATTACATCACTAAAATGAGTGATTACTCTATTTGAGTGAGATGTTTTATATTCGAATCTTGTAGATAACAAATTTGATATCAAATTAGGTTGCTCATTGTGTGGCTTAACCGAATTCTTCATTTCCTTAATGTAAAATATCATTATACTAAAAAAAATACCCATGCATAATTCATTGAAGTTCACTGAGAAGAAAGGATGGGAAAAAAAGAGGCAGATTGTCTACCCTCCTATTTGGGTGCCCTTCCCATCCCCTCCTATTTGTGCGGTCACGGTTAAGCCACGTCAATATTTTTTATTTCTATTGTTTTTTGTCTTATTATCTCTATAAAAAAAAATCAATATAAAATTAGTTTCATAAAAAATGACATGTCTTGAGACATAAAACCTGCCTGAAATTGGGTTGAAACAAATATAACCTTTGTATTGACCTGCATACCCTAAAAAGACATATTGAATTGTATTGGATTGATGTTTATTGGTATTGTAAGGATTTAACAATGGATAACAGCTACAACCAAACACTTTTAAATGTGTCAAAACACGAGGCTTATCAAATAGACAAGTGTATGGAGATTTCATAGACAATGTGTGACAATGCATTCTGTTGATCAAGTATACAATGTTTGCATATGCATGAAACCAGAATTGAGATAGCAATTGTGCAGTACTTAGTAGGGTTAATGTAGTTTCAACAATATGCCTGTGTTTTCTTTCAGCAAGGCAATTTTGTTCAGGTGTATAAGGGCATGATCTTTGACGTATAATACCTTTGTCTAGCAAAAACTGTTGGAATTTAGTACAATATTCACCACCACCATCACTTTGAAAATTTTTAACAGTTGCAGAAAATTGGGTTAACAGAACAACATGAAAATGCACAAATGTTTAAAGCACCACACTTTTATTCATTAAAGGAAATATCTAGGTAAACTTGGTACATTCATCAATGAAAGTAACATAGAATTTGTAACCTTCAACTAATACAATTGGTGATGGTCCCCACACATCACTATGTAAAACCTTTAAAGGTTTTACAGTTTTATTTGTAGGAAAAAGAAATGAAAGCTTAGTAATTTTTCCTTCTAAACAAGAGACACACACATGCTTTGGTTGATCAAAAGAGAATGGTATCTGTGATTGGTGCAACATTGTTGAAACAACAACATTGGAAGGATTCCCCAATCTGTTGTGCCACATACTTGTATTGACTTGATGACCAAGAAAGCAGTGTTGGTGTTGTTTGAGTGAGTGAGATGCTTCATATGCTTGAGTAAGTATATGTTGAGGTATATGAAATGGGATCGGGTACAAGCCATCTCTACACAGTCCCTTGAGGAGTATTGTTCCCGTGATCTTGTCCTAAATCCAGAAGAAAAATTCATCACAGATAAATCAATATTTGTTGTCTTTACACAACTTATAGACTGACAACAAATGTTAAGAGAGTTGAGGAACATGCAATATTTCTTTTAACTAAAATGCATATTTAAGGACATGTAAAGTTGAACTGCCAGTATGAGATATTGGCAAACCTGAACCACTAGCAATGGTTATAGTATCAGCACCAATGAATGGAGTAGCCATGTTGAGATTGCTCAATTCAGAAGTCATGTAAGAGGTGGCACCTGTGTTAGCTATCCAAAATTGCTCCTGAGGTGCTGACGGTTGATAATTGGCATGCATTGCAATTAATGTTGATGGTGGTGATCTTCCTTCGTAGGAGAAGCTTGCCTTGTGACAACATTGTATTGCAGAATGTCCAAATTTCCAGCAAATTTGACATTGCATGGGAGAAGATGCCACAGTTGTAGAATAGTGCCTTTGAAAGCAATCAGAAGCAATGTGACCCCTTTTGTTACATATCTGGCAAGTAGGAACATCATTCCCATGCTCTGAGCAAGTGGACATATGGGGATTAGCAGGTCCAAGAATGCCAAGGCTATTATTTCCAGAGATTCTAGGATTATGACCATAATTGTTTCTTCCTCGTGCTCTACCTCTATAGTTAATAAAACCCATGTAGCCTCCAGAATTATAGGTAGTACCATTGGTTTTGTAGTTGTCAGAATGAGTCCATTGAAACCACCATGATGATATTGAGCTGATGAAGTCTGAGATGAGCCGTTACTGTGAAAGGAGCTTTCTTCAAGCATAAGACGTTTGCCCTTTAAATCATTATCCTTGGCAAGCATTGCAATTACAAAAGAACTAGAAAGTTGATTATTCTCAATTGTAACCTCTTCAGCAAGTAACTGAGCTTTGAAGTCCTTGAGTGAAATGACATTTTCTCTGCCTCGAATCACTGTCCTGAAGGTGTTATATTTAGAGGGTAAACATTTCAATGCAAGAATCACTATGTCATCATCCTCAAAAGAGACACCAGCAACTGACATGTGATCACAAACATCCTTAATTCTATGTAAATACTGAGAAATGGAGTCAGAACCTTTTTGAATGTTTTGCAACTTAAGTTTCATCTAAAAAATACTAGCTTTTGTGACTGTAGAGAACCTATCTCTCAGACTCATCCACATCTCATGTGCACTAGTGCGACCAACTATACATGACATAGCAGTAGGAGAAAGAGTAGCAATGATTAATTTTATCAATGCTCGATCATGCATTTTCCATATCTGCTAATTCTCAGTTTCAACACTTTCGTTGTCTGAATCTTCAACAGATCGAGAAGGACACATTTTTGTACCATCCACAAATCCAAGAATACCATGGCTTTCAAGTAGCAATAGTAATTGATAATGCCAGACCAAATAATTCGTATCATCCAACTTCACAGTAACAGAAGTAGAGACATTCGGAACCAAACTTGTAATTGGAGACTGTACTAGTTGTAATTGCGCATCAGTAATCATATTTTCTTGAATTCTTGAAGAAATTAGGGTTGCAGATAGAGACTATTTCTTGATTAATTTGTAAGAAAAACAACTATTCAGAGGACAAATTGGTGCAAAAATTTGAGGCAGAAGGAAGACATCTTTGAACGCATTATTCAAGATTCTAGATTTCAATCGGAGCAAGATTCAGCTAAACATAGAAAGATCGGGGAAGATTGCATACCACAAACAGAATCAAAGAAGGTAGCGGAAGCATAACAAGTCAGAATTGAAGAGAATTCCCTATTGCCGGCGAGCATACCATGTAGAAATGCAGTGAACTAAGTTTCAAGTTCATCAATGGTGACAGTATGATCGAAGAAGTAGAGAGACAAGTTTAGAGAGAGAGAGAGAGAGAGAGCAAGAAATGAGATAATTCTTTGATATATTTCTTGAACTCGGCAACAGCTGTCACTATTGTTCTATCAACTCCAACAGCAGCCTCTTCCAACTTGTTCACTTGCAGAGAGACTTGATCTCTCGGATAACAACTTTAATTTGTCTCAAATACCATAAAGATTAGGTTGTGACCTTACGAGTCTAACCTATCTCAAACTTTCATAGTCCTTATTTTCGGGCCAGATTCCATCTGAAATTTCGAAGCTATCAAAGTTATCTTTCCTTGATTCGTCATACAATGATAAATTTTTCACTCGATATGGTGTCTATATAACATTGATAAAACCCAGTCTAAGAATCCTAGTCCAAAACATGACCCCACTTAAAACAACTTCATCTGGTTGGGTAGAAATATTCTCCACTTTTCCTGATAACTTTGTCAATACATCATCCCTCACATCTCTCAAACTTCCCCACTGTGGGTTATATGGGGAGTTCCCTATTGGTGTTTTCCATCTACCAAACTCAGAGGTTCTTTATGTTCACAAGGACTTTAAGCTAACAGGTTATTTTCTTAACTTCAACAGGAACGATTCCTTCAAGAAATTGAGCGTTGGGGAAGCAAGTTTCTCTGGTCCACTGCCTATGTCTATTGGAAATCTTCGTTCCTTAACTGTATTTGGCATCTATCGTTGTAATTTGATCCCCATGTTCCATCTTCACTTAGAAACCTTACTCAGCTCTTTTACCTTGACATTTCTTCATTTTATGATCCATTGTATTGGCCTGGAAAAGAAATTTTCACAACAAAATACCAATCTTTACTCTCTGATTAATCCTAGTCTTGGGTTGGAAAGTTAACTGCACTTGATCATTTGGGCCTTGAGCCTACCAACTCAATGGGAAAATTCCCATGTTTTCTTGCTAACTTGACATAACTTATGCAACTAAACTTGGGTACTAAAAAACTAACTGGTCAAATCTCATATTGAGTTGCAAGAAATTTGGCCCAATTAACTTATCTAGACCTTTCATTTAATAAGTTGAGGGAATTAGTTGAATTTGATCAGTTTTCGAACCTCAAAAATTTAAAGAAACTTCGATTATCGTCCAACCAACTTTCTCTGCAAATTAAACCCAATTTGAATGCTACTCTTCCAAAGTTTCAAATTATGAGGTTGGTTTCATGCAACTTAACAGAGTTTCCAGAGTTTTCAAAAAACCAGGACGAGTTGTACGACCTAAACTCTTCTAACAACAGGATTCATGGCCAAATACCAAAATGGTTCTGGAATACATCTAGAAAAACTCTGAAGAATCTGGCTCTGTCGCATAACGTCTTAACAGGTCTCGAGTCATTTGACCGAAATCCACCCATTCTTACATGGAAAAATCTGGTGTTTTTTGCAGTAAGGTCTAACTTGTTACAAGGTTCACTGCCAATTCCACCCCAATCAATCATAACTTATGATGTTGCAAACAATGATTATAATGGTGATATTTCGCCACTATTCTGCAGCATGAATGTACAAGTTCTTGATTTGGCGGACAACAACCTAAGTGGTATGCTTCCACAATGTTTGGGGAACTCTAGTGCTTTGGAAATACTCAACTTGTCGAACAATTCTTTTAATGGAGATATTCCTCAACTATGTCCAAACAAAAATAGTTTGAGAATGGTAGATTTAAGCGACAATCATTTGCAGGGGAAGGTACCAAGTAACCAAGATCTATGGCTCATTGCACTCGGTTGGAGTTTCTTAATCTCGGAAATAATTACATCAGAGACATCTTTTCATCTTGGTTAGGGGAACTGCCAGTGTTAAAGGCTCTCATTTTGCTTTATAATGAATTTCGTGGAATAATTGGGAAGCCTTCAAGTAACCATGAGTTCCCAAACTTATGCATCATTTATCTATCTCACAATGGTTTTTCCGGTATGTTGCCCTCTAACTACTTGGAGAACTGGAATTTCGTGAAATTTGTTAATGAAACCAATCAAACTTATTTTGAAGTATCTTCAACCAACGCAACTAATGCCACTTATATCTATCAATACAAGATCACAATTCTTGCCAAAGGAGCTGAGTTGAAATATTTGAAGACCCCTTATCTTCTGAGACTTATAGATCTATCAAGCAATAGATTTGAAGGAGAGATTCCAGCAGGTATCATTGGGAAACTAAGAGACCTTCATTTGCTGAACCTCTCCAACAACACTCTCAGTGGTCTCATACCCTCATCTCTTGGGAACTTGACAGCTCTTGAATCATTGGATCTCTCTGGAAACCAGCTATCAGGAAGTATCCCCAGTAATTTGGCGCAACCAATTTCCTTGTGTATTTCAATGTATCCCATGACCATCTTTGGGGACCTATACCACTTGGCCAACAATTTAATATATTTTGGGAAGATTCATACCAAGGAAACTCGGGTTTGTGTGGAAAACCTCTGTCAAAGAAATGCAAGGATTCAGAGAGCTCAACATCGTCACCACCTTCGATCTTTGAAGAAGATGAAGACCCTGAAATTGCATTTAAGTTTGATTGGTACATGGTTCTTCCAAGAGTTTTTTGTGGTCTAATTGTCGGATTCGTTGCCGGGGACGCTTTTGCAGACAAGAAGCATGAATGGTTTGTAGAGACATTTAGCAAGAGGAGGAGGCAGTTAATATAGCCCAAAGAGGTTGGAGGGGTCAGAGGACTTGGTCCTTAATGAAACTCATGTTGCAGCTGTTGGTAGTGTCTGTTGTACTATTATGTGTGGTGCTGGTATCTTACAATAAGTGGGCTTGGTTTTGACCTTTTTGGTTTGGCTTCAGAGAGATTAGATTTCACGTCCCATTCTCTTTTACTTGTGCCTTTTATGTTTTCGTTTCTGGAGGGATAAGGTTTATTTCACCCTTTTTTATGTTCTTTTTCTTCTTTTCTTTGTATTATAAGGGGTAAGGTTTATGTCCCCCCTGATTAGGTGTAATTTCTTTTTTTCGTTATCAATAAAATTTCACTCGTATCGCTAAGGGTTTTTTTTATTTTTTATTTTTTTATTTTTTTACTTGCTTGGATTTTTAGAGTCTCTTAATTCCCTTTTTTTCTTTTGGGAAATCAAAATTAACTTTTTAACAAATTTTGTTCAATACAGATCGCATGTTTGGTTAAAGGTGAGGTCCTATCGATGGTACGGCCTTGCACAACTTCAAGGATAGAGAAAGCAAGCGAGAAAATAAGAGAGTGCTTGCTGCTCGGGCTAGAATGTCCTGCGCATAACTCCTCTTGTCTTGCCTGATAGACAAGGTTTGCCGTTTATTTTTCTGAATCATGAGTTTGGAGTTAGTTTGAAAGGTGCCTTTGTGGGGCCTTTGGTAGGCATTTAGGCTCACAATCAAAACTAAGGGAGATCTGAGCGTGCCACGGTTATCTTTGTTTAATAGATTGTCTTTTTAGTCTTTAGATAAGTTGATTACTTGCGCCACAATTTACTTAGACTTCTTAATTCAAAATGATTGTTTACAGATAGGTTAAGTCCGTAAAAAGTTCTTTTCTATGCCTTGTAAACAAGGACTTTTTGATCATGCATCATATACCAATTTATAGGAAGATTTTGTTCATTAAGATTGTCAACTTTCTTGAAACCAACTTTAATCAGCAACAAGGTAAGTAAAAGCATTTAGTTCAACACCATTAAGAATGTAAAGCCCTGAAATAAGCATTGAAAATTATCATAGGGATCAAAGAAAACACATAAAAGCCAGATCTACTACACAGAAATGTAAATAAAAGAGCCTTAAACTTTCTTGCCTACAACTAAATTATCAAATGCTCTGAAATCATACTATATTTCAGAGCCTTAAACTCCATAGATCAAAATTCCAATATCAGGAAAAAAAAAAAAAAAAATCACACGTAAAGATGGAGGGAGGCGAAGAGAGGACAGATGGGGGTTTGGGGCACAAAAGGGATCTTTATATTTCCGCAAAAATACTTTGTGCTGTTTAGCTATCGATTATGAGTTTTCATGAATGTTTATGCTTTAGTATAGCTGTTACAGGTGGAGTTTTCGACTTACAAATTCGTCTCATCTTCTTGATATATGTTTTATTTTTCTAACTATTAGTTTTTGGTGTTTTGCAAGCTCTTACCTATTACGGAATCTTTATTATTTGGATAGGTTTGTGTTCCTCATTCTTTATATATACTTTTTTTCTCTCTTTTTATGAGGAGTAAAGTTTAACGTATATTCCGACTAAGTGATTTGGTATAGCCTTACCCTACTGTAATTTTGCATCTCTTTAGGAAATCATTCTTAACTTCAATAATGATTTTGGTATATGCCTTACCCTACTGCAACTTTTTATACACGCTGCATACACTTACCTTTTTTGATATGCACACGCACACTGCATACGCATACAATATACACTCACACACATCACATACACTTGTCCACACAGTGTACACACACTTACCTACACTTACACATTTTAGATACATACACATGCAGTGTGACACAAACACTGTCATGCACTTATACACACACAACACATACAACATATACTCACACGCTTATACCTTTTTTTATCGCTTGGAAGATATTGTTGTTTTTCCTCGGCAATACAATATACACTCACACACTTATGCAGCACATATGCTCACACATGCAGTACACACATTGTTGTTTTTCCTTATTTGATTATTGGGATGCCAAACTTTAAGAATTTGTGTTTAATTTGATTCTTTGGTATACTCAGTTAATTAGCTAAGAATTGGTTTACATTTAGATAATATATATGTATGATTTTGGACTCTAGTTTTTCTCTAACTGAATTTGTTTTGATTCAATGGATTAGTGAGTTAAAACTACAAGTGGGTTTCTTTTGGTTTTTGGGCTGTTCTTAACTTTCTGCTTCCTGATTGAATTTGTTTTGATTCAATTGGGTTAGTGAGTTAAATTGCAAGGGGGGTTTGTTTTGGTTTCCAAATGGCTCTTATGAGTTGTGTATGAGGCTGGAGGATTTGAACTAAACCACGCAATGGACATTCATAATATGTGCAATTAGGTATTACATATATAAATTGCATATGTGCTTAATGGTTTGCATTGCTTGCTGTTTTTGCTTAATGGTTTGAATCTGTGCTTTGGTTGGTTTCAAACCCAGCTTGCGTGAGTTTATCGGTTTAATTGGGGGAATGAAAAAATAAAGTTGGCCTTTCATTGAAGATGCTCAAGCAATTGGAGTTTGTTTTATTAGAAAGATGGTTAAACGTTCTGTTTTATTGGGAACATGCACACATAGAGTTCATCTAAAGGAAGGTTTTGGTTCTGAAATCATACTATAGATGAACTCTATAGTATGATTGCAGATTCAATGGATGAAATTTAAATTCAACGTTAAAATAATAAAATAAAAAATTTAAGACGATCAACTTTAAAAAATTATTTTCCAATCCCATCCTTAGGACAAGACGAATACTTTTAGCTTATACGAACTATCATTTATATTTTCAATTAGTGTTTAAATTTTTAGTTTATGTTATGAATTATCATCTATATTGAAGTTTTGGTTGGTTAAGTGGTTGATTGGTGTGATTTGTTCGGTTTTAAATTTTTTTTTATGTTAAAATATTTGTAAAATTAAATTAAGATAAAATAACCCAAGGTTACAAAAAATCTTTTCCCAAAAAAAATAGGGTCAAAGCAATTCCACAATTGTTAATATATTTTAAGTCATGAAATTTAGGTTTTAAGGGTTGAGTAACATTCACTGTTCATAGACTTAAATTTTGTCTTTTAGTAAACTAAAATATTTGAGTTTGGGGCCTCTCAGTACTACGGTTTGATATTTCTCTTCACTTGGAAGTGAGAGGTCTTCGAATCTTGTGGATGGTGAATTCGATACCAAATTAGGTTGCTCATTATGTGGCATAGCCGAACTCTCCCTCCCCTAATGTAAAATATCGATGTACTAAAAAAAAAATTTGAATTTGTGTCCAAAAACTGAAGTTGGTCTTATAGAGAATTCACACGTGAAAAGCCGTAATAAATTATCTATACTAAAGCTCAATAAGGAAAATAAACAGTTTCTAAGTACAGTGAAGGGACAAAAAAGCCCCTGTTTCATTATCATTTTTCAGTGCTATTTTTTTAGCTGCATTGTAAGATGGCCAAAAAGGCATGCCTCTTCAATTTATCGGGAAATTTGGTACACTATATGTTATTATATAAACGGTGAAAATTTTTATCTTTTATGTTATTAATTTTTTAATACAAAAATCTTAAAATTTATATAAAAACACATGATCGTATTCCAGATATATTAAAAAAATCTTTCCAATTTGTAAACCCACCGTTTCTCTAGATACATCCCAGTTCCCACATCGTTTTTCTCACCGCTAAAATGCTCAACGCGCTGCTTGCCTCTACTCTCCCCGTCTTCCACCTCGCCCCATCTGCTAAAATCTCTTCGATTCTACCAACCGCCGCAACCGTTCAGACTTTCCCAGAGGTAAATTCTTTTCTCTTCCTTACAAAATTTGATATTGATTTTGAAAATAGTGAAAACCCCATAAAACAAACTGACTTTCTCAAACGAAGATTATGATATATGTTTCCCATTTGATTATTTAGGATAATTACATGCGTGAGGATTATTAAATGATATATTTGATAAATACGTCTAATTTTAAGGTAGGAGCCTTTAGATTACAACTCACTTTATGGTTTTGCATTAGAAGACAGATCTGTACTCAACTTCTTAAGCAAGTCTGGAGGAAATCTGCTGTTAGTTGATGCTCTGTCTCCGTCTTTTTTTTTTGCTTGCTTTAATATGCTTTCTTATGATCTCTAACTTTTTAAAGTTTTTATTTTTGTTTTATTAATTTGATTCGGAAGATTTTCAGAGAATAGCTTCAATTGTGTTAGGTTTTGTTATTTTTATTCCAATTCAATGATTTTGTGTAGCGCTGAGTTTTCTGTTGGAGAATAAATTTTCTTCATTGTTAATTCAATTTTGTTTTATTTTCTGATTTGGATTTTGAAATTGAGACTCCTAGCTTTGCTCTCATCAAGGAAATTTTATTGATTCCAATTGATAAATGTTACCAGGATGGGAAAGGGATCGCCAATTTGAAATCAGCTCTTCAGGTATGCATTCATTCCAGATTTAAAACATCACTTCTGTTTAGTATGTTGTTTATCATTTTTTATCATAACACCGTCATGCAGGTGCAGAATGAACAACTAATCAATGTGGGAAACTTTTGGAAATGTATATAACTGTAACTTAGAAATCTCCCATTTGGATTGCACTTATGCTTTGAATGCAAAGTAAATAAAATGTAATGTAACTTAAAGAGTTATTTTAGAAATGAATGGGTTGATTTGTGATTTTATGGAATTTTCAGAAGTATCTATTATGTGTATAGTTATATATGTGTTTATGAATGCAATTAAGGTGTTGGTAGCTTTTGAGTATCAATTGCTTATTATGTACTTGTTATTCAAACTCTCTCTTTATTAGGGAAATGATTCATATTTGCTATAAACTACAAATTTAAAACCCACAGCAGAGCACGATACTTTTGCTAGTTTTGACCTATAAGCAAATGGAAATAGGAAATGTAATTCCAACTACTCAGTTGATAACACTAAATTTGATCAAGTAGAAATATTATACAAAGCAAACTTATAGAACCCCATTATTGTAATATAACATAACAACATATGCTGAAGCACCAGAAATCATAAAAAACATGACATTGGCCTTGAAGGCCCAAACATTTCTCTAGCCGATAGACACATCAAGCTAAGTTTGGCGTCCCCTCGTCGCCCTTGCTGTTGTTGGCTTTCTCCTCCTGCTGAATGTCTCCACAAACCATTCATGCTTCTTGTCTGCCAATGTGTTTCCAGCAACCACTCCCACTATTAGTCCGCTAATAACTCCCGGCAAGACTACATACCAGTCAAACTCAAATGGAAATCCAGCCTCTTCATCTTCTTCAAAGCTTGATCGTGGCGGTCGCCTCGAGCTCTCAGAAGCCTCGCATTTCTTGGACAAAAGCTCTCCACACAGACCTGAGTTTCCTTGGTATGAATCTTCTAGGAATGTACCAAATTGTTGGCCAAGTGGTATAGGCCCCCAAAGATGGTTATACGACACGTTGAAGTACTCAAGGAAAGTGAGTTGTGCCAAACAACCGGGGATCGTTCCTGAGAGCTTGTTTTGAGAGAGATCCAATGATTCAAGAGCAGTCAAGTTCGCCAGAGATGAGGGGATTTGACCAGAGAGAGTGTTGTTGGAGAGGTTTAGCAACTGAAGTGCTCTTAGACTCCCAATGATACTTGCTGGAATCTCTCCTTCAAATCTATTACTTGAGAAATCTATGAGTCTCAGATCATAGGGGGTCTTATCATATGTCAACTCAACACCTTTTACAGGAATTATCATCTCGTATGAAAATTTATAGTAATTTCCATATTTATTTGTGCTGTCGTTCGATGAGACTGTAAAGTACCAGCTTCCCTTGTTCGTGACAACATATTTCATGAAATTCCAGTTCTCCATGTACTTAGAAGGCAACATACCTGAAAATAGATTGTTGGATAAATCAATGATGCATAAGTTTGGGAACTCATGATCAGTTGGAGGCTTCCCAATTATCCCATGAAATGCATTCGACCCCAAAATGAGACCCCTCAATACTGGAAGTACCCCTAACCAAGAAGGGAAGATGTCACTGATCTGATTGTTGCCAATGTGAAGAAACTCTAACTGAATGCAATTGGCCATTGATCTTGGTAGCATCCCCTGTAACCGATTGTAACCCAACCCAACAAATTTCAAACTATTTTTGTTAGCACAAAATGGAGGAATATCGCCGTGGAAAGAATTAAACATCAAATGCAGTATTTCCAAGCTATTGGACTTCCCCAAACACTGTGGAAGCATACCACTCAGGTTGTTGTTGGCCAAATTAAGAACTTGAAGATAATTCAAGTTGCAGAACAATGGTGAAACTTCTCCGCTATAATTATTGTTGTCGACCAAGTAAACCGTGACAAATTGTGGTGGAATTGGCAATGACCCTTGTAACCGATTATGAGCAAGATTAAACAGTTGTAGATTTTTCCATGGAAGAGTGACTGGATTCTCCTCAAAGCCTGTTAAGAAGTTAGAGTTGAGGTCGAGATTGACCAAAGTTTCTCTAGTTACATTCCAGAGCCATTTTGGTATTTGGCCATGAATGTTGTTACCAGAAAGGTCTAGATCTCCCAATTCGTATTGATTTTTCAAAAATTCTGGAAACTCTGTCAAGTTGCATTCAGCCAAATTTAGAATTTCGAACTTTGGAAAAGTAGCACTCAAACCAGATTTGACATGCATGGATAACTTGTTGTACGATAAATGAAGTTCCTTCAACTTTTTGAGGTTGGAAAACTCATCAAACTCAACTAATCCACTCAAATTATTAGCAGTAAGGTCAAGAAATTCAAGATTTCTGAGGTGGAAAAGCGACTTAGGAACTGCTCCTTGCAAATCGTTGAAGCCGAGCTGCAGATAAGTTAATTGGGTAAGGTTTCCGAATGAAGATGGAACATGGGAATCAAAACCACAGTCTGAGATATCAAAGTAATTTAAGGAATTAAGGTTTCCAATAGAACTAGGAAGTTCACCAGAGAAATTTGTATTTGAAACAACCAATGTTTTGAAGGAATTGGTCCTGTTAAAAGTAGGAAAATAACCAATTAGGTCTGTGTTCGAATATAATCTAAGCTCCTCTAGGTTTGGTAGGTGGAAAATGCCTACTGGGAATTCCCCATACAACCCACAGTAGCTTAGTTTGAGAGATGTGAGAGAAGATGCATTGACTAAGATATCAGGCACAGTGGAGTTTATGCCGACATCACTAAGATGAAGTTGTTTTATGCTGGTCAAGTTTTGGACTAGGATTCTCATGATGGACTTCCTAAGCTCCAAACCATTATTGTAAGACAGAACAAGGGTAGACAGTTTGGATAACTTTGAAATTTCAGATGGAATTTGGCCAGAAAATACAGACCATGAAAGGTTGAGATAGGATAGACTCGAAAGGTCATGGCCCAATCTTGATGGTATTTCAGACGAATTGAAGTTGTTATCTGAGAGGTCAAGCATCTGCAAGTGAACAAGTCGGAAGAGGGTGCTGTTAGACTTGATAGAACCATAGAGACAGCTGCTCCTGAGGTTAAGGCCAATGACGCGGCCAGACTCCGCATGGCACTCAACACCATCCCACGAACAACAGTTACTCTGATTATGATCTCCTTCTCGAGCCCAAGATGTAACCTTCGGATAAGCAAAAGGAGAATAAGAAGCTGACTTGTCTATCGTAAAGCTTTCCTTGAATTGTAACAAGAACGATTTCTCGTCAGCGTGGCAAAGTGTCCGTGTCTGAGTCTGCACAAATGAAAAACAGTGAGTAGCATTGAGTAATAGCAAAAGAAGACAATGCAAACAGGTAAACTTAGACAACCAAGATTCCATTTTCATGGCAGTGTGTTTTTCTGGTTATAGGAAATATTGTTTTATGGCTCTCGGATAATTAAGAGTGGAGAAGTTAACTCCTTTTATAGACACAACTCATGCAAAGCATAAATAAAAAAAGTATGAGTCGATCGATGAGTGGGTGGTGAATTTATGTCTCGATCAATTGAAGACTTGAAGTCAATCATCGTTTGCATGTAATAATTGCAAACTCGATTGTTTAGTTTTATCTATACGCTCGTTTGAACTTCAAAAATGCGAACGTAATACTTTGAGTAGATAAAATCAAGTGATCGCCATCACTTGATGACTTGAAGTCAAATCGTCGTTTGCATATGTGACTTATCTCAACGCTTATTTATCTTTTTAATACATGTTGTAATTCTGTGTATATACTCGTTAACTCAATTTATTTATCGTTACACTTATTTATCTCATGTTAATGACTTAAGTTGAAGTTCGTCCATGTAGTAGGATTTACTATGTATACACACAATTTATTCGTAGTACGCGAATGTTAATTAATTTAGTTTTTAATTGAAGGTTAGTGTTTTATTTTCTCGAGCTTTGCACACATAACAATCAATTAGTTGTCACTCCTACTAATAAAAATGTTACTGAGGCTACTATCTCTTTCACAAACAGAGTAGCTTTTTTTCCACTAATCATGGGCATGGGGTCTTGTGAACCAGATTATAAGCCACTGATCATCAACATAAACGTTTTTGTAAAGTTAACCATGCATTCAAAGTGACAGGCTGACGAATCGATGGAAGTCTTTCGAAGCTAGCTAATATCCTATTCAGCACTTACACAAATTTTTGGGTGCGCACAATATTAATTATATATTGCAGGATGTAACATGATTAATTTTATAAAAAATTAGATTTTAATCCTTAAATAAGATAAAGTTTAGAAAAATATCTTATACAAGATTAAAATTTGATTTTAGTCCTTAGATTTTATTTAATGTCAGCATATGTATTTAATGTTTCTCTGTTTTATTTATAATTTTTAATTCTCATTATGGAGAAATTATTAAGTAGTACCGTACTACCACATCAGCACATGATACTTCCACTTAAAAGTTGACACATGTACAATTGTTATACAGCTGGGATTAAAGCTTATTTTAACATAAAAAATGAAATTTAAAAAATAAATAAAAACTTGAAGAAAATAAAATACCCATAACCACCTCCATTCCTACGTATTCCCAGTGCAGTTCTCCAGAATTCCACCCCTTGCTCTGAGGCTGCCGCCCCTTTTGATCTCTTCCCCAGACTTCAACAAGTTCTTTACCCGATAAATT
Organism: Pyrus x bretschneideri; assembly: GCF_019419815.1. Taxonomy (NCBI): domain Eukaryota; kingdom Viridiplantae; phylum Streptophyta; class Magnoliopsida; order Rosales; family Rosaceae; genus Pyrus; species Pyrus x bretschneideri. The sequence goes on from NW_025999413.1 coordinate 7,017,012, forward strand.
ACAATTACAAATAACCATTAGTTTAGACAGGTAATTAGAAAAAAGGGTCATGCCCTTCCAATTCATTGCCAGATTGCGAAATGCAGCACCAAAATCCACAAAATCATCAATAGGGTTCTCATCTATTGAAAGTTATCATTATTCCCTTCGACCCTGATATTTGATAGAGAGTTGTAGAGAGAGAAAGAGGTCGGAGAAGAAAGGGAAAGTCGACAACGGCAGCGATGGCTGCAGAATTATTTTCTTTTTTCTTTGTTTTTTTTTGAAAATTTTATTTTGTAAGTATAAAATAAATATTTATTCCAACTGTAAATAAGTTGTATACATGGCAAATTTTGAGTGGAAGTATCACAACTGACATGGTGATACAATACCACTCTATAATTTCTCCTCATTATGGTAAGTATCTTATATAAGAAAATATTTTCGTAGTGATTTTTTGGTACACTTATGATTTTTCGTAGTGATTTTTTAACCATTCATATACATAAAACAAATAAACAATTCATTATGAATATGCTACTTGTTACTATAAACGTTGATTGGCTTTCATGAATGAATGACTAAAAGATCTCTGAATTGAAGGATTTTTGCAGATATGATTATGATAAAGAGGATAAACAGTTTCGATATGATGTTCGTACAATGAAGATACGTTAATCGTAAGTGAGGGGACAAGCATTATCCAAAAAGGTGTGTGATAATACTTGTACTCCTTGGGAGATGAGCTCATTCTCCCACTTACAAATAGGGGTGTGCTATCCACACAGCCCATTTTACTTCTCACACACCCTTGATAATTTATGTCCGTTGATCTTCTTCAATTCATCCGATCCGACGGTCGAAAATTAAAAAGGTGTGTGAGAAGTAAAATGGGGTGTGTGGATATCACACTCCTACAAATACAGCATCTTAACCGTAGAAATTTCATAATCAAAATCGTTCAATTTCTTAATCTTCATTTGAAAATCATCCCTATAATATCATTCGAATTAGATATTGTTTATTCACCTAAATATAACAAATAAATAAACATTTTATCATAAATATGTTAGTTGGTACTTATACCGTTAATTTGTTTGATACATTTGGATCTAAACGACCTCTGATTCAAATGATTTTCTTATGGAGATGATTTTAAAATAAAGATTAAAAAATTGAAATGTTCCATTTATAAAATTTATACTATAAAAATTCACTATTTGTAAGTGGAGAAATAAGCTCATTCCAAAAAGCAAGCAAAAGTATTATTCTTCACAAAACATATGTAAAAAAAAAAATATGGGGATGAGTGATGAGTCATTGAGTGGTGACAAAAAAGAAATGAAAAAGAAAACCAAACAAGGAGACGATGAAGTCAATAAAATGCCGATCTCGATCACTCGAAGACTTGGAAGTCATATGAGTCGTTTGCAGGTAAACATCTCTAGCTAACCTACAAGTCTACCATTAATGTTGTTGCTAGTTATTGGCATTGGGTATCAGGCAATTGTCTCAATTGAAGTCAAGCTATTAAGGCCAAATTTGCCTTGTCCCACGTGATAAGGCATTGTTAATTAGTAATTACCACTCATGTTCTTATCATGATAAATACTAAAAAAGACATTAAGAAAAAATAGAAATTGCATTTATAATTCAGTAATACAAAAGACCAACACAAGGGTTACATCAATAGCATCTTTAAAAATCTTGAGTTCCTCCGGCCATAGTAACAAATGGGCAACACAAGGGTTGCATCAATAGCATTGAAACCCGAAATTACGTTCTCCTTTGATGAACAACAATTACTCGTCCCATCTCCTTCTTGCATCCAAGACGCAACTTTTGGATTGAAGAAAGTTAATGTTCCACCATATGATAAAACTAATTGACAATATGAGAAGTGATCCAATTTTTTTAAGCCCTTGCAAGGTTTTCTTTCATCAATGCGGAACTCTTTTATCTTCACATTCTCATACGCCCCTTCACGTGTGACAAATTTTCAAGCCAAACACGTGGCCAACAAGAATTGGGTGATGTGGAGCACGTGTGGCTATTGGGCCAACCTGCTCTGATACCATGAAGAAAGTTGAGGTTCCTTCATAAAACTAATTGGCAATATGAGGAGTAGCCCAACCTCTTATAGGCCTTGCAAGGTTTCTCTTTCACCAATACGGGGCTCTTTTACCTTTAGATTCTCACTTGGATAAGCAAAAGGATCTACAGAAGTAGACTTGTTAATCGCAAACCATTCCTTGGATTGCAACATCGCAGAGCACTCATCAATATAGTCAAGTCGATTATTGTACATCTGTATAAATGAATCAGTCGAGTTAGCTAGTGGGTTTAATTCCATGTTTATCATGCTAACATCTATCTGAGTAAACAAATTTTAATTTTGAGATATGATACAAACGTCCCTAATTTCAAGAAAATGATTATGTTTCGTGAACATAAACCCTTGCATTTGGAGTTGCCTTCAAGTGTCGAAGAATTCAAATTAGGACATTTATCTGATCTTCACTAGGAGCATGCTCAACATGCTCACCACACTCACATTTCATGTGCAATGTCAGGTCATGTGTGTGACAAAGTAAATTAACTACCCTCCAACTTATAGTACCGCTCTTTGTTTGTTGGAACGTGATCGGGATATTCTCCTATATGTTTATTAATCTACAGAATTGGAACATTTGCAGGCTTGCAATCGAGGATTTTAGTTTTTTTTATTTTACAAGTCTACTAAATATTTCCTTTGTAATAGAAATAGACCATGCTTAGATCGAGCCACACCTTCCTCATACATATCTTAAATTTAATGAAAAATTTAGTTTCTGATTATAATAAAAGTTGGAAATGCTTGTGTTTTGTCATAAAGAAACCTACTTGTCTTCCCACTTACTATTAACGTATCTTTACTATACAAACATCATAATCCTACACCGTTTATTCTCTTTATTATCATCAAAAAATCATACATACAAAACATCATTCAATTCGAAGATCTTTTAACTATTCATATGCATAAAATAAATAATAAATAGTTCATTATGAGGATGTTACTTGTTACCAAAATCGTTAATTGGTTTGCCATGAATGAATGATTAAAGGATCTTTGAATTGAAGGACTTTTTGCATATATGATTATGATAAAGAGAATGAATGGTTCTGAATATGATGTTTGTACGATGAAGACGTGAAGATACGTTAATCGTAAATGAGGGACAAGTAAGTTCTTCAATGGGTCGAACACAAATATTATCCAAAATGTTGGAATTTTGTTGAGCATTTCAAAATACAAATTCATTGCAACTGTTTCTTTTCCTCCCATTCACTATGCCATATTATTGTTTTTTATTTGATATTATTGCATGGTCGTTTCATCACTCACTTATAGTCTTATTTCTAGCTAGCCAACTCATTTCATTCATATTATAATTGAGAGCTAAATGAAGGAGTTATACATTGTGAAAGTGCCATCTTGATGTACCCATTAATTGGGTAATTATATAGTCTAACGTTTTAGACCATTTTGTTTTCATATAAATATATTCTCATCTATTCCTTTCCCAATAAAAATAAAAAAATAATAAAAAAAAAAAAAAAAAAAAACACCGCTGAAGCCATCCTTTTATCCATTATTGAATCATCACTCTTCAAAGTGATATCCTTCGAGTTGTTTACTCGATCCAAGTATTGCGTGTGTATACTTACAAGGATCATAGGTTGTTGTATGATGGAGGGTAGGATGCTATAACCTATTACACCAAGACATTGTCTTAAATGGGCAAAATCAACTCTTAAGGACAATAAATTTACATGCCTCAACCTAAAATCTTGTTCGAATTAGTGATCGATGAAGAGAGTTCTCTACCTACAAGAGATAAGTATTTTATCATATTTGGTTTATTATATTTAATAACTTGTGGTGATAAAATTGTGATATACGAATATTAATTTTATGTGATTTGTTGTAGGAGAAGTAGCATCCGAATCACCAATATTTCCATCACAAAAAACTTTATGGCAACACTTATGTCCCCCACTTGAGAGATAGCTCATTCTCCCACTTACAAATAAAGTATCTTTCACTGCAGAAATTTCATAACCAGAATCGTTCAATTTCTTAGTCTTCATTTGAAAATTTTTTGTGGAGATGTTTTGTAAATGAAGATTAAGAAATTGAAAGATTCCAATTATAATATTTATCCATTTGTAAGTGGGAAAATAATCTCATCCCAAAAAAGAGAACACAAGTATTATTCTTCACAAAACAAACCCAGAAAAATATGGGGATGGGTGACGAGTCATTGAGTGGTGACAAAAAAGAAATGAAAAAGAAAACCAAATAAGGAGACGATGAAGCCAATAAAATGCCGATCTCGATCACTTGAAAACTTAGAAGTCATATGAGTCGTTTGCAAGTAAACATCTCTAGCTAGCCTACAAGAGTCTACCATTAGTTAGGCGACAAGTAAACATCTCTAGTTGTTGTTACTTGTTGGCGTCGCGTATCAGCCAATTGTTCTCAGTTGAAGTCAAGCTATTAAGGCCAAATTTGTCTTGTCCCACATGATAAGGCATCGCCAATTATAATTACCATTCATGTTCTTGTCAAGATAAATACTGAAAGTGACATTAAGAAAATATGGAAATTGCATTCATAATTCAATAATACAAAGGACCAACACAAGGGTTACATCAATAGCATCCAAAAATCTAGAGTTTCTCCAGCCACGGTAACAAAGGGCTAAAGCCCCATCGAAACCCGAAATTACGTACTCCTTTGATGGACAACAATTACTCGTCCCTTCTTCTTACGTCCAAGATGCCACCATTGGATAAACAAAAGAATCTGCAGGAGCAGACTTGTTAATCGCAAAACCATTCCTTGGATTGCAACAAGGCAGAGCACTTATCCATGGAGTCAAGTCGATTATTGTACATCCGTATGATTGAAACAGTCGAGCTAGCTAGTAGGTTTAATTCTGTGTTTATCACGCTAACTTCTATCGGCGTAAGTATTTTCATTCGATCAGTCATCAATCGATTATCACCAGAAATATTCTAGTCATGCTCAACATGCATTCGAGTCTTACAAATTGTTTTCTGTCCATGTTCAGTGCTTATTTTTGGTTGCACAAACAAAATGTAGATTATGCCAACAAAATTTTAATTTTGAGATATGATACAAACATCCCTACTTTGCCTCTAATATTTTACAAACACTAAGCCATTTATAAAGTTTGGAAGAAAAAAAAAGTTACATTATACATGTTTAATTTCCATACACTAGCCTTCATGCACGTGCATAAGGCATTTTTTGAATCATGCTACGTGTGACTTACATGTTTTAAATGTATTTATATGCGTAAATTGACAAAAAAAAAGTCAAATATTTGAAGTAAATGAATAAATCATATATCATGCTAGAAGAAACCCATCATAAATCAATTAAAACAGTTGAATCCACATAATAAAATCAGTCTCTATTGAATTTATATTAATAATAGAGAAAATAATATTAAATAAACAACTGAATCAGTTGAGTTAGCTAGTGGGTTTAATTCCATGTTTATCACGCTAACATCTATCTGAGTAAACAAATTTTAATTTTGAGATATGATACAAACGTCCCTAATTTGTCTGTAATATTTTTACAGACACTAAGCCATCTATAAAGTTCGGAAGAAAAAAAAAGTTACATTATACATGTCTAATTTCAATCATACATGTAGTGCTCACATATGTACATGTGTTATATATTACAAACACATGTTATATTATTTTGCTTAGGGTGAAGTGCTGATTTAGTGAACTATCACTTTAGTGAAAAATTAAGTCCGTGGATTATTATTTTGGTAAAATAAGCCCCTAAAATTTATTAAAAATCGTTCAACTTGCTTTAATATCATGAAGAAAGTTGGAGTTCCACCATAAAACCAATTGGCAATATGGGGAGTTGCTCAACCTCTTATAAACTTAGGCAAGGTCATTCCTTCCGTCAATGTGGGACTCTTTATCAACAATTATCATCTCAACAAAATGTTAAATAACTGGATGTGGACCTTCTTTCTATAATATTTCGTGCTCAATATGCATCAGTGTGTCCCTCCACAAGAAAATGATTATGTTTCGTGAACATAAACCCTTGCATTTGGAGTTGCCTTCAAGTGTCGAAGAATTCAAATTAGGACATTTATCTGATCTTCACTAGGAGCATGCTCAACATGCTCACCACACTCACATCTCATGTGCAATGTCAGGTCATGTGTGTGACAAAGTAAATTAACTACCCTCCAACTTATAGTACCGCTCTCTGTTTGTTGGAACGTGATCGGGATATTCTCCTTTATGTTTATTAATCTACAGAATTGTAACATTTGCAGGCTTGCAATCGAGGATTTTAGTTTTTATTTTACAAGTCTACTAGATATTTCCTTTGTAATAGAAATAGACCCTGCTTAGATCGAGCCACACCTTCCTTATACATATCTTAAATTTAATGAAAATTTTAGTTTCTGATTATAATAAAAGTTGGAAATGCTTGTGTTTTGTCATAAAGAAACCTACTTGTGAGAATCCACAGGAAGAACGAACCAGGAGACAATGACTTTTGGGGTTATAAAAAAGGATAGGTGCAGAGACTCAATGGAAGTTGTTCTAACAAATGGCGTCAATCAATCTATCACAGGACAATCTGTCATTGTCTGATTTCTGGTTGTCTGATAAGGGCTTATAGAAAGAATTTACCTTGGTATGACCTTATCTTCTCCAAACAAAAGTCAAGGATAAGCTTGCATTCCAGAAGCGGTAGCTTCCCGCCTCCTTCATTCCTAACCCCGTATCTTCACTTTACAAACATCATAATCCGACACCGTTTATTCTCTTTATTATCATCTAAAAATCATACATACAAAACATCATTCAATTCGAAGATCTTTTAACTATTCATATGCATAAAATAAATAATAAATAGTTCATTATGAGGATGTTATTTGTTACCAAAATCGTTAATTGGTTTGCCATGAATGAATGATTAAAAGATCTCTGAATTGAAGGACTTGTTGCATATATGATTATGATAAAGAGAATGAAAGGTTTCGATTATGATATTCGTACGGTGAAGATACGTTAATCGTAAATAAGGGACAAGTAAGTTCTTCCATGGGTCGAACACAAATATTATCCAAAATGTTGGAATTTTGTTGAGTATTTCAAAATACAAATTCATTGCAACCGTTTCTTTTCCTCCCATTCACTATGCCATATTATTGTTTTTTATTTGATATCATTGCATGGTCGTTTCATCACTTATAGTCTTATTTCTAGCTAGCCAACTCATTTCATTCATATTATAATTGAGAGTTAAATGAGGGAGTTATAAATTGTGAAGTGCCATCTTGATTAACCCATTAATTGGGTAATTATATAGTCTTAACGTTTTAGACCATTTGGTTTTCAAATAAATATATTCTCATCTATTCCTTTCCCACCCCCCCCCCCAAAAAAAAAAAATCACCGCTGAAGCCATCCCTTTATCCATTATTGAATCATCACTCTTCAAAGTGATATCCTTCGAGTTGTTGACTCGATCCAAGTATTACGTGTGTATGTTTACAAGGATCATAGATTGTTGTATGATGGAGGGTAGGGCGGTACAACCTGTTACACCAAGACATTGTCTTAGATGGGCAAAATCAACTCTTAAGGACAGTGAATTTACATGCCTCAACCTAAAATCTTGTTCTAATTAGTGATCGATGAAGAGAGTTCTCTACCTACAAGAGATAAGTATTTTATCATATTTGGTTTATTATATTTAATAAATTGTGGTGATAAAATTGTGATATACAAATATTAATTTTATGTGATTTGTTGTAGGAGAAGTAGCATCCGAATCGCCAATATTTCCATCACAAAAAACTTTATAGCAACACTTATGTCCCCCACTTGAGAGATTCCAATTATAATATTATCTATTTGTAAATGAAGATTAAGAAATTGAAAGATTAAGAAATTGAAAGATTCCAATTATAATATTATCTATTTGTAAGTGGGAAAACAATCTCATCTCAAAAAAGAGAACACAAATATTATTCTTCACAAAACAAACCCAGAAAAATATGGGGATGGGTGATGAGTCATTAAGTGGTGACAAAAAAGAAATGAAAAAGAAAACCAAATAAGGAGACGATGAATCCAATAAAATGCCGATCTCGATCACTTGAAAACTTAAAAGTCATACGAGTCGTTTGCAAGTAAACATCTCTAGCTAGCCTACAAGAGTCTGCCATTAACTAGTCTACAAGAGTTTACCATTAGTTAGCCGACAAGTAAACATCTCTAGTTGTTGTTACTTGTTGGCGTCGCGTATCCGCCAATTGTTCTCAGTTGAAGTCAAGCTATTAAGGCCAAATTTGTCTTGTCCCACATGATAAGGCATCGCCAATTAGTAATTACCATTCATGTTCTTGTCAAGATAAATACTGAAAGTGACATTAAGAAAATATAGAAGTTGCATTCATAATTCAATAATACAAAGGACCAACACAAGGGTTACATCAATAGCATCCAAAAATCTAGAGTTTCTCCGGCCACGGTAACAAAGGGCTAAAGCCCCATCGAAACCCGAAATTACGTACTCCTTTGATGGACAACAATTACTCGTCCCTTCTCCTTCTTACGTCCAAGATGCCACCATTGGCTAAACAAAAGAATATGCAGGAGCAGACTTGTTAATCGCAAAACCATTCCTTGGATTGCAACAAGGCAGAGCACTTATCCATGGAGTCAAGTCGATTATTGTACATCCGTATGATTGAAACAGTCGAGCTAGCTAGTAGGTTTAATTCTGTGTTTATCACGCTAACCTCTATCGGCGTAAGTATTTTCATTCGATCAGTCATCAATCGATTATCACCATAAATATTCTAGTCATGCTCAACATGCATTCGAGTCTTACAAATTGTTTTCTGTCCATTTTCAGTACTTATTTTTGGTTGCACAAACAAAATGTAGATTATACCAACAAAATTTTAATTTTGAGATATGATACAAACGTCCCTACTTTGCCTCTAATATTTTACAAACACTAAGCCATTTATAAAGTTTGGAAGAAAAAAAGAGTTACATTATACGTGTTTAATTTCCATACACTAGCCTTCATGCACGCGCTCATGCGCGTGCATAAGGCATTTTTTGAATCATGGCATGCTACTCGTGACTTACACGTTTTAAATGTATTTATATGCGTAAATTGACAAAAGAAAAGTCAAATATTTGAAGTAAATGAATAAATCATAGATCATGCTAGAAAGACACCCCTCATAAATCAATTAAAACAGTTGAATCCACATAATAAAATTAGTCTTTATTGAATTTATATTAAGAATAGAGAAAATAATATTAAATAAACAACTGATTGAATCATTTTATTACTAGTCCATTATGAGACTAAGCTCACCCCCTCCCCCCTTAGTATAGATAATATTGTTCGTTCAAAAAAAAAAAAAACAAATAAACAACTGATTGAATCACATTATTGCTAGCCTATTGTGAGGCTAAGCCCACATCTCTCCCCCTTAGTATAGATAATATCATTTGCTCAAAGAAAAAAAAAACAATCATTTGAGAACTAATTTAATCACATTATTATTCACTTGCGAAAAAGCTTTTTTATAACTGGCATTACAACCTCTTAAGATGAAAATTGCATTATTCCAACTTGGAACCTGTCACTCTTGTTCCTTAAAGACTTAAAAGGTAAATTGTATGATTTTTCCTCTATTTTAGGTCATGTGTCAATGAGTACCCCACCATTTAGACAACCCTTTTTTCTAATTATTACATTTTTTTTTGTTAATTTTAAATGAATGTTTCACTCCATAACTTCAAGACCGCCCTTCAAATTAACGTAACACATCAATCATGATTCTCATATATATAAATAGTTGATTTTTCAAACTTGTTGAAATTTGATTAGTTCAACTTTCTCATCTTTTGTAATTTCTATGGAAGAATAATCTTCTGGATGCCAAAAAATCTTTTGGTATAGCCAACTAATACGACAGTCTTCATTCCTAACTTATATTGTATGCGTGTTGATTGTTGGGTATCCCAGATCCATGAAGTTTCTTGATTCATCAAGCACCCACGAACGTCCAACTACAACCAAATTATTGTGTTTAGTTTATGACATGCACACGCTCACGCATGCGTAGAAGACATTTTTTGAATCATGACATGCTACACGTGGCTTACACGTTTTAAATGTATTTATATGCATAAATTGACAAAAGAAAAGTCAAATATTTGAAGTAAATGAATAATCTTAGATCATGCTAGAAGAAACCCCTCATATATCAATTAAAGCAACTGAATCCACATAATAAAATCGGTCTCTATTGAATTTATATTAAGAATAGAGAAAATAATATTTAATATACAATTGATTGAATCACATTATTGCTAGCCCATTGTGAGGCTAAGCTCACCCTCCTCCCTCTTAGTGTAGATAATATCGTTTGTTCAAAAAAATAATAAATAAATAAACAACTGGTTGAATCACATTATTACTAGCCCAAGGCTAAGCCCACCTCTATCTCCCTTAGTGTATATAATATCATTTGTTCAAAAAAAAAAAAAATCATTTGACAACTAATTTAATCACATTATTATCTGCGTGCGAAAGACCTTTTTCTGTAACTGGCATTACAACCTCTTAAGATGAAAATTGCATTATTCCAACTTGGAGTCTGCCACTCTTGTTCCTTAAAGACTTAAAAAGTAAACAGTATGACTTTTCCTCTATTTTAGGTCATGTGTCAATGAGTACCCCACCATTTAGACAACCCTTTTTCTAATTATTACATTTTTTTTTGTTAATTTTAAATGAATGTCTCACTCCATAACTTCAAGATCGTTCTTCAAATCAACATAACACATCAATCAGGATCCTCATATATATAAATAGTTGATTTTTCAAACTTGTTGAAATTTGATTAGTTCAACTTTCTCATCTTTTGAAATTTCTATGGAAGAATAACCCTCCGGATGCCAAAAAATCTTTTTGGTATAGCCAACCGATACGACAGTCTTCATTCCTAACTTATATTGTATGCGTGTTGACTGTTAGGTATCCCAGATCCATGAAGTTTCTTGATTCACCAAGCACCCACGCACGTCCAAATACAACCAAACTATTGTGTTTAGTTTATGATTCATTAGCCTTCATGCACGCGCTCACACACGTGCAAAAGGTATTTTTTTGAATCAAGGCATGCTACGCGTGATTTACACGTTTTAAATGTATTTATATGCGTAAATTGACAAAGAAAAGTCAAATATTTGAAGTAAATGAATAATATTAGATCATGCTAGAAGAAACCCCTCATAAATCAATTAAAGCAGCTAAATCCACATAATAAAATAAGTCTCTATTGAATTTATATTAAGAATAGAGAAAATAATATTTAATAAACAACTGATTGAATCACATTATTGTTAGCCCATTATGAGACTAAGCCCACCTTCTCCTTCTTAATGTAGATAATATCGTTTATTCAAAAAAAAAGAAAAAAAACAATTGATTGAATCATATTATTGCTAGCCCATTGTGAGGCTAAGCCCACCTCAACAATCATTTGACAACTAATTTAATCACATTATTATCCACGTCCAAAATATTTTTTTTTATAACCGGCATTACAACCTCTTAAGATGAAAATTGCATTATTCCAACTTGGAACTTGCCACTCTTGTTCCTTAAAGACTTAAAAAGTAAACTGTATGATTTTTCCTCTGTGACATCCCACATCGATCAACGGAGAGGGGGTGATGTGCCTTATATGTACATGCCTACCTCCATATAGCACAAGGCCTTTTGGGAACTCTGGACTTAAGCGTGTTCGGGCGTGAGCATTCCTAAGATGGGTGACTCACTGGGAAGTTCTCGTGTGAGTTCCCAGGCGTGATCGGAGCCCAAAACGGACAATATCGTGCTACGGCAGAGTCGAGTTTGGGATGTGACATCCTCTATTTTAGGTCATGTGTCAATCAGTACCCCACCATTTAGACAACCTGTTTTCTAATTATTACATTTTTTTTGTTAATTTTAAATGAATGTCTCACTCCATAACTTCAAGGTCGTTCTTCAAATCATCGTAACACATCAATCAGGATCCTCATATATATAAATAGTTGACTTTTCAAATTTGTTGAAATTTGATTAGTTCAACTTTCTCATCTTTTGAAATTTCTATGGAAGAGTAATCCTCTTGATGCCAAAAAATCTTTTTGGTATAGCCAACTGATATGACAGTCTTCATTCCTAACTTATATTGTATGCTTGTTGATTGTTGGGTATCCCAGATCCATGAGGTTTCTTGATTCACCAAGCACCCATGCACATCCAACTACAACCAAACTATTGTGTTTAGTTTATGATTCACAAGCCTAGCGCGTGCAGAAGATATTTTTTGAATCATGGTATAATACGCGTGACTTACAAGTTTTAAATGTATTTATATGCGTAAATTGACAAAAGAAAAGTCAAATATTTGAAGTAAATGAATAATCTTAGATCATGCTAGAAGAAATCCCTTAGAGCAATTCCACCCCTAAAGACTTTGTGCCAGCACCCAGCTCATTTATCCACTCAAGTGAATAGTAATAGACCTCAATAAACAGTAATAGATCAAAGCATCTCCACCCCTAAAAAAAAATAGCCTAGTCAATTTTATTAAAATATTATTATTTTTTATTATAAAATAATAAAAAATAATAATTTTATTTTTAATTTCTGAATTTATAAAAAATAAAATAAAATATTTATTTTCTCCTTCCCATCACCACCATTACCGTCGAACAAAAGTGAGCCCATCATCCAGTACTCACCGAAGTTCTTTGGCCATGAAGGCCAAGTTCGGGCGGTGATAGAAGTGTAGTCGGTGCTCCGGCAGTTCATAATTCCGACGTTGAAGCGGCGCGGGATATTGTACATGTAGATCTTGAAAGGTGGGGAGGTGGTGGCGTAAAGGGACCGGACAACCTGCGACGGCGATGAGGGGATGAGTGGGAGGAAGTAGGATCGGATGTCGACGATGCCGATGAAGATTGAGTAGGTGAGGAGGAAGAGGAAGGCGAAGATGAGCGTGAATGGGGCTTTTCCGTACATTTTGTGAGATCTGGTGTTGGGAAACCAGGCGCAGAAAAAAAAAAAAAAAAAAAAAAGGTGGCTGATGTCACGCTGACGTCAGATGGGCCGGTCCCAAGGTCAGTCAAAAATGGGCTGGTCTGGAGACTGGCACGGGCTGGGTGCCAGGCAAGTTTATGGGCTGGAGTGGATTGACAGAGTCCCAGCCTGGTTTTTTGACTGGGTGCTGGGCTATTCCACCTCCGGTGGAAATGCTCTTATAAATCAATTAAAGTAGTTGAGTTCACATAATAAAATTAGTTTTTATTGAATTTATATTAAGAATAGAGAAAATAATATTAAATAAACAACTTATTGAATCACATTATTGCTAGCCATTGCGAGGCTAAGCCCACCCTCTCCCCCTTAGTATAGATAATATCGTTTGTTCAAAAAAAAAAAACAAAAAACAAATAAACAACTGATTCAATCACATTATTGCTAGCCCATTGTGAGGCTAAGCCCGCCCCCTCTCCCTTAGTGTAGATAACATCGTTTGTTCAAAACAAAAACAATCATTTGACAACTAATTTAATTACATTATTATCCGCATGCGAAAGACCTTTTTTACAACCGGCATTACAACCTCTTAAGATGTTTTGAACGTGTTTAAAAATAAAGAAAATAATATTTAATGAACAACTGATTGAATCACATTATTGCTAGCCTATTATGAGGTGCTAATTATTTAAAGAAAAAAAAAACTATACAAAAAAAAATTAATTATTAAAAGAAAACACTATTAAAATAATGAAAATACCCCCATCACATTTGATGCATTATTTTGGATTGCTTTTGAACTTTTTTGCTTTGGGGGCATTTTTGTCCACTTATTTTTTGTGATGCTTGTGACCCCAAAAATACTATTCACTTTAGGGTTGACTTTATATATAGAGATGAAATTGGAATTTGAATACAAAAAAGCAAACTTAGAAATAACCCACATCTCCATCCCCATTGCAAAAGGAGAGTCCAATGGAAAAAGTTGCTTGGCTTCCTCAAACCCTTTTCCTCGAGTTTGGTTGTGCCATTTGATTATTATTTTTATATAGGTAAGAAATTAACTTAGCTCCTCAATAGATGAGATTAAGGAGGAGTTTCTTCTCAACATACTTTGTTACTGATTTACGAAACTTCGTGCATTTGGTGAAAACCGTTCATATTATAAATCACACTATAAAGATTTTATATTTTATTATTATTATTATTATTATTATTTTGTAGATATGACCTTTATAATGTGATTTACCATATACACGATTTCGATTATATGCATAAAGTTTCGTAAATCGGTAACAAAACATCTTAAAGAAGTACTTCTCCTCAATCTTAAGGAGTCAAGCTTTCCTCTTTAATGTGATTCAAATGCCATACATAAAACATGTGGATACCACCAAAGATGAAAATTTGAAATTTTAGAGGGCAATAACAATTCTCTATTAATAATCCTATTTAAAAATTAATCAAAATCATTCATCACTCCGCAAATGTCCAACCCTCCCCCCAAACTTGAAAGCAATCCCAAATGGTTCACCACTCTCAAAAGACCTTAGTGTACATAATATCGTTTGTTCAAAAAAACAAAAAAACAACTGATTGATTTACATTATTACTAGCCCATTGTGAGATTAAGCTCACCCCCCCTCTCCCTTAGTATAGATAATATCGTTTGTTCAAAAAAAAAAAAAACAATCATTTAACAACTAATTTAATCACATTATTATCCGCGTGCGAAAGATCTTTTTTTATAACCGGTATTACAGCCTCTTAAGATGTTTTGAACGTGTTTAAAAATAGAGAAAATAATATTTAATGAACAAATGATTGAATCACATTATTGCTAGCATATTGTAAGGTACTAATTATAAAGAATAAAGAAATGGTTGTTTTATTAGCGTTGAATACACCACACGTACTTAAAACACACTACACTTAACTTTTTAAACTAAAAAAATATATTAATACACCCCACACCAAAATCTACCTAAGTCTTCATCTTGTCCAAAAAATAAATTTAAACCCTTTGCCTTTAGCACACAAACACTCCGCATGGTTCTACTGCTTCAAGGTTTTTGTCAATTTAGGGGAATTAGGCTTTAGATGTGAATTTGTTTTTAAACTCAGAAATGGCTACTTTGCTGGCTTTTATGGAAAAAAAAAAAAAACAAAAAAAAAAAAAAAACAAAAACAAAAACATGAAAGGGCTAGTTGATCGTGCTATTACTGTGTCCATGCATATTCTCTGTTCTGCAAAATTGCACCACAAACCATCCTAAAAAATAAACAGCAAACATGCCTGAAATTTTTTAGTAAAAGAAAAAACAATACTACACTATCTCAAAGAAGATATGAATATTTCAGAATACTTCATCTCTTATGTTGCAGAATCCTTAACATTTTATATATATATATATATATATATATAATCACAATCCAAGAAGTTGATTTGAACTCTCGAATCAATCCAAGAATTTAACTCCAGAAAACCCAATTCGATGAACAAATTCCCAATTCGTCAGTTTTCGAGTTTGCCCAATTCGATTCCGAAAGAACCCACCGTTACAAACCCCACAATTTCTGGGAAATGGGGGAAAAGGAATCGGAATCCAATTCATATACCCCACAGAACGATCCCTTTGCCCATAAGGGCAGGACCTTGATTTGCGTAGAGCTGATGTTGCTTTGGCGTTCTATAGAGAAATGCGGCGTTGTAGGATTTCGCCAAATGTTTACACTGTTGACATGGTTATGGCCGCTTCCCGTAAATTGGGAAAATTAGAGAACGCTGTTGAGGTGCTCAAGGAGATGGAAGGCATGGGTAGTAGCCCTAGTGTGGTGTCCTATACATTGATTGCAGGGCACCGTGATAAGGGCTTCTGAGTTCGTCTTTGAAGTTCAAAAACTTGACGGCAAAGAATGGATTGCACCAGAGTGGTAACTTTTAACACGCTTATTGATGGGTTTTGCAAGGCAGGAAAATTACAAGAAGCAAATAGAATTTTTATTGAGATGAACGCCGCGAATGTGGCTCCTAATACAGTAGGAGATGGGCACTAGGCTTTTCGAGGAGATGTCGGAGAACCGAGCGAATGCTGATATACCAACTATGGAGAGAGATAATATCATACAATAGAGACCTAGAATGCAAAAGACACCAAAATAATAACTCTTTAACAGCGTAATGATACTAATCTTGGTTAAACGGTGCCAAATATGCATACAACAAACCAAATGTTTTCGTCAGCTGTGTGTTAAGTATCGGAATTACAATTTTCATCTAGCTAGGACCTGCTCGAACCACCTATTTAGATATAATCAGAGATTCTCACTCTGTCATGATTCATCTTCACCAGCTTCAGCAGCGGCTATCTGGGAATCCAATGTGTTTATCAGCTGCTCGCTTACTGTTTTTGCCACCGATACCATGTCAAGAATGATGCTTGGATCTAGGCCTGCACCACCCCGTTTGATCAACCCGCAGATGTGCCCCTGCCTATTGACGGAAATAGAAACAGCCGCTCATTTGTGATTCCTCTTCTGAAGTGGCATCCACAATATAGTGCTTACCTGCCTGAAAAATATATGCACATGACTCAGTACAGGGCTAAAAAGCATTTGCAATTTGCTAAGGGACAGAAGGGATGGTTAAATTTTGTCACCTTTGTTAATGTAACTATGACAGGGACCTTAGATGCGTCAAACTGCAGAAATTCCTCGTCACTTACATCAACCTCAGGTTGCTCATCACCTGATGCACCAGCTGCAACATTTACTCTTGGGATGCCTGTATCGCTCAAAGCAGCCTTTGGGAACATCAGTTTCTTTTCCTGTCATTTTTTCACTTTATTGGAAACAACAATTAAGTGCACTTTAACTCTTGTTCCTTGCTAGCCACACTAAATTTAATGTGTAAAAATTAAAATGGACAATGAAATTATGAAGACACTTTAGAGACTCTGAGTTGTCAAATACTGCCATCTCAAGATACGAATCGTTATAAAGACTGGTTTGCAAGAGCACTAAGCTCAAACTAGGAAGTATCAGGATAGAATTATTTTTACTTTCTAATTTATTTATGTTCAATGACATTTTATAAGTAATGTATAAAGAAAATCAAGTACCTTTATAGCAGCACCTAGGGCATCTAGAAGATTCCCATCTGAACTGACAACAAGGCCGTCAATGTAAAGATCCCAACAGATCTTTCCTTCCACAACTACCAGGGAGGAGAGATCAATTCCAGCACCTGAGACAAACAAGGGCACCTACATTTTCAACTCTGAGGTTGGATTAAAATACGCTCAACTGAGAATCCATTGCCAAAAGAGAAAACAGACCACTTTTACCACCCAAGAGGCAACATCGAAGAGCCACCGAGAGTTCTGCTGACAGCTCCTCACCCCGCAATGGACCAGTAATTCGTACACCAAAAGGAGAAGTACAGATTCTATAATGAACAACGAACATAAACTGAGATATAGTGCCTTCGTATTTTATCAGAGCATGAATTCAACAAAAACAAAGTAGTAAACTGTCTACAGGATCGTGAAGAAACCAAGATGTCTATATAACCGCAATTCACACAGTAAAACATGAGAAGGAAGCAGATAATAAAAGTGTTAACCTCAAACATTGGTGCTGCAGTTGGACTGCAATCAACATTTATAAATACCTTTCCTTTGTCGGGTTGCAGCGCAGTTGGCCTTCCAAGTTCAGCCTGCACTCGGTCAACATTACCAGCAAATATGATAGTATGAAAAACAGGGGCAGCTCAAATAATTAGACTAACAAATTACCTAAATTTCATCAAGGACATTCCAATAGCATGTAAAAGTAAGTATGCGCTTAGCATCAAGACCGCAGTTATACCTTCACACTGGCAATGACATCTGTAGCACCCATCCTGACCCTTGTTGAACCATTTGCCTGGGTAACGGCCACAAAGAACGGAAATTATAACAAAATAAGTAAAATTTCATGTCACACCAAAATATAAAATCCATTATTTTTAGTGAAACATATGACAGATATTAACCTGGGAAATAACTCCAGTTTTGACATTGATGGGCCGAGGAGTCAATCTTTTTCGGCCATTAGAACGAATATCCTGAGCAATGCCACCCTGTATAAAATGCTTTTCTCCTATGGATAATCCCACCATTTCTGAACATATGATATGAAAAAACATTTCTCATCTAATTAACTTCATAAATATCAAGAAAATAATTATTACAGCAACATAATACGTATATAAAAATAACAAAAGCAATAAATTAAAAACTAAAACAAAGGCAGCAATCCTAAACGCTCATATGTCACAGAGAAACTCTACAGTTTGCTCAATCAATGTAAAAAAATAGCTCAAAGTAAAGGGCAGCCGCTTGGAGTGAAAAAGCATCTGAAGGAAGTACTCCTCCTCAATCTTAAGTAGTAAGCTTTCGTCTTTTATGTGATTCAAATACCATACATAAAACTTAAGGATACCAAAGAAGAAAATCTGAAATTTTAGAGGACAGTAACAGTTCTCTGGCAGCGGCAAGAATACTTTGTGTGTGCTGAGCTCCAAGGGTAATCTTGGAGCCTTGTCCTTTGTGTGTTTATGGTCCATTTTTGTTTGTGCTTAACTTGTTTTGGGCTTCTGTTGTACATGTAGGTGGGTTTTATTTATTTATTTATTATTTTTTTTCCAAGTAGCTTAAGCTTCCTTAAACCCTTTTTCTCGAGTTTGGTTGTGTCATTTGATTATTATTATTTATTTAGGTAAGAAATTAACTTAGCTCCTCAATAGATGAGATTAAGGAGGAGTTCTTCTCAACATACTTTGTTACTGATTTACGAAACTTCGCACATCTGGTTGAAACTGTTTGTATTATAAATCACATCATAAAGATCTCATATATATATATATATATAATATGCACTACTTTGATTATAAGTATGAAGTTTCGTAAATCGGTAACAAAACATCTCAAGGAATTACTCCTTCTCAATCTCAAGGAGTCAAGCTTTCCTTTTTAATGTGATTCAAATGCCATACAAAAAACATCTCGATACCACCAAGGAAGAAAATTTGAAATTTTAGAGGGCAATAACAATTCTCTATTAATAATCTTATTTATCATTTCTCCGGAAAAAAATAATCATTATCCTTCATTACTCCGGCAAATGTCCAACCCTCCCCCCAAACTTGAAAGCAATCCCAAATGGTTCACCACTCTCAAAAGACCTATTTTATTTTCTTTCTTCCTGTTGCTTCTGCTCGACATGGGATTCAGTGCACGACGGTGCTCGCTTGTTGCTCGACGATTGTAATTACCGCAGTGAATCAGAGAGTCAGAGCTCATTGCCCGCCATTTTCTTCATCCTCTGCCCGTCGATCAAGGTTAGTCGGTCATAAGTTGATTTGAACTCTCGAATCAATCCAAGAATTTAACTTTAGAAAACCCAATTCGATGAAGAATTCCCAATTCGTCAGTTTTCGAGTTTGCACTCTTCGATTCCAAAAGAACCCACCGTTACAAACCCCACAATTTCTGGGAAATTGGGAATAAGGAATCGGAATCCAATTCATATACCCCATAGAACGATCCCTTCGGCGTTCTATAGAGAAATGCGGCGTTGTAGGATTTCGCCAAATGTTTGCACTCTTAATATGGTTATGGCTGCTTACCGTAAATTGGGAAAATTAGAGAACGCTGTTGAGGTGCTCGAGGAGATGGAGAGCATGGGTTGTAGCCCTAGTGTGGTGTCCTACAATACACTGATTGCAGGGCACCGTGATAAGGGCCTTCTGCGTTCGTCTTTGAAGTTCAAAAAACTTGATGGCGAAGAATGGATTGCACCCGACTGTGGTAAATTTTAGCACACTTATTGATGGGTTTTTCAAGGCAGGAAAACTACAAGAAGAAAATAGAGTTTTTAGTGAGTCAAAGCCGCGAATGTGGCTCCTAATACAGTAACTTACAATAGTTTGATAAACGGATACAGCTGGGCAGGTAGTAGTGAGATGGGCAGTAGGCTTTTCGAGGAGATGTCAAAGGACCGAGTGAATGCTGATATACTGACTTATAATGCACTGATATTGGGACTCTGCAAGGAGGGTAAAACAAAGAAAGCTGCGTATCTGGTTAAAGAACTCGATACAAAGCACTTTGTCCCAAATGCATCAACCCTTTCTGCCCTTATTGTCGGGCAGTGTGTGCGAAAGGATGCAGATCGTGCCTTTGAGTCATGTAAAAGCATGATAAGAAGTGGTTATCATCCTGATGAGCAAACCTTAAAGTTGCATATATCAAGCTTCTGCAATAACAGGGATTTTGGCGGGGGCAATCCAAGTATTGAAGGAAATGTTCGAGAGATGTATTGCTCTTGAATCAGGTATCTTATCTTATTTATGTCTAGGACTTCGTGGATGTGGGAGAGAAGAATTGGTAAAGTAGTTATGTGGTGAGATGGAAGCTAGACGGCTCATGCCTCGAGGTTGTGATATGGTGAAAATTATCTACTCTGGAGTAGAGGGTTTGGACTGAACATTCTTCTTTTCCGAAAACATGTAAACTTGTTCACTGTTTGTAAGGTCTGCAGTGTTTCTATTAGACATGTAGATTGTAAAATTAGTTGATCCAGTTTTGCAACCACAATTTATGGTATACATTACAAGGCCATAACTGTTTCCACTTCTCTCTTTTTCCTCCCATCTGTTGCGAATTCCTGTAAAAAATGGGAACTGTTGAGTTTGTCTGCAGGTTTCACATCTAAGTAATACACTATCTGATATTATACATATACTGCTTACCTCTGAAAAACAGAGGTTCGGTCGAAGCCAAACAGTAATATTGAAATGCACCTAAGATCAAAATAATAACTCTTTAACAGCTTAATAATACTAATCTTTGTTAAACGGTGCCAAATATGCGTACTACCAATCAAACGTTTTCACCAGCTGTGTAGGTATCGGAACTACAATTTTCATATAACTAGGACCTGCTCGAACCACCTACTTAGATATATCATAAGATTCTCAGTGTGTCATGATTCATCTTCACCAGCTTCAGCAGCAGCTATCTAGGAATCCAACGTGTTTATCAGCACCGCCCCGCTTGGTCAACCCGCAGATGCGCCCTTGCCTATTGACGGAAATCGAAACAGCCGAGTTCATTTGTGATTCCTCTTCTGAAGTGGCATCCACAATATAGTGCTTACCTACCTGAAAAATATATGCACATGACTCAGTACAGGGCTAAATAGCATTTGCAATTCGCTAAGGGACAGAAGAGATTGTTAAATTTTGTCACCTTTGTTAATGTAACTATGACAGGGACCTTAGATGTGTCAAATTGCAGAAATTCCGCATTGCTTACATCATTATGAATCACACTGTAAAGATCATCTCTACAAAAAATAATTAAAACTAAGGTCGTTTAGTCAATCCTAGCAAATACATATACAGTCTGTAATGCTCTTACCAATACCGTTCATTTGTTTTTAAACAGTTTGATGACTAAACGATCTTAGTTTTAATTGATTTTTTGTAGAGGCGATCTTTATAAGGTGATTTATAATATGAACGGTTCTGATTATAAACATGAAGTTCTATAAATTGACAACGAACAATTTTGAGAAATTTTAAATAGGAGTTCTTACTCATCTTTGAGTAACCAAATATTGTTTAATAACGCATGCATGTCATGTAATCACTTTTGAGATTTTAGACGGTGATGTTAGATCCTTTAACTTTTGGCTTTCCGTATAGGTTGGAATATTATCTATTCTAAAATTGAGGAAGATTTGATTGTAGCTTAGCTACAGTCAAATTTTTGCCCCTTGATTTTGCTTTATCTACACACTGCTGCCACCAAATCAGTGTTGGACTGGGGTAATTACTAAAAGTTAGGAGGGTAATATTGTCCGTAGGATTGGGTGCCCTAGGCCTGATTTGGGCCTATTTTGGGTTGCTGGTTTTGGGCCAGGTGTGGGCTTCAGAAGTGGGTTGTCCGATGTGTTGGGCTGCGTTGCACAGAAAGAGTCTAAATGACTCTTTTGCCCGCTTCAAACCAGATCCAACGGACAGGATCTGGAGGCACTTCAGTCATTCTGCTTTTAGGGGTGGTTGCTGTCGATGTCGTCAGAGGCATGGTTCTCAGAGGGGTTGATGGGTTGCAGGTAGAGAGAGGGTTGACGGTAGGGGTTCCAGGTAGACAGAGTGGGGTTTGGGTGCGGGATTACAGGGAGAGAAGTTGAGAGGGTGGGTGCCTTCTGGGAGAGGGACGCGTGTTTGCTGCACACAGAGAGAAGGGGGAGGTATGGTTGGGGGGGGGGGGAGGGGAGGTTGAGGTGCGGGTGTAGGGTTGGTTATTTCCACACCAAAAATCATCATCCTCTTTTCAGTAAAAGCTGAACAGAGTTCCTCTCTGCAACTCCTCCTCCATTACTGCATTCGAATTTTCGACAATTGTGAGTAATTCAAACGCTTCTTTTGTTCAATCGTGTTTATTTAATTTAATTTGAATTCTTTCCGATTTTGTTTTCGATGTATGGGTTATGAATTTCCATGTTTCCGGTACTTATATGCAGCTGATTGCTTTCCTCGCTTTTTATCCATACCGTTTGGCTCAAAGAATGAAAACACGCATTGACCTGAGAAATCTTAAGAGTTGTTTACAAATTAGTAATTAACTTTGCAGTGTGGATGGCTGGTGTTTTGTTAAACTCTATACAAAGGCTCTTGATTGTTCCTAATGGTTTTCTCTTGCCTAATAATCGGGTGAACATAAAGGTTTATATGGATTTACGTGTTGGTGATGTCATCCGTTTTGGGCTGTGAGTATCTTCTTATCTTAACTCTCACTCTGCAACGCGATTGACCATCTCTTCGATCTCTGTTTCGTTATCTCTTCAATCCCTGCTTTGCAATCTTCGTTGTTCACCCTGCCTTCTCATCTCCGTTGGTATTTCCACCAACCAATGAAGTGCCCGGAGTTTGAACATGAAATGCCCAGGAGGCCCAGTGCAAGGTAACTTTTCTTTTTTTTACTTTTCTGGGTGAAATGTCAATGTGGGTTTGACCTAAGTAGTGCAATTGATAAATTATTGGTTTTAGTTGATAGGTTTTTCTTATGGGTTTTGCTTGCATTTGGTTTTGGTTGATGGCAGGTATATTTGATCTCCGTTGCACACGTCGCCTTCTCATCGCCGTCGCACACCTTACCAGAACTTGAATCAATGGTAACGTATAAATTGTATGGATTTTGCGCCTATTTTAATCTTCATTAACGAAATTAACGTTTAAGTTGAATAATGCATACTCTATTGATATTGGAAATTAGGATCTGATTTCTCAGTCCTATGCTTCTTTGCTGTATAAGATGAGTTTGGTTATATTACTCAGAAATGGGATTTTTTTTTTTTTCCAGTGAGAGAGTGAAAATCCCTAGCCTTTATATTTTCAAGTATTTTGTCAGCAATAATAATTTGTTTTTGCAGCTTTATATGTGTGTCTGTCTCCAAATATGAGGATCTCTTAATTTGCTTATGTAGCTTTTGCAATATGATGATCTCTTAATATGCTTTTGCATATCTTCTTTGCTTCCTCTGCTAGCTCTATATGTGATTCTATCTCCAACTAATTATTCCATATTTCCTATTTTTATAGTAACCAAATCATTGAATACACATGGAAAATTAAAAGGGTTTTAGTTTTTGGATTGGTTTAAATTTTTTATTGTTATTGGTTGTATTGCTGTCAAATATTTGATGGGAAGTTTGAAATGGAGAACTTGGTTGATTGGGATAGAGAGAATCCGACATCTGTAGACTCTGATTTACTGGGGCTTTGAAATGGAGAAGTTATTTCTTGGTTCACTTCCGCAACATAAACCAACTTCTCAGTTCGGTTCTCAGATATGAGGTTTCTCAGCTACCTCTTTTCTGTAATGAAACATTTGAATAGTACTCACTGGGATATCCCATTAATTAGGTCAGTTTTTGCGTAATTGGGATTCTTAAATTTGATATTAGGGATTTTAATTTGATTGGGTTTGGATTGCATTGTACACTGTTTCGGGTATCTTTAGCAAAATAGGATCTTTTTTTGGGGACTCTAGAAGTTTAGTTGAACACTAATATTAAATTTCTAACCCCTGTGGTGCCTCTCTCTATTTGAGTTTGAGTTGGGGATGGTGGACAATGAGCAATTCGGAGATTTATTGCAGTGCAATTTGTCATTTCCATGGACCACCTATAATACTGGCTTACATTTTTCTTCTTTTTTCTTTGCCTATAGTAATATTATTGTTTATTTCCAAGATCTGAGCTTGTCATTCAGAAATTCATAAAATTGAAATTTCCCAAATCTTTGTTAATAGTTGTATCCCTTGCAGAAGGATTTAATTTTCTTGGATGTCTACTTTGGAGCTTTAAGTTTTCATGTATCCAGCATTACTAGACCAAAAAAAGCGCAGTGTCGTGGAGTAATTAGGACTGTTTCTGTTCCTTTTTTTTAATGTTGAAATGACAAGTGGTTTTAAAAAATGGATAATTTTTTTACTGGATTTAGTTTCTGTTTTTGGTTTGATAGTAAATTCAGAGAGCTAAAAGGCAGTAAAGTTTGAATATTTACGTTTAATGTTGTTTTGGGTTTGGATTAATTTTGTTTGTTTGATATTAGAAATTGAGTGATAGGGAATTCGCACTTTTCTCCCTTTTGAATAGCGTTAAACTCATTTCTCATTTTCTTATTGGTTTCCTAGAAAATAGAGGGAACATAAGATAGAAGATTAATGAATTCACTGAATTGAGTGCTTTAAGTCCATTTATGATTGAAGTTATTCTCTTTGCTTTCATTTCTGTCTTTGTTCTTTTGGGTTTCGAGCACGTTGAGGATGGTAAAATCAATTATTTTGATTTCGGAAGTCTACTTTGTTTTTCAGCTTTAGTGCTTGGGAGAAGCGAAAATGTGATTTCATGTATGGTGGTTGTATTTGTCTGTCATTTGAAAGGAATTCAGACAGAGAGAGAAGGGAGAGGGTAGGTTTGTTGTCAGCGAGATTGAAGGATGGTCTGATGTATCCTTGCAGGTGAACTATATGCTCGCGCACCCTCATCCAGTGGAACCTATTATCCTAATGATTTAGTGAATCCTATTATCCTATTGTTGGAACAATTCAAAGAGTGTTTTAGCCTGTATTTCCTTTCGTTATTGACTCCTAGGGTAGATTTTCCCCCTTACCCAGTTTACTGTTGTGCATTTGACCTATAATCATACATTGGAGATATTGGGTGAAAAATTGTAAAAGGATGTTTTGAGAATCATCTGGAGAATAGCTCTTTAATTCTCACTTTCTCCTTAGAGTTGTAGTTCTGGGCAGTGTGATGGTGAGATATTTTTAAATTCGTTCCAATTATAATAAAAGGTAGCATACTTTTCTTCCCGTGGTTCACCGATCTCTTGGTTATTTAAATTCTCATCAGCTCGGTTCACCCATCTCTTGGTTATTTAAATACTTATCAGCTTGGTTCCCTCATCTCTTGGTCATTTAAATTCTTTAGAGATGTCTGTATTGATTTGTGATTTTGTTGGATTTACTCTAGTGAAATGCGTGTTATCTGCATTGGTGCATTTTAGGGTGTGACTCCGTTCGTACCGTCTTTGTAGTGCATCTTTTTGTGCAAATTATTCATGCATGTTGTGGATAAAGGTTTTAAAACCCGCAGCGAAGCGCGGGCAATTTTTCTAGTTATAACCTAAATATAAGCTTTTGTCAAATTCGAACTCAAATATAAGTTTCATATAATACACAAGTTATATTGTGGAGCACCAATGTAACAACGAAATATAAATTTTGCCTTCTACAATGCAAGGTTTGAACTTTGAACTTAAAATTCAAATTTGAGTGTACAAATTGGAGGAGAAAATGTGAAAACTCAAATCATTTTTCGATCCACTTGTGAGAATATAGGTACGTGAATACGAATTTTAGGATTAATCTGTAAGAGTATACATCCATGTTTTATAACCATCTCTCTTTTAAATATAATATTTGCTTGAGGTTGATTGATGTGATTTGTTCGATACCAAATTAGGTTGTTTATTGTGTGGTTTAGCCGAACTCTTCTTCCTTCTATTGTAAAATATCGATGTAATAAAAAAAAATAATTAAGTTTGGGTCCAAAAATTGAAGTTGGTCTTATGGAGGGTTTACACGTGAAAAGTTCCAATAAATTATCCATACTAAAGCTCAATAAGGAAAAAAAAAATAATATTCCTAAGCACAATGAAAGGACAGAAAAGCCTCTGTTTCACTATTATTATTCAGTGCTATTTTTTTAGCTGCATAGTAAAATGGCCAAAAAGGCCCTGCCTCTTCAATTTGTCCAGAAATTTTTTCTTGTGTGTGTAACACAAGTGATACATCACATGTTATTTTATAAATAGTAGAAAATTTTATTTTTTATGTTATTAATTTTTTAATGCAAGAATCTTACCACTTATATAAAGACAAATGGTAAACTATCTTGTGTTCGCGTACATTAAAAAATCTCTTCAGTTTATCAACCCACCGTTTGTTTTTTTCACAGCTAAAACCCTCACCGCGCTGCTTGCCTCTACTCTCCCCGTCTTCCTTCTCGCCTCATCTGCTAAAATCTCTTCGATTCTACCAACCACCGCAACCGGTGAGACTTGCCCAAAGGTAAATTCTTTTCTCTTCCTTACAAAATTTAATATTGATCTTGAAAATAGTGAAAACCCCATAAAACAAACTGACTTTCTCAACCGAAGATTATGATATATGTTTCTAAGCTGTTTGCCTTTGGAAAGTAAAAAACAAACTGAGCAATTATAAGATTTGACCAAGTAAATGGTTTCGCATTTGATTATTTAGGATAATTACAAGCTTGAGGATTATTAAATGATATATTTGATAAATACGTCCAATTTTAAGGTAGGAGCCTTTAGATTACAACTCACTTTATGGTTTTGCATTAGAAGACAATCTGTACTCAACATCTTAAGTAAGTTTGGAGGAAATCTGCTCTTAGTTGATGCTCTGTCTCCGTCTTTTTTGCCTGCTTTAATATGCTTTGTTCTGATCTCTAACTTTTTAAATTTTTTATTTTTGTTTTATTAATTTGATTCGGAAGATTTTCAGAGAATAGCTTCAATTGAGTTAGGTTTTGTTCAATTTAATCTTATTAGTTTCATTCCAATTCAATGATTTTCTGTGGGGCTGAGTTTTCTGTTGGAGAATAAATTTTCTTCATAGTTCATTCAATTTTGTTTTATTTTCTGATTTGGATTTTGAAATTGAGACTCCTAGCTTTGCCCTCATCAAGAAAATTTTATTGATTCCAATTGATAAATGTTACCAGGATGGGAAAGGGATCACCAATTTGAAATCAACTCTTCAGGTATGCATTCATTCCATATTTAAAACATCACTTCCGTTTAGTATGTTTATCATTTTTTATCATAACACCGTCATGCGGTGTTACTGTCCGTCCTTTTAGTTGTTAAAATATGCTTTTTTGAGTTGGACATAGAACTCTTAATGTAGAATTAGTAAAATGCAGGTGCAAAATGAACGACTAATCAATGTGGAAAACTTTTGAAAATGTATATAACTGTAACTTAGAAATCTCCCATTTGGATTGCACATATGCTCTTGATGCAAAGTAAATCAAATGTAATGTAACTTAAAGACTTGTTTTACCTTGTCGGTTTAGCTGTTCTGTTAATTTTTGAAATATTTAGAAATGAATGGGTTGATTTGTGATTTTATGGAATTTTCAAAAGTATCTATTATGTGCATAGTGATATATGTGTTTGTGAATGCAGTTAAGCTGTTGGTAGCTTTTGAGTATCAATTGATTATTATGTATTGTTATTCAAACTCCATCTCTTTTTTTGGGAAATGTTTCATATTTGCTATAAACTATGAATTTAAAACCCATAGCAAAGCATGGCACTTTTGCTAGTTTTGAAGCAAATGAAAACAAGAAATGTAATTCCAACTACTTAGTTGATAACACTGAATCTGATCAAGTAGAAATATTATACAAAGCAAACTTATAGAACCCCATTATTGTAATTCAACATAACAACATATGTTGAAGCACCAGAAATCATAAAAACCATGACATTGGCCTTGAAGGCCCAAACATTTCTCTAGCCGGTAGACACATCAAGCTAAGTTCGACGTCCCCTGCTCGCCCATGTGGTTGTTGGCTTTCTCCTTCTGCTGAATTTCTCCACAAACCATTCATGCTTCTTGTCTGCCAATGTGTTTCCAGCAACCACTCCCACTATTAGTCCGCTAACAACTCCCGGCAAGACTACATACCAGTCAAACACAAATGGAAATCCAGCCTCTTCATCTTCTTCAAAGCTTGATCGTGGCGGTTGCCTCGAGCTCTCGGAAGCCTTGCATTTCTTGGACAAAAGCTTTCCACACAGACCTGAGTTTCCTTGGTATGAATCTTCTAGGAATGTACCAAATTGTTGGCCAAGTGGTATAGGCCCCCAAAGATGGTTATACGACACGTTGAAGTACCCAAGGAAATCCATAAGTCTCATATCATAGGGGGTCTGAACATATCTCAACTCAACACCTTTTACAGGAATTATCATCTCGTTTGAAAATTGAAAGTAATATCCATATGTATTTGTGCTGTCGTTCAATGAGACTATAAAGTACCGGCTTCCCTTGTTTGTGACAACATATTTCATGAAATTCCAGTTCTCCATGTACTTAGAAGGCAACATACCTGAAAATAGATTGTTGGATAAATCAATGATCAGTTGGAGGCTTCCCAATTATCCCATGAAATGCATTCGACCCCAAAATGAGACCCCTCAATACTGGAAGTACCCCTAACCAAGAAGGGAAGATGTCACTGATTTGATTGTTGCCAATGTGAAGAAACTCTAACTGAATGCAATCGGCCATTGATCTTGGTAGCATCCCCTGTAACCGATTGTAACCCAACCCAACAAATTTCAAACTATTTTTGTTAACACAAAATGGAGGAATATGGTCGTGGAAAGAATTAAACATCAAATGCAGTATTTCCAAGCTACTAGACTTCCCCAAACACTGTGGAAGCATACCACTCAGGTTGTTGGCCAAATCAAGAACTTGAAGATAATTCAAGTTGCAGAACAAGGGTGAAACTTCTCCACTATAATTATTGTTGTCGACCATGTAAACCGTGATAGATTGTGGTGGAATTGGCAATGACCCTTGTAACCGATTATTAGCAAGATTAAACAGTTGTAGATTTTTCCATGGAAGAGTGACTGGATTCTCCTCAAAGCCTGTTAAGAAGTTAGAGCCGAGGTCGAGATTGACCAAAGTTTCTCTAGTTGCATTCCAGAGCCATTTTGGTATTTGGCCATGAATGTTGTTACGAGAAAGGTATAGGCCTCCCAATTCGTATTGATTTTTCAAAAATTCTGGAAACTCTGTCAAGTTGCATTCAGCCAACTTTAGAAATTCGAACTTTGGAAGAGTAGCACTCGAACCAGATTTGACACGCACGGATAACCTATTGTCCGATAAACCAAGTACCTTCAACTTTTTGAGGTTGGAAAACTCATCAAACTCAACTAATCCACTCAAATTATTACCGGAAAGGCCAAGACGTTCAAGATTTCTGAGGTGGAAAAGCGACTTAGGAAATTCTCCTTGCAAACAGTTGGAGGCGAGGTTCAGATGTTCAAGATTTCTGAGGTGGAAAAGCGACTTAGGGATTTCACCAGTTAATGAATTGTAGACAAATATAGGAACGCAAGTTGGGTCAGGTTAGCCACAAAACGTGGGAAATTGTAAGTTAATATCCGAAAGATCCAAGTAGCTGAGCTTGGTTAATTTTCCAAAACAAGACAAGGAATCAGGAACTAAGAATTGGCCTGCGGAAACATCATGAAATGAAGCCATCTCAAGGAAACTGAGCTGGGTAAGGTTTCCAAATGAAGATGGAACATGGGAATCAAAACCACAGTATGAGATATCAAAGTAGTTTAAGGAATGAAGGTTTCCGATAGAATTAGGAAGTTCACCAGAGAAATTTGTCGATGAAACATCCAATGTTTTGAAGGAATTGGTCCGGTTAAAAGTAGGAAAAATAACCAATGTTTGAGTATAAACTAAGCTCCTCTAGGTTTGGTAGGTGGAAAATGCCTACTGGGAATTCCCCCTACCACCCACAGTAGCTTAGATTGAGAGATGTGAAAGAAGATGCATTGACCAAGATATCAGGCACAGTGGAGTATATGCCTACATCACTAAGATGAAGTTGTTTTATGCTGGTCAAGTTTTGGACTAGGATTCTCATGTTGGACTTCCTAAGCTCCAAACCATTATTTTGAGACAGATCAAGGGTAGACAGTTTAGATAGCTTTGAAATTTCAGATGGAATTTGGCCAGAAAATGCAGATAGTGAAAGGTTGAGATAGGATAGACTCGAAAGGTCATGGCCAAATCTCGATGGTATTTCAGACGAATTAAAGTTGTTATCTGAGAGGTCAAGCATCTGCAAGTGAACAAGTCGGAAGAGGGTGCTGTTGGAATTGATAGAACCATAAAGACAGCTGCTCTTGAGGTCAAGGCCAATGACACGGCCAGACTCCGCATGGCACTCAACACCATCCCACGAACAACATTTACTCTGATTCTGATCTCCTTCTCGAGCCCAAGATGATGCTACCTTCGGATAAGCAAAAGGAGATCTAGAAGCTGACTAGTCTATCGTAAAGCTTTCCTTGAATTGTAACAAGAAGGAGTGCTCGTCAGCGTGGCAAAGTGTCCGTGTCTGAGTCTGCACAAATGAAAAACAGTGAGTGGTATTGAGTAATAGAAAAAGAAGACAATGGAAACAGGTAAACTTGGACAACCAAGATTCCATTTTCATGGCAGTGTGTTTTTCTGGTTATAGGAAATATTGTTTTATGGCTCTCGAATAATTAAGAGTGGAGAAGTTAACTCCTTTTATAGACACAACTCATGTGAAGCATAAATAAAAAAAAGTATGAGTCGATCGATGAATGGGTGGTGAATTGATGTCTTGATCAATTGAAGACTTGAAGTCATTCATCGTTTGCATGTAATAATTGCAAACACGATCATTTAGTTTTATCTATACGCTCGTTTGATCTTAAAAAATGTGAATGTAATACTTTGAGTAGATTAAATCAGGTGATCGCCATCACTTGAAGACTTGAAGTCAAGTCGTCGTTTGCATATGTGACTTATCTCAACGCTTATTTATCTTTTTAATACATGTTCTAATTCTGTGTATATATACTCCTTAACTCAATTTATTTTTTGTTACACTTATTTATCTAATGTTAATGACTTGAGTTGAAGTTCGTCCATGTAGTAGGATTTACTATGTATACACACAATTTATTCATGGTACGTGAATATTAATTAATTTAGTTTTTAATTTGAGGTTAGTGTTTTATTTTCTCGAGCTTTGCACACATAACAATCAATTAGTTGTCACTCCTACTAATAAAAATGTTACTGAGGCTACTATCTCTTTCACAAACAGAGTAGCTTTTGTTCCACTAATCATGGGCATGAGGTCTTGTGAACCAGATTATAAGCCACTGATCATCAACATAAACGTTCTTGTAAAGCTAACCAAAGTGACAGGCCAACGAATCGATGGAAGTCTTTCGAAGCTAGCTAATATCCTATTCACCACTTACACAAATTTTTGGGTGCGCACAATATTAATTATATATTGCAGGATGTAACATGATTAATTTTATAAAAAATTAGATTTTAATCCTTAAATGGTGACTGCTTGCCGAAATGATGACAGTAAGAAAGTCAAAGAGAGAAGAACAAGTATAAAAAAAATGAATACTTTACCTGCATATATCGCACGAAAGTGCTAGTATAATCAACTGCTCTCCTCTGTGCAAGCTTTCTCATCTTTTATCCAAGAAAACTGTCAGCATGAGCTGCAACAAACAAACCATTTGTCACGCATTATAAAAAAAGGGAAAATTCATTAAATTCTGCACTAAACTTCTTAAAAAAATTAAACCACTATTTGCAAATATCATTTACACCCTTGGATTGCAAATCTCAATAACTTCAAGATCCAAAACCAGTTCTAATGGTTTAATACACTTTAAAGTTGAAAATCCCAGTCAACAAAATAAGTATAATGCAACCAAATTCTTGTTTAGGTACTTCCCCACAATTCAAATTGTTTTCTTTTATTCTCCATTAATTTCCAACTTAAACAGGAAAGAACCAGAACAAAATAGCAAAGACAAAGGCATAATTTGGTACAAACCATCATTAGGAGGAAGAGGAGGAGAGAGCACAGGCGGGTTGTGATACACGGGCCATACTGACGGCTGACGCATCATTGGGGCCGGTGGTGATGTTGAGGGTGGTGCTGCTGATGTTGAGGGTGTTGTTGCTGATGTTGCGGGTGCTGTTGTTTGTGGTGTTGTGGATCAGGCTACATCATTGTCGCCCCAAATCAAAGTACTAAGAGGAAGAGAGAGAAGAGAAAAGAAAAAAAAAAAAAAAAAAAAAAAACCAAAACCAAAACCCTAGGATTAGAGAACCAAGAAGTGGAAAGTTGCACCAATTTAAACGCCTTCTGCCAAGCTAAAAATTGAATTCAATTTGCAAAAGCAGTCACACTGGCTATGAATTCAAGTCAAAGAGGGCCTAAAGAGTGAAATTTAGAGTTTCAACACAGCATTGTTGGGGTTTAAAAATGCTTCACTACTCTGGAGATGTTTATCTCACAAAGAAAAATGTAACGCAGCGGAATTGATAGGCAAGAGAAAGAAAGAATTCTCAAAATATTACACAAGGTTTTTATTCACTCACAAACTTAGTACAAAAGGAAACACTCAAACACTCTTAAAAGCTTTGTTGCTTCTTCTTACTTCTTACTTGACACTCTCACTTCTTACTACTTGCTCTCTTGGTTGTTACAAATGGTGTGGATGCCTTCTCCTTTTATAGGCATGGATGGAACCTTGGAGAAGCATGAAAACATCATGCTAGAGATATCTAGATAATTCCATTACCTTCCTAAGCTAGAATTATCTACACTAATCTTGTATATTGGTGGAATCCTCACCATTCTTCTAGACTCTTCCACCAACTTGAACTTTGCTAGAATTCTCTAGCATGTGCATGGATCTTTCTTTGTGTATGGGCCAGATCAATTATCTTTGGGCCAAGACAAGATTACAATTCAACATCCCCCCTTAATCTTGTCTTGTGACGCCAATTGAGTTTCTTAGTCTGACAAAGTCTTCTTGTTTGAGTGGCTTGGTGAATATGTCGGCAACTTGGTCTTAAGACTTCACGTATTCCACTTGCACATCCTTTCTTGCAATGCACTCTCTTAAGAAATGATAACGGGTATCTATGTGTTTGTTCCTGTCATGGAATACTGGATTCTTTGCTAGAGCTATTGCAGACTTGTCGTCGACATAGATCTTTGTTGGCTCTTCTTGTCGCATTCTTAATTCTTTCAGCAAGTTTCTCAGCCAGATTGCATGGCAGACACATGAAGTAGCAGCTACATATTCAGCTTCGCAGGTAGAGAGAGTGACAATCGGTTGCTTCTTCGACATCCATGTGAATGCAGTGTCTCCCATGAAGAACACAAATCCAGTAGTGCTTTTTCTATCGTCGGAATCTCCTGCCCAATCACTGTCGCTATATCCAACAAGTTTGTAGTTATCAGAACTTGAATAAAACAAGCCAAAGTTAACAGTACCTTTGAGGTATCGAAGAATTCTTTTGGCCGTTTTCAAATGTGTAGTTGTGGGATTCTCCATGTGGCGACTGATTAATCCGACAGCATAGAGAATATCTGGTCTTGTGCAAGTCAAGTAGCGCAAGCTTCCAACTAGACTTTTGAAAAATGTTGGATCTACGCTTTCTCCTTTGTCATACTTGGTTAGTTTGACTCCGCACTCCATTGGCGTGCTCACGGGCTTGCAGTCGTCCATTTTGAACTTTTTCAGTATCTCCTTTGTGTAGCTTTCTTGGGAGATGAAAATTCCTTCTTCGTTCTGCTTGACTTCAATGCCTAGGTAATATGCCATCAACCCGATGTCGGTCATCTCAAATTCTTTGGTCATCACTCTCTTGAACTCTTCAAACATGCTTGGATTACTCCTGGTGAAGATTAGATCATCCACATATAAGCACACAATCAAAATATCTCCATCTTTGACTTTGACGTAAAGAGCATGTTCATGAGGGCACTTGATGAAGTTGTTTTCCTGAAAGTACTTGTCGATGCGACTATTCCATGCTCGTGGCGCTTGTTTTAACCCATAGAGGGCTTTCTTCAGCTTCAGAACTTTGTCTTCATGCCCTTTGATCTCATAGCCTGACGGTTGCTGAATGTAGACTTCTTCTTCAAGGACTCCATTTAGGAAGGCGGACTTCACATCCATTTGTTGAATCTTCCAACTGTTTTGAGCTGCCAAAGAAATTAGTAATCGTATAGTTTCCAACCGAGCAACGGGTGCGAATACCTCATCATAGTCGATTCCGGCTCTTTGACTATAACCTTTCGCCACTAGTCTTGCCTTGTATCTTTCGACCTCTCCATTGGCATTTTTCTTTGTCTTGTACACCCACTTGACTCCGATGGCTTTGTGTCCTTTCGGAAGAATAACGAGTTCCCATGTATCATTCTTCTGGATTGCTTCAATTTCTTCATCCATTGCTTTCCTCCACTTAGTATCTTGCACTGCTTCTTGGAAGTCGACTGGTTCACAATCAGCAAAGAGACAGAAAAGTGTAGGATTATCAAGTCTTTCAGCTACCTCATAAAGATCTCGTATACTTCTTGTGCGTGGTACTTCTCTTTCATTTAGACTCCCACTTGACAATTCTGATGTTGATGAATTACCATGATTGGTTGATGTTGGTGAAGCAGGTGGAGTAGTGGATTCTTGTTGAACCTCTCTTGCTTGCTCCATCATCCCTTGTTCATTCTCTTCTTCAAATTGAGGAAAGAAGTGAAGATCACCTGCATGCGGGCCAAAATCCCATTCTACTTCTTCATCGAACATCACGTCTCGACTGATCACCGTCTTCCCATTGTTTGGATTATACAGCTTATAGCCTTTTGAATTGGTGTCATAGCCGATGAAGATGAACTTCTCACTTTTGTCGTCAAGTTTGGTTCTTCTCTCGTCTCTCGTCTGGTACGTGTACATGGGCTATGCTTCCAAAAACTCTTAGATGAGAAATACCTGGTTTTCTTCCACTCCATGCTTCTTGCGGAGTTTTTCCCCACACACTCCTTGTTGGAGACCGATTGGATAGGTAGACAGCACATGCTACAGCTTCTGCCCACAATTCCTTAGGCAATTTCTTGCTTTTGAGCATGCTTCGAGCCATGTCAAGGATGGTTCGATTTTTTCTTTCTGCCACTCCATTTTGTTGAGGGGATCTTGGAACTGTCAAAGGTCGACGAATTCCATTTGCTTCACAAAACTCTTGAAATTCCTTCGAAGTGAATTCTCCTCCTCGATCAGATCTCATGGCTTTGATCTTGCAACCACTCTCCTTTTCTACATCGACTTTGAACTTCTTGAATGCTCCAAAGACTTCTGATTTCTGCTTCAAGAAATACACCCAGGTTTTTCTTGAAAAATCATCAATAAAGAGAAGGAAATAATTATTTTTACCCAAAGAGCTTGGTTTTATTGGACCGCACACATCGGTGTGAATGAGCTCGAGTGGCTTCTGGGCTCTTGTGGTCGACTCCTTTGGAAAGCTTTTCCTGAACTGTTTCCCAAGTAAACATCCTTCACAAACTTGATCAGGGTGGCTGATGCACGGTAAGCCTCGCACCATCTCCTTCTTAGATAATAACTCCAATCCCCCAAAGTTAAGATGCCCAAAACGAAGATGCCAAAGCCAAGATATGTCTTTGTAACATATCTTAAGACACTTTGCAACATCGTTTTGAATGTTCATGGGAAACATCCTATTCTTTGACATTTTCGCCTTGGCAATTAATCTTCCTTTGTCATCTCTAAGAAAAAGGATATAATTTTTCGTATGAAAATCATAACCTTTTTCTAAGAGTTGACCCAAACTCAAAATGTTGCTTTTCATATTGGGCACGTAGTAGACATTTGAAATTAATTGGTGACTGCCATTTTCCAAGGGAATAAGGATGTTACCTTTTCCTTTTACGGGTATTTTGGATTCATCTCCAAAAGAAACGTTGCCACTCACTGATTCATTGAGCTCTACGAAGATGCTTCTTCTTCCGCACATGTGGTTGCTGGCGCCAGTGTCAAGGTACCATGTATAGTCTTGGTCTCCATCATTGTTCTTGCATGCTAGTAGCACAACGCCATTCTCTTCTTGCTCTTCTTTCACATAATTGACCTTCTCATCAAGTCTGCTGTTTGGAGATCTACATTCCCAAGCATAATGCCCAAACTTTTGACAATTATAGCATTGAACTTGAGATTTTTCATACCTTGAGTTTGAGTGTCCTCTTCCGCGACCTTTTGTTGAGCTTTCTCCTCTTTCGTAGTTGATATGGTTGTTTAAGTTCCAACCACATCCACGCCCATGTCCACGTCCGCGACCTCGACCACGACTTCTTCCGTATCGGCTTCTCTCGTTGTCGAAGCTTTCGTCTTTCTTCTTTGGCTGAACATGCGTCTTAAGGAGCTGCTCATCATTCCCTTGCCTCTTCTTATGTTTCTCTTCATATGCTTGTAGTGAACCCATTAATTGCTCTATACTAATTTCTTCCAAGTTTTTAGTTTCTTCAATCGTCACGACAATGTGCTCGAACTTGGGGTCCAACGAGCGTAGTATCTTCTCCATAATTCTAACATCTTCTAACTTTTCTCCGTTTCTTTTTAATTGATTGGAAACGGCTAAGACTCTTGAGAAATAATCAGAGATTGATTCAGACCCTTTCATTTGTAGAGATTCGAACTCACCTCTTAATACTTGAAGACGAACCTT
Source organism: Pyrus x bretschneideri (assembly GCF_019419815.1). Taxonomy (NCBI): domain Eukaryota; kingdom Viridiplantae; phylum Streptophyta; class Magnoliopsida; order Rosales; family Rosaceae; genus Pyrus; species Pyrus x bretschneideri. The sequence goes on from NW_025999413.1 coordinate 7,054,188, forward strand.
TTTCACTTGTTCGGCTCCTTTGTAAGAGGTTTGAAGCTTCTCCCATGCTTGCTTGGCAGAGGTTGCACTCGAGACCTTCTCAAAGCCATTGTCATCTAATGCTTGGTAGATGAGGTAGAGAGCCTTCTTGTCTCTCTTTCTTGAATCTTTCAAACTCTCCTTCTAGGGTTGAGACAGAGTAGCTTCATCTTCTGGCTCAGTGTAGCCTTTCTCCACGACTTCCCAGACATAGTGTGCACCCAAAAGGGCCTTCATTTTGATACTCCAATTATCGAAGTTGTTGCTGTCGAGCACTGGAACTTAGAAGGCTGCCATAGCATTGCTAGCCATAGCTCTGGTACCACTTTGTTGGGGTTTAAAAATGCTTCACTACTCTGGAGATGTTTATCTCACAAAGAAAAATGTAACGCAGCGGAATTGATAGGCAAGAGAAAGAAAGAATTCTCAAAATATTACACAAGGTTTTTATTCACTCACAAACTTAGTACAAAAGGAAACACTCAAACACTCTTAGAAGCTTTGTTGCTTCTTCTTACTTCTTACTTGACACTCTCACTTCTTGCTACTTGCTCTCTTGGTTGTTACAAATGGTGTGGATGCCTTCTCCTTTTATAGGCATGGATGGAACCTTGGAGAAGCATGAAAACATCATGCTAGAGATATCTAGATAATTTCATTACCTTCCTAAGCTAGAATTATCTACACTAATCTTGTATATTGGTGGAATCCTCACCATTCTTCTAGACTCTTCCACCAACTTGAACTTTGCTAGAATTCTCTAGCATGTGCATGGATCTTTCTTTGTGTATGGGCCGGATCAATTATCTTTGGGCCAAGACAAGATTACAATTCAACAAGCATGGCCTTCTCGTAGATATGGTTTCTTTTCATGAATTGAAAGAAAAACCCATCAATCGATTGACAGACTTGAACAATTAGAGAGTAGTAAAGCATGTAAAAAGCAAAAATTTAAAGCTGTTATGGATCCATATTTCACTAAAGACCACACACGCAGAAACAGCCCCCCCCCCCCCCCCCCAAATTCGAGCATCACCGCTCAGGCCCCCCCTTTTTCTTCCTGAAATCCTACACCCACCCCCTGTGACTGTGCAAACCATGCAAACCTCTTTGTGACACCGACATCACCCCTCCCCCCCTCCAATTAAACGCATGAAGCAGCTAACTAATCACCCATGTGTGCTCAAATGCGTCGAAAAACATATCACGCATTTGTTATACATTTCTCTATTAACTAATCAGCTAACTAAATTTAAAATTAACTTTCAAACCAAAAAAGTTCTGAACTTTTAATTCTACAATCATATTCAGTTCTTCATCTCTTACTCTAAATCGCAATTACAGAAAGACCTAAACTTTATTTCAATTTAATATTGTTTTCCCCAAAACAGCACAATCCCACAAAAATAAAGTATAAAAAACAACAATAAATCATGAATTAAATTAAATTTCTCACCTCCACCTCTACCAGAGCTTTCACATTCTCAACCTATCACCAAAAAAAAAAAAAATCAAGTAAAAAAAAGGAGAACTTGAACTTCAAAATTAATCGAAAGAACTATAATATCAATTGGGGGTTTCTGCTGAAGTGAAAAGTAAGGGTTTTACATTCTCATAAGGATCGATGTCTAAGGAGAGGGTCTGTTCGTCTCCGTTCATCACTATGATCTTAATCTTCTTCAATTCGTCGCTGCGATTGGATCTCCAATCTCTCTCTCTTTCACACAAAATATACCCAAAAACCCAAAAGCTAGAAACTAAAACCTAATCACCCAAAATCCCGAATCCTTAACCAAAAACATAATCAGTCACATATACTACATAGTGAATGAAATGCGGAAACTCAAACCAAACGCCTTTAATTGCTCAAAGTTTCAAAATTTCAATCATTTGTCGAGCCTAAATTTGAAAAATTACAATGCCCTCTTGACTAACTCCATCCAAAGATTCAAAATACCAGAAAGCATATAATTGTACTAAAAAATAAGTAAATTCGTTATAAATTCAAATCAACTTAACAAAAAACAACAAAGCTACCAATCAAAATAGGAATTCTGCAACTACACACACTATTTACAGTGCTATGCAAAACTCATATTTGAATGAGGGCCTTAACTATTGAATTGAAAGATGGCTGTTTTTTTTTTAAATTAGGATGACCTTACCAATCAAACTTACAGTGCTATGCAAAACTAATATTCGTAATCTATACCAGCTCTAGCTTGCCACTCGTAACAGCTCCGATCTGAGAAATACAACGCAATTTCTGAAAAAAAAAAAAAAAAAAGGAGTTAAAAAACCTTAAAATCCCCAAGAACCCTAATTTATAAACTCCCAATCAAACGCAAAAAGGATAGAAGAAACCCAAATAAGGGAAATTCGAGAAATTCAACATACCGTCATCGACAATGGAGGCGGTTGTTAACCGTCACTGTACCTCCATTTCGGCCCGCAATGTTTGAGGCTTTCAACCGTCACTAATTGGTTTGTGGGCTTCACATCGAGAGATAAAGGGACTTATGAAAACAGATCCCACTAACCTCCCCATTTAAAAACAGAACATGATTTAGGTGATTAAAACTCATTTGAACAATCAGCAAAACTTGAGTGAAAACAATTAACTAATTAACCACTTGCACCCTGCTCAAAGTGAAAAGCAATTTCAAATCAACAACCATATGAATCCAGATTCATTAACAACCACTTTTGCCATAATTTTCTTCTTTCATTCAATTGTTTGAATGACCAAATGCCAAGTTTGGCACGGTTTCATCTGTGCCCTAGATTCTTGTAAAACACGAAGTGTAAAGAAACATGAAGCTTTAAAGTAACAGAGGCCTGGAATAAACTTAACTTAAATGTAAAATGGCAATTGGGTTAACAAATCTTGGAATAAAACTAAATCACAAAATGAAAAGCACCTCCAATAAATTGACATTTTATACTTTTGGCTGGCAAATTACAAAACCTTAAACCAAATGACAACTTGGAAATGGAAGCAAATGTGAACTGTTTTTAATCATTTAGGTTCAAATGATTGGCAGGAGAAAGGGCCATTCTTTGAATCAACATGATAAAAAACAGAACATGATTTAGGTGTTCAAATCACCGAAACTGAGAAAAACAAATTACGAAAAAATTTGAGAAAAACAATTAAATTGAAATGCACAGAACAAAACAAATTGAGAAAAACACTTATTAAATTGAAAAGCCTTCTTTAGATTAAAGTAATATTTTAAGTCATGAAATTTAGGTCTTGAGTAACATTCACTGTTTATAGACTTAAATTTTGTTTTTTAGTAAACTTAAATATTTGAGTTTGGGGTCTCAGTAACACGGTCTAATATTCCTATTCACTTGAAAGTGAAAGGTCTTAAGTTTGAACTTCGTGGATGGTGAATTCGATACCAAATTAGATTGCTCATTATGTGACATAACCAAACTCCATCTCCCTTTAGTGTAAAATATCAATGTACTAAAAAAAATTTGAATTTGGGTTCAAAAACTGAAGTTGGTCTTATGGAGAATTTACACGTGAAAAGCCCTAATAAATTATCTATACTAAAGCTCAATAACGAAAATAAACACAGTTTCTAAGTACAGTGAAGGACAAAAAAGCCCCTGTTTCACTATCATTTTTCAGTGCTATTTTTTTTAGCTACATTGTAAGATGGCCAAAAAGGCCATGCCTCTTCAACTTGTCGAGAAATTTTTTGTTGTTCATAATATAAGTGGTACACTAAATGTTATTATATAAGCGATGAAAATTTTTATTTTTTATATTATTAATTTTTTAATACAAAAATCGTACTATTTATATAAAAACATATAACGACTCACATCGTGTGTTCTGGGCATGTTAAAAAATCTTTCCAATTTGTAAACCCACTGTTTCTCTAGATACTTCCCAGTTCCCACATTGTTTTTCTCACCGCTAAAACACTCACCACGCTGCTTGCCTCTACTCTCCCCGTCTTCCTCCCCGCCTCATCTGCTAAAATCTCTTCGATTCTACCAACTGCCGCAACCGTTCAGACTTTTCCAAAGGTAAATTCTTTTCTCATCCTTACAAAATTTGATATTGATTTTGAAAATAGTGAAAACCCCATAAAACAAACTGACTTTCTCAACCGAAGATTATGATATATGTTTCGCATTTGATTATTTAGGATAATTACATGCGTGAGGATTATTAAATGATATATTTGATAAATACGTCTAATTTTAAGGTAGGAGCCTTTAGATTACAACTCACTTTATGGTTTTGCATTAGAAGACAGATCTGTACCCAACTTCTTAAGCAAGTCTGGAGGAAATCTGCTGTTAGTTGATGCTCTGTCTCCTTCTCTTTTTGCCTGCTTTAATATGCTTTCTTATGATCTCTAACTTTATAAAGTTTTTATTTTTGTTTTATTAATTTAATTCAGAAGATTTTCAGAGAATAGCTTCAATTGAGTTAGGTTTTGTTCAATTTATTCTCATTAGTTTCATTCCAATTCAATGATTTTGTGTAGCTGAGTTTTCTGTTGGAGAATAAATTTTCTTCATGGTTCATTCAATTTTGTTTTATTTTCTGATTTGGATTTTGAAATGTTACTAGGATGTTTTATTTTCTTCATAGGTATGCATTCATTCCAGATTTAAAACATCACTTCTGTTTAGTATGTTGTTTATCATTTTTTATCATAACATCGTCATGCGGTGTTACTGTCCGTCCTTGTAGTTGTTAAAATCTGCTTTTCTGAGTTGTATATAGAACACTTAACGTAGAATTGGTAAAATGCAGGTGCAGAATGAACGACTAATCAATGTGGGAAACTTTTGGAAATGTATATAACTGTAACTTAGAAATCTCCCATTTGGATTGCACTTATGCTTTGAATGCAAAGTAAATAAAATGTAATGTAACTTAAAGAGTTATTTTAGAAATGAATGGGTTGATTTGTGATTTTATGGAATTTTCAGAAGTATCTATTATGTGTATAGTGATATATGTGTTTATGAATGCAGTTAAGCTGTTGGTAGCTTTTGAGTATCAATTGCTTATTATGTACTTGTTATTCAAACTCTCTCTTTATTAGGGAAATGATTCATATTTGCTATAAACTACGAATTTAAGACCCACAGCAGAGCATGACACTTTTGCTAGTTTTGACGTAGAAGCAAATGGAAACAGGAAATGTAATTCCAACGACTTAGTTGATAACACTGAATTTGATGAAGTAGAAATATTACACAAAGCAAACTTATAGAACCCCATTATTGTAATATAACATAACAACATATGCTGAAGCACCAGAAATCATAAAAAACATGACATTGGCCTTGAAGGCCCAAACATATCTCTAGCCGGTAGACACATCAAGCTAAGTTCGGCGTCCCCTCGTCGCCCTTGCGGTTGTTGGCTTTCTCCTCCTGCTGAATGTCTCCACAAACCATTCATGCTTCTTGTCTGCCAATGTGTTTCCAGCAACCACTCCCACTATTAGTCCGCTAATAACTCCCGGCAAGACTACATACCAGTCAAACTCAAATGGAAACCCAGCCTCTTCATCCTCTTCAAAGCTTGATCGTGGCAGTCGTCTCGAGCTCTCAGAAACCTCGCATTTCTTGGACAAAAGCTCTCCACACAGACCCGAGTTTCCTTGGTATGAATCTTCTAGGAATGTACCAAATTGTTGGCCAAGTGGTATAGGCCCCCAAAGATGGTTATACGACACGTTTAAGTACTCAAGGAAAGTGAGTTGTGCCAAACAACCGGGGATCATTCCTGAGAGCTTGTTTTGAGAGAGATCCAATGATTCAAGAGCAGTCAAGTTCGCCAGAGATGAGGGGATTTGACCAGAGAGAGTGTTGTTGGAGAGGTTTAGCAACTGAAGTGCTCTTAGACTCCCAATGATACTTGCTGGAATCTCTCCTTCAAATCTATTACTTGAGAAATCTATGAGTCTCAGATCATAGGGGGTCCGATCATATGTCAACTTAACACCTTTTACAGGAATTATCATCTCGTATGAAAATTGAAAGTAATATCCATATTTATCTGTGCTGTTGTTCGATGAGACTACAAAGTACCGGCTTTCCTTGTTCGTGACAACATATTTCATGAAATTCCAGTTCTCCATGTACTTAGAAGGCAACATACCTGAAAATAGATTGTTGGATAAATCAATGATGCATAAGTTTGGGAACTCATGATCAGTTGGAGGCTTCCCAATTATCCCATGAAATGCATTCGACCCCAAAATGAGACCCCTCAATACTGGAAGTACCCCTAACCAAGAAGGGAAGATGTCACTAATCTGATTGTTGCCAATGTGAAGAAACTCTAACTGAATGCAATCGGCCATTGATCTTGGTAGCATCCCCTGTAACCGATTGTAACCCAACCCAACAAATTTCAAACTATTTTTGTTAGCACAAAATGGAGGAATATGGCCGTGGAAAGAATTAAACATCAAATGCAGTATTTCCAAGCTACTGGACTTCCCCAAACACTGTGGAAGCATACCACTCAGGTTGTTGTTGGCCAAATCAAGAACTTGAAGATAATTCACGTTGCAGAACAATGGTGAAACTTCTCCACTATAATTATTGTTGTCGACCATGTAAACCGTGATAGATTGTGGTGGAATTGGCAATGACCCTTGTAACCGATTATTACCAAGATCAAACAGTTGTAGATTTTTCCATGGAAGAGTGACTGGATTTTCCTCAAAGCCTGTTAAGAAGTTATAATTGAGGTCGAGATTGACCAAAGTTTCTCTAGTTGCATTCCAAAGCCATTTTGGTATTTGGCCATGAATGTTGTTACCAGAAAGGTTTAGGGCTCCCAATTCGTATTGATTTTTCAAAAATTCTGGAAACTCTGTCAAGTTGCATTCACCCAACTTTAGAATTTTGAACTTTGGAAGAGTAGCACTTGAACCAGATTTGACACGCACGGATAACCTGTTGTCTGATAAACCAAGTGCCTTCAACTTTTTGAGGTTGGAAAACTCATCAAACGCAACTAATCCACTCAAATTATTATCGGAAAGGCCAAGAAGTTCAAGATTTCTGAGGTGGAAAAGCGACTTAGGAAATTCTCCTTGCAAATCATTGAAGGAGAGGTGCAAATGTTCAAGATTTCTGAGGTGGAAAAGCGACTTAGGGATTTCACCAGTTAATGAATTGTCAAACAAATATAGGAATGCAAGTTGGGTCAGGTTAGCCACAAAACGTGGGAAATTCCCCCGTAAGTTAATATGCGAAAGATCCAAGTAGTTGAGCTTGGTTAATTTTCCAAAACAAGACAAGGAATCAGGAACTAAGAATTGGCCTGCAGAAACGTCATGAAATGAAGCCATCTCAAGGAAACTGAGCTGGGTAAGGTTTCCAAATGAAGATGGAACATGGGAATCAAAACCACAGTATGAGATATCAAAGTAATTCAAGGAATGAAGGTTTCCGATAGAACTAGGAAGTTCACCAGAGAAATTTGTCTCTGAAACAACCAATATTTTGAGGGAATTGGTCCTGTTAAATGTGGGAAAATAACCATTTAGGTTTGTGTTCGAGTATAATCTAAGTTCCTCTAGATTTGGTAGGTGGAAAATGCCTACTGGGAATTCCCCATACAACCCACAGTAGCTTAGATTGAGAGATGTGAGAGAAGATGCATTGACTAAGATATCAGGCACAGTGGAGTATATGCCTACATCACCAAGATGAAGTTGTTTTATGCTGGTCAAGTTTTGGACTAGGATTCTCATGTTGGACTTCGTAAGCTCCAAACCATTATTGTAAGACAAGACAAGGGTAGACAGTTTGGATAGCTTTGAAATTTCAGATGGAATTTGGCCAGAAAATGCAGAATGTGAAAGGTTGAGATAAGACAGACTCGAAAGGTCATGGCCCAATCTCGATGGTATTTCAGACGAATTGAAGTTGTTATCTGAAAGGTCAAGCATCTGCAAGTGAACAAGTCGGAAAATGGTGCTGTTGGAATTGATAGAACCATAAAGACAGCTGCTCTTGAGGTCAAGGCCAATGACATGGCCAGATTCCGCATGGCACTCAATACCATCCCACGAACAACAGTTACTCTGATTTTGATCTCCTTCTCGAGCCCAAGATGCTACCTTCGGATAAGCAAAAGGAGATCCAGAAGCTGACTTGTCTATCGTAAAGCTTTCCTTGAATTGTAACAAGAAGGAATGCTCGTCAGCATGGCAAAGTGTCTGTGTCTGAGTATGCACATATGAAAAACAGTGAGTAGCATTGAGTAATAGCAAAAGAAGACAATGCAAACAGGTAAATTTGGACAACAAAGATTCCATTTTCATGGCAGTGTGTTTTTGGTTATAGGAAATATTGTTTTATGGCTCTCGTATAATTAAGAGTAGAGAAGTTAACTCCTTTTATAGACACAACTCATGCAAAGCATAAATAAATAAAAAAGCATGAGTCGATTGATTAGTGGGTGGTGAATTGATGTCTCAATCAATTGAAGACTTGGAAGTCATGAATTGATTAGTCGATTGATTAGTGATGAATTGATGAATTGCAACGGCTCTAGCTAGCCTAGCTACTATAGGAAAGCTTTGCGTATCTATTAGGCAACCTCAATTGAAGTCAAGCGATTAAGGACAAGGGTATTAAAAATTCGGCAAATTTATTTTCTAACTTTTGAAAATCGTTATAAGCGTTAAAAAAAGTATCATTTTGCACTCTTTTTTCTTCATTTTTCACTAAAGCCTTTTTGTCTAGGATCGAATTGGAACATGTAACCCTTGAAGATAGAATATAGATTACTCATTAAAGAAACTTATCAATTTCAATCAATCCGCTCAAAAAAATGGGAGAATTAGTGCCACGCCCTTATCTTGAGAATCCTCTAGAAACATGCTAACATTTGGAACATCAAAACATGATGGGAAAATCAATAAACAAGACACCACAAAGTCCACATTAGATAATAAGCGGAATGATAGTTTCTAATAAATACTAGTTCACTGTTGAAAGCTGAAAACAATTACCAATTAAATTTCCTTTATTCAATCCTTGAAAAGAAATCTGAAAATTGAAAACTAAAAATCAAAGAGAAATGTTGTAAACACTCTAGTTTTCTAACCGTACACACATCTATTTAATCCTAGTCGTTGTTTTTGTTTCATCTGTTCAATGCACTGATTAGATACAATGACGTGTGTGTAATAGGAGAGACAAGTGTGTGGTTATTTCCCAAAAGGGTAGGGCAATAAATTGGTATGAATTTTTTATTTACCAAATTCGAGTCTAAAATCTCTCATTTACAATTAAAGAGTAATATCACTAAATCGTAGTACTAAATGACTTCATTTCTCAAAATTAAAAACTAAAAATTTAGGTCATCAAAAGGACTCTTATTTTTTCAGATTATGATGTATGTTTTTGTTTTTATTTATTTTTATGTCCGGATTAAATATGCTTAGGATCTCACATAATTAAAGGTGGAGAAATCGACGTCCCTTTTTTTGTAGACAGTATATACAAAGTTGTTTCTTTCAATGAGCTACGGGAGCTATGGACTACAAAAGAATCCAAAAAAATAGTGATCCTAAACATACAAGAAGTCAAGACGGTGGAGAAATGGGTGGTGATCGTGAATATAACAATTTGCTCAGACCATCGCTTCAAGACTTGAAGTCAAGTCATCGTTTTGATAAAATCAGCCCATCCCCATCACTTGAAGAATAGAAGTCATTCATCGTTTGCATGTAATAATTTACAAACTTGATCATTTAGTTTAATATGTATGTTTGTTTGATCTTAAAGAATGTGAACATAATACTTTGAGCAGATAAAATCACTTGAAGACTTGCAGTCAAGTCATCGTTTACATATGTGACTCATTTCAATGCTTATTTATCTTTTTAATACAGGTTCTAATTCTGTGTATATATACTCCATACCTCAATTTATTTATCGTTATACTTACTTATCTCATGTTAATTACATGAGTTGAAGTTCTTCCATGTAGTAGGATTTACAATATATACACACAATTTATTCAATAGTACGTGACTATTAATTAATTTAGCCTTCAATTTAGGTTTAGTATTTTATTTTCTCGAGCTTTGCACACATAACAATCAATTAATTGTCACTCCTACTAATAAAAATGTCACTGAGGCTCCTATCTTTTTCATAAACAAAGTAACTTTTGTTCCACTAATCATGGGCATGAGGTCTCGTGAACCAGATTATAAGCCATTGATCATCAACATAAACGTTCTTGTGAAGCTAAACATGCATTCAAAGTGACAGGCCGACGAATCGATGGAAGTCTTTCGAAGCTAGTTAATATCCTATTCAGCACTTACACATATTTTTGGGTGTGCACAATATTAATTATATATTGCAAGATTTAACATGATTAATTTTATAGATAAAGTTTTAAAAAAGAAACACTTTGGATGCAGTTCCTAGCAATATTCTTTGATTGAAACCTTGTGTGTTTTTAGTTTTTTATCAAAGTTCCTGACATTAATGTAATAGTGTAAGTTACTATATTTTATTTAAATTTGTATTTGTTTATATTAATGAGATTTTAAATAAAATTCATAATTTGTGGGATTAAAAATAATAAAATATAAATTATACTCTCTCTCTCTCTCTCTTATATATTGTGTGCGTGCGTGTGTGTATGGGTGCATTTATCAAAATTAACAACAAAAAAATTATTGTACCAAAACATGAGTACATTCTTCAAAACATAGAAGGAAGAAGATATTAGGCTTAATAACATTAGTACATTTCTTCGATTAAACTTGACATGGATACATTCTCAAATCAACGAAAAAGAATGTACCCATATAAGTTTAAAAATGGATTAAAAAATTTTGAATAGATTTTATATTAAAAAATTGGGTACATTTTATATAAAAAATTTTGCACATTTTATATTAAAAAAGGGTACATTTTACATATAACAAATTGGTGTATTTAAGAATGGGTACATAGAATAAAAAAAAATTGAAAATTATATGAATGAGTACATTTAAGATTAAAAAATTGTTGGCATAAGAATCATCTCCAACGAAAATTTTAATTTTATAGCTTAGGGTCTAATGTTTTTATTTTTCTTTAAAGATCAACATTATTTGTAACCACTCACCTAGCTTTAAGCTTATCGAAAGAAAGCAATGAGGAGTTCTGCCTATGAATGGAGTTCAGTTCCTCTTCCTTTTATTACACGGGAGCGAAAAACAATTTAATCATCAAGAAAAAAAAAGTCATGGAATCTTCGTGATTTAACTTGTTTTCTATACCTTGTATTGTTTGTTTTTTCCTCGACAACGTCATTCATTGTTCTTCATTTGCACATACACTTTTTCTCACGCCCCAATCTTAAGATACGTTCAAAATTAATATATATTTTTTGGTGCACACAATATTATATATGGTTGCAGAATTTAACATGATTAATTTTAATGTTGTAAGATTATTGATTACTATGTTGTAGTGCCGATAAGGAAATAGCATATCAAAGGGAATAAGAGAATTTGTTTCATGTTGAATAATTTGTCTAGAGGAATGATTTCCTTTTATAGATTTTATCATACATTTTCGAAAGAGTTGTGAGACTTCTATGAATGGTCTTATCCATTCATGATAAGACATATAGAAGGGTATAACACTTATGATAAGCCATACCTCTTATCATACCCTTACGTTAAGTGTATATTAGTACTTCTCCATACGGCTTTTTGTACGTTTCCCACAAACGGTGCCAACTATTGGAGCGAAAAATTTCATCTCCTCCAACAATAATATTGTAGCCTTGTTGAGAAGCTTAGACACTATCTTCACTTGTCATCAATGAGAGCGGAGGGACTTTGCAAGAAAACACTCCGAAACTCGAGTTGATGTTTGTTCACTATGTTTGTAAAACATAGAACGATCTCATACCTCCTTTTTTCCCTCATTCTAGTGGGATTCTAGGTCCTTTATAGGCATAAAATTCTTGGGCTCCAAGTCCCAGTTTCCTTGTATTTCTCCATGTTCCATGGAGTGGGTATTATGTTGCTTGATTGTAACTCCACTCCTCATGTTTCGCATGCTAATGGCTTGTTTAGTGGAGAAGTAATTTTTGGTTCCCAAGAATATAGGTAATTTCCCAACCTTAAAACAAGGCAAACAATATTTTTATTATAACTTTAATACGGGGCTTTGCACTTGGCTTTGCCCTTATACCAACATTCACCAAAGTGCAGTTTGTTGCAGGTTTTACAAGCCTCTTTTTGTGCCTTCCCTGTTACCATTGTGTTTCACAATTCACCAAATTGTCACTAGTCTTAAAACTACATTTCTTATCATAGTTCTTCCAAAACTTCATCTCCTTAGAATTACTAGCTTTTGAGCTTTCTCTAGACTGTAATTTTAAGATAGAAAATGCACTTTTGGTCATTCCTCCTTCAGCATGCTTAATCAGTCTTAGCCCAAAACCCTTGAGTGTTGCAACAACCTCAGGAGCTCATACAAATTTTTAGTCTCAAGCACAAACACTATATTATCATAGGTCCTAGTGAGATTGCCCTTCTTACTTTGAAATTCTTTCTTTCACTTAAAAAAGATTACATGTTCGACTAACATGAATGACGTTGATTTCTCTACAAGGAGAGCCATAGACTTCCCTTTAATTATAAACCAAATTGCCTTGATAATAAGTTTTTATTTATTTATTTTTTTTTTGGCAAATTATTTAATGGTTTATTTTTAGTTACGACTCTGGAACTCGATTTCATCTCACTTTGCTTCATATAATTCAAAAGTAGCAACTTTGTTCCCTGAAACTCAAAAGTCACTCCACTTTGCCCCCTCGAACTCGATTTTGATTCCATTTTACCTCCTGAAACTTGAAAGTCGTTTCCATAAAACTCAAAATTCGCTCCACATTGTCTTAGATCTATTAATTTCTTATGTGGTTGATTTGTGTGCACCAGGCTAATCAATTTCATTTTTATATTTTTCATCTCTTTAATTTCTTTTAAACATAATATTGTTTGATTGTTGAATATATGTTAATGTATAGTGGAAATTTATAATCAAATTTATTGCACATGTGGCATAGACTTATTGGGTGTTGAGTCCCACATTTGTTTTAGAAAGCATCCTATAAGTTTAAAAGGAAGAAATAGCCCACAAGTCAAAGTGGAACGAATTCTGAGTTTCAGATAGTAAAGTGCAAGTTTTTAGTTACAATAGGCAAAACGAGATCAAAATAAAGTTTTAGGAGGCATAGTTAAAAATGAGCTTATTTAATTTTGCTATTTCTCGATGTTACTCAATTGTTTTTTCTTTGTATAGATACAAACACTTTGCCACGATGACAAAAAAAGTTATTATTTTTCAAATTTCATCATTCATCGAGTTGGGCAAAAATATGGTTCAAGATTATAAGTCTTAATTAATAGTGGGACAAACACTAATCCCTTGACGAGAATGTTTGTGATGATAGTCAAGGGCGTGTAATTTGGTTCAAGCCTTAAAACTGGTACAAAACAAAGGTAAATAATTATTAATGTTATTGAGGAGAATGTTTGTGGTGACAGTCAAAGGTGTGTAATTTGGTTCCAACAAAGACTTTAAGCCTGAAAAGTGGGAGAAACCAAAGGTAGATGGATTAGCATTTTAGTAATATGAATTAATGGAAAAGTATGAGTGGAACATGAGTTCAGCTTGATAAACACCAAAGAAATTAATGGAAGAGTCCATGCATTATGCATACGACTAGAAGGGAGATGGAAGAGGAGGGGAAATCAAATATACTTTCAACAAATTTTGTTCAATATAGATCGTCTATTTGGTTAATAAGATCCAAATGGTTTATACATCCCTTCCAAGGGGCACAGATCGATAGATTGCTTTTCTTACTTTAAAAATCTTTCTTCACTTGTAAAATATTTTAAGTTCGACTAACATGAATGACATTGATTCTCCACAATTATGGGAGGGAAATGCTAATGAGACTAACATGAATGACGTTAATAAACTCTCTGTCACCTCACTGTTTAATCAATTCACGTGCCAACATTATAAAACATTGTGCTAAAAATATAAGATGACAGACAGTTCATGAAGAGCCATCGACTTCCCTTAGCATTTCTCTTATGTGAGAGCCATAGACTTCCCTTTAAACATAAAACAAAATTGCCATGGTAATGGAGTGGCAGTGGTCAAAATTTACTTTTTGTATATTGTTTAATTTTGCTGTTACTCGATGCTACTCAATTATTTTTCCCTTGTATGGACTCAAAAACTTTCCCACGACGACGAAAAAAGTTGTCATTTTTCAAAATTTCATCATTCATCGAGAAAATATGATTCAAGACTATAAGACTTAATTAATCAGTAGGACTAACACTCTCAAGGGATTAGTGTTTATCGTTATAGTCAAGGGCGTATAATTTGGTTCAAGACTTTACCAAAGGTAGGTAGATTAGCATTTTAGCAATATGAATTAGTGGAAAAGTATTAGTGGAACATGAGTTCAGCCTAGTGTCAGAAGGGAGATGGTATGGAAGACGAAGAGGTGGGGAAAGGAACCGACTCCGATGAGAGCTCCAACTACCGTTTTAATTTTTTTTTTGTTTTTTGGTTTTTTTTACAACTTTAAAATGGAAACTTCATCATTCATCAGAGTAACTGTTGTTCGTGTGATGGTTTTAAAGAGTCTGGCCATGTCATTGGCCTTGAACTCGGCAGCAGCTGTCTCTATGGTTTTATCAACTACAACAGTAGCCTCTTCCGACTCGTGCACTTGAAGTAGGCTTAATAACCACTTCAGTTTGTCTCAAATACCATCAAGATTAGGCCGTGACCTTACGAGCCTAACCTATCTCAACCTTTCACATTCCTTATTTTCTGGCCAAGTTCCATCTGAAATTTCGAAGCTATCAAAGCTATCTTCCCTTGATTTGTCATTCAATGATAAATTAAGAAGCCTAGTCCACACGACCAACTTAAAACAACTTCATCTTGGTTGGATAGAAATATTCTCCACTTTTCCTGATAACTTTGTCAATGCGTCATCCTTCACATCTCTCCTTCTTGCCAACTGTAGGTTCTATTGGGAGTTCCCTGTTGGTTTTTTCCACCTACCAAACTTAGAGGTTCTTTATGTTTACAAGAACTTAGAGCTAACATGTTATTTTCCTAACTTTAACAGGACCAATTCCTTCAAGAAATTGGACATTGGGGAAACAAGTTTCTCCGGTCCAATGCCTATGTCCATCGGAAATCTTCGTTTCTTAACCATATTTGGCATCTACTATTGTAATTTTGATCCCAATGTTCCATCTTCACTCAGAAACCTAACTCAGCTCTTTTACCTTAACATTTCTTCATTTTACGATCGCTTGTATTGGCCTGGAAAAGACATTTTCACAAAGACAGACCAATCGTTAGCATCTGATTATTCCAGGTCTTGGGTTGGAAAGCTAACCAAACTTGATCATTTGGGCCTTGCGCATACCAACTTAACGGGAAAATTCCCATGTTTTCTTGCTAACTTGTCTCCACTTACAGAACTAGACTTGGGTTCTAATGAACTTACTGGTTAAATCCCATCCTGGGTTACAAGGAATTTGACCCAATTAACTGATATGGACCTTTCCCTTAATAAGTTGAGAGGATTAGTTTAATTTGATCAGCCTTCCAACCTCAAAAGTTTAAAGGCACTTCGGTTATCGTTCAACTAATTTTCTCTGCAAATTAAACCCAATTTGAATGCTACTCTTCCAAAGTGTCAACTTCTGTGGTTGGATTCATGCAACTTAACAAAGTTTACTGAGTTTTTCTAAAACCAGGACGAGTTGTACAATCTTCACCTTTCTGACAACAATATTTATGGCCAAATACCAAAATGGTTCTGGATTGCATCTAGAGAATGTTGAATTTGGGTCTATCGAATAACTTCTTAACGGGCATCGAGTCATTTGATCAGAATCCACTCATTCTTCCATGGAAACATACGTTGTTTTTTGAAATGACGTCCAACTTGTTACAAGGTTCACTGCCAATTCCACCCCAATCAATCATGACTTATGATGTTGCAAACAATGATTATAATGGAGAGATCTCACCACTATTCTGCAGCATGAATCTACAAGTTCTTGATTTGGCTAACAGCCACCTAAGTGGTATGCATCCACAGTGTTTGGGGAACTCCAGTTCTTTGAAAGTACTCAACTTGCCAAACAATTCTTTTGACGGAGATATTCCTCAACTATGTCCAAATAAAAATAGTTTGAGGATGGTAGATTTTTGGCCCGTTGCACTCAGTTGGAGGAATTACCAGCGTTAAAGGCTCTCATTTTGGGTCATAATGAATTTCATGGAATAATTGGGAAGCTTGCAACTAACCATGAGTTCCCAAACTTGTGCATCATTGATCTATCTCACAATGGTTTTTCCGGTATGTTGCCCTCTAACTACTTGGAGAACTGGAATTTCATGAAATTTGTTAATGAAACCAATCAAACTTATTTTCAAGTCTCTTCGACCAACGCAACTAATGCCACTTATATCTATCAATACAAGATCACAATTCTTGCCAAAGGGGTTGAGTTGAAATATTTGAAGACCCCTTATCTTCTGAGACTTATAGATCTATTATCACACTCTGATCCCGACATACGCCTAAGATTGACACGTGACATCACCACATTCCTATTTATCTATCACGTCTCGCCTCCGAGACAAGACCACAACAAAATCAATGATTTAACCTCGCATTCATTTTCTTTTATTTTATGGCTGCATCTAACTTTAGCGTTAGACTGCCTACGTACCCTAAGAAGGGATCAAGCCATTCGTAGTTCACCAGTTCAATAAACTCCTATGACTACTGCAAGACATTACTACATACATGTAATCAGAATAACTATTAAAAACTGTATGTTTTCTTTGTATAGCTTGTCTAGGCAAATGAGACATATATACATATAGCTTCAGAACGTGAATCATCAACTTGATTTTGGTTTCAGTATAGGCATGCGTATAGATATTTATGTTTAATGGGACATCATTCTACCATTCAAGCAAACAACATGATACGTGTAAAGGTGAAGAACTTAATCGAATAGTAATCACACCACATTGGATCTGTCGACTATTGATATCTATACCAGCCATGACATTACTAACCAATATACTTTAGATAAATTGTAATCAACTACTATAAGCATACCCCTTTCAAATTGCATACCAAAATACAAACCCAATAGTACATATAAAAGCAACAATATAACTATAATCTAGTAATAACTAGCTGGACTAGTTATAGCAAATAAAATGGTTTGTTAGAACTAATCCAATTGGAGTATATAATGAAATTGAGTGTGGAAGATACGTATAATTTGATATATAGGCACATAAAACTAGCTGCCTACATTTTCTCTGTATAAGTAGTTATGTATTTAGCATATAATAGTTTGAAAACAACCACCTCACATAGAATCCAGTATATTTATAACTTCACTAAATTTGATAACATTTATTTGCATAGTTAATCAAATAAGCATGCCAAACAAACCACAAGAACTTGACCCGCCATATTAAATTGGTCTTGAATTCAGAACATAGTCATATTCAACTAGAGAATAGGTATAATGTTTGATATCAAGAAACTAGTTCTCAGGCCATAGAATAACATGCAATCCCTAAACGATAGCATTCGAATAATTATTCGTAACTAGTACAAGCCAAACCATATCAATGATTCTTAATAATTAACATAGAAAACCAAACTGTTTATCCAAGTGCCTCAAAATAAAATATAAATTCCTAGCGGTCTTAAGCTCTTCATCCGCTGAAAGAACGAAATAAAGAACCACCAATAAATCAATGACCAAAACCAAGAGTCATATACTGCTTTGGTAATAGCATTGTCCAATCAAGTATTTAGCATCAGCATCTGACAATGCCATGGAAAAATATAGAACCACTCAGTAGTTTTAGAACTCTAATTATCTACACAAACCTAGGCTACAACACATACAAATTCAGCAATGTTCTTCAAGGGTAGGACAAATATGGCACACAAAATATTCAAATATATCTGGCCTCGATTCTGGAATAACATTAATACTTATAAAACAAACCCAACTCTTACATTTCTAAAGAGAACCAAGTTAAGGTTAGGATTTCAAGGTTCTTCCCTAAATATGCAACCAATCCTTAATGCCCAGTTCGATTCAACTCCTAAACTATACAACGAGTATCATCTCAAATGTTCATACAGAATACCAAATTCAAATTCAAATTCAAGAACTGATCCGAAAACTGAAAGTTAATACCTTGGGAAAAACTTACGCTATAGGAGAGCCCACGGGGAAAGAATCATTATTTTCACTTGGGTCGAGGCCAGGTTCCAGCGGGGTCGGCCGAAATCGGAGGAAAGTCGCCGGAAAACGTCCATATGTTTGGGCCTCGTTTTCTTTGTACACCCGTTTTCAAAGGGTGGGTATGGTATCAGATTGAAGACGGCTGTGCTACGAAAGTTTAGCTTCCAGCCTTGTGTGATTTCATTATCGTATGAGGAAGTTATGTTGAAAATAGTTTGCAAGGGGTGAAGTGAGCAAAGGAGAAAGAAGAAGAAGAAGAAAATGGCCTCTCCCCTTCGATTTTCCCTTCTTTCTTTTCTCGATGGTTCTCCACCCTTCCTCTCTTTCTTATTTTGTTATTATTTTATTCTATCATTAATATTTTATATCCAGTGATATTATCTTTTTCCTCCACTTTGAATAAAATGATTGATACTTGTTTTTTAAAATCTTCCTGGTTCCAAGTTCTAATTTTCGCTATCATGTACTCAATCGTTTGTAATGACGAGTAATATACTAATTAATATCTCATACGTGTCTTCAATACTAAATAAATGAAAATTGACACATACTATCTAAGAGCATTTTGATCATTTAACATTTTTCAAAAAAATAAAATACAGTAAAATTATAGACGGATTGTAACATCTATCTATCAAGCAATAGACTTGAAGGAGAGATTCCAGCAGGTATCATTGGGAAATTAAGAGGCCTTCATTTGCTGAACCTCTCCAACAACACTCTTAGTGGTCTCATAACCTTATCTCTTGGGAACTTGACAGCTCTTGAATCATTGAACTTAGTGGTCTCACAACCCATCAACCCTTTCCAGCTCTCTCCTACCGCAACCTCCCCTGCTGCAAATTCTTCCTCTTCCTGTTGAATTCAAAGGACCTACAAAATATATCATTGAGCATACTGCAAAAATTAAAATTCAGAGATAAGAAATACAAAAGCTAACAAGGAATTTAATTGGAGAGGGCGGGGGCTGAAGAAGATTGAGAAGATGCAGGTGTGGTGGTGGTGGGTGCTTCCAAGTGAGGGAGAAAGAAAAGAGTCGAGGGAAGGAGAGAGAAAGATGTGAAAATAATTTGGCCGTTGGATTTGTATCAACGGTTGATATTAATCGGTTAGGAGGATCCTCACGGAAATGATCCGGAGAGGATCTGAGTCCTACTGCCCCATACCTCTGGTCAGCCTAGGTGTAGGGTTGCTGCCTATTAGCCGCCCTGAACCATCATTTTAATATTATGTGGGCCAGCGCCTTCACCAAAGCAGCCACTAGCCCAAAACAAAGGATTTGCACAACTGGGCTTCCTTTGATTAAGCCCAAGATTAATTATCAACCCAATCACTTGCCAGAGGAGGACGCTGAAGGGTGGAGAGAGAGAGAGAGAGAGAGACTGAGATTTGAAACCCATGCCTGCCTCATCTGATTAAAAAGTTGAGAAGTCGTTTTCAAATCTTTTGTGTTTACAAACTCTATTTATGCCATATAGCTTCAGATTCGAAATTGTAATTGTGGTCAGCAAGAATTCGAAAAATACTTGAGCCATGCAGATGTCTAAGAAGTAGCCATGGATGCAGATGCATATGGCCTTTCCATGGCTGCTGCTGCAAAGAATCAAATGGAAAGTTAAAAAAATATTTTGTTCCTAACCCCAAGATCGAGTTTAATTGGCTTGGTCCAACGAATCCTGAGAGAATGATCCGGAGAGGATCTCATCCCATTTGTGAGGTTTACAGAGTCTGTTTTTTAAATTCTCCTGATACTGTGTTCGAACGCAAACTCTTATTCTCTCTAATTTTTTACAGAGCAATCGAACATGCAAAGGTAGTGATTGAAGGTTTAAGAAGTAAAGGTGTTTCAGGATTAGTGCTGGAGGCTTCTGTTGGGCCGGTGAGTTCATTTCTTACGTCAAGGACCATTATTTTTTGTTGGGATTCCTCTGTTTGGTTGCAAAAAGTTGATGTTGGTTTTTCGCTGAATCTGTCTTCTTGCTCATATTTTTTCCTGAATGATTGTTATTTTTTATCTCTTTGCTTGCTTGAAAAGAGTCATAATCCGACGATTTGTTATTGTGTGTGCATCAATCAATTAATGGATAATAATCTATCTTCTAAGTTTCTTAAACATTGCCTCAGAAATTTGCATTCGCATCCACGTTTAATGTGGTTATATGGGATACATTGGCTCCGCCTACAACCTCACGAGCTTCTACTCTCTCTCTCTCTCTCTCTCTCTCTCTCTCATATGCCCACCATAGTTATTAACTTTCCTGCTTACAACTAAATTGTCAAATGCTCTGAAATCATACTATATTTCAGAGCCTTAAACTCCATAGATCAAAATTCCAACATCACAAAAAAAAAAAAAAAATTCACAAGTAAAGATGGAGGAAGGCTAAGAGAGGACAATTTGGGGCACAAAAGGGATCTTTATATTTCCGCAAAAATACTTTGTGCTTTTTAGCTATAAATTATGAGTTTTCATGAATGTTTATGCTTTAATATAGCTGTTATAGGAGGAGTTTTTTACTTACAAATTCGTCTCATCTTCTTGATATATGTTTTATTTTTCTAACTATTAGTTTTTGGTGTTTTGCAAGCTATTACCTATTACAAAATCTTTATTGTTTGGATAGGTTTGTGTTCCTCATTCTTTATATATACTTTTTTTTTCTCTCTTTTTATGAGAAGTAAAGTTTACGTATATTCTGACTAAGTGATTTAGTATTTGCCTTACCCTACTGTAATTTTGCATCTCTTTAGGAATAAGTATTTTAAAATCTGTTAGCTTGATTACATTGTTGAGGAGCAAAGTTTAGTGATGTCATTATTTTATGTATATTCCGTAGCTTGATTACATTGTTGCCCTACCCTACTGTAAGTTTATGTATATTCCAACTAAATGATTTGGTATATGCCTTACCTTACTGTTAACTTTTTATACACACTGCATACAGATACAATATACACTCACACGCATCACATACACTTATCCGCACAGAGTACACACACTTACCTACACTTACACACACATTTTATATACATACACAGTACACACATATGCAGTGTCACACAAACACTGTCATGCACTTATACATACACAACACATACAATATATACTCACGCTTATACCTTTTTTTATCACTTGGAAGATATTGTTGGTTTTCCTCGGCAATACAATATACACACACACTTATGCAGCACATTCACTCACACATGCAGTACACACATTGTTGTTTTTCCTTATTTGATTATTAGGATGCCAAAGTTTAAGAATTTGTATTTAATTTGATTCTTTGGTATACTCAGTTAATTAGCTAAGAATTGGTTTACATTTAGATAATATATATATATGATTTTGGACTGTTTCTTTAACTGAATTTGTTTTGATTCGATGGGTTAGTGAGTTAAAACTACAAGTGGGTTTCTTTTGGTTTTTGGGATGTTCGTAACTTTCTGTTTCCTGATTGAATTTGTTTTGATTCAATTGGATTAGTGAGCTAAATTTCAAGGGGGGTTTGTTTTGATTTTCGAATGGCTCTTATGGGTTGTGTATGAGGTTGGAGGATTTGAACTAAACCATTCAATGGACATTCATAATAATGTGCAAGTAGGTATTACATATATAAGTTGCATGTGTTTAATGGTTTGCATTGCTTGCTGTTTTTGCGTAATGGTTGAATCTGTGCTTAGGTTGGTTTAAAACCCAGGTTGTGTGAGTTTATCGGTTTAATTGGGGGAATGAAAAATATAAAGTTGGCCTTTCATTGAAGATGTGACATCCCACATCGTCCAGGGCAGTGATCCTTATATGTATATTCTACCTAGCACGAGGCCTTTTGGGAGCTCACTGGCTTCGGGTTCCGTGGGAACTCCGAAGTTAAGCGAGTAGCGCACGAGAGCATTCCTAGGATGGATGACCCATCGGGAAGTTCTGGTGTGAGTTCCCAGAAACAAAACCGTGAGGGTGTGGTCGGAGCCTAAAGCGGACAATATCGTGCTACGGTGGTGGAACGGGTCCGGAAAGTGATCTGCCTCGGACTGGAATGTGACAGAAGATGCTCAAACAATTGGAGTTTGTTTTATTAGAAAGATGGTTAAACATTCTGTTTTATTGGGAACATGCACACATAGAATTCATCTAAAAGAAGGTTTAGATTCTTTGAGGCTTTTATCTGGAATTATGTCAATTTGGAATAAAGGAAAGAGATAAAACACAAACAAAGGAATTTGATTTGGGGTTTAATACTAAGATTGGGTCAATCAACATTTTATGTTTTCAAGTCGAAGTCATTCATTTTCGACAGGAAGTTTTCATTAGAATTGGGAAGAAATTCTGATGAACTACTTAATCTCACAAATTTGTAAAGCTAATCAAAAGTAGATTAACATTATATAATTTGGTTTGAAACTCGGGTTTGAATCTGTGCTTAGGTTGGTTTGAAACTCAGGTTGTGTGAATTAGTTTATCAGTTTAATTGGGGGAATGAAAACGAATGAAACACAATGAGGGTTTAGAAAAGTGAAACCCTCAATGTGTTTCATTCATTTTTGACGAGAAGTTTTCATTGTGGGAAATTCTAATGAACTATTTAATTGTGAAAAATTCTAATGAACTACTTAATCTCTAGAAATTCTAATGAACTACTGAATCTCACAAATCTGTAAAGCTAATGGAAAGTAGTTTAACAGTAATGGAAACAGAGAATTTGAGAGATTCAATTTGTAAAGCTACTTTGAAAATGCGTTTTCTAGATTAATCCAATTGAAAATGCATTACGTAATTAGAACCCGCTGCAACACGTGGGCCATTTTTCTAGTGAGAGCAAAAACAAATATAATTAGGACTCAGTATAAATCAAATAAACAGCGAGGGACGTGTGAAAATGTGAGGACAAAGTTCCACATTGGTAAAGGACCAAACTATGCAAGAGATTATATGAAGTTAAACTACTCCCTATATTATCAATTGATTTTAAAATAGAACCTCAACTTTCTTCCTACTTTGAAAATCCTTTTTCACTCGAAAAATTAAACAATTTACAAAAAGTAAAACAATGTACAAAAAGTGAACTTCAACCACCACCACTCCATTACATGAGAGCGAAAAACAAATATAATCAGGAAATAAACAGTCATGGCCCTAGGACGGGATCCTCGGGGTGTAACTTTTGTTTCTATTAGTTGTATTAATACCTTGCTTTTACTCAATGCTACTCATTGTTTTTAATTTATGCAGACACTTTCCATTTCAGAGGGAGCTCCGCCTTGTTGCAATTCAGTGACCAACATAAAATAAAACAACTTATTCTTGGTTGGATAGCCACATTCTTCCCCCGTGTGTGTGTGTGCGCGTGTGCGTGTATCTTGGTCAATGCATCAGCATCCCTCATATCTCTCACACTTGCCAAATTGGCTTTAAATTGATATTCATGGATTTCGAGATTGGATTGGGTAGAATATATATATTGCTTGGATCGATTATGTAATGTCAAGAATTGAAAGAAAATTGAAGATTTTAAGCTTGAACCACAATCTGATATGCTAATGCCACTTATACCTTAACAGCCAAATTACACCAGATGTATTCGGTAGTTTCTCCTACAAGCGATATTTTACTTTAAAGTAATATAAATTGAGGAGAGAAGGATTTGACCTCGGTGTATATGAGGAGTATTTTATTTTATTTTATTTATGTGGGGAGTATATCCGCTATAGTTCGGCAACAGAAATGAAAATCCATACCAGCATAACTCTTCTACTTCGTTGTTCGTATCCTTTCAACTTCCCACTCTTTGTTAGATTCTTACTTCTAGGCAGTCGGTTTCTCTACAGGCAACGTACTCCCACCACGGGGCTTATTTATTGATAACTATATCATTTTTAAATCTGTGGAATTTTGTTAGAGATGAGAAATGAGTGATGAAGAAAGAAGTTGAGGAAGTAGGTGAGAAAATATTTTTACACTTCAAAGTTAAGTTTAGAATATGTCAATAATAAGGTCTAATAGTACTGTTCTTAATTATAAGTGAGAGGTCTTAAGTTCGATTCTCATCAACAGCAGATTCGAACCAAATTATCGACTAGCCAAATGTGAGGTTTAGCCCACTCCCTCACTCTTTAGTGTAAATAATATCGAATATCTTAAAAAAAAAAGTTAGATTTAGAAAATGTAACTGGAAAATATTAAGTTATATACACCTTAAATTTTTTTGTTTGTTTGATGCATTCTCCTTCATTTGTCTTCCTTCCCTCCCTCACCTGAAAATATAACTGGAAGGTTAACTACCCTTCTAATACAAATGGTAGTAAACCTTGATCTATTTGACTTATGCCCTTATTATACTATCTGCTTTCAACTTTTTAAAGTAACCTGAATATCACCTCAACCAAATGTAAAATAACTACTTGTCCCTTTACTTATTATTAACGTATCTTCACCGTACAAACATCATAATCGAAACCGTTTATTATCTTTATTATCAAAGATCCTGCACACAAAAAAATTATTCAATTTGGAAATCTTTTAACCATTCATATGCATAAAACAAATAAACAGTTAATCATGAAGATTCTACTTGTTACTAAAACCGTTGATTGACTTTACATGAATGGATGACTAAAAAATCTCTGAATTGAAGAGTTTTTTGTAGATATGATTATGATAAAGAGAATGAACGATTCCAATTATAATGTTCATACTGTGGAGATACATTAATCGTAAGTGGAGGGACAAGTAAGTTCTCCAACGAGGCGAACACAAGCATTATCCTAAAAACTTTATGGCAACACTGGTGTTCCCCTTTGGGGGATGAGCTCATGCTCCCACTTACAAATAAAGCATCTGCTCCAAATTCACGAATTTGCGAATGTGTTCGCTCACGTAAACATACATCCATTATCAAGATCAAATACAACTCACATATGTGAATTTACCTAAAAGATGCAACCGAATATTCCGAGAACGAATTAACTCCAAATTCTCCTCTGGGTAAGGCTCAGGATACAAATATCTGCTCCAAATATACGGGATTGAACAAACAGCAGACTAAAGATAAAGTACAACCCACACACAATGGCCTTGGAAGTGCGTATAAAATCTTAGTTTAATGATTAATTTCTCAATCTACATATCTAGAAACTATCATAAACTTGACCTCTCATTGCTTAAAACAAAGATGAAACAGGGAACAAAAAAACCTCATCTCAAGAGCTTTCTCTTCATCATAAATAAAATTTGATAGCTTCCTCATCAAGTCTTTTATGTCGGCTCCCGCTAGAGCATTGCTTATCTGTTATAATATATATGAAATAATATGTCAGTCAAATACATGCTTTCGCAAAGATTATGTTGTGTTTGTGCAAATCTAAGTTTTCAAATAGGTTAATGCTGCTAAATATATCCCAGCATAAAGAAACCGACAAATACAACAGTTTGGCCAAATAATTATTGGTCTGAGCCATATGACATTGATGCTCCATCCAAAACTGTACCTAATACATGGCGGGTAAGAAGAAGATAGGGAATACATCCATGCGGCTAGCGGCCAAATTGATGTTTTCTGGTGGCTTAAGAGAAATCAGAACATAAGGACAGGACTAAATTGCCTTACCCACTATGAGGATCTTCAAGTTTCGTCTTCACCTCTTCAGGGAGATTGGCTAATCTAATAGACGAAACGAAGTCTCCCATGACCACTGCTATATCAAACTATCCTCCTAAATTATACGAATTGCAGTTAAAATGAACATAAAAATCCTCTTTAGAGGGTTATTGGAATTTCAAACATGCAGCGTGTTATGTATGAATCGATTTATATAGAGAAGACAATTAAATTCATAATTTACAGAGAGGGGAGAAGATTACCAGAAAATTGAAGCATTTTCCTGAGAAACAGAGGGAGAGTGTTTGATAATTTGAAGAACAGAGAGCAAACAAATAAATACAAGGCTAGAAAATCCCCAAATCGATTAAAAAAACACAAGACCATGCTGCCTAACCTAACCAAACAGTACAAAAAGATTTGTAAAATAATTTTGGCCTCTCAATCACCACATGCCAGCAGATATAAATGCAAGAAATAATAAAAAATTGATTTTTTATCAGAATCCTGGACTCAGGAGGACCATGCTCGGGGCCTGTTCACCACCCCCACCCTTCCCTCTCTGTTTCTCTCCCCGAAATCATGACGACCCATTCTCTCTCTCTCACTGTCACCCTCCCAGTCACCGAATCAAACATTGGGGCACTAGCATCCTAACCTCTCCCACTCTCTCTCTCTCTCTCTCTCTCTCTCACTCTCTCTCACTCTCTCTCTCTCCCGGACACCCCAACGCAGAATGACCAAAAGACCCATGCCTTTTTCAATCCATCCGTTGGATTTGGAATGCAGAGAGGGCAAAAGGGCATGCGGCCTTTCAGGCCTTGAACCTCTTCAATGGGCTGTGGCAGCCACTGCACAAACCGACACCAAATCTCACGTTGGGCCCAAAAAACCCAAAATTATACGTGTTTCATTATTTTGCCCAATAATATATTACAAACGCACGGGTCATTTCGGAGACCCGCGGTAACAACTTAACATCTATGAATTGTAAAGGATAACAAAATGCAACAGACTCAACCCCATAACAACTTAAACAACAACTAAACATGGAGATCAAATTTACAAGGACTAAAAAGCACTTTATCCCCTCCTCCTCCTCCTGCGTCTTGGCTGCCGCCTCCTGCTGAATTTCTTGACAAACCATTCACGCTTCTTGTTTGCCAGTGTATTCCCAGCAACCACCCCTACTATTAGACCACTGACAACTCCTGGCAGAACCACATACCAATCTAGTCCAATTTCGAACCCAGAGTCTTCATCTTCTTCCACGGCTGATGGTGGTGGCGGCGTTTCACATTTCCTTGACAAAGGCTTTCCACACAAACCCGAGTTTCCTTCGTATGAATCGTTTTCGAATGTGTCAAATTGTTTGCCCACTGGTATTGGCCCCCAAAGAAGATTATGAGACACATCCCAATATGCAAGGAAAGTGAGTTGCGCCAGATTACTGGGGATCCTTCCTGAGAGCTGGTTGTGGGAGAGATCTAATGACTCGAGCATATTCAAGTTCCCCAACGATGAGGGGATTTGACCGGTGAGACCGTTATTCGAAAGGTTAAGCAAAACAAGGCCTCTTAGATTCCCAATAACACCTGCTGGAATCTCTCCGTCAAATTTATTACCTGATAGATCTATCAGTTTGAGAAGATTTGGGGTCATTTCATATTTCAACTCAACACCTTTGCCAAAGATTATGAGCGGGAATACACTTTCAAAGTCGATTAAATCTCCATGTGAGTTGATGGACGAGAAGGTCTCAAAGTACGTGTGCTTGCTTTTGCCAACAAATTTCATGGAATTCCAGTTCTCAAAGTAGTTTGAGGGCAATATACCAGAAAAGTCGTTGTTAGACAAATCGATTATGCAGAGCTTGGGGAACTCATGGGTTGTTGCAGGGTTACCAATCACGCCATGAAATCCATTAGACCGCAAAATGAGAGCCCATAAGACTGGAAGTGCCCCCAACCAAGATGGGAAGATGTCGCTGATGTGATTGTTTGCAATGTTGAGAAACACCAACTGAGTGCAATTGGCAATTGATCTTGGTAGCTTTCCCCCTAACTGGTTATAACTTAAATCAACCGATTCCAAACTACTATTTACAGTTGAACATAACGAAGGAAGACCACCGTGAAAGGAATTGTTATGCAGACTCAGTACTCCAAGATTACTGGAGTTCCCCAAACACTGCGGAAGCTTGCCACTCAAGTTATTGTTGGACAAATCAAGAATATGCAGATCATTCAAGTTGCAGAATGACGGTGATACTTCTCCACTATAACAATTGTCTGCAACTTCATAAATTACGATGGATTGTGGAGGATTTGGCAGTGATCCTTGTAACTTGTTAAGGCTGAGAGAAATGATCAACAGATTCTGCCACGGAAAAGTGCCTGGATCTTGCTCAAACCCTGTTAAAGAGTTGTTGGCAAGATTGAGATTCAACATTGTTTCTCTAGTTGCATTCCACAACCACTTCGGTATTTGGCCCCGAATGTTGTTGTTGGGAAGGCCGAGGCTGGTCAACTCGTATTGATCATGTAAAAATTCTGGAAACTCTGTCAAGTTGCACGAATCCAGCATTAGAACCTGAAGCTTAGGAAAAGCAGCGCT
Organism: Pyrus x bretschneideri; assembly: GCF_019419815.1. NCBI lineage: Eukaryota > Viridiplantae > Streptophyta > Magnoliopsida > Rosales > Rosaceae > Pyrus > Pyrus x bretschneideri. Next base: position 7,082,785 of record NW_025999413.1, read on the forward strand.
CATATTGGTTTTGAAATTCAGAGATAACTTAATACGTGATAAGCGAAGAACCTCTAAAAATTTGAGCTTAGAAAGTTGATCAACTTCAACCAATCCACTCAAGTTGTTAAGGGAAAGGTCAAGGAATTGAAGATTTCGTAATCGGAAGAACGATTGAGGAATTTCTCCTTGTAATTTGTTATCCCAGAGGTCTAGATGGCTTAGTTGGGACAAGTTCATGAGCCAAGAAGGGATTGGACCAGTCATTTCATTACTCTCCATGGATAGATACGAGAGTTGCGTCAGGTTAGCCAGAAAAGTCGGGAACTCTCCCCTTCTAACAAGATCAAGGCCTAAGTGGGAAAGGTTTGTTAGCTTTCCAACCCAAAACCAGGGATAAGAAGGTAATTGACTTGTGGAAAAGTTTTCGTAAGAGTCGTAAAATGCGGAAATGTCAAGGTAACTGAGTTGGGTAAGGTTTTTGAGTGAGGATGGAAGACTAGGATAAAAGGTACAGAGTGAGAGTTCTAGCACATTTAAGGAATGAAGGTTTCCGATAGAAGAGGGCAATTGACCATAGAAATTCGTGGTCGAAACATCCAATGTCTTGAAGGAATTGGTCTTGTTGAAGTTAGGAAAATAACCGGTTAGGTCATAGTTTTCAAACAGATAAAGAACTTGTAAGCTTGGTAGGTGGAAAACACCAACTGGGAATTCCCCATACAACCCACATTGAGCGAGTCTGAGGGATATGAGAGAAGATGCATTGACCAAAACATCAGGCAGAGTGGAATATATGTCTACCAAATCAAGATGAAGTTGTTCAATGTTCTTGGTCACATTTTGAACTAGGCTTATCAAGTTGGTCTTGGTCAGTTTCAAAATGTTTTTACGGTCGGGAAACTTCTGACTGGTTGACAGATCAAGGGTTGAGAGCTTGGATAGCATTGAAATTTCTGATGGAATTTCGCCAGAAAAAAAAGACTTTGAAAGGTTGAGATACGTTAGGCTCGCAAGATCATGCCCCAATCTTGATGGCATTTGGGAAAAATTGAAGTTGTTATCTGAGAGGTCAAGACTCTGCAAGTGAACAAGTTGAAAGAGGCTGCTGCTGGAGTTGATAGAACCATAGAGACAGCTACTTCTTAGGTCAAGGCCAATAACATGGCCAGAGACCTCATCACACTCGACACCATCCCACGAACAACAGTCACTTGTCTGATTCTGAGCATCTCCTTCTGGTGTCCAAGATGCAACCTTTGGATAAGCAGAAGGAAGTGCAGAAGCTGACTCGTCTATCGTGAAGCTGTCGTTGAATTGCAACAAGGCAGAGCGCTCATCGTCGTGACAAATTGTCTGCGTCTGCACAGAGAGAGAAAATTGAGTAGCAATGATTAATAGCAGAGTAAAACAACGTACAGAAATGAACTTCGATCGGCGCGATTCCATTCCCATGACAACTTATGTTTTCTGATTATGGAAGTGTTTATGGCTTTCGCATAATTACGGATGCAGAAATCAACGTCCTTTTATAGACTACGCCCACTCCCATTTCCCCTTAGTGTAAATAATATCGTTTGTTAAAAAAAAAAAAAAAAAAAAAAAACAACTGATTGAATCACATTATTGCTAGCTCATTGTGAGGCTAAGTCCACCCTCTCTACCTTAATGTATAATATCATTTGTTCAAAAAAAAAAAAAAATCATTTGACAACTAATTTAATTACATTATTATCCGCGTACGAAAGACTTTTTTTATAACTGGCATTACAGCCTCTTAAGATGCAAATTGCATTATCCCAACTTGAAACCTGTCACTCTTGTTCCTTAAAGACTTAAAAAGTAAACTGTATGACTTTTTCACTATTTTAGGTCATGTGTCAATGAGTACCCCACCATTTAGACAACTATTTTTCTAATTATTACATTTTTTTATGTTAATTTGAAATGAATGTCTCACTCCATAACTTCAAGACCGTTCTTCAAATCAACGTAATACATCAATCAGGATCCTCATATATATAAATAGTTGATTTTTCAAACTTGTCGAAATTTGATTAGTTCAACTTTCTCATCTTTTGAAATTTCTATGGAAGAATAATCCTTTGGATGCCAAAAATCTTTTGGTGTAGCTAACTGATATGACAATCTTCATTCCTAACTTATATTGTATGCGTGTTGACTGTTAGGTATCCCATATCCATGAAGTTTCTTGATTAGGAAAACTAATGAAAAGGGTTTGAAAACTTTGAGTTTTAATCAAAATGACAAAAGGGTGTCGTGAGTGAATAGTACTAGGAGTGAATTTTAGAGTAAAATTGTCATTTTTCGTTAAAGTGAACAATACCGGGAGTGTTTCATTTAAACTCCCTTCTTGATTCACAAAGCACCCACGCACATCCAACTACAACCAAACTATTGTGTTTAGTTTATGATTCACTAGTCTTCATGCACATGCTCACGAGCGTGCATAATGCATTTTTTGAATCACAGCATGCTACGCATGACTTACATGTTTTAAATGTATTTATATGCGTAAATTGACAAAAGAAAAGTCAAATATTTGAAGTAAATGAATAATCTTAGATCATGCTAGAAGAAACTTCTCATAAATCAATTAAAGCAGCTGAATCCACATAATAAAATCGGTCTTTATTGAATTTATATTAAGAATAGAGAAAATAATATTTAATAAACAACTGATTGAATAACATTATTGCTAGCACATTGTGAGGCTAAGCCCACCCCCTCTCCCTTAGTGTAGATAATATCGTTTGTTCAAAAATAATAATAATTTGACAACTAATTTAATTACATTATTATTCGCATGCAAAAGACTTTTTTTATAACCAACATTACAACCTTTTAAGATGTTTTGAACGTGTTTAAAAATAAGAAAATAATATTTAATAAACAACTGATTGAAGTTTTTTATAAACCAAATTGCCTTGATAATGGAGTGGCGGTGATAGAAGTTTTTTATTTATTTATTTATTTTTTGGCAAATTATTTAATGGTTTATTTTTAGTTACGACTTTGGAACTCGATTTCATCTCACTTTGCTTCATATAATTCAAAAGTAGCAACTTTATTCCCTGAAACTCAAAAGTCACTCCACTTTGCCCCCTCGAACTCGATTTTGATTCCATTTACCTCCTGAAACTTGAAAGTCGTTTCGATAAAACTCAAAATTCGCTCCACGTTGTCTTAGATCTGTTAATTTCTTATGTGGTTGATTTGTGTGCACTAGGCTAATCAATTTCATTTATATATTTTTCATCTCTTTAATTTCTTTTAAACATAATATCGTCTGATTGTTGAATATATGTTAACGTATAGTGGAAATTTATAATCAAATTTATTGCACATGTGGCATAGACTTATTGGGTGTTGGATCCCACATATGTTTTAGAAGGCATCCTATAAGTTTAAAAGGAAGAAATAGTCCACAAGTCAAAGTGGAATGAATTCTGAGTTTCAGATGGTAAAATGCAAGTTTTTAGTTACAATGGGCAAAACGAGATCAAAATAAAGTTTTAGGAGGCATAGTTAAAAATGAGCTTATTTAATTTTGCTATTTCTCGATGTTACTCAATTGTTTTTTCTTTGTATAGATATAGACACTTTGCCACGATAATGAAAAAAGTTATTATTTTTCAAATTTCATCATTCATCGAGTTGAGCAAAAATATGGTTCAAGAGTATAAGTCTTAATTAATAGTGGGACAAACACTAATCCCTTGACGAGAATGTTTGTGATGATAGTCAAGGGCGTGTAATTTGGTTCAAGCCTTAAAACTGGTACAAAACAAAGGTAAATAATTATTAATGTTATTGAGGAGAATGTTTGTGGTGACAGTCAAAGGTGTGTAATTTGGTTCCAACAAAGACTTGAAGCCTGAAAAGTGGGAGAAACGAAAGGTAGATGGATTAGCATTTTAGCAATATGAATTAATGGAAAAGTATGAGTGGAACATGAGTTCAGCTTGATAAACACCAAAGAAATTAATGGAAGAGTCCATGCATTATGCATACGACTAGAAGGGAGATGGAAGAGGAGGGAAAAATCAAATGTACTTTCAACAAATTTTGTTCAATATAGATCGTTTATTTGGTCAATAAGATCCAAATGGTTTATACATCCCTTCCAAGGGGCACAGCTCGATAGATTGCCTTTCTTACTTTAAAAATCTTTCTTCACTTGTAAAATATTTTAAGTTCGACTAACATGAATAACGTTGATTCTCCACAATTATAGGAGGGAAATGCTAAGGAGACTCTCTCAAAAAATGGGACTTTTAATAAACTCTCTATCACCTCACAGTTTAATCAATTCTTGTGCCAACATTATTAAACATTGTGCTAAAAATATAAGGTGGCAGACAGTTCATGAAGAACCATAGACTTCCCTTTAAACATAAAACAAAATTGCCATGGTAATGGAGTGGCAATGGTCAAAATTTACTTTTTGTATATTGTTTAATTTTGCTGTTACTCGATGCTACTCAATTATTTTTCCTTGTACGGACTCAGAAACTTCCCCCCGATGACGAAAAAAGTTGTCATTTTTCAAAATTTCATCATTCATCGAGAAAATATGATTCAAGACTATTAAGACTTAATTAATCAGTAGGACTAACACTCTCAAGGGATTAGTGTTTGTCGCTATAGTCAAGGGCGTATAATTTGGTTCAAGACTTTACCAAAGGTAGATAGATTAGCATTTTAGCAATATGAATTAGTGGAAAAGTATTAGTGGAACATGAGTTCAGCCTAGCGTCAGAAGGGAGATGGAATGGAAGAGGTGGGGAAAGGAACCGACTCCGATGAGAGCTCCAACTACCGTTTTAATTTTTTTTTTTTTTAATTTTTTTTTTACAACTTTAAAATGGAAACTTCATCATTCATCAGAGTAACTGTTATTCGTGTGATGGTGTTGAGTGCGATAAAGAGTCTGGCCACATCATTGGCCTGGAAAAGACATGGTCCCAATGCCTATGTCCATTGGAAATCTTCGTTTCTTAACTATATTTGGCATCTACTATTGCAATTTTGATCCCAATGTTCCATCTTCACTCAGAAACCTAACTCAGCTCTTTTACCTTAACATTTCTTCATTTTATGGTCGCTTGTATTGGCCTGGAAAAGACATTTTCACAAAGACAGACCAATCGTTAGCATCTGATTATTCCAGGTCTTGGGTTGGAAAGCTAACCAAACTTGATCATTTGGGCCTTGCGCATACCAACTTAAAGGGAAAACTCCCATGTTTTCGTGCTAACTTGTCTCAACTTACAGAACTAGACTTGGGTTCTAATGAACAAACTGGTTAAATCCCATCTTGGGTTACAAGGAATTTGACCCAATTAACTGATATGGACCTTTCCCTTAACAAGTTGAGAGGATTAGTTGAATTTGATCAGCCTTCCAACCTCAAAAGTTTAAAGGCACTTCCAAGTTTCAACTTCTGTGGTTGTACAATCTTCACCTTTCTGACAACAATATTTATGGCCTAATACCAAAACGGTTTTGGATTGCATCTAGAGAATGTTGAATTTGGGTCTATCGAATAACTTCTTAACGGGCATCGAGTCATTTGACCAGAATCCACTCATTCTTCCATGGAAACATACGTTGTTTTTGGAATGACGTCCAACTTGTTACAAGGTTCACTGCCAATTCCACCCCAATCAATCATGACTTACGATGTTGCAAACAATGATTATAAAATTAATGATTGACGGAGATATTCCTCAACTATGTCCAAATAAAAATAGTTTGAGGATGGTAGATTTTTGGCCCGTTGCACTCAGTTGGAGGAATTACCAGCGTTAAAGGCTCTCATTTTGGGTCATATTGAATTTCATGGAATAATTGGGAAGCTTGCAACTAACAAGAGTTCCCCAACTTGTGCATCATTGATCCATCTCACAATGGTTTTTCCGGTATGTTGCCCTCTAACTACTTGGAGAACTGGAATTTCTTGAAATTTGTTAATGAAACCAATCAAACTTATTTTGAAGTCTCTTCGACCAACGCAACTAATGCCACTTATATCTATCAATACAAGATCAAAATTCTTGCCAAAGGGGTTGAGTTGAAATATTTGAAGACCCCTTATTTTCTGAGACTTATAGATCTATTAACACACCCTGATCCCGACATACGTCTAAGATCGACACGTGACATCACCACATTCCTATTTATCTATCACGTCTTGCCTCTGAGACAAGACCACAACACAATCAATCATTTAACCATGCAGTCATTTTCTTTTATTTTATGGCTACATCTAACTTTAGCGTTAGACTGCCTACGTACCCTAAGAAGGGATCAAGCCATTCGTAGTTCACCAATTCAATAAACTCCTATGACTACTGCAAGAAATTACTACATACATGTAATCAGAATAACTATTAAAAACTGTATGCTTTCTTTGTATAGCTTGTCTAGGCAAATGAGACATATACATATAGCTTCAGAACGTGAATCATCAACTTGATTTTGGTTTCAGTATAGGCATGCGTATGGATATTTATGTTTAATGGGACATCATTCTACCATTTAAGCAAACAACATGATACGTGTAAAGGCGAAGAACTTAATCGAATAGTAATCACACCACACTGGATCTGTCCTATTGATATCTATACCAGCCATGACATTACTAACCGATATACTTTAGATATAATTGTAATCAACTACTATAAGCATACCCCTTTCAAATCGTATACCAAAATACAAACCCAATAGTACATATGAAAGCAACAATATAACTATAATCTAATAATAACTAGCTGGACTAGTTATAGCAAATAAAATGGTTCGTTAGAACTAATCCAATTGGAGTATATAATGAAATTGAGTGTGGAAGATACGTATAATTTGATATATAGGCACATAAAACTAGCTGCCTACATTTTCTCTGTATAAGTAGTTATGTATTTAGCATATAATAGTTTGAAAACAACCACCTCACATAGAATCCAGTATATTTATAACTTCACTAAATTTGATAACATTTATTTGCATTAGTTAATCAAATAAGCATGCCAAACAAACCACAAGAACCTGACCCGCCATATGAAATTGGTCTTGAATTGAGAACATAGTTATATTCAACTAGAGAATAGGTATAATGTTTGATATCAAGGAACTAGTTCTCAGGCCATAGAATAACATGCAATCCCTAAACGATAACATTCGAATAATTATTCGTAACTAGTACACAAGCCAAACCATATCAATGATTCTTAATAATTAACATAGAAAACCAAACTGTTTATCCAAGTGCCTCAAAATAAAATATAAATTCCTAGCGGTCTTAAGCTCTTCATCCGCTGAAAGAACGAAATAAAGAACCACCAATAAATCAAAGACCAAAACCAAGAGTCATATACTGCTCTAGTAATAGCATTGTCCAATCAAGTATTTAGCATCAGCATCTGACAATGCCATGGAAAAATATAGAACCACTCAGTAGTTTTAGAACTCTAATTATCTACACAAACCTAGGCTACAACACATACAAATTCAGCAATGTTCTTCAAGGGTAGGACAAATATGGCACACAAAATATTCAAATATACCTGGCCTCGATTCTGGAATAACATTAATACTTATAAAACAAACCCAACTCTTACATTTCTAAAGAGAACCAAGTTAAGGTTAGGATTTCAAGGTTCTTCCCTAAATATGCAACCAATCCTTATTGCCCAGTTCGATTCAACTCCTAAATTATACAACGAGTATCATCTCAAATATTCATACAGAATACCAAATTCAAATTCAAATAAAAGAACTGATCCCAAAACTGAAAGTTAATACCTTGGGAAAAACTTACGCTATAGGAGAGCCCACGGGGAAAGAATCATTATTTTCACTTGGGTCGAGGCCAGGTTCCAGCGGGGTCGGCCGAAATCGGAGGAAAGTCGCCGGAAAACGTCCATATGTTTGGGCCTCGTTTTCTTTGTACACCCGTTTTCAAAGGGTGGGTATGGTATCAGATTGAAGACGGCTGTGATACGAAAGTATAGCTTCCAGCCTCGTGTGATTTCATTATCGGAAGTTATGTTGAAAATAGTTTGCAAAGGGTGAAGTGAGCAAAGGAGGAAGAAGAAGAAGAAAATGGCCTCTCCCCTTCGATTTTCCCTTCTTTCTTTTCTCGATGGTTGTCCACCCTTTCCCTCTTTCTTATTTTATTATTATTTTATTCTATCATTAATATTTTATATCCAGTGATATTATCCTTTTCCTCCATTTTGAATAAAATGATTGATACTTGTTTTTTAAAATCTTCCTGGTTCCAAGTTCTAATTTTCGCTACCATGTACTTAATCGTTTGTAATGACGAGTAATATACTAATTAATATCTCATACGTGTCCTGAATACTAAATAAATGAAAATTGACACATACCATCTAAGAGCATTTTGATCATTTAACATTTTTCAAAAAAATAAAATACAGTAAAATTATAGACGGATTGTAACATCTATCTATCAAGCAATAGACTTGAAGGAGAGATTCCAGCGGGTATCATTGGGAAATTAAGAGGCCTTCATTTGCTGAAGCTCTCCAACAACACTCTTAGTGGTCTCATAACCTTATCTCTTGGGAACTTGACAGCTCTTGAATCATTGAACTTAGTGGTCTCACAACCCAGCAACCCTTTCCGGCTCTCTCCTACCCCAACCTCCCCTGCTGCAAATTCTTCCTCTTCCTGTTGAATTCAAAGGACCTACAAAATACATCATTGAGCATACTGCAAAAATTAAAATTCAGAGATAAGAAATACAAAAGCTAACAAGGAATTTAATTGGAGAGGGCGGGGGCTGAAGAAGATTGAGAAGATGCAGGTGTGGTGGTGGTGGGTGCTTCCAAGTGAGGGAGAAAGAAAAGAGTCGAGGGAAGGAGAGAGAAAGAGGTGAAAATAATTTGGTCGTTGGATTTGTATCAACGGTTGATATTAATCGGTTAGGAGGATCCTCACGGAAATGATCCGGAGAGGATCTGAGTCCTACTGCCCCATACCTCTAGTCAGCCTAGGTGTAGGGTTGCTGCCTATTAGCCGCCCTGAACCATCATTTTAATATTATGTGGGCCGGCGCCTTCACCAAAGCAGCCACTAGCCCAAAACAAAGGATTTGCACAACTGGGCTTCCTTTGATTAAGCCCAAGATTAATCATCAACCCAATCACTTGCCAGAGGAGGACGCTAAAGGGTGGAGAGAGAGAGAGAGAGACACTGAGATTTGAAACCCATGCCTGCCTCATCTGATTAAGAAGTTGAGAAGTCGTTTTCAAATCTTTTGTGTTTACAAACTCTATTTATGTCATACAGCTTCAGATTCGAAATTGTAATTGTGGTCAGCAAGAATTCGAAAAATACTTGAGCCATGCAGATGTCTAACAAGTAGCCATGGATGCAGATGCATATGGCCTTTCCATGGTTGCTGCTGCAAAGAATCAAATGGAAAGTTAAAAAAATATTTTGTTCCTAACCTCAAGATCAAGTTTGATTGGCTTGGTCCAACGGATCCTGAGAGAATGATCCGGAGAGGATCTCACCCCATTTGTGAGGTTTACAGAGTCTGTTTTTTCAATTCTCCTGATACTGTGTTCGAACACAAACTCTTATTCTCTCTAATTTTTTACAGAGCAATCGAACATGCCAAGGTAGTGATTGAAGGTTTAAGAAGTAGAGGTGTTTCAGGATTAGTGTGCTGGAGGCTTCTGTTGGGCCGGTGAGTTCATTTCTTACGTCAAGGACCATTGTTTTTTGTTGGGATTCCTCTGTTTAGTTGCAAAAAGTTGATGTTGGTTTTTCGCCGAATCTGTCTTCTTGCTCATTTTTTTTCCTGAATGATTGTTATTTTTAATCTCTTTGCTTGCTTGAAAAGAGTCATAATCCAACCATTTGTTATTGTGTGTGCATCAATCAATTAATGGATAATAATCTGTCTTCTAAGTTTCTTAAACATTGCCTCGGAAATTAACATTCGCATCCACGTTTAATGTGGTTATATGGGATACATTGGCTCCACCTACAACCTCACGAGCTTCTACTCTCTCTCTCTCTCTCTCTCATATGCCCACCATAGTTATTAACTTTCCTGCTTACAACTAAATTGTCAAATGCTCTGAAATCATACTATATTTCAGAGCCTTAAACTCCATAGATCAAAATTCCAACATCACAAAAAAAAAAAATTCACACGTAAAGATGGAGGAAGGCTAAGAGAGGACAATTTGGGGCACACAAGGGATCTTTATATTTCCGCAAAAATACTTTGTGCTTTTTAGCTATAAATTATGAGTTTTCATGAATGTTTATGCTTTAATATAGCTGTTATAGGAGGACTTTTTTACTTACAAATTCGTCTCATCTTCTTGATATATGTTTTATTTTTCTAACTATTAGTTTTTGGTGTTTTGCAAGCTATTACCTATTACAAAATCTTTATTGTTTGGATAGGTTTGTGTTCCTCATTCTTTATATATACTTTTTTTCTCTCTTTTTATGAGGAGTAAAGTTTGCGTGTATTCCGACTAAGTGATTTGGTATTTGCCTTACCCTATTGTAATTTTGCATCTCTTTAGGAATAAGTATTTTAAAATCTGTTAGCTTGATTACATTGTTGAGGAGTAAAGTTTAGTGATGTCATTATTTTATGTAATTCCGTAGCTTGATTGCATTGTTGCCTTACCCTACTGTAATTTTATGTATATTCCAACTAAATGATTTGGTATATGCCTTACCTTACTGTTAACTTTTTATACACACTGCATACAGATACAATATACACTCACACACATCACATACACTTATCCGCACAGAGTACACACACTTACCTACACTTACACACACATTTTATATACATACACAGTACACACATATGCAGTGTCACACAAACACTGTCATGCACTTATACATACACAACACATACAATATATGTTGAATAAGAAGAGTATCCAAGATAACTCTAATGATCCCAAAAAGAAGAAAATAGAGCACACTCTTAAAGAAAGCTCACAAAACAAACTAATTAGCAAAGCTTTTCTTATTTAGCTCTAGGCTTTGTTTTTCCTTGGATGATATACAATGCTTGGGGACTTGGGTATTTATAGCAAACCAAATGAAAGCTACACCACACACTTACTTCACCTACAACATCCACCTACTTCACCTACAACCTCCACTTACTTCACCAACCTCACACACTTACTTCACCTACAACCTCCACTTACTTCACCAACCTCACACACTTACTTCACCTACAACATCCACCTACTTCACCTACAACCTCTACTTACTTCACCAACCTCACACACTTACTTCACCTACAAATGACATTAATTCTCAACAATATATACTCACGCTTATACCTTTTTTTATCACTTGGAAGATATTGTTGGTTTTCCTCGGCAATACAATATACACTCACACACTTATGCAGCACATTCACTCACACATGCAGTACACACATTGTTGTTTTTCCTTATTTGATTGTTGGGATGCCAAAGTTTAAGAATTTGTATTTAATTTGATTCTTTGGTATACTCAGTTAATTAGCTAAGAATTGGTTTACATTTAGATAATATATATATATATATATATATATATATATATGATTTTGGACTGTTTCTCTAACTGAATTTGTTTTGATTCGATGGGTTAGTGAGTTAAAACTACAAGTGGGTTTCTTTTGGTTTTTGGGATGTTCTTAACTTTCTGTTTCCTGATTGAATTTGTTTTGATTCAATTGGATTAGTGAGCTAAATTGCAAGGGGGGTTTGTTCTGGTTTTCGAATGGCTCTTATGGGTTGTGTATGAGGTTGGAGGATTTGAACTAAACCATGCAAAGGACATTCATAATAATGTGCAAGTAGGTATTACATATATAAGTTGCATGTGTTTAATGGTTTGCATTGCTTGCTGTTTCTGCGTAATGGTTGAATCTGTGCTTAGGTTGGTTTAAAACCCGGGTTGTGTGCGTTTATCGGTTTAATTGGGGGAATGAAAAAATAAAGTTGGCCTTTCATTGAAGATGTGACATCCCACATCGCCCAGGGGAGTGATCCTTATATGTATATTCTCATCCCTACCTAGCACAAGGCCTTTTGGGAGCTCAGTGGCTTCGGGTTCCGTTGGAACTCCGAAGTTAAGCGAGTAGCGCGCGAGAGCATTCCCAGGATGGGTGACCCATCGGGAAGTTCTCGTGTGAGTTCCCAGAAACAAAACCGTGAGGGCGTGGTCGGGGCCTAAAGCGGACAATATCATGCTACGGTGGTGGAGCGGGCCCGGGAAGTGATCCGTCTCGGACCGAAATGTGACAGAAGATGCTCAAACAATTGGAGTTTGTTTTATTAGAAAGATGGTTAAACATTCTGTTTTATTGGGAACATGCACACATAGAATTCATCTAAAGGAAGGTTTAGATTCTTTGAGGCTTTTTATCTGGAATTATGTCAATTTGGAATAAAGGAAAGAGATAAAACACAAACAAAGGAATTTGATTTGGGGGTTAATACTAAGATTGGGTCAATCAACATTTTATGTTTTCAAGTCGAAGTCATTCATTTTCGACAGTAAGTTTTCATTAGAATTGGGGAGAAATTCTGATGAACTACTTAATCTCACAAATTTGTAAAGCTAATCAAAAGTAGATTAACATTATATAATATGGTTTGAAACTCGGGTTTGAATCTGTGCTTAGGTTGGTTTGAAACTCAGGTTGTGTGAATTAGTTTATCTGTTTAATTGGGGGAATGAAAACGAATGAAACACAATGAGGGTTTAGAAAAGTGAAACCCTCAATGTGTTTCATTCATTTTCGACGAGAAGTTTTCATTGTGGAAAATTCTAATGAACTATTTAATTGTGAGAAATTCTAATGAACTACTTAATCTCTAGAAATTCTAATGAAATACTGAATCTCACAAATCTGTAAAGCTAACGGAAAGTAGTTTAACAGTAATGGAAACAGAGAATTTGAGAGATTCAATTTGTAAAGCTACTTTGAAAATGCGTTTTCTAGATTAATCCAATTGAAAATGCATTACGTAATTAGAACCCGCTGCAACACGTGGGCCATTTTTCTAGTGAGAGCAAAAACAAATATAATTAGGACTCAGTATAAATCAAATAAACAGCGAGGGGCGTGTGAAAATGTGAGGACAAAGTTCCACATTGGTAAAGGACCAAACTATGCAAGAGATTATATGAAGTTAAACTACTCCCTATATTATCAATTAATTTTAAAATAGAACCTCAACTTTCTTCGTATACATTCGAAGAGGTGCAGATTGATGGATTGCCCTTCCTACTTTGAAAATCCTTTTTCACTCGAAAAATTAAACTATTTACAAAAAGTAAAACAATGTACAAAAAGTAAACTTCAACCACCACGACTCCATTACATGAGAGCGAAAAACAAATATAATCAGGAAATAAACAGTCATGGCCCTAGGACGGGATCCTCGGGGTGTAACTTTTGTTTCTATTAGTTGTATTAATACCTTGCTTTTACTCAATGCTACTCATTGTTTTTAATTTATGCAGACACTTTCCAGTTCAGAGAGAGCTCCGCCTTGCTGGAATTCAGTGACCAACATAAAATAAAACAACTTATTCTTGGTTGGGTAGCCACATTCTCCGTGTGTGTGTATATATATATATATTGGTCAATGCATCAGCATCCCTCATATCTCTCACACTTGCCAAATTGGCTTTAAATTGATATTCATGGATTTCGAGATTGGATTGGGTAGAATATATACATTGCTTGGATCGATTATGTAATGTCAAGAATTGAAAGAAAAAAGAAGATTTTGAGCTTGAACCACAATCTGATATGCCAATGCCACTTAGACCTTAACAGCCAAATTACACCAGATGTCTTCGGTAGTTTCTCCAACAAGCAATATTTTACTTTAAAGTAATATAAATGGAGGAGAGAAGGATTTGAACTCAGTGTATATGAAGAGTATTTTATTTTATTTTATTTTATTTTATTTTATTTATGTGGAGATTATATCCGCTATAGTTCTGCAACATAAATGAAAATCCATACCAACATAACTCTTCTACTTCGTTATTCGTATCCTTTCAACTTCCCACTCTTTGTTAGATTCTTACTTCTAGGCAGTCGGTTTCTCTACCGGCAACGTACTACCACCACGGGGCTTATTTATTGATAACTATATCATTTTAAATCTGTGGAATTTTGTTAGAGATGAGAAATGAGTGATGAAGAGAGAAGTTGAGGAAGAAGGTGAGAAAATATTTTTACACTTCAAAGTTAAGTTTAGGATATGTCAATAATAAGGTCTAATAGTACTGTTCTTAATTATAAATGAGAGGTCTTAAGTTCGATTCTCATCAACAGCAGATTCGAACCAAATTATCGACTAGCCAAATGTGAGGTTTAGCCCACTCCCCCACTCTTTAGTGTAAATAATATCGAATATCTTAAAAAAAAAAGTTAGATTTAAAAAATGTAACTGGAAAATATTAAGTTATATACACCTTAAATTTTTTTGTTTGTTTGATGCATTCCCTTTCATTTGTCTTCCTTCCCTCCCTCACCTGAAAATATAACTGGAAGGTTAACTACCCTTCTAATACAAATGGTAGTAAACCTTGATCTATTTGACTTTTGCCCTTATTATACTATCTGCTTTCAACTTTTTAAAGTAACCTGGATATCACCTCAACCAAATGTAAACTAACTACTTGTCCCTTCACTTATTATTAACGTATCTTCACCGTACAAACATTATAATCGAAACCGTTTATTATCTTTATTATCAAAGATCCTACACACAACAAAATTATTCAATTTGGAAATCTTTTAACCATTCATATGCATAAAACAAATAAACAGTTCATCATGAAGATGCTACTTGTTACTAAAACCGTTGATTGGCTTTACATGAATGGATGACTAAAAAATCTCTGAATTGAAGAATTTTTTATAGATATGATTATGATAAAGAGAATGAACGATTCCGATTATAATGTTCATACTGTGGAGATACATTAATCGTAAGTGGAGGGACAAGTAAGTTCTCCAACGAGGCGAACACAAGCATTATCCTAAAAACTTTATGGCAACACCGGTGTCCCCCTTTGGGGGATGAGCTCATGCTCCCACTTACAAATAAGGTATCTGCTCCAAATTCACGAATTTGCGAATGTGTTCCCTCACGTAAAACATACATCCATTATCAAGATCAAATACAACTCACATATGTGAATTTACCAAAAAGATGCAACCGAATATTCCGAGAACGAATTAACTCCAAATTCTCCTCTGGGTAAGGCTCAGGATACAAATATCTGCTCCAAATATACGGGATTGAACAAACAGCAGACTAAAGATAAAGTACAACCCACACACAATGGCCTTGGAAGTGCGTGTAAAATCTTAGTTTAATGATTAATTTCCCAATCTACATATCTAGAAACTATCATAAACTTGACCCTTCTCATTGCTTAAAACAAAGATGAAACAGGGAACAAAAAAACCTCATCTCAAGAGCTTTCTCTTCATCATAAATAAATTTTGATAGCTTCCTCATCAAGTCTTTTATGTCGGCACCCGCTAGAGCATTGCTTATCTGTTAATATATATGAAATAATATGCCAGTCAAATACATGCTTTCGCAAAGATTATGTTGTGTTTGTGCAAATCTAAGTTTTCAAATAGGTTAATGCTGCTAAATATATCCCAGCATAAAGAAACCGACAAATACAACAGTTTGGCCAAATAATTATTGGTCTGAGCCATATGACATTGATGCTCCATCCAAAACTGTACCTAATACATGGCGGGTAAGAAGAAGATAGGGAATACATCCATGCGGCTAGCGGCCAAATTGATGCTTTCTGGTGGCTTAAGAGAAATCAGAACATAAGGACAGGACTAAATTGCCTTACCCACTATGAGGATCTTCAAGTTCCTTCTTCACCTCTTCAGGGAGATTGGCTAATCTAATAAACGAAACGAAGTCTCCCATGACCACTGCTATATCAAACTATCCTCCTAAATTATACGAATTGCAGTTAAAATGAACATAAAAATCCTCTTTAGAAGGTTATTGGAATTTCATACATGCAGCGTGTTATGTATGAATCGATTTATATAGAGAAGACAATTAAATTCATAATTTACAGAGAGGGGAGAAGATTACCAGAAAATTGAAGCATTTTCCTGAGAAACAAAGGGAGAGTGTTTGATAATTTGAAGAACAGAGAGCAAACAAATAAATACAAGGCTAGAAAATCCCCAAATCGATTAAAAAAACACACAAGACCATGCTGCCTAACCTAACCAAACAGTACAAAAAGATTTGTAAAATAATTTTGGCCTCTCAATCACCACATGCCAGCAGATATAAATGCAAGAAATAATAAAACATTGATTTTTTATCAGAATCCTGGACTCAGGAGGACCATGCTCGGGGCCTGTTCACCATCCCCACCCTTCCCTCTCTGTTTCTCTCCCCGAAATCATCACGACCCATTCTCTCTCTCTCTCTCACTGTCACCCTCCCAGTCACCGAATCAAACATTGGGGCACTAACATCCTAACCTCTCCCTCTCTCTTTCTCACTGTCAACCTCCCAGTCACATATGTATATGTGTTATATATCACAAACACGTGTTTTATTATTTTGCCTAAGAATATATTACAAAGGCACGGGTCATTTCGGAGACCCGCGGTAACATGTATTACATCTATGAATTGGGATATAGCAAGACAAAACAACACCACACTACATAAAGGATAACAAAATGCAACAGACTCAACCCCATAACAACTTAAACAACAACTAAACATGGAGATCAAATTTACAAGGACTAAAAAGCACTTTATCCCCTCCTCCTCCTCCTGCGTCTTGGCTGCCGCCTCCTGCTGAATTTCTCGACAAACCATTCACGCTTCTTGTTTGCCAGTGTATTCCCAGCAACCACCCCAACTATTAGACCACTGACAACTCCTGGCAGAACCACATACCAATCTAGTCCAATTTCGAACCCAGAGTCTTCATCTTCTTCCACGGCTGATGGTGGTGGCGGCGCTTCACATTTCCTTGACAAAGGCTTTCCACACAAACCCGAGTTTCCTTCGTATGAATCGTTTTCGAATGTGTCAAATTGTTTGCCAACTGGTATTGGGCCCCAAAGAAGATTATGGGACACATCCCAACATGCAAGGAAATTGAGTTGCGCCAGATTACTGGGGATCCTTCCTGAGAGCTGGTTGTGGGAGAGATCTAATGACTCGAGCATATTCAAGTTCCCCAACGATGAGGGGATTTGACCGGTGAGAGCGTTATTCGAAAGGTTAAGCAAAACAAGGCCTCTTAGATTCCCAATAACACCTGCTGGAATCTCTCCGTCAAATTTATTACCCGATAGATCTATGAGTTTGAGAAGATTTGGGGTCTCTTCATATTTCAGCACAACACCTTTGGCAAAGATTGTGAGCGAGAATGCATCTCTAAAGCGGGTTACAAATCCTTGTGAGTCGATTAAGGACAAGGTCTCAAAGTACGTGTGCTTGCTTTTGCCAACAAATTTCATGGAATTCCAGTTCTCAAAGTAGTTTGAGGGCAATATACCAGAAAAGTCGTTGTTAAACAAATCGATTATGCAGAGCTTGGGGAACTCATGGGTTGTTGCAGGGTTACCAATCACGCCATGAAATCCATTAGACCGCAAAATGAGAGCCCATAAGACTGGAAGTGCCCCCAACCAAGATGGGAAGATGTCGCTGATGTGATTGTTTGCAATGTTGAGAAGCACCAACTGAGTGCAATTGGCAATTGATCTTGGTAGCTTTCCCCCTAACTGGTTATAACTTAAATCAACCGATTCCAAACTACTATTTACAGTTGAACATAACGAAGGAAGACCACCGTGAAAACAATTGTTCCCCAGACTCAGTTGTCCAAGATTACTGGAGTTCCCCAAACACTGCGGAAGCTTGCCACTCAAGTTATTGTTGGACAAATCAAGAGTATGCAGATCATTCAAGTTGCAGAATGACGGTGATACTTCTCCACTATAACAATTGTCTGCAACATCATAAATTATGATGGATTGTGGCGGAATTGGCAGTGATCCTTGTAACTTGTTAAGGCGGAGAAATAAGTACAACAGATTCTGCCACGGAAAAGTGCCTGGATCTTGCTCAAACCCTGTTAAAGAGTTGTAAGCAAGATTGAGATTCAACATTGTTTCTCTAGTTGCATTCCACAACCACTTCGGTATTTGGCCCCGAATGTTGTTGTTGGAAAGGTAGAGGGTGGTCAACTCGTATTGATCATGTAAAAATCCTGGAAACTCGGTCAAGTTGCACGAATCCAGCCTTAGACTCTGAAGCTTAGGAAAAGCAGCGGTCATATTGGTTTTGAAATTCAGAGATAACTTGTTAAATGATAAACGTAGATCCTCTAAAAATTTGAGCTTAGAAAGTTGATCAACTTCAACCAATCCACTCAAGTTGTTATCGGAAAGGTCAAGGAATTGAAGATCTCGTAATCGGAAGAACGATTGAGGAATTTCTCCATGTAATTTGTTATATCTGAGGTCTAGATGGCTTAGTTGGGACAAGTTCATGAGCCAAGAAGGGATTGGACCAGTCATTTCATTGTGCCCCAAGTTTAGGTATGCGAGTTGGGTCAAGTTAGCCAGAAAAGCTGGGAAGTCTCCCCTTCTAGCATAACAAAGGCCCAAGTGGGAAAGGTTTGTTAGCTTTCCAACCCAAAACCAGGGATAAGAAGGTAATTGACTTGTGGAAAAGTTTTCGTGAGAGTCGTAAAATGCGGAAATGTCAAGGTAACTGAGTTGGGTAAGGTTTTTGAGTGAGGATGGAAGACTAGGATAAAAGGTACAGTATGAGAGTTCTAGCACATTTAAGGAATGAAGGTTTCCGATAGAAGAGGGCAATTGACCATAGAAATTCGTGTTCGAAACATCCAATGTCTTGAAGGAATTGGTCTTGTTGAAGTTAGGAAAATAACCGGTTAGGTTCAAATTGTCGGACAGAAGAAGAACTTGTAAGCTTGGTAGGTGGAAAACACCAACTGGGAATTCCCCATACAACCCACATTGAGCGAGTCTGAGGGATATGAGAGAAGATGCATTGACCAAAACATCAGGCAGAGTGGAATATATGTCTACCAAATCAAGATGAAGTTGTTCAATGTTCTTGGTCACATTTTGAACTAGGCTTATCAAGTTGGTCTTGGTCAGTTTCAAAATGTTTTTACGGTTGGGAAACTTCTGACTGGTTGACAGAGCAAGGGTTGAGAGCTTGGATAGCATTGAAATTTCTGATGGAATTTCGCCAGAAAAAAAAGACTTTGAAAGGTTGAGATACGTTAGGCTCGCAAGATCATGCCCCAATCTTGATGGTATTTGGGAAAAATTGAAGTTGTTATCTGAGAGGTCAAGACTCTGCAAGTGAACAAGTTGAAAGAGGCTGCTGCTGGAGTTGATAGAACCATAGAGACAGCTACTTCTTAGGTCAAGGCCAATAACATGGCCAGAGACCTCATCACACTCGACACCATCCCACGAACAACAGTCACTTGTCTGATTCTGAGCATCTCCTTCTGGTGTCCAAGATGCAACCTTTGGATAAGCAGAAGGAAGTGCAGAAGCTGACTCGTCTATCGTGAAGCTGTCGTTGAATTGCAACAAGGCAGAGCGCTCATCGTCGTGACAAATTGTCTGCGTCTGCACAGAGAGAGAAAATTGAGTAGCAATGATTAATAGCAAAGTAAAACAACGTACAGAAATGAACTTCGATCGGCGCGATTCCATTCCCATGACAACTTATGTTTTCTGTTATGGAAGTGTTTATGGCTTTCGCATAATTACGGATGCAGAAATCAACGTCCTTTTATAGACCAAGCCCATTCCCATTTCTCCTTATTGTAAATAATATCGTTTGTTCAAAAAGAAAAAATAAAAAATAAAAAACAACTGATTGAATCACATTATTGCTAGCTCATTGTGAGGTTAAGTCAGGGTCCTCTCTACCTTAATGTATAATATCATTTGTTCAAAAAAAAAAAAAATCATTTGACAACTAATTTAATTACATTATTATCCGCGTACGAAAGACATTTTTTTATAACTGGCATTACAGCCTCTTAAGATGCAAATTGCATTATCCCAACTTGGAACCTACCACTCTTGTTCCTTAAAGACTTAAAAAGTAAACTGTATGACTTTTTCACTATTTTAGGTTATGTGTCAATGAGTACCCCACCATTTAGACAACCATTTTTTCTAATTATTACATTTTTTATGTTAATTTGAAATGAATGTCTCACTCCATAACTTCAAGACCGTTCTTCAAATCAACGTAATACATCAATCAGGATCCTCATATATATAAATAGTTGATTTTTCAAACTTGTTGAAATTTGATTAGTTCAACTTTCTCATCTTTTGAAATTTCTATGGAAGAATAATCCTTTGGATGCCAAAAATCTTTTGGTATAGCTAACTGATATGACAATCTTCATTCCTAACTTATATTGTATGCGTGTTGACTGTTAGGTATCCCATATCTATGAAGTTTCTTGATTAGGAAAACTAATGAAAAGGGTTTAAAAACTTTGAGTTTTAATCAAAATGACAAAAGGGTGTTGTGAGTGAATAGTACCAGGAGTGAATTTTAGAGTAAAATTGTCATTTTTTGTTAAAGAGTGTTTCATTTAAACTCCCTTCTTGATTCACCAAGCACCCACGCACATCCAACTACAACCAAACTATTGTGTTTAGTTTATGATTCACTAGTCTTCATGCACATGCTCACGAGCGTGCATAATGCATTTTTGAATCACAGCATGCTACGCATGACTTACATGTTTTAAATGTATTTATATGCGTAAATTGACAAAAGAAAAGTCAAATATTTGAAGTAAATGAATAATCTTAGATCATGCTAGAAGAAACCCCTCATAAATCAATTAAAGCAGCTGAATCCACATAATAAAATCGATCTCCATTGAATTTATATTAAGAATAGAGAAAATAATATTTAATAAACAACTGATTGAATCACATTATTGCTAGCACATTGTGGGGCTAAGCCCACCCCCCTCTCCCTTAGTGTAGATAATATCGTTTGTTCAAAAATAATAATAATTTGACAACTAATTTAATTACATTATTATTCGCATGCAAAAGACTTTTTTTATAACCAACATTACAACCTTTTAAGATGTTTTGAACGTATTTAAAAATAAGAAAATAATATTTAATAAACAACTGATTGAATCACATTATTGCTAGCCTATTATGAGGTACTAATTATTTGGAAAAAAAAAAAAAAAACTGTCCAAAAGAATATTAATTATTAAATAACATTGTTAAAATGACGAAAATACTCCTACCACATTTGATGCATTATTTTGGAGGCATTTTTGTCCACTTATTTTTAGTGAAGCTTGTGACCCCTAAAACAGTATTCACTTTAGGCTTGGCTTTTTATTTAGAGATGAAATTGAAATTTGAATACAAGAAAGCAAACGTGTCCTTAACAAACTTGGAAATAAAATAACCCACATCTCCATCCTCATTGCAGAAGGAGAGTCCAATGGAAAAAGTTGCTTAGCTTCCTGAAACCCTTTTCCTTGAGTTTGGTTGTGCCATTTGATTATTATTTTTATTTAGGTAAGAAATTAACTTAGCTCCTCAATAGATGAGATTAAGGAGGAGTTTCTTCTCAACATACTTTGTTACTGATTTACAAAACTTCGTTCACCTGGTGAAAACCGTTCATATTATAAATCACATTATAAAGATTTTATAGTTTATTATTATTATTATTTTGTAGTTATGACCTTTATAATATGATTTACCTTATACACGATTTCGATTATATGCATGAAGTTTTGTAAATCGGTATAACAAAGCATATGAAGGAATTACTCCTCCTCAATCTTAAGGAGTCAAGCTTTCCTCTTTAATGTGATTCAAATGCCATACATAAAACATGTGGATACCACCAAAAAGAAAATTTGAAATTTTAAAGGGCAATAACAATTCTCTGTTAATAATCCTATTTATCATTTCTCCGACAAAAATTAATCAAAATCATTCATTACTCCGGCAAATGTCCAACCCTCCCCCCAAACCTCAAAGCAATCCCAAATGGTTCACCACTCTCAAAAGACCAATTTTATTTTCTTTCTTCCGGTTTAGGGATGACAATGGTTCGATTTGGGAACGAAAATGTTATATCCATCCCCATAACTATTATATATAATTTTCTTTCTCACATAGTGCAACTATTATATATAATTATATATATATATATATATACACTATTATATTATATATAATTCGGTTCGGATTCAGGGAATGATATGGATTGGAGACCTCTATAACCATATCCAAAACAATAACCGAATATTTTTCACAGTTTTTCCCATATCCAAAATATCCCCGAACTTTCATATCCAAATCCAATTCATTTGAACGATTATCCACGGTTATC
Organism: Pyrus x bretschneideri; assembly: GCF_019419815.1. NCBI lineage: Eukaryota > Viridiplantae > Streptophyta > Magnoliopsida > Rosales > Rosaceae > Pyrus > Pyrus x bretschneideri. The sequence goes on from NW_025999413.1 coordinate 7,105,292, forward strand.
TATTTAAACTTTCAGAAGGGATGGTTAAATTTTGTCACCTTTGTTAATGTAACCATGACAGGGATCTTAGATGTGTCAAAGTGCAGAAATTCCTCGTCACTTACATCAACCTCTGGTAGCTCATCGCCTGATGCACCAGCTGCAACATTTACTCTTGGGATGCCTGTATATGCCCGTATCGCTCAAAGCAGCCTTTGGGAACATCAGTTTCTTTTCCTTTCATTTTTTCAGGAAACAACAATTAAGTGCACTTTAACTCTTGTTCCTTGCTAGTCACACTAAATTTAATGTGTAAAAATTAAGATAGACAATGAAATTATGAAGACACTTTAGAGCCTTTGGGAACATCACAAGATACGAATCGTTATAAAGACTGGTTTGCAAGAGCACTAAGCTCAAACTAGGAAATATCAGGATAGACTAATTTATTTATGTTCAATGACATTATATAAGTAATGTATAAAGAAAATCAAGTACCTTTATAGCAGCACCTAGGGCATCTAGAAGATTCCCATCTGAACTGACAACAAGGCCGTCAATGTAAAGATCCCAACAGATCTTTCCTTCCACAACTACCAGAGAGGAGAGATCAATTCCAGCACCTGAGACAAACAAAGGCACCTACATTTTCAACTCTGCAGTTGGATTAAAATACGCTCAACCGAGAATCCATTGCCAAAAGAGAAAACAGACCAGATCCACTTTTACCACCCAACAGGCAACGTCGAAGAGCCACAGAGAGTTCTGCTGACAGCTCCTCACCCCCTCTACCCTGCAGAAGTAAAAAAACAACAGCTTTACAATAAGTATAAATGCATGTAAAAGTAAGTATGCGCTTAACATCAAGACCGTGGTTATACCTTCACATTGGCAATGACATCTGCAGCACCCAACCTGACCCTTGCCAAACCATTTGCCTGGGCAACGGCCACAAAGAACGGAAATTATAACAAAATAAGTAAAATTTCATGTCACACCAAAAAATAAAATCCATTATTTTTAGTGAAACATATGACATATATTAACCTGGGAAATAACTCCAGTTTTCACACTGATGGGCCGAGGAGTCAATCTTTTTCGGCCATCAGAACGAATGTCCTGAGTAATGCCACCCTATATAAAATGCTTTTCTCCTATGGATAATCCCACCATTTCTGAACATATGATATGAAAATACATTTCTGATCTAATTAACTTCATAAATATCAAGGAGATGCTTTCAATATAGCTTGGACTATTAATTAAGCATGCATTTGCGGACTTTATGGTTTTTAAACAGAACAATTTGGCTTTTCCACTTATTTTTCCAGACTGGAATGTAGATGAAGAGATGCTACTGCTCGAGGTATTGAAAAAACTGATTTCTTGTTTCAATTATTATGATAAACTTATTTTTTTTCTCCTGTGCAACTAATAAATTTTGTCTACTATCACTTGTTCTTTGATGTTGCTGTTTATGGTATTGAAATGTATGGATTTGGGAGTTGGACTGAAGTTTCTGAACATGTTGGAACGAAAACCAGACAACAATGTATTGATCATTACAAAGCTATATATATGAACTCTCCATACTTTCCTCTCCCAGTAAGACCAGTGTTCTAATTAATGCATGTCCACACGCCACACGTGATATACACACACGAATTATATAAAAAGCAAAAATTATTACTAATAGTTTTCATGATATCCCCTTAGGACATGTCTCATGTTATGGGAAAGAGCAGAGAGAAGCTTCTTGCTTTTGCTAAGGGGTCTGATGAAATCAAGAAAGGTTAGTTCGCGTTGAGTCCATATTAGCTGAGGCCTGAAAGCAGTTATGCTTTGGTGTATGATTTATGATTTAAGATGCATCAATAGTTTAAGATCTTTTGTTAGGTAATTTATATTCAAAGGATCCACGAATTGTTTTCGAATGCCCTGTTTCATCTGTTTGTCATGGATAGTGAAGTCATTTGAATTAATTAGAATGTCTGTCTCATCTGTTTCTCCTTTCTCTGCAGAATTTCCCATGCTTGTGGAGATTACATTGAAAGAAGTGTCTGCCTTTTCTGCAGGAATCATGTATGGTATTTTTTATTATATTTTGTACCTACGTTGGTATCAAGCGCTTGTTCCATATCTTCTTGTCTAATTTTGTTTCTTAATTTTCTTAGTCAGATGTGAAGAATCAAAGAAGAATCCAACTTCCAAATCATCGTCGCAGTCAACTGCTGGTACACCAACCAACATTCTTGAGGCAGTTTTTAGCTCTTGGGCAATCTCATTTTTGTCGTATGTGGTTACGCATGACTGGAAATGTCTGATCTTCTGTTTTGCATCAGATGTTGCCAAAGGGTTGGTCCCAGGTGCTGTAAAGAAGGCATCCAATAAAAAGCAGATTAAGGACAAGACCAAAGTCGGTAAAGTGGAAGGTATGATTTTATGGTTACTTTCTGTTTCACAATTATTGCATTTGTAAACATACGCATATCTACTTCTACATGTCTTTAGAATTTCAGTGACTGACTTTCTTTAAGCATTGGTAATGTATCTCCGTGAACTTTATTGCCCAGAAGTTTTTTCCCCACAGATTATTTGTTGTCACTTAAATATTCATTTTATACATGATATATATTTACATACTTATGTATTATTTATCATGTATTTGGTTTAAAGCTTAATTTTATGTTATGTTATCAGCAGAAACTCAGGTTGACCGAAGCGTTGGAGAAAAAAAACTAAGGAGTTTAGTGGAAGAGGGACCTTCTGTGACAGAATTAAGCGGCTATAATTTCAAGACGCAAGAGTTTGAAATGAGTATGACAATGATGCTGAGCAGATTCTGGCAGATATGGAATTCAAGGATACTGACACTAATGCTGACCGTGAATTGAAACTACGAGTTTTGCATGTCTACGCCAAACGGTATTATATGGCTACTATGATAGATTAACGCTGATGGGTCTATTTTCAAAATCATAGCAATTATGAAGAGGGGAACAGTTTAAAATTTTAACAAAATGAAGTGATTATTTTCGTTACGTTCAGAAAATTTATACAGAACTTTATTTCTTTGTCATAATTATTGCAAATGCTAGGCAGAATGTCACAAAAACTTTCATACAAGTAATACTGTTATCTCATCACTAAAACGAGTTAGCCTTGCTGCCTGATGCACCAGCTGCAACATTTACTCTTGGAATGCCTGTTTCGCTCAAAGCAGCCTTTGGGAACATCAGTTTCTTTTCCTTTCGTTTTTTCACTTTAGTTGGAAACAACAATTAAGTGCACTTTAACTCAATTTGTCGAGAAATTTTTTTTTGTATCCGTAACACAAGTGATATATCACGTGTTATTATATAAGTGGTAAAAAATTTAATTTTTATGTTATTAATTTTTCATACAAAAAATCTTACTATTTGTATACAAACACATGATGAATTATCTTGTGTTCTAAGCATATTGAAAAAAATTTCCAATTTGTTGACCCACCGTTTCTCTAGATACTTCCCAGTTCCCACATCGTTTTTCTCACCGCTAAAACCCTCACAGCGCTGCTTGCCTCCACTCTCCCCGTCTTCCTCCTCGCCTCATCTGCTAAAATCTTTTCGATTCAAACATTTGACCGAACACTAACTTTTGAAAATCGTTATAAGCGTTAAAAAAAGTATCATTTTGCACTCTTTTTTCTTTATTTTTCACTAAAGCCTCGTTGTCTAGGATCGAATTGAAACATGTAACTCTTGAAGGTAGAATATAGATTACTCATTAAAGAAACTTATCAATTTCAATCACTCTGCTCAAAAAATGGGAGAATTAGTGCCATGCCCTGATCTTGAGAATCCTCTAGAAACATGCTAACATTTGGAACATCAAAACATGATGGCAAAATCAATAAACAAGGCACCACTAAGTCCACATTAGATAGTCAGCGGAAAGATAGTTTTTAATAAATACTAGTTCACTGTTTAAAACTGAAAACAATTACCAATTAAATTTCCTTTATTCAATCCTTCAAAAGAAATCTGAAAATTGAAAACTAAAAATCAAAGAGAAATGTTGTAAACACTCTAGTTTTCTAACCATACACACATCTGTTTAATCCTAGTCGTTGTTTTTGTTTCATCTTTTCAATGCACTGATTAGATATAATGACGTGTGTGTAATAGGAGAGACAAGTGTGTGGTTATTATTTCCCAAAAGGGTTGGACAATAAATTGGTATGAATTTGTTATTCATGAAATTGGAGTCTGAAATCTCTCATTTACAATTAAAGAGTAATATCACTAAACCGCAGTACTAAATAACTTCATTTCTCAAAATTAAAAACTAAAAATTTAGGTCATCAAAAGGACTCTTATTTTTTCGGATTATGATGTATTCTTTTGCTTTTATTTATTTTTATGTCCGAATTAAATATGCTTAGGATCTCACATAATTAAAGGTGGAGAAATCGACGTCCCTTTTTTTGTAGACAGTATATACAAAATTGTTTCTTTCAATGAGATACGGGAGCTATAGACTACAAAAGAATCCAAAAAAATAGTGATCCTAAACATACACGAAGTCAAGACGGTGGAGAAATGGGTGGTGATCGTGAACATAATAATTTGCTCAGACCATCGCTTTAAGACTTGAAGTCAAGTCATCGTTTGATAAAATCAGCCCATCCCCATCACTTGAAGACTAGAAGTCATTCATCGTTTGCATGTAATAATTTACAAACTCGATGGTTTAGTTTTATCTGTATGTTTGTTTGATCTTAAAGAATGTGAACATAATACTTTGAGCAGATAAAATCACTTGAAGACTTGAAGTCAAGTCGTTATTTGCATATGTGACTCATCTCAACGCTTATTTATCTTTTTAATACAAGTCCTAATTCAGTATATATATATATACACACACACACACACACACACACACTCCATACCTCAATTTATTTATCGTTATACTTACTTATCTCATGTTAATTACATGAGTTGAAGTTCTTCCATGTTGTAGGATTTACAATATATACACACAATTTATTCAATAGTACGTGAATATTAATTAATTTAGCCTTCAATTTAGGTTTAGTATTTTATTTTCTCGAGCTTTGCACACATAACAATCAATTAATTGTCACTCCTACTAATAAAAATGTCACTGAGGCTCCTATCATTTTCATAAACAAAGTGACTTTTGTTCCACTAATCACGGGCATGAGGTCTCATGAACCAGATTATAAGCCACTGATCATCAACATAAACGTTCTTGTGAAGCTAACCATGCATTCAAAGTTACAGGCCGACAAATCGATGGAAGTCTTTCGGAGCTAGCTAATATCCTATTCAGCACTTACACATATTTTTGGGTGTGCACAATATTAATTATATATTGCAAGATTTAACATGATTAATTTTATAGATAAAGTTTAAAAAAAGGAACATTTTGGATGCGGTTCCTAGCAATATTCTTTGATTGAAACCTTGTGTGTTTTTAGTTTTTGATCGAAGTTCCTGACATTAATGTAATAGTGTAGGTTACTATATTTTTTTAATTAAAAATTTAAATTTGTATTTGTTTATATCAATGAGATTTTAAATAAAATTCATAATTTGTGGGATTAAAAATAATAAAATATAAATTATACTCTCTCTCTTATATATTGTGTGTGTGTGTGTGTGTATGGGTACATTTATCAAAATTAACAACAAAAAAATTATTGTACCAAAACATGAGTACATTCTTCAAAATACAGAAAGAAGAAGATATTAGGCTTAATAACATTAGTACATTTCTTCGATTAAACTTGACATGGATACATTCTTAAATCAACGAAAAAGAATGTACCCATATAAGTTTAAAAATGGATTAAAAAATTTTGAATAGATTTTATATTAAAAATTGGGTACATTTTATAGAAATTTTTTTGTACATTTTATATTAAAAAAGGGTACATCTTACATATAACAAATTGGTATATTTAAGAATGGGTACATTTAAGATTAAAAAAATTGAAAATTATGTGAATGGGTACATTTAAGATTAAAAAATTGTTGGCATAAGAGTCATCTTCAACGAAAATTTTAATTTTATAGCTTAGGGTCTAATGTTTTTATTTTTCTTTAAAGATCAACATTATTTGTAACCACTCACCTAGCTTTAAGCTTATCGAAAGAAAGCAATGCGGAATGGAGTTCAGTTCCTGTTCCTCCCCGTTGATCCTTCTCAGCCCTTCGAAGCTCAATAACCAGAAGTGTGGCAAGAGCAAACAACACAGCCTTGATAGGAGCATATTCATGCGACTTAAAAGGTTTGTTCTCGTGCATTTACGTTATGTTTCTCTAGTTATTTTAGTCCTTTATGCTTCTTTTGTGTGTTTTCAGGTTCTAAGGGCAAGGTATGCAAAATGATGCCTTTTGGAGCATTTTGGAGCAAAATCGGACTTGGATTGGATAGCTTATATTTGGAGCAAAAGGAATGGACGAAATTAAAGACCAAACTATCATAACCACCTATCATTACTTATCATCACTTAACATATCATTCATTTATCACTTAACATATCATTCATTTATCACTTAGCATATCATTCATTTATCAATTATCAAACCATTCACTTATCACTCACCACATATCATTCATTTATTACTTAACATATCATTCATTTATCATATCATTCATTTATCACCACATATCATTCATTTATCACTTATCATAACCATACACTTATCACTTATCATACTCATAATCATCTACACATTTCAACCATTTAAAACATTCCACATGCTTTCACAACTTAATTCACATGCACATTCATCCACCTTTCTCCAAAGAACATCTCACATGCATTTCCACCTTCCTACTTCATCATTTCACCACCTTCTCCATCTTTATTCCACATGCATTTATCATAATTCACCCTAGCTACCACCATTCACACACACATGCACTTATTCTTTCATCATTGAACCACCAATTCAACACATGCATTCACACACCCTTTAATCATCCCCCCTTTAAGTTATGATTTTATTTCCTAACCCTACATGCATTATTTATTAACTCTTCATCATGCATCCACATTCATTCCAACACAAAACACACACATGCACTTATTCTTTCATCATTGCACCACCAATTCACCCACATGCATTTCCAACCATTCACACCCCTTTAATCATTCTCCTAGCTATCATTCACATGCTCTCCCATCCATTCTCTCCCTATATAAACCACACACACTTCATTCATTTGCATCATTCAATTCATCCCACACTTCCATTCATTCACTTAACATCTCATTCACAACACAACACTCCACAAACACATCCATTCTTTCTCTCTAGCCGTGAGTTTCTCTCCCTTAGAATCCAAAAACCATCTTCCATTTCCATCACTCCCCACTCCATTCCACACTTCCATCCCCCAACCAACTATCCCTAGACCTTATGCTACAATAAAGAGGAAGATAAGAGGGCCTAAACGTTCATACAATTCAAGTTTGAGTTGTTGGAATGTTTAGGTGTTTCTTTGATTTCAATGTTTAAATTCAATTCTCTTTGTTTTGTACGGAAGAGAAGAGTGCCTAACGTTCATACAATTCAAGTTGAGTTGTTGGAATGTTTAGGTGTTTCTTTGATTTCAAAGTTATGAGGAACTAAACCCCCTTTAGCTAAGGGGTGATTCGAAACTATGTTTATGTTTGCAATATGAATTGATTAACTTTCGTTGGAATTTCATAAGTTGTGGATTCAATTTGTTTAACCGTTTGATTGATAACTTATTTATGTATGTTTATTGAGAATGCGCGCTTAATTTTCATGCATGAATATGACGCTAGAATATAAGTGAGTTTCACCTAATCGTTATGAACTTATATTCACAAGTAGTGGAGGTTGCTTATAAACAATCGCGTTAAATAAATTCTTGGCATAAGTTTCATGCAATCATAGTAACGAATGCCTCGTCAACATTTATAGTTTTCATTGAACGTAATGATCTTTGATTGTATCTTTATTATGATGTCATGTAAGGAACTTTTGAAGAATGCTTTGGGTTGTCGTATGATGTCATCCAATTCATTAACTTAAGGAAAACTTGACGGTTAATTTAAGCGGACCTAATTAACCCGGGGTGTTGAGAAATCATAATTTATCGAAAGACCAACTGAGAATCAATCTTGTATGCAAGTGTAACATGTGTGGAGAAGAACCCCTTGGCTATTCCATCATCCATATTTTCATCTCATTCATATTTACGTTTTGCCTTTAATTACAATTTGTCCATTTAATTTAATCTCGTCCAAACACAATCCCCCCTTTACTTTATTGTCAAATTAGTTAGAAATCAATTTAGTTTGTGTTTTTAAAGAATTTTGAGTCTTTTGGTTTGTCTTAATGTTTTAACGTTTAGTTTCACATTCTTTGAGTCTAGTTTAGTGTTTTATATTGTTTTTACGTTTTTGAGTCAAAATCCAAGTGATTAACAATCCCTCCTAATCCCCGGTCCAGAACGATCTCTACTTATACTTATACTACAATTGTCAAAAAGAGGGTTTAATTTATTACACGGGAGCGAAAAACAATTTAATCATCAAGAAAAAAAAAAAGTCATGGAATCTTCGTGATTTACCTTGTATTGTTTGTTTTTTCCTCGACAACGTCATTCATTGTTCTTCATTTGCACATACACTTTTTCTCACGCCCCAATCTTAAGATACATTCAAAATTAATACATATTTTTTGGTGCACACAGTATTATTTATGGTTGCAGAATTTAACATGATTAATTTTAATGTTGTAAGGTTATTGATTACTATGTTGTAGTGCCGATAAGGAAATAACATATCAAAGGGAAGAAGAGAATTTGTTTCACGTTGAATAATTTGTCTAGAGGAATGATTTCCTTTTATAGATTTCATCATACATTTTCGAAAGAGTTGTGAGACTTGTATGAATGGTCTTATCCATTCATGATAAGACATATAGAAGGGTATAACACTTATGACAAGCCATACCTCTTATCATACCCTTAGGTTAAGTGTATATTAGTACTTCTCCATACGGCTCTTTGTACGTTTCCCACAAACGGTGCCAACTATTGGAGCGAAAAATTTCGTCTCCTCCAACAATAATATTGTAGCCTTGTTGAGAAGCTTAGACACTATCTTCACTTGTCATCAATGAGAACGGATGGACTTGCAAGAAAAACACTCCGAAACTCGAGTTGATGTTTGTTCACTACGTTTGTAAAACATAGAACGATCTCATACCTCCTTTTTTCCCTCATTCTAGTGGGATTCTAGGTCCTTTATAATAGGCATAAAATTCTTGGGCTCCAAGTCCCAGTTTCCTTGTATTTCTCCATGTTCTATGGGGTGGGTATTATGTTGCTTGATTGTAACTCCACTCCTCATGTTTAGCATGCTAATGGCTTATTTAGTGGAGAAGTAATTTTTGGGTCCCACAAGACTATAGGTAATTTCCCAACCTTAAAACAAGGCAAACAATATTTTTATTATAACTTTAATACGGGGCTTTGCACTTGGCTTTGCCTTTATACCAACATTCACCAAAGTGCAGTTTGTTGCAGGTTTTACAAGCCTCTTTTGTGCCTTCCCTGTTACCATTGTGTTTCACAATTCACCAAATTGTCACTAGTCTTAAAACTACATTTCTTATCATAGTTCTTCCAAAACTTCATCTCCTTAGAATTACTAGCTTTTGAGCTTTCTCTAGACTGTAATTTTAGGATAGAAAATGCACTTTTGGTCATTCCTCCTTGAGCATGCTTAATCAGTCTTAGCCCAAAACCCTTGAGTGTTGCAACAACCTCAGGAGCTCATACAAATTTTTAGTCCACTCAAGCACAAACACTATATTATCATAGGTCCTAGTGAGATTGCCCTTCTTACTTTGAAATTCTTTCTTTCACTTAAAAAAGATTACATGTTCGACTAACATGAATGACGTTGATTTCTCTACAATTATGGGAGAGCCATAGACTTCCCTTTAATTATAAACCAAATTGCCTTGATAATGGAGTGGCGGTGATAGAAGTTATTATTTATTTATTTATTTTTTGGCAAATTATTTAATGGTTTATTTTTAGTTACGACTTTGGAACTCGATTTCATCTCACTTTGCTTCATATAATTCAAAAGTAGCAACTTTGTTCCCTGAAACTCAAAAGTCACTCCACTTTGCCCCCTCGAACTCGATTTTGATTCCATTTTACCTCCTGAAACTTGAAAGTCGTTTCGATAAAACTCATAATTCGCTCCACGTTGTCTTAGATCTGTTAATTTCTTATGTGGTTGATTTGTGTGCACTAGGCTAATCAATTTCATTTTTATATTTTTCATCTCTTTAATTTCTTTTAAACATAATATTGTCTGATTGTTGAATATATGTTAACGTATAGTGGAAATTTATAATCAAATTTATTGCACATGTGACATAGATTTATTGGGTGTTGGGTCCCACATATATTTTAGAAGGCATCCTATAAGTTTAAAAGGAAGAAATAGCCCACAAGTCAAAGTGGAACGAATTCTGAGTTTCAGATAGTAAAGTGCAAGTTTTTAGTTACAATGGGCAAAACGAGATCAAAATAAAGTTTTAGGAGACATAGTTAAAAATGAGCTTATTTAATTTTGCTATTTCTCGATGTTACTCAATTGTTTTTTTCTTTGTATAGATACAAACACTTTGCCACGATGACGAAAAAGTTATTATTTTTCAAATTTCATCATTCATCGAGTTGAGCAAAAATATGGTTCAAGAGTATAAGTCTTAATTAATAGTGGGACAAACACTAATCCCTTGACGAGAATGTTTGTGATGATAGTCAAGGGCGTGTAATTTGGTTCAAGCCTTAAAACTGGCACAAAACAAAGGTAAATAATTATTAATGTTATTGAGGAGAATGTTTCTGGTGACAGTCAAGGGTGTGTAATTTGGTTCCAACAAAGACTTTAAGCTTGAAAAGTGGGAGAAACCAAAGGTAGATGGATTAGCATTTTAGCAATATGAATTAATGGAAAAGTATGAGCGGAACATGAGTTCAGCTTGATAAACACCAAAGAAATTAATGGAAGAGTCCATGCATTATGCATACGACTAGAAGGGAGATGGAAGAGGAGGGGAAATCAAATATACTTTCAACAAATTTTGTTCAATATAGATCGCCGACTTGGTTAATAAGATCCAAATGGTTTATACATCCCTTCCAAGGGGTACAGATCGATAGATTGCCTTTCTTACTTTAAAAATCTTTCTTCACTTGTAAAATATTTTAAGTTCGACTAACATGAATGGCGTTGATTCTCCACAATTATGGGAGGGAAATGCTAAAGAAACTCTCTCAAAAATGGGACTTTTAATAAACTCTCTGTCACCTCACAGTTTAATCAATTCCCGTGCCAATATTATAAAACATTGTGCTAAAAATATAAGGTGGCAGACAGTTCATGAAGGTCCATCGACTTCACTTAGCATTTCTCTTATGTGAGAGCCATAGACTTCCCTTTAACATAAAACAAAATTGCCATGGTAATGGAGTGGCGGTGGTCAAAATTTACTTTTTGTATATTGTTTAATTTTGCTGTTACTCGATGCTACTCAACTATTTTTCCCTTGTATGGACTCAGAAACTTCCCCACGATGACGAAAAAAGTTGTCATTTTCAAAATTTCATCATTCATCGAGCAAATATGATTCAAGACTATAAGACTTAATTAATCAGTAGGACTAACACTCTCAAGGGATTAGTGTTTGTCGTTATAGTCAAGGTCGTATAATTTGGTTCAAGACTTTACCAAAGGTAGATAGATTAGCATTTTAGCAAGATGAATTAGTGGAAAAGTATTAGTGGAACATGAGTTCAGCCTAGCGTCAGAAGGGAGATGGTATGGAAGAGGTGGGGAAAGGAACCGACTCCGATGAGAGCTCCAACTACCGTTTTCATTTTTATTTTTTATTTTTATTTTTTACAACTTTAAAATGGAAACTTCATCATTCATCAGAGTAACTGTTGTTCGTGTGATGGTGTTGAGTGCGATAAAGAGTCTGGCCACGTCATTGGCCTTGAACTCGGCAGCAGCTGTCTCTATGGTTTTATCAACTACAACAGTAGCCTCTTCCGACTTGTGCACTTGCAGAGGCTTGATCTCTCAGATAACCACTTCAGTTTGTCATCGGAAATCTTCGTTTCTTAACTATATTGGCATCTACTATGATGTATGTTTTGTTTTTATTTATTTTTATGTCCGAATTAAATATGCTTAGGATCTTACATAATTAAAGGTGGAGAAATCGACGTCCCTTTTTTTGTAGACAGTATATACAAAGTTGTTTCTTTCAATGAGCTACGGGAACTATGGACTACAAAAGAATCCAAAAAAATAGTGATCCTAAACATACAAGAAGTCAAGACGGTGGAGAAATGGGTGGTGATCGTGAACATAATAATTTGCTCAGACCATCGCTTTAAGACTTGAAGTCAAGTCATCGTTTGATAAAATCAGCCCATCCCCATCACTTGAAGATTAGAAGTCATTCATCGTTTGCATGTAATAATTTACAAACTCGATTGTTTAGTTTTATCTGTATGCTCGTTTGATCTTAAAGAATGTGAACATAATACTTTGAGCAGATAAAATCACTTGAAGACTTGCAGTCAAGTCGTCGTTTGCATATGTGACTCATCTCAATGCTTATTTATCTTTTTAATACAGGTTCTAATTCTGTGTATATATACTCCATACCTCAATTTATTTGTCGTTATACTTACTTATCTCATGTTAATTACATGAGTTGAAGTTCTTCCATGTAGTAGGATTTACAATATATACACACAATTTATTCAATAGTACGTGAATATTAATTAATTTAGCCTTCAATTTAGGTTTAGTATTTTATTTCTCGAGCTTTGCACGCATAAGAATCAATTAATTGTCACTCCTACTAAAAAAAATGTCACTGAGGCTCCTATCTCTTTCATAAACAAAGTAACTTTTGTTCCACTAATCACAGGGATGAGGTCTCGTGAACCAGATTATAAGCCACTGATCATCAACATAAACTTTCTTGTCGAGCTAACCATGTATTCAAAGTGACAGGCCGACGAATCGATGGAAGTCTTTCGAAGCTAGCTAATATCATATTCAGCACTTACACATATTTTTGGGTGTGCACAATATTAATTATATATTGCAAGATATAACATGATTAATTTTATAGATAAAGTTTAAAAAAATGAACACTTTGGATGCGGTTCCTAGCAATATTCTTTGATTGAAACCTTGTGTGTTTTTAGTTTTTATCGAAGTTCCTAACATTAATGTAATAGTGTAAGTTACTATATTTTTTTAATTAAAATTTTAAATTTGTATTTGTTTATATTAATGAGATTTTAAATAAAATTCATAATTTGTGGGATTAAAAATAATAAAATATAAATTATACTCTCTCTCTCTCTCTTATATATTGTGTGTGCGCGTGTGTGTATGGGTACATTTATCAAAATTAACAACAAAAAAATTATTGTACCAAAACATGAGTACATTCTTCAAAACACAGAAAGAAGAAGATATTAGGCTTAATAACATTAGTACATTTCTTCGATTAAACTTGACATTGATACATTCTTAAATCAACGAAAAAGAATGTACCCATATAAGTTTAAAAATGGATTAAAAAATTTTGAATAGATTTTATATTTAAAATTGGGTACATTTTATATTAAAAAAGGGTACATTTTACATATAACAAATTGGTATATTTAAGAATGGGTACATTTAAGATTAAAAAAAAATTGAAAATTATATGAATGGGTACATTTAAGATGAAAAAATTGTTGGCATAAGAGTCATCTCCAACGAAAATTTTAATTTTATAGCTTAGGGTCTAATGTTTTTATTTTTCTTTAAAGATCAACATTATTTGTAACCACTCACCTAGCTTTAAGCTTATCGAAAGAAAGCAATGAGGAGTTGTGCCTATGAATGGAGTTCAGTTCCTATTCCTTTTATTACACGGGAGCGAAAAACAATTGAATCATCAAGAAAAAAAAAGTCATGGAATCTTCGTGATTTAACTTGTTTTCTATACCTTGTATTGTCTGTTTTTTCCTCGACAACATCATTCATTGTTCTTCATTTGCACATACAATTTTTCTCACGCCCCAATCTTAAGATACGTTCAAAATTAATACATATTTTTTGGTGTGCACAATATTATATATGGTTGCAGAATTTAACATGGTTAATTTTAATGTTGTAAGATTTTGGTGTGCACAATATTATATACCTCCAACAATAATATTGTAGCCTTGTTGAGAAGCTTAGACACTATCTTTACTTGTCATCAATGAGAGCGGAGGGACTTGCAAGAAAACACTCCGAAACTCGAGTGATGTTTGTTCACTATGTTTGTAACACATAGAACAATCTCATACCTCCTTTTTTCCCTCATTCTAGTGGGATTCTAGGTCCTTTATAGGCATAAAATTCTTGGGCTCCAAGTCCCAATTTCCTTGTATTTCTCCATGTTCCATGGAGTGGGTATTATGTTGCTTGATTGTAACTCCACTCCTCATGTTTAGCATGCTAATGGATTGTTTAGTGGAGAAGTAATTTTTGGTTCCCACAAGACTATAGGTAATTTCCCAACCTTAAACAAGGCAAACAATATTTTTATTATAACTTTAATTCGGGGCTTTGCACTTGGCTTTGCCTTTATACCAACATTCACCAAAGTGCAGTTTGTTGCAGGTTTTACAAGCCTCTTTTTGTGCCTTGCCTGTTACCATTGTGTTTCACAATTCACCAAATTGTCACTAGTCTTAAAACTACATTTCTTATCATAGTTCTTCCAAAACTTCATCTCCTTAGAATTACTAGCTTTTGAGCTTTCTCTAAACTGTAATTTTAGGATAGAAAATGCACTTTTGGTCATTCCTCCTTGAGCATGCTTAATCAGTCTTAGCCCAAAACCCTTGAGTGTTGCAACAACCTCAGGAGCTCATACAAATTTTTAGTCCACTCAAGCACAAACACTATAGTATCATAGGTCCTAGTGAGATTGCCCTTCTTACTTTGAAAATCTTTCTTTCACTTAAAAAAGATTACATGTTCGACTAACATGAATGACGTTGATTTCTCTACAATTATGGGAGAGCCATAGACTTCCCTTTAATTATAAACCAAATTGCCTTGATAATGGAGTGGCGGTGATAGAAGTTTTTTTTTATTTATTTGTTTTTTTGGCACATTATTTAATGGTTTATTTTTAGTTACGACTCTGGAACTCGATTTCGTCTCACTTTGCTTCATATAATTCAAAAGTAGCAACTTTTTTTCCCTGAAACTCAAAAGTCACTCCACTTTGCCCCCTCGAACTCGATTTTGATTCCATTTACCTCCTGAAACTTGAAAGTCGTTTCGATAAAACTCAAAATTCGCTCCACGTTGTCTTAGATCTGTTAATTTCTTATGTGGTTGATTTGTGTGCACCAGGCTAATCAATTTCATTTATATATTTTCATCTCTTTAATTTCTTTTAAACATAATATCGTCTGATTGTTGAATATATGTTAACGTATAGTGGAAATTTATAATCAAATTTATTGCACATGTGGCATAGACTTATTGGGTGTTGGGTCCCACATATGTTTTAGAAGGCATCCTATAAGTTTAAAAGGAAGAAATAGTCCACAAGTCAAAACGGAACGAATTCTGAGTTTCAGATAGTAAAGTGCAAGTTTTTAGTTACAATGGGCAAAACGAGATCAAAATAAAGTTTTAGGAGGCATAGTTAAAAATTAGCTTATTTAATTTTGCTATTTCTCGATGTTACTCAATTGTTTTTTTCTTTGTATAGATACAGACACTTTGCCACGATGATGAAAAAAGTTATTATTTTTCAAATTTCATCATTCATCGAGTTGAGCAAAAATATGGTTCAAGAGTATAAGTCTTAATTAATAGTGGGACAAACACTAATCCCTTGACGAGAATGTTTGTGATGATAGTCAAGGGCGTGTAATTTGGTTCAAGCCTTAAAACTGGTACAAAACAAAGGTAAATAATTATTAATGTTATTGAGGAGAATGTTTGTGGTGACAGTCAAAGGTGTGTAATTTGGTTCCAACAAAGACTTTAAGCCTGAAAAGTGGGAGAAACCAAAGGTAGATGGATTAGCATTTTAGCAATATGAATTAATGGAAAAGTATGAGTGGAACATGAGTTCAGCTTGATAAACACCAAAGAAATTAATGGAAGAGTCCATGCATTATGCATACGACTAGAAGGGAGATGGAAGAGGAGGGAAAAATCAAATGTACTTTCAACAAATTTTGTTCAATATAGATCGCTTATTTGGTCAATAAGATCCAAATGGTTTATACATCCCTTCCAAGGGGCACAGATCGATAGATTGCCTTTCTTACTTTAAAAATCTTTCTTCACTTGTAAAATATTTTAAGTTCGACTAACATGAATAACGTTGATTCTCCACAATTATGGGAGGGAAATGCTAAGGAGACTCTCTCAAAAATGAGACTTTTAATAAACTCGCTGTCACCTCACAGTTTAATCAATTCTTGTGCCAACATTATTAAACATTGTGCTAAAAATATAAGGTGGCAGACAGTTCATGAAGAGCCATAGACTTCCCTTTAAACATAAAACAAATTGCCATGGTAATGGAGTGGCAATGGTCAAAATTTACTTTTTGTATATTGTTTAATTTTGCTGTTACTCGATGCTACTCAATTATTTTTCCTTGTACGGACTCAGAAACTTCCCCACGATGACGAAAAAAGTTGTCATTTTTCAAAATTTCATCATTCATCGAGAAAATATGATTCAAGACTATAAGACTTAATTAATCAGTAGGACTAACACTCTCAAGGGATTAGTGTTTGTCGTTATAGTCAAGGGCGTATAATTTGGTTCAAGACTTTACCAAAGGTAGATAGATTAGCATTTTAGCAATATGAATTAGTGGAAAAGTATTAGTGGAACATGAGTTCAGCGTAGCGTCAGAAGGGAGATGGTATGGAAGAGGTGGGGAAAGGAACCGACTCCGATGAGAGCTCCAACTACCGTTTTAATTTTTTTTTTTTTTTTTTTTTTTTTTACAACTTTAAAATGGAAACTTCATCATTCAT
The DNA here is from genome assembly GCF_019419815.1 of Pyrus x bretschneideri. Classification (NCBI taxonomy): domain Eukaryota; kingdom Viridiplantae; phylum Streptophyta; class Magnoliopsida; order Rosales; family Rosaceae; genus Pyrus; species Pyrus x bretschneideri. Next base: position 7,122,431 of record NW_025999413.1, read on the forward strand.
CAGAGTAACTGTTATTCGTGTGATGGTGTTGAGTGCGATAAAGAGTCTGGCCACGTCATTGGCCTTGAACTCTGCAGCAGCTGTCTCTATGGTTTTATCAACTACAACAGTAGCCTCTTCCGACTTGTGCACTTGCAGAGGCTTGATCTCTCAGATAACCACTTCAGTTTGTCATCGGAAATCTTCGTTCTTAACTATATTTGGCATCTACTATTTTAATTTTGATCCCAATGTTCCATCTACACTCAGATACCTAACTCAGCTCTTTACCTTAACATTTCTTCATTTTATGGTCGCTTGTATTGGCCTGGAAAAGACATTTCACAAAGACAGACCAATCGTTAGCATCTGATTATTCCAGGTCCTGGGTTGGAAAGCTAACCAAACTTGATCATTTGGGCCTTGCGCATACCAACTTAACGGGAAAATTCCCATGTTTTCTTACTAACTTGTCTCCACTTACAGAACTAGACTTGGGTTCTAATGAACAAACTGGTTAAATCCCACCTTGGGTTACAAGGAATTTGACCCAATTAACTGATATGGATTAGTTGAATTTGATCAGCCTTCCAACCTCAAAAGTTTAAAGGCACTTCGGTTATCGTTCAACTAATTTTCTCTGCAAATTAAACCCAATTTGAATGCTACTCTTCCAAAGTGTCAACTTCTGTGGTTGGATTCATGCAACTTAACAAAGTTTACTGAGTTTTTCCAAAACCAGGACGAGTTATACAATCTTAACCTTTCTGACAACAATATTTATGGCCAAATACCAAAATGGTTCTGGATTGCATCTAGAGAATGTTGAATTTGGGTCTATCGAATAACTTCTAAACGGGCATCGAGTCATTTGACCAGAACCCGCTCATTCTTCCATGGAAACATATGTTGTTTTTTGAAATGACGTCCAACTTGTTACAAGGTTCACTGCCAATTCCACCCCAATCAATCATGACTTATGATGTTGCAAACAATGATTATAATGGAGAGATCTTACCACTATTCTGCAGCATGAATCTACAAGTTCTTGATTTGGCTAACAGCCACCTAAGTGGTATGCTTCCACAGTGTTTGGGAACTCCAGTTCTTTGAAAGTACTCAACTTGCCGAACAATTCTTTTGACGGAGATACTCCTCAACTATGTCCAAATAAAAATAGTTTGAGGATGGTAGATTTTTGGCCCGTTGCACTCAGTTGGAGGAATTACCAGCGTTAAAGGCTCTCATTTTGGGTCATAATGAATTTCATGGAATAATTGGGAACCTTGCAACTAACCATGAGTTCCCAAACTTGTGCATCATTGATCTATCTCACAATGGTTTTTCCGGTATGTTGCCCTCTAACCACCTGGAGAACTGGAATTTCATGAAATTTGTTAATGAAACCAATCAAACTTATTTTGAAGTATCTTCGACCAACGCAACTAATGCCACTTATATCTATCAATACAAGATCACAATTCTTGCCAAAGGGGTTGAGTTGAAATATTTGAAGACCCCTTATCTTCTGAGACTTATAGATCTATTATCACACCCTGATCCCGACATACGTGTAAGATCGACACGTGACATCACCACATTCCTATTTATCTATCATGTCTCGCCTCTGAGACAAGACCACAACACAATCAATGATTTAACCATGCAGTCATTTTCTTTCATTTTATGGCTGCATCTAACTTTAGCGTTAGACTGCCTACGTACCCTAAGAAGGGATCAAGCCATTCGTAGTTCACCAGTTCAATAAACTCCTATGACTACTGCAAGACATTACTACATACATGTAATCAGAATAACTATTAAAAACTGTATGCTTTCTCTGTATAGCTTGTCTAGGCAAATGAGACATATATACATATAGCTTCAGAACGTGAATCATCAACTTGATTTTGGTTTCAGTATAGGCATGCGTATAGATATTTATGTTTAATGGGGCATCATTCTACCATTTAAGCAAACAACATGATACGTGTAAAGGCGAAGAACTTAATCGAATAGTAATCACACCACATTGGATCTGTCCTATTGATATCTATACCAGCCATGACATTACTAACCAATATACTTTAGATAAATTGTAATCAACTACTATAAGCATACCCCTTTCAAATTGTATACCAAAATACAAACCCAATAGTACATATAAAAGCAATAATATAACTATAATCTAATAATAACTAGCTGGACTAGTTATAGCAAATAAAATGGTTCGTTAGAACTAATCCAATTGGAGTATATAATGAAATTGAGTGAGGAAGATACGTATAATTTGATACATAGGCAGATAAAACTAGCTGTCTACATTTTCTCTGTATAAGTAGTTATGTATTTAGCATATAATAGTTTGAAAACAACCACCTCACATAGAATCCAGTATATTTATAACTTCACTAAATTTGATAACATTTATTTGCACTAGTTTATCAAATAAGCATGCCAAACAAACCACAAGAACTTGACCCGCCATATTAAATTGGTCTTGAATTCAGAACATAGTCATATTCAACTAGAGAATAGGTATAATGTTTGATATCAAGGAACTAGTTCTCAGGCCATAGAATAACATGCAATCCCTAAACGATAACATTCGAATAATTATTCGTAACTAGTACAAGCCAAACCATATCAATGATTCTTAATAATTAACATAGAAAACCAAACTGTTTATCCAAGTGCCTCAAAATAAAATATAAATTCCTAGCGGTCTTAAGCTCTTCATCCGCTGAAAGAACGAATAAAGAACCACCAATAAATCAATGACCAAAACCAAGAGTGATATACTGCTCTGGTAATAGCATTGTCCAATCAAGTATTTAGCATCAGCATCTGACAATGCCATGGAAAAATATAGAACCACTCAGTAGTTTTAGAACTCTAATTATCTACACAAACCTAGGCTACAACACATACAAATTCAGCAATGTTCTTCAAGGGTAGGACAAATATGGCACACAAAATATTCAAATATATCTGGCCTCGATTCTGGAATAACATTAATACTTATAAAACAAACCCAACTCTTACATTTCTAAAGAGAACCAAGTTAATGTTAGGATTTCAAGGTTCTTCCCTAAATATGCAACCAATCCTTATTGCCCAGTTCGATTCAACTCCTAAACTATACAACGAGTATCATCTCAAATATTCATACAGAATACCAAATTCAAATTCAAATTCAAGAACTGATCCCAAAACTGAAAGTTAAGACCTTGGGAAAAACTTACGCTATAGGAGAGCCCACGGGGAAAGAATCATTATTTTCACTTGGGTCGAGGCCAGGTTCCAGCGGGGTCGGCCGAAATCGGAGGAAAGTCGCCGGAAAAACGTCCATATGTTTGGGCCTCGTTTTCTTTGTACACCCGTTTTCAAAGGGTGGGTATGGTATCAGATTGAAGACGGCTGTGATACGAAAGTATAGCTTCCGGCCTCGTGTGATTTCATTATCGTATGAGGAAGTTATGTTGAAAATAGTTTGCAAGGGGTGAAGTGAGCAAAGGAGGAAGAAGAAGAAAATGGCCTCTTCCCTTCCGTTTTCCCTTCTTTCTTTTCTCGATGGTTTTCCACCCTTCCTCTCTTTCTTATTTTATTATTATTTTATTCTATCATTAATATTTTACATCCAGTGATATTATCTTTTTCCTCCACTTTGAATAAAATGATTGATACTTGTTTTTTAAAATCTTCCTGGTTCAAGTTCTAATTTTCGCTACCATGTACTCAATTGTTTGTAATGACGAGTAATATACTAATTAATATTTCATACGTGTCCTGAATACTAAATAAATAAAAATAGACACATTACCATCTAAGAGCATTTTGATCATTTAAACATTTTTCAAAAAATAAAATACAGTAAAATTATAGACGGGTTGTAATATCTATCAAGCAATAGACTTGAAGGAGAGATTCCAGCAGGTATCATTGGGAAATTAAGAGGCCTTCATTTGCTGAACCTCTCCAACAACACTCTTAGTGGTCTCATAACCTTATCTCTTGGGAACTTGACAGCTCTTGAATCATTGAACTTAGTGGTCTCACAACCCAGCAACCTTTCCGGCTCTCTCCTACCCCAACCTCACCCCCTGTTGCAATTCTTCCTCTTCCTGTTGAATTCAAAGGACCTACAAAAATATCATTGAACATACTGCAAAATTAAAATTAAGAGATAAGAAATACAAAAGCTAACAAGGAATTTAATTGGAGAGGGCGAGTGCTGAAGAAGATTGAGAAGATGCAGGTGTGGTGGTGGTGGGTGCTTCCAAGTGAGGGAGAAAGAAAAGAGTCGAGGGAAAGAGAGAGAAAGAGGTGAAAACAATTTGACCGTTGGATTTGTATCAACGGTTGATATTAATCGATTAGGAGGATCCTCACGGAAATGATCCGAAGAGGATCTGAGTCCTACTGCCCCATACCTCTTATCAGCCTAGATGTAGGGTTGATGCCTATTAGCCGCCCTGACCATCATTTTAATATTATGTGGGCCGGCGCCTTCACCAAAGCAGCCACTAGCCCAAAACAAAGGATTTGCACAACTGGGCTTCCTTTGATTAAGTCCAAGATTAATTATCAACCCAATCACTTGCCAGAGAGGAGGACGCTGAAGGGTGGGGAGAGGAGAGAGAGACTGAGATTTGAAACCCATGCCTGCCTCATCTGATTAAAAAGTTGAGAAGTCGTTTTCAAATCTTTTGTGTTTACAAACTCTATTTATTTCATACAGCTTCAGATTCAAAATTGTAATTGTGGTCAGCAAGAATTCGAAAAAATACTTGAGCCATGCAGATGTCTAAGAAGTAGCCATGGATGCAGATGCATATGGCCTTTCCATGGCAGCTGCTGCAAAGAATCAAATGGAAAGTTGAAAAAATATTTTGTTCCTAACCCCAAGATCAAGTTTGATTGGCTTGGTCCAACGGATCCTGAGAGAATGATCCGGAGAGGATCTCACCCCGTTTGTGAGGTTTACAGAGTCTGTTTTTTTCAATTCTCCTGATACTGTGTTTCGAACACAAACTCTTATTCTCTCTAATTTTTTACAGAGCAATCGAACATGCAAAGGTAGTGATTGAAGGTTTAAGAAGTAGAGGTGTTTCAGGATTAGTTGCTGGAGGCTTCTGTTGGCCGGGTGAGTTCATTTCTTACGTCAAGGACCATTGTTTTTTGTTGGGATTCCTCTGTTTAGTTGCAAAAAGTTGATGTTGGTTTTTCGCCGAATCTGTCTTCTTGCTCATTTTTTTTCCTGAATGATTGTTATTTTTAATCTCTTTGCTTGCTTGAAAAGAGTCATAATCCAACCATTTGTTATTGTGTGTGCATCAATCAATTAATGGATAATAATCTGTCTTCTAAGTTTCTTAAACATTGCCTCGGAAATTAACATTCGCATCCACGTTTAATGTGGTTATATGGGATACATTGGCTCCACCTACAACCTCACGAGCTTCTACTCTCTCTCTCTCTCTCTCTCTCTCTCATATGCCCACCATAGTTATTAACTTTCCTGCTTACAACTAAATTGTCAAATGCTCTGAAATCATACTATATTTCAGAGCCTTAAACTCCATAGATCAAAATTCCAACATCACAAAAAAAAAATTCACACGTAAAGATGGAGGAAGGCTAAGAGAGGACAATTTGGGGCACACAAGGGATCTTTATATTTCCGCAAAAATACTTTGTGCTTTTTAGCTATAAATTATGAGTTTTCATGAATGTTTATGCTTTAATATAGCTGTTATAGGAGGAGTTTTTTACTTACAAATTCGTCTCATCTTCTTGATATATGTTTTATTTTTCTAACTATTAGTTTTTGGTGTTTTGCAAGCTATTACCTATTACAAAATCTTTATTGTTTGGATAGGTTTGTGTTCCTCATTCTTTATATATACTTTTTTTCTCTCTTTTTATGAGGAGTAAAAGTTTGCGTGTATTCCGACTAAGTGATTTGGTATTTGCCTTACCCTATTGTAATTTTGCATCTCTTTAGGAATAAGTATTTTAAAATCTGTTAGCTTGATTACATTGTTGAGGAGTAAAGTTTAGTGATGTCATATTTTATGTAATTCCGTAGCTTGATTGCATTGTTGCCTTACCCTACTGTAATTTTATGTATATTCCAACTAAATGATTTGGTATAATGCCTTACCTTACTGTTAACTTTTTATACACACTGCATACAGATACAATATACACTCACACACATCACATACACTTATCCGCACAGAGTACACACACTTACCTACACTTACACACACATTTTATATACATACACAGTACAACACATATGCAGTGTCACACAAACACTGTCATGCACTTATACATACACAACACATACAATATATGTTGAATAAGAAGAGTATCCAAGATAACTCTAATGATCCCAAAAAGAAGAAAATAGAGCACACTCTTAAAGAAAGCTCACAAAACAAACTAATTAGCAAAGCTTTTCTTATTTAGCTCTAGGCTTTGTTTTTCCTTGGATGATATACAATGCGTGGGGACTTGGGTATTTATAGCAAACCAAATGAAAGCTACACCACACACTTACTTCACCTACAACATCCACCTACTTCACCTACAACCTCCACTTACTTCACCAACCTCACACACTTACTTCACCTACACCTCCACTTACTTCACCAACCTCACACACTTACTTCACCTACAACATCCACCTACTTCACCTACAACCTCTACTTACTTCACCAACCTCACACACTTACTTCACCTACAATGACATTAATTCTCAACAATATATACTCACGCTTATACCTTTTTTTATCACTTGGAAGATATTGTTGGTTTTCCTCGGCAATACAATATACACTCACACACTTATGCAGCACATTCACTCACACATGCAGTACACACATTGTTGTTTTCCTTATTTGATTGTTGGGATGCCAAAGTTTAAGAATTTGTATTTAATTTGATTCTTTGGTATACTCAGTTAATTAGCTAAGAATTGGTTTACATTTAGATAATATATATATATATATATATATATATATATGATTTTGGACTGTTTCTCTAACTGAATTTGTTTTGATTCGATGGGTTAGTGAGTTAAAACTACAAGTGGGTTTCTTTTGGTTTTTGGGATGTTCTTAACTTTCTGTTTCCTGATTGAATTTGTTTTGATTCAATTGGATTAGTGAGCTAAATTGCAAGGGGGGTTTGTTCTGGTTTTCGAATGGCTCTTATGGGTTGTGTATGAGGTTGGAGGATTTGAACTAAACCATGCAAAGGACATTCATAATAATGTGCAAGTAGGTATTACATATATAAGTTGCATGTGTTTAATGGTTTGCATTGCTTGCTGTTCTTCTGCGTAATGGTTGAATCTGTGCTTAGGTTGGTTTAAAACCCGGGTTGTGTGCGTTTATCGGTTTAATTGGGGGAATGAAAAAATAAAGTTGGCCTTTCATTGAAGATGTGACATCCCACATCGCCCAGGGAGTGATCCTTATATGTATATTCTCATCCTACCTAGCACAAGGCCTTTTGGGAGCTCAGTGGCTTCGGGTTCCGTTGGAACTCCGAAGTTAAGCGAGTAGCGCGCGAGAGCATTCCCAGGATGGGTGACCCATCGGGAAGTTCTCGTGTGAGTTCCCAGAAACAAAACCGTGAGGGCGTGGTCGGGGCCTAAAGCGGACAATATCATGCTACGGTGGTGGAGCGGGCCCGGGAAGTGATCCGTCTCGGACCGAAATGTGACAGAAGATGCTCAAACAATTGGAGTTTGTTTTATTAGAAAGATGGTTAAACATTCTGTTTTATTGGGAACATGCACACATAGAATTCATCTAAAGGAAGGTTTAGATTCTTTGAGGCTTTTTATCTGGAATTATGTCAATTTGGAATAAAGGAAAGAGATAAAACACAAACAAAGGAATTTGATTTGGGGGTTAATACTAAGATTGGGTCAATCAACATTTTATGTTTTCAAGTCGAAGTCATTCATTTTCGACAGTAAGTTTTCATTAGAATTGGGGAGAAATTCTGATGAACTACTTAATCTCACAAATTTGTAAAGCTAATCAAAAGTAGATTAACATTATATAATATGGTTTGAAACTCGGGTTTGAATCTGTGCTTAGGTTGGTTTGAAACTCAGGTTGTGTGAATTAGTTTATCTGTTTAATTGGGGGAATGAAAACGAATGAAACACAATGAGGGTTTAGAAAAGTGAAACCCTCAATGTGTTTCATTCATTTTCGACGAGAAGTTTTCATTGTGGAAAATTCTAATGAACTATTTAATTGTGAGAAATTCTAATGAACTACTTAATCTCTAGAAATTCTAATGAAATACTGAATCTCACAAATCTGTAAAGCTAACGGAAAGTAGTTTAACAGTAATGGAAACAGAGAATTTGAGAGATTCAATTTGTAAGCTACTTTGAAAATGCGTTTTCTAGATTAATCCAATTGAAAATGCATTACGTAATTAGAACCCGCTGCAACACGTGGGCCATTTTTCTAGTGAGAGCAAAAACAAATATAATTAGGACTCAGTATAAATCAAATAAACAGCGAGGGGCGTGTGAAAATGTGAGGACAAAGTTCCACATTGGTAAAGGACCAAACTATGCAAGAGATTATATGAAGTTAAACTACTCCCTATATTATCAATTAATTTTAAAATAGAACCTCAACTTTCTTCGTATACATTCGAAGAGGTGCAGATTGATGGATTGCCCTTCCTACTTTGAAAATCCTTTTCACTCGAAAAATTAAACTATTTACAAAAAGTAAAACAATGTACAAAAAGTAAACTTCAACCACCACGACTCCATTACATGAGAGCGAAAAACAAATATAATCAGGAAATAAACAGTCATGGCCCTAGGACGGGATCCTCGGGGTGTAACTTTTGTTTCTATTAGTTGTATTAATACCTTGCTTTTACTCAATGCTACTCATTGTTTTTAATTTATGCAGACACTTTCCAGTTCAGAGAGAGCTCCGCCTTGCTGGAATTCAGTGACCAACATAAAATAAAACAACTTATTCTTGGTTGGGTAGCCACATTCTCCGTGTGTGTGTATATATATATATATATTGGTCAATGCATCAGCATCCCTCATATCTCTCACACTTGCCAAATTGGCTTTAAATTGATATTCATGGATTTCGAGATTGGATTGGGTAGAATATATACATTGCTTGGATCGATTATGTAATGTCAAGAATTGAAAGAAAAAAGAAGATTTTGAGCTTGAACCACAATCTGATATGCCAATGCCACTTAGACCTTAACAGCCAAATTACACCAGATGTCTTCGGTAGTTTCTCCAACAAGCAATATTTTACTTTAAAGTAATATAAATGGAGGAGAGAAGGATTTGAACTCAGTGTATATGAAGAGTATTTTATTTTATTTTATTTTATTTTATTTTATTTATGTGGAGATTATATCCGCTATAGTTCTGCAACATAAATGAAAATCCATACCAACATAACTCTTCTACTTCGTTATTCGTATCCTTTCAACTTCCCACTCTTGTTAGATTCTTACTTCTAGGCAGTCGGTTTCTCTACCGGCAACGTACTACCACCACGGGGCTTATTTATTGATAACTATATCATTTTAAATCTGTGGAATTTTGTTAGAGATGAGAAATGAGTGATGAAGAGAGAAGTTGAGGAAGAAGGTGAGAAAATATTTTTACACTTCAAAGTTAAGTTTAGGATATGTCAATAATAAGGTCTAATAGTACTGTTCTTAATTATAAATGAGAGGTCTTAAGTTCGATTCTCATCAACAGCAGATTCGAACCAAATTATCGACTAGCCAAATGTGAGGTTTAGCCCACTCCCCCACTCTTTAGTGTAAATAATATCGAATATCTTAAAAAAAAAAGTTAGATTTAAAAAATGTAACTGGAAAATATTAAGTTATATACACCTTAAATTTTTTTGTTTGTTTGATGCATTCCCTTTCATTTGTCTTCCTTCCCTCCCTCACCTGAAAATATAACTGGAAGGTTAACTACCCTTCTAATACAAATGGTAGTAAACCTTGATCTATTTGACTTTTGCCCTTATTATACTATCTGCTTTCAACTTTTTAAAGTAACCTGGATATCACCTCAACCAAATGTAAACTAACTACTTGTCCCTTCACTTATTATTAACGTATCTTCACCGTACAAACATTATAATCGAAACCGTTTATTATCTTTATTATCAAAGATCCTACACACAACAAAATTATTCAATTTGGAAATCTTTTAACCATTCATATGCATAAAACAAATAAACAGTTCATCATGAAGATGCTACTTGTTACTAAAACCGTTGATTGGCTTTACATGAATGGATGACTAAAAAATCTCTGAATTGAAGAATTTTTTATAGATATGATTATGATAAAGAGAATGAACGATTCCGATTATAATGTTCATACTGTGGAGATACATTAATCGTAAGTGGAGGGACAAGTAAGTTCTCCAACGAGGCGAACACAAGCATTATCCTAAAAACTTTATGGCAAACACCGGTGTCCCCTTTGGGGGATGAGCTCATGCTCCCACTTACAAATAAGGTATCTGCTCCAATTCACGAATTTGCGAATGTGTTCCCTCACGTAAAACATACATCCATTATCAAGATCAAATACAACTCACATATGTGAATTTACCAAAAAGATGCAACCGAATATTCCGAGAACGAATTAACTCCAAATTCTCCTCTGGGTAAGGCTCAGGATACAAATATCTGCTCCAAATATACGGGATTGAACAAACAGCAGACTAAAGATAAAGTACAACCCACACACAATGGCCTTGGAAGTGCGTGTAAAATCTTAGTTTAATGATTAATTTCCCAATCTACATATCTAGAAACTATCATAAACTTGACCCTTCTCATTGCTTAAAACAAAGATGAAACAGGGAACAAAAAAAACCTCATCTCAAGAGCTTTCTCTTCATCATAAATAAATTTTGATAGCTTCCTCATCAAGTCTTTTATGTCGGCACCCGCTAGAGCATTGCTTATCTGTTAATATATATGAAATAATATGCCAGTCAAATACATGCTTTCGCAAAGATTATGTTGTGTTTGTGCAAATCTAAGTTTTCAAATAGGTTAATGCTGCTAAATATATCCCAGCATAAAGAAACCGACAAATACAACAGTTTGGCCAAATAATTATTGGTCTGAGCCATATGACATTGATGCTCCATCCAAAACTGTACCTAATACATGGCGGGTAAGAAGAAGATAGGGAATACATCCATGCGGCTAGCGGCCAAATTGATGCTTTCTGGTGGCTTAAGAGAAATCAGAACATAAGGACAGGACTAAATTGCCTTACCCACTATGAGGATCTTCAAGTTCCTTCTTCACCTCTTCAGGGAGATTGGCTAATCTAATAAACGAAACGAAGTCTCCCATGACCACTGCTATATCAAACTATCCTCCTAAATTATACGAATTGCAGTTAAAATGAACATAAAAATCCTCTTTAGAAGGTTATTGGAATTTCATACATGCAGCGTGTTATGTATGAATCGATTTATATAGAGAAGACAATTAAATTCATAATTTACAGAGAGGGGAGAAGATTACCAGAAAATTGAAGCATTTTCCTGAGAAACAAAGGGAGAGTGTTTGATAATTTGAAGAACAGAGAGCAAACAAATAAATACAAGGCTAGAAAATCCCCAAATCGATTAAAAAAACACACAAGACCATGCTGCCTAACCTAACCAAACAGTACAAAAAGATTTGTAAAATAATTTTGGCCTCTCAATCACCACATGCCAGCAGATATAAATGCAAGAAATAATAAAACATTGATTTTTTATCAGAATCCTGGACTCAGGAGGACCATGCTCGGGGCCTGTTCACCATCCCCACCCTTCCCTCTCTGTTTCTCTCCCCGAAATCATCACGACCCATTCTCTCTCTCTCTCTCACTGTCACCCTCCCAGTCACCGAATCAAACATTGGGGCACTAACATCCTAACCTCTCCCTCTCTCTTTCTCACTGTCAACCTCCCAGTCACATATGTATATGTGTTATATATCACAAACACGTGTTTTATTATTTTGCCTAAGAATATATTACAAAGGCACGGGTCATTTCGGAGACCCGCGGTAACATGTATTACATCTATGAATTGGGATATAGCAAGACAAAACAACACCACACTACATAAAGGATAACAAAATGCAACAGACTCAACCCCATAACAACTTAAACAACAACTAAACATGGAGATCAAATTTACAAGGACTAAAAAGCACTTTATCCCCTCCTCCTCCTCCTGCGTCTTGGCTGCCGCCTCCTGCTGAATTTCTCGACAAACCATTCACGCTTCTTGTTTGCCAGTGTATTCCCAGCAACCACCCCAACTATTAGACCACTGACAACTCCTGGCAGAACCACATACCAATCTAGTCCAATTTCGAACCCAGAGTCTTCATCTTCTTCCACGGCTGATGGTGGTGGCGGCGCTTCACATTTCCTTGACAAAGGCTTTCCACACAAACCCGAGTTTCCTTCGTATGAATCGTTTTCGAATGTGTCAAATTGTTTGCCAACTGGTATTGGGCCCCAAAGAAGATTATGGGACACATCCCAACATGCAAGGAAATTGAGTTGCGCCAGATTACTGGGGATCCTTCCTGAGAGCTGGTTGTGGGAGAGATCTAATGACTCGAGCATATTCAAGTTCCCCAACGATGAGGGGATTTGACCGGTGAGAGCGTTATTCGAAAGGTTAAGCAAAACAAGGCCTCTTAGATTCCCAATAACACCTGCTGGAATCTCTCCGTCAAATTTATTACCCGATAGATCTATGAGTTTGAGAAGATTTGGGGTCTCTTCATATTTCAGCACAACACCTTTGGCAAAGATTGTGAGCGAGAATGCATCTCTAAAGCGGGTTACAAATCCTTGTGAGTCGATTAAGGACAAGGTCTCAAAGTACGTGTGCTTGCTTTTGCCAACAAATTTCATGGAATTCCAGTTCTCAAAGTAGTTTGAGGGCAATATACCAGAAAAGTCGTTGTTAAACAAATCGATTATGCAGAGCTTGGGGAACTCATGGGTTGTTGCAGGGTTACCAATCACGCCATGAAATCCATTAGACCGCAAAATGAGAGCCCATAAGACTGGAAGTGCCCCCAACCAAGATGGGAAGATGTCGCTGATGTGATTGTTTGCAATGTTGAGAAGCACCAACTGAGTGCAATTGGCAATTGATCTTGGTAGCTTTCCCCCTAACTGGTTATAACTTAAATCAACCGATTCCAAACTACTATTTACAGTTGAACATAACGAAGGAAGACCACCGTGAAAACAATTGTTCCCCAGACTCAGTTGTCCAAGATTACTGGAGTTCCCCAAACACTGCGGAAGCTTGCCACTCAAGTTATTGTTGGACAAATCAAGAGTATGCAGATCATTCAAGTTGCAGAATGACGGTGATACTTCTCCACTATAACAATTGTCTGCAACATCATAAATTATGATGGATTGTGGCGGAATTGGCAGTGATCCTTGTAACTTGTTAAGGCGGAGAAATAAGTACAACAGATTCTGCCACGGAAAAGTGCCTGGATCTTGCTCAAACCCTGTTAAAGAGTTGTAAGCAAGATTGAGATTCAACATTGTTTCTCTAGTTGCATTCCACAACCACTTCGGTATTTGGCCCCGAATGTTGTTGTTGGAAAGGTAGAGGGTGGTCAACTCGTATTGATCATGTAAAAATCCTGGAAACTCGGTCAAGTTGCACGAATCCAGCCTTAGACTCTGAAGCTTAGGAAAAGCAGCGGTCATATTGGTTTTGAAATTCAGAGATAACTTGTTAAATGATAAACGTAGATCCTCTAAAAATTTGAGCTTAGAAAGTTGATCAACTTCAACCAATCCACTCAAGTTGTTATCGGAAAGGTCAAGGAATTGAAGATCTCGTAATCGGAAGAACGATTGAGGAATTTCTCCATGTAATTTGTTATATCTGAGGTCTAGATGGCTTAGTTGGGACAAGTTCATGAGCCAAGAAGGGATTGGACCAGTCATTTCATTGTGCCCCAAGTTTAGGTATGCGAGTTGGGTCAAGTTAGCCAGAAAAGCTGGGAAGTCTCCCCTTCTAGCATAACAAAGGCCCAAGTGGGAAAGGTTTGTTAGCTTTCCAACCCAAAACCAGGGATAAGAAGGTAATTGACTTGTGGAAAAGTTTTCGTGAGAGTCGTAAAATGCGGAAATGTCAAGGTAACTGAGTTGGGTAAGGTTTTTGAGTGAGGATGGAAGACTAGGATAAAAGGTACAGTATGAGAGTTCTAGCACATTTAAGGAATGAAGGTTTCCGATAGAAGAGGGCAATTGACCATAGAAATTCGTGTTCGAAACATCCAATGTCTTGAAGGAATTGGTCTTGTTGAAGTTAGGAAAATAACCGGTTAGGTTCAAATTGTCGGACAGAAGAAGAACTTGTAAGCTTGGTAGGTGGAAAACACCAACTGGGAATTCCCCATACAACCCACATTGAGCGAGTCTGAGGGATATGAGAGAAGATGCATTGACCAAAACATCAGGCAGAGTGGAATATATGTCTACCAAATCAAGATGAAGTTGTTCAATGTTCTTGGTCACATTTTGAACTAGGCTTATCAAGTTGGTCTTGGTCAGTTTCAAAATGTTTTTACGGTTGGGAAACTTCTGACTGGTTGACAGAGCAAGGGTTGAGAGCTTGGATAGCATTGAAATTTCTGATGGAATTTCGCCAGAAAAAAAAGACTTTGAAAGGTTGAGATACGTTAGGCTCGCAAGATCATGCCCCAATCTTGATGGTATTTGGGAAAAATTGAAGTTGTTATCTGAGAGGTCAAGACTCTGCAAGTGAACAAGTTGAAAGAGGCTGCTGCTGGAGTTGATAGAACCATAGAGACAGCTACTTCTTAGGTCAAGGCCAATAACATGGCCAGAGACCTCATCACACTCGACACCATCCCACGAACAACAGTCACTTGTCTGATTCTGAGCATCTCCTTCTGGTGTCCAAGATGCAACCTTTGGATAAGCAGAAGGAAGTGCAGAAGCTGACTCGTCTATCGTGAAGCTGTCGTTGAATTGCAACAAGGCAGAGCGCTCATCGTCGTGACAAATTGTCTGCGTCTGCACAGAGAGAGAAAATTGAGTAGCAATGATTAATAGCAAAGTAAAACAACGTACAGAAATGAACTTCGATCGGCGCGATTCCATTCCCATGACAACTTATGTTTTCTGTTATGGAAGTGTTTATGGCTTTCGCATAATTACGGATGCAGAAATCAACGTCCTTTTATAGACCAAGCCCATTCCCATTTCTCCTTATTGTAAATAATATCGTTTGTTCAAAAAGAAAAAATAAAAAATAAAAAACAACTGATTGAATCACATTATTGCTAGCTCATTGTGAGGTTAAGTCAGGGTCCTCTCTACCTTAATGTATAATATCATTTGTTCAAAAAAAAAAAAAATCATTTGACAACTAATTTAATTACATTATTATCCGCGTACGAAAGACATTTTTTTATAACTGGCATTACAGCCTCTTAAGATGCAAATTGCATTATCCCAACTTGGAACCTACCACTCTTGTTCCTTAAAGACTTAAAAAGTAAACTGTATGACTTTTTCACTATTTTAGGTTATGTGTCAATGAGTACCCCACCATTTAGACAACCATTTTTTCTAATTATTACATTTTTTATGTTAATTTGAAATGAATGTCTCACTCCATAACTTCAAGACCGTTCTTCAAATCAACGTAATACATCAATCAGGATCCTCATATATATAAATAGTTGATTTTTCAAACTTGTTGAAATTTGATTAGTTCAACTTTCTCATCTTTTGAAATTTCTATGGAAGAATAATCCTTTGGATGCCAAAAATCTTTTGGTATAGCTAACTGATATGACAATCTTCATTCCTAACTTATATTGTATGCGTGTTGACTGTTAGGTATCCCATATCTATGAAGTTTCTTGATTAGGAAAACTAATGAAAAGGGTTTAAAAACTTTGAGTTTTAATCAAAATGACAAAAGGGTGTTGTGAGTGAATAGTACCAGGAGTGAATTTTAGAGTAAAATTGTCATTTTTTGTTAAAGAGTGTTTCATTTAAACTCCCTTCTTGATTCACCAAGCACCCACGCACATCCAACTACAACCAAACTATTGTGTTTAGTTTATGATTCACTAGTCTTCATGCACATGCTCACGAGCGTGCATAATGCATTTTTTGAATCACAGCATGCTACGCATGACTTACATGTTTTAAATGTATTTATATGCGTAAATTGACAAAAGAAAAGTCAAATATTTGAAGTAAATGAATAATCTTAGATCATGCTAGAAGAAACCCCTCATAAATCAATTAAAGCAGCTGAATCCACATAATAAAATCGATCTCCATTGAATTTATATTAAGAATAGAGAAAATAATATTTAATAAACAACTGATTGAATCACATTATTGCTAGCACATTGTGAGGCTAAGCCCACCCCCCTCTCCCTTAGTGTAGATAATATCGTTTGTTCAAAAATAATAATAATTTGACAACTAATTTAATTACATTATTATTCGCATGCAAAAGACTTTTTTTATAACCAACATTACAACCTTTTAAGATGTTTGAACGTATTTAAAAATAAGAAAATAATATTTAATAAACAACTGATTGAATCACATTATTGCTAGCCTATTATGAGGTACTAATTATTTGGAAAAAAAAAAAAAAAACTGTCCAAAAGAATATTAATTATTAAATAACATTGTTAAAATGACGAAAATACTCCTACCACATTTGATGCATTATTTTGGAGGCATTTTTGTCCACTTATTTTTAGTGAAGCTTGTGACCCCTAAAACAGTATTCACTTTAGGCTTGGCTTTTTATTTAGAGATGAAATTGAAATTTGAATACAAGAAAGCAAACGTGTCCTTAACAAACTTGGAAATAAAATAACCCACATCTCCATCCTCATTGCAGAAGGAGAGTCCAATGGAAAAAGTTGCTTAGCTTCCTGAAACCCTTTTCCTTGAGTTTGGTTGTGCCATTTGATTATTATTTTTATTTAGGTAAGAAATTAACTTAGCTCCTCAATAGATGAGATTAAGGAGGAGTTTCTTCTCAACATACTTTGTTACTGATTTACAAAACTTCGTTCACCTGGTGAAAACCGTTCATATTATAAATCACATTATAAAGATTTTATAGTTTATTATTATTATTATTTTGTAGTTATGACCTTTATAATATGATTTACCTTATACACGATTTCGATTATATGCATGAAGTTTTGTAAATCGGTATAACAAAGCATATGAAGGAATTACTCCTCCTCAATCTTAAGGAGTCAAGCTTTCCTCTTTAATGTGATTCAAATGCCATACATAAAACATGTGGATACCACCAAAAAAGAAAATTTGAAATTTTAAAGGGCAATAACAATTCTCTGTTAATAATCCTATTTATCATTTCTCCGACAAAAATTAATCAAAATCATT
Source organism: Pyrus x bretschneideri (assembly GCF_019419815.1). Lineage (NCBI taxonomy): Eukaryota > Viridiplantae > Streptophyta > Magnoliopsida > Rosales > Rosaceae > Pyrus > Pyrus x bretschneideri. The sequence goes on from NW_025999413.1 coordinate 7,139,942, forward strand.
CATTACTCCGGCAAATGTCCAACCCTCCCCCCAAACCTCAAAGCAATCCCAAATGGTTCACCACTCTCAAAAGACCAATTTTATTTTCTTTCTTCCGGTTTAGGGATGACAATGGTTCGATTTGGGAACGAAAATGTTATATCCATCCCCATAACTATTATATATAATTTTCTTTCTCACATAGTGCAACTATTATATATAATTATATATATATATATATACACTATTATATTATATATAATTCGGTTCGGATTCAGGGAATGATATGGATTGGAGACCTCTATAACCATATCCAAAACAATAACCGAATATTTTTCACAGTTTTTCCCATATCCAAAATATCCCCGAACTTTCATATCCAAATCCAATTCATTTGAACGATTATCCACGGTTATCTATTTAAACTTTCAGAAGGGATGGTTAAATTTTGTCACCTTTGTTAATGTAACCATGACAGGGATCTTAGATGTGTCAAAGTGCAGAAATTCCTCGTCACTTACATCAACCTCTGGTAGCTCATCGCCTGATGCACCAGCTGCAACATTTACTCTTGGGATGCCTGTATATGCCCGTATCGCTCAAAGCAGCCTTTGGGAACATCAGTTTCTTTTCCTTTCATTTTTTCAGGAAACAACAATTAAGTGCACTTTAACTCTTGTTCCTTGCTAGTCACACTAAATTTAATGTGTAAAAATTAAGATAGACAATGAAATTATGAAGACACTTTAGAGCCTTTGGGAACATCACAAGATACGAATCGTTATAAAGACTGGTTTGCAAGAGCACTAAGCTCAAACTAGGAAATATCAGGATAGACTAATTTATTTATGTTCAATGACATTATATAAGTAATGTATAAAGAAAATCAAGTACCTTTATAGCAGCACCTAGGGCATCTAGAAGATTCCCATCTGAACTGACAACAAGGCCGTCAATGTAAAGATCCCAACAGATCTTTCCTTCCACAACTACCAGAGAGGAGAGATCAATTCCAGCACCTGAGACAAACAAAGGCACCTACATTTTCAACTCTGCAGTTGGATTAAAATACGCTCAACCGAGAATCCATTGCCAAAAGAGAAAACAGACCAGATCCACTTTTACCACCCAACAGGCAACGTCGAAGAGCCACAGAGAGTTCTGCTGACAGCTCCTCACCCCCTCTACCCTGCAGAAGTAAAAAAACAACAGCTTTACAATAAGTATAAATGCATGTAAAAGTAAGTATGCGCTTAACATCAAGACCGTGGTTATACCTTCACATTGGCAATGACATCTGCAGCACCCAACCTGACCCTTGCCAAACCATTTGCCTGGGCAACGGCCACAAAGAACGGAAATTATAACAAAATAAGTAAAATTTCATGTCACACCAAAAAATAAAATCCATTATTTTTAGTGAAACATATGACATATATTAACCTGGGAAATAACTCCAGTTTTCACACTGATGGGCCGAGGAGTCAATCTTTTTCGGCCATCAGAACGAATGTCCTGAGTAATGCCACCCTATATAAAATGCTTTTCTCCTATGGATAATCCCACCATTTCTGAACATATGATATGAAAATACATTTCTGATCTAATTAACTTCATAAATATCAAGGAGATGCTTTCAATATAGCTTGGACTATTAATTAAGCATGCATTTGCGGACTTTATGGTTTTTAAACAGAACAATTTGGCTTTTCCACTTATTTTTCCAGACTGGAATGTAGATGAAGAGATGCTACTGCTCGAGGTATTGAAAAAACTGATTTCTTGTTTCAATTATTATGATAAACTTATTTTTTTTCTCCTGTGCAACTAATAAATTTTGTCTACTATCACTTGTTCTTTGATGTTGCTGTTTATGGTATTGAAATGTATGGATTTGGGAGTTGGACTGAAGTTTCTGAACATGTTGGAACGAAAACCAGACAACAATGTATTGATCATTACAAAGCTATATATATGAACTCTCCATACTTTCCTCTCCCAGTAAGACCAGTGTTCTAATTAATGCATGTCCACACGCCACACGTGATATACACACACGAATTATATAAAAAGCAAAAATTATTACTAATAGTTTTCATGATATCCCCTTAGGACATGTCTCATGTTATGGGAAAGAGCAGAGAGAAGCTTCTTGCTTTTGCTAAGGGGTCTGATGAAATCAAGAAAGGTTAGTTCGCGTTGAGTCCATATTAGCTGAGGCCTGAAAGCAGTTATGCTTTGGTGTATGATTTATGATTTAAGATGCATCAATAGTTTAAGATCTTTTGTTAGGTAATTTATATTCAAAGGATCCACGAATTGTTTTCGAATGCCCTGTTTCATCTGTTTGTCATGGATAGTGAAGTCATTTGAATTAATTAGAATGTCTGTCTCATCTGTTTCTCCTTTCTCTGCAGAATTTCCCATGCTTGTGGAGATTACATTGAAAGAAGTGTCTGCCTTTTCTGCAGGAATCATGTATGGTATTTTTTATTATATTTTGTACCTACGTTGGTATCAAGCGCTTGTTCCATATCTTCTTGTCTAATTTTGTTTCTTAATTTTCTTAGTCAGATGTGAAGAATCAAAGAAGAATCCAACTTCCAAATCATCGTCGCAGTCAACTGCTGGTACACCAACCAACATTCTTGAGGCAGTTTTTAGCTCTTGGGCAATCTCATTTTTGTCGTATGTGGTTACGCATGACTGGAAATGTCTGATCTTCTGTTTTGCATCAGATGTTGCCAAAGGGTTGGTCCCAGGTGCTGTAAAGAAGGCATCCAATAAAAAGCAGATTAAGGACAAGACCAAAGTCGGTAAAGTGGAAGGTATGATTTTATGGTTACTTTCTGTTTCACAATTATTGCATTTGTAAACATACGCATATCTACTTCTACATGTCTTTAGAATTTCAGTGACTGACTTTCTTTAAGCATTGGTAATGTATCTCCGTGAACTTTATTGCCCAGAAGTTTTTTCCCCACAGATTATTTGTTGTCACTTAAATATTCATTTTATACATGATATATATTTACATACTTATGTATTATTTATCATGTATTTGGTTTAAAGCTTAATTTTATGTTATGTTATCAGCAGAAACTCAGGTTGACCGAAGCGTTGGAGAAAAAAAACTAAGGAGTTTAGTGGAAGAGGGACCTTCTGTGACAGAATTAAGCGGCTATAATTTCAAGACGCAAGAGTTTGAAATGAGTATGACAATGATGCTGAGCAGATTCTGGCAGATATGGAATTCAAGGATACTGACACTAATGCTGACCGTGAATTGAAACTACGAGTTTTGCATGTCTACGCCAAACGGTATTATATGGCTACTATGATAGATTAACGCTGATGGGTCTATTTTCAAAATCATAGCAATTATGAAGAGGGGAACAGTTTAAAATTTTAACAAAATGAAGTGATTATTTTCGTTACGTTCAGAAAATTTATACAGAACTTTATTTCTTTGTCATAATTATTGCAAATGCTAGGCAGAATGTCACAAAAACTTTCATACAAGTAATACTGTTATCTCATCACTAAAACGAGTTAGCCTTGCTGCCTGATGCACCAGCTGCAACATTTACTCTTGGAATGCCTGTTTCGCTCAAAGCAGCCTTTGGGAACATCAGTTTCTTTTCCTTTCGTTTTTTCACTTTAGTTGGAAACAACAATTAAGTGCACTTTAACTCAATTTGTCGAGAAATTTTTTTTTGTATCCGTAACACAAGTGATATATCACGTGTTATTATATAAGTGGTAAAAAATTTAATTTTTATGTTATTAATTTTTCATACAAAAAATCTTACTATTTGTATACAAACACATGATGAATTATCTTGTGTTCTAAGCATATTGAAAAAAATTTCCAATTTGTTGACCCACCGTTTCTCTAGATACTTCCCAGTTCCCACATCGTTTTTCTCACCGCTAAAACCCTCACAGCGCTGCTTGCCTCCACTCTCCCCGTCTTCCTCCTCGCCTCATCTGCTAAAATCTTTTCGATTCAAACATTTGACCGAACACTAACTTTTGAAAATCGTTATAAGCGTTAAAAAAAGTATCATTTTGCACTCTTTTTTCTTTATTTTTCACTAAAGCCTCGTTGTCTAGGATCGAATTGAAACATGTAACTCTTGAAGGTAGAATATAGATTACTCATTAAAGAAACTTATCAATTTCAATCACTCTGCTCAAAAAATGGGAGAATTAGTGCCATGCCCTGATCTTGAGAATCCTCTAGAAACATGCTAACATTTGGAACATCAAAACATGATGGCAAAATCAATAAACAAGGCACCACTAAGTCCACATTAGATAGTCAGCGGAAAGATAGTTTTTAATAAATACTAGTTCACTGTTTAAAACTGAAAACAATTACCAATTAAATTTCCTTTATTCAATCCTTCAAAAGAAATCTGAAAATTGAAAACTAAAAATCAAAGAGAAATGTTGTAAACACTCTAGTTTTCTAACCATACACACATCTGTTTAATCCTAGTCGTTGTTTTTGTTTCATCTTTTCAATGCACTGATTAGATATAATGACGTGTGTGTAATAGGAGAGACAAGTGTGTGGTTATTATTTCCCAAAAGGGTTGGACAATAAATTGGTATGAATTTGTTATTCATGAAATTGGAGTCTGAAATCTCTCATTTACAATTAAAGAGTAATATCACTAAACCGCAGTACTAAATAACTTCATTTCTCAAAATTAAAAACTAAAAATTTAGGTCATCAAAAGGACTCTTATTTTTTCGGATTATGATGTATTCTTTTGCTTTTATTTATTTTTATGTCCGAATTAAATATGCTTAGGATCTCACATAATTAAAGGTGGAGAAATCGACGTCCCTTTTTTTGTAGACAGTATATACAAAATTGTTTCTTTCAATGAGATACGGGAGCTATAGACTACAAAAGAATCCAAAAAAATAGTGATCCTAAACATACACGAAGTCAAGACGGTGGAGAAATGGGTGGTGATCGTGAACATAATAATTTGCTCAGACCATCGCTTTAAGACTTGAAGTCAAGTCATCGTTTGATAAAATCAGCCCATCCCCATCACTTGAAGACTAGAAGTCATTCATCGTTTGCATGTAATAATTTACAAACTCGATGGTTTAGTTTTATCTGTATGTTTGTTTGATCTTAAAGAATGTGAACATAATACTTTGAGCAGATAAAATCACTTGAAGACTTGAAGTCAAGTCGTTATTTGCATATGTGACTCATCTCAACGCTTATTTATCTTTTTAATACAAGTCCTAATTCAGTATATATATATATACACACACACACACACACACACACACTCCATACCTCAATTTATTTATCGTTATACTTACTTATCTCATGTTAATTACATGAGTTGAAGTTCTTCCATGTTGTAGGATTTACAATATATACACACAATTTATTCAATAGTACGTGAATATTAATTAATTTAGCCTTCAATTTAGGTTTAGTATTTTATTTTCTCGAGCTTTGCACACATAACAATCAATTAATTGTCACTCCTACTAATAAAAATGTCACTGAGGCTCCTATCATTTTCATAAACAAAGTGACTTTTGTTCCACTAATCACGGGCATGAGGTCTCATGAACCAGATTATAAGCCACTGATCATCAACATAAACGTTCTTGTGAAGCTAACCATGCATTCAAAGTTACAGGCCGACAAATCGATGGAAGTCTTTCGGAGCTAGCTAATATCCTATTCAGCACTTACACATATTTTTGGGTGTGCACAATATTAATTATATATTGCAAGATTTAACATGATTAATTTTATAGATAAAGTTTAAAAAAAGGAACATTTTGGATGCGGTTCCTAGCAATATTCTTTGATTGAAACCTTGTGTGTTTTTAGTTTTTGATCGAAGTTCCTGACATTAATGTAATAGTGTAGGTTACTATATTTTTTTAATTAAAAATTTAAATTTGTATTTGTTTATATCAATGAGATTTTAAATAAAATTCATAATTTGTGGGATTAAAAATAATAAAATATAAATTATACTCTCTCTCTTATATATTGTGTGTGTGTGTGTGTGTATGGGTACATTTATCAAAATTAACAACAAAAAAATTATTGTACCAAAACATGAGTACATTCTTCAAAATACAGAAAGAAGAAGATATTAGGCTTAATAACATTAGTACATTTCTTCGATTAAACTTGACATGGATACATTCTTAAATCAACGAAAAAGAATGTACCCATATAAGTTTAAAAATGGATTAAAAAATTTTGAATAGATTTTATATTAAAAAATTGGGTACATTTTATAGAAATTTTTTTGTACATTTTATATTAAAAAAGGGTACATCTTACATATAACAAATTGGTATATTTAAGAATGGGTACATTTAAGATTAAAAAAAATTGAAAATTATGTGAATGGGTACATTTAAGATTAAAAAATTGTTGGCATAAGAGTCATCTTCAACGAAAATTTTAATTTTATAGCTTAGGGTCTAATGTTTTTATTTTTCTTTAAAGATCAACATTATTTGTAACCACTCACCTAGCTTTAAGCTTATCGAAAGAAAGCAATGCGGAATGGAGTTCAGTTCCTGTTCCTCCCCGTTGATCCTTCTCAGCCCTTCGAAGCTCAATAACCAGAAGTGTGGCAAGAGCAAACAACACAGCCTTGATAGGAGCATATTCATGCGACTTAAAAGGTTTGTTCTCGTGCATTTACGTTATGTTTCTCTAGTTATTTTAGTCCTTTATGCTTCTTTTGTGTGTTTTCAGGTTCTAAGGGCAAGGTATGCAAAATGATGCCTTTTGGAGCATTTTGGAGCAAAATCGGACTTGGATTGGATAGCTTATATTTGGAGCAAAAGGAATGGACGAAATTAAAGACCAAACTATCATAACCACCTATCATTACTTATCATCACTTAACATATCATTCATTTATCACTTAACATATCATTCATTTATCACTTAGCATATCATTCATTTATCAATTATCAAACCATTCACTTATCACTCACCACATATCATTCATTTATTACTTAACATATCATTCATTTATCATATCATTCATTTATCACCACATATCATTCATTTATCACTTATCATAACCATACACTTATCACTTATCATACTCATAATCATCTACACATTTCAACCATTTAAAACATTCCACATGCTTTCACAACTTAATTCACATGCACATTCATCCACCTTTCTCCAAAGAACATCTCACATGCATTTCCACCTTCCTACTTCATCATTTCACCACCTTCTCCATCTTTATTCCACATGCATTTATCATAATTCACCCTAGCTACCACCATTCACACACACATGCACTTATTCTTTCATCATTGAACCACCAATTCAACACATGCATTCACACACCCTTTAATCATCCCCCCTTTAAGTTATGATTTTATTTCCTAACCCTACATGCATTATTTATTAACTCTTCATCATGCATCCACATTCATTCCAACACAAAACACACACATGCACTTATTCTTTCATCATTGCACCACCAATTCACCCACATGCATTTCCAACCATTCACACCCCTTTAATCATTCTCCTAGCTATCATTCACATGCTCTCCCATCCATTCTCTCCCTATATAAACCACACACACTTCATTCATTTGCATCATTCAATTCATCCCACACTTCCATTCATTCACTTAACATCTCATTCACAACACAACACTCCACAAACACATCCATTCTTTCTCTCTAGCCGTGAGTTTCTCTCCCTTAGAATCCAAAAACCATCTTCCATTTCCATCACTCCCCACTCCATTCCACACTTCCATCCCCCCAACCAACTATCCCTAGACCTTATGCTACAATAAAGAGGAAGATAAGAGGGCCTAAACGTTCATACAATTCAAGTTTGAGTTGTTGGAATGTTTAGGTGTTTCTTTGATTTCAATGTTTAAATTCAATTCTCTTTGTTTTGTACGGAAGAGAAGAGTGCCTAAACGTTCATACAATTCAAGTTGAGTTGTTGGAATGTTTAGGTGTTTCTTTGATTTCAAAGTTATGAGGAACTAAACCCCCTTTAGCTAAGGGGTGATTCGAAACTATGTTTATGTTTGCAATATGAATTGATTAACTTTCGTTGGAATTTCATAAGTTGTGGATTCAATTTGTTTAACCGTTTGATTGATAACTTATTTATGTATGTTTATTGAGAATGCGCGCTTAATTTTCATGCATGAATATGACGCTAGAATATAAGTGAGTTTCACCTAATCGTTATGAACTTATATTCACAAGTAGTGGAGGTTGCTTATAAACAATCGCGTTAAATAAATTCTTGGCATAAGTTTCATGCAATCATAGTAACGAATGCCTCGTCAACATTTATAGTTTTCATTGAACGTAATGATCTTTGATTGTATCTTTATTATGATGTCATGTAAGGAACTTTTGAAGAATGCTTTGGGTTGTCGTATGATGTCATCCAATTCATTAACTTAAGGAAAACTTGACGGTTAATTTAAGCGGACCTAATTAACCCGGGGTGTTGAGAAATCATAATTTATCGAAAGACCAACTGAGAATCAATCTTGTATGCAAGTGTAACATGTGTGGAGAAGAACCCCTTGGCTATTCCATCATCCATATTTTCATCTCATTCATATTTACGTTTTGCCTTTAATTACAATTTGTCCATTTAATTTAATCTCGTCCAAACACAATCCCCCCTTTACTTTATTGTCAAATTAGTTAGAAATCAATTTAGTTTGTGTTTTTAAAGAATTTTGAGTCTTTTGGTTTGTCTTAATGTTTTAACGTTTAGTTTCACATTCTTTGAGTCTAGTTTAGTGTTTTATATTGTTTTTACGTTTTTGAGTCAAAATCCAAGTGATTAACAATCCCTCCTAATCCCCGGTCCAGAACGATCTCTACTTATACTTATACTACAATTGTCAAAAAGAGGGTTTAATTTATTACACGGGAGCGAAAAACAATTTAATCATCAAGAAAAAAAAAAAGTCATGGAATCTTCGTGATTTACCTTGTATTGTTTGTTTTTTCCTCGACAACGTCATTCATTGTTCTTCATTTGCACATACACTTTTTCTCACGCCCCAATCTTAAGATACATTCAAAATTAATACATATTTTTTGGTGCACACAGTATTATTTATGGTTGCAGAATTTAACATGATTAATTTTAATGTTGTAAGGTTATTGATTACTATGTTGTAGTGCCGATAAGGAAATAACATATCAAAGGGAAGAAGAGAATTTGTTTCACGTTGAATAATTTGTCTAGAGGAATGATTTCCTTTTATAGATTTCATCATACATTTTCGAAAGAGTTGTGAGACTTGTATGAATGGTCTTATCCATTCATGATAAGACATATAGAAGGGTATAACACTTATGACAAGCCATACCTCTTATCATACCCTTAGGTTAAGTGTATATTAGTACTTCTCCATACGGCTCTTTGTACGTTTCCCACAAACGGTGCCAACTATTGGAGCGAAAAATTTCGTCTCCTCCAACAATAATATTGTAGCCTTGTTGAGAAGCTTAGACACTATCTTCACTTGTCATCAATGAGAACGGATGGACTTGCAAGAAAACACTCCGAAACTCGAGTTGATGTTTGTTCACTACGTTTGTAAAACATAGAACGATCTCATACCTCCTTTTTTCCCTCATTCTAGTGGGATTCTAGGTCCTTTATAATAGGCATAAAATTCTTGGGCTCCAAGTCCCAGTTTCCTTGTATTTCTCCATGTTCTATGGGGTGGGTATTATGTTGCTTGATTGTAACTCCACTCCTCATGTTTAGCATGCTAATGGCTTATTTAGTGGAGAAGTAATTTTTGGGTCCCACAAGACTATAGGTAATTTCCCAACCTTAAAACAAGGCAAACAATATTTTTATTATAACTTTAATACGGGGCTTTGCACTTGGCTTTGCCTTTATACCAACATTCACCAAAGTGCAGTTTGTTGCAGGTTTTACAAGCCTCTTTTTGTGCCTTCCCTGTTACCATTGTGTTTCACAATTCACCAAATTGTCACTAGTCTTAAAACTACATTTCTTATCATAGTTCTTCCAAAACTTCATCTCCTTAGAATTACTAGCTTTTGAGCTTTCTCTAGACTGTAATTTTAGGATAGAAAATGCACTTTTGGTCATTCCTCCTTGAGCATGCTTAATCAGTCTTAGCCCAAAACCCTTGAGTGTTGCAACAACCTCAGGAGCTCATACAAATTTTTAGTCCACTCAAGCACAAACACTATATTATCATAGGTCCTAGTGAGATTGCCCTTCTTACTTTGAAATTCTTTCTTTCACTTAAAAAAGATTACATGTTCGACTAACATGAATGACGTTGATTTCTCTACAATTATGGGAGAGCCATAGACTTCCCTTTAATTATAAACCAAATTGCCTTGATAATGGAGTGGCGGTGATAGAAGTTATTTATTTATTTATTTATTTTTTGGCAAATTATTTAATGGTTTATTTTTAGTTACGACTTTGGAACTCGATTTCATCTCACTTTGCTTCATATAATTCAAAAGTAGCAACTTTGTTCCCTGAAACTCAAAAGTCACTCCACTTTGCCCCCTCGAACTCGATTTTGATTCCATTTTACCTCCTGAAACTTGAAAGTCGTTTCGATAAAACTCATAATTCGCTCCACGTTGTCTTAGATCTGTTAATTTCTTATGTGGTTGATTTGTGTGCACTAGGCTAATCAATTTCATTTTTATATTTTTCATCTCTTTAATTTCTTTTAAACATAATATTGTCTGATTGTTGAATATATGTTAACGTATAGTGGAAATTTATAATCAAATTTATTGCACATGTGACATAGATTTATTGGGTGTTGGGTCCCACATATATTTTAGAAGGCATCCTATAAGTTTAAAAGGAAGAAATAGCCCACAAGTCAAAGTGGAACGAATTCTGAGTTTCAGATAGTAAAGTGCAAGTTTTTAGTTACAATGGGCAAAACGAGATCAAAATAAAGTTTTAGGAGACATAGTTAAAAATGAGCTTATTTAATTTTGCTATTTCTCGATGTTACTCAATTGTTTTTTCTTTGTATAGATACAAACACTTTGCCACGATGACGAAAAAAGTTATTATTTTTCAAATTTCATCATTCATCGAGTTGAGCAAAAATATGGTTCAAGAGTATAAGTCTTAATTAATAGTGGGACAAACACTAATCCCTTGACGAGAATGTTTGTGATGATAGTCAAGGGCGTGTAATTTGGTTCAAGCCTTAAAACTGGCACAAAACAAAGGTAAATAATTATTAATGTTATTGAGGAGAATGTTTCTGGTGACAGTCAAGGGTGTGTAATTTGGTTCCAACAAAGACTTTAAGCTTGAAAAGTGGGAGAAACCAAAGGTAGATGGATTAGCATTTTAGCAATATGAATTAATGGAAAAGTATGAGCGGAACATGAGTTCAGCTTGATAAACACCAAAGAAATTAATGGAAGAGTCCATGCATTATGCATACGACTAGAAGGGAGATGGAAGAGGAGGGGAAATCAAATATACTTTCAACAAATTTTGTTCAATATAGATCGCCGACTTGGTTAATAAGATCCAAATGGTTTATACATCCCTTCCAAGGGGTACAGATCGATAGATTGCCTTTCTTACTTTAAAAATCTTTCTTCACTTGTAAAATATTTTAAGTTCGACTAACATGAATGGCGTTGATTCTCCACAATTATGGGAGGGAAATGCTAAAGAAACTCTCTCAAAAATGGGACTTTTAATAAACTCTCTGTCACCTCACAGTTTAATCAATTCCCGTGCCAATATTATAAAACATTGTGCTAAAAATATAAGGTGGCAGACAGTTCATGAAGGTCCATCGACTTCACTTAGCATTTCTCTTATGTGAGAGCCATAGACTTCCCTTTAAACATAAAACAAAATTGCCATGGTAATGGAGTGGCGGTGGTCAAAATTTACTTTTTGTATATTGTTTAATTTTGCTGTTACTCGATGCTACTCAACTATTTTTCCCTTGTATGGACTCAGAAACTTCCCCACGATGACGAAAAAAGTTGTCATTTTTCAAAATTTCATCATTCATCGAGCAAATATGATTCAAGACTATAAGACTTAATTAATCAGTAGGACTAACACTCTCAAGGGATTAGTGTTTGTCGTTATAGTCAAGGTCGTATAATTTGGTTCAAGACTTTACCAAAGGTAGATAGATTAGCATTTTAGCAAGATGAATTAGTGGAAAAGTATTAGTGGAACATGAGTTCAGCCTAGCGTCAGAAGGGAGATGGTATGGAAGAGGTGGGGAAAGGAACCGACTCCGATGAGAGCTCCAACTACCGTTTTCATTTTTATTTTTTATTTTTTATTTTTTACAACTTTAAAATGGAAACTTCATCATTCATCAGAGTAACTGTTGTTCGTGTGATGGTGTTGAGTGCGATAAAGAGTCTGGCCACGTCATTGGCCTTGAACTCGGCAGCAGCTGTCTCTATGGTTTTATCAACTACAACAGTAGCCTCTTCCGACTTGTGCACTTGCAGAGGCTTGATCTCTCAGATAACCACTTCAGTTTGTCATCGGAAATCTTCGTTTCTTAACTATATTTGGCATCTACTATGATGTATGTTTTTGTTTTTATTTATTTTTATGTCCGAATTAAATATGCTTAGGATCTTACATAATTAAAGGTGGAGAAATCGACGTCCCTTTTTTTGTAGACAGTATATACAAAGTTGTTTCTTTCAATGAGCTACGGGAACTATGGACTACAAAAGAATCCAAAAAAATAGTGATCCTAAACATACAAGAAGTCAAGACGGTGGAGAAATGGGTGGTGATCGTGAACATAATAATTTGCTCAGACCATCGCTTTAAGACTTGAAGTCAAGTCATCGTTTGATAAAATCAGCCCATCCCCATCACTTGAAGATTAGAAGTCATTCATCGTTTGCATGTAATAATTTACAAACTCGATTGTTTAGTTTTATCTGTATGCTCGTTTGATCTTAAAGAATGTGAACATAATACTTTGAGCAGATAAAATCACTTGAAGACTTGCAGTCAAGTCGTCGTTTGCATATGTGACTCATCTCAATGCTTATTTATCTTTTTAATACAGGTTCTAATTCTGTGTATATATACTCCATACCTCAATTTATTTGTCGTTATACTTACTTATCTCATGTTAATTACATGAGTTGAAGTTCTTCCATGTAGTAGGATTTACAATATATACACACAATTTATTCAATAGTACGTGAATATTAATTAATTTAGCCTTCAATTTAGGTTTAGTATTTTATTTTCTCGAGCTTTGCACGCATAAGAATCAATTAATTGTCACTCCTACTAAAAAAAATGTCACTGAGGCTCCTATCTCTTTCATAAACAAAGTAACTTTTGTTCCACTAATCACAGGGATGAGGTCTCGTGAACCAGATTATAAGCCACTGATCATCAACATAAACTTTCTTGTCGAGCTAACCATGTATTCAAAGTGACAGGCCGACGAATCGATGGAAGTCTTTCGAAGCTAGCTAATATCATATTCAGCACTTACACATATTTTTGGGTGTGCACAATATTAATTATATATTGCAAGATATAACATGATTAATTTTATAGATAAAGTTTAAAAAAATGAACACTTTGGATGCGGTTCCTAGCAATATTCTTTGATTGAAACCTTGTGTGTTTTTAGTTTTTTATCGAAGTTCCTAACATTAATGTAATAGTGTAAGTTACTATATTTTTTTAATTAAAATTTTAAATTTGTATTTGTTTATATTAATGAGATTTTAAATAAAATTCATAATTTGTGGGATTAAAAATAATAAAATATAAATTATACTCTCTCTCTCTCTCTTATATATTGTGTGTGCGCGTGTGTGTATGGGTACATTTATCAAAATTAACAACAAAAAAATTATTGTACCAAAACATGAGTACATTCTTCAAAACACAGAAAGAAGAAGATATTAGGCTTAATAACATTAGTACATTTCTTCGATTAAACTTGACATTGATACATTCTTAAATCAACGAAAAAGAATGTACCCATATAAGTTTAAAAATGGATTAAAAAATTTTGAATAGATTTTATATTTAAAAATTGGGTACATTTTATATTAAAAAAGGGTACATTTTACATATAACAAATTGGTATATTTAAGAATGGGTACATTTAAGATTAAAAAAAAATTGAAAATTATATGAATGGGTACATTTAAGATGAAAAAATTGTTGGCATAAGAGTCATCTCCAACGAAAATTTTAATTTTATAGCTTAGGGTCTAATGTTTTTATTTTTCTTTAAAGATCAACATTATTTGTAACCACTCACCTAGCTTTAAGCTTATCGAAAGAAAGCAATGAGGAGTTGTGCCTATGAATGGAGTTCAGTTCCTATTCCTTTTATTACACGGGAGCGAAAAACAATTGAATCATCAAGAAAAAAAAAAGTCATGGAATCTTCGTGATTTAACTTGTTTTCTATACCTTGTATTGTCTGTTTTTTCCTCGACAACATCATTCATTGTTCTTCATTTGCACATACAATTTTTCTCACGCCCCAATCTTAAGATACGTTCAAAATTAATACATATTTTTTGGTGTGCACAATATTATATATGGTTGCAGAATTTAACATGGTTAATTTTAATGTTGTAAGATTTTGGTGTGCACAATATTATATACCTCCAACAATAATATTGTAGCCTTGTTGAGAAGCTTAGACACTATCTTTACTTGTCATCAATGAGAGCGGAGGGACTTGCAAGAAAACACTCCGAAACTCGAGTTGATGTTTGTTCACTATGTTTGTAACACATAGAACAATCTCATACCTCCTTTTTTCCCTCATTCTAGTGGGATTCTAGGTCCTTTATAGGCATAAAATTCTTGGGCTCCAAGTCCCAATTTCCTTGTATTTCTCCATGTTCCATGGAGTGGGTATTATGTTGCTTGATTGTAACTCCACTCCTCATGTTTAGCATGCTAATGGATTGTTTAGTGGAGAAGTAATTTTTGGTTCCCACAAGACTATAGGTAATTTCCCAACCTTAAAACAAGGCAAACAATATTTTTATTATAACTTTAATTCGGGGCTTTGCACTTGGCTTTGCCTTTATACCAACATTCACCAAAGTGCAGTTTGTTGCAGGTTTTACAAGCCTCTTTTTGTGCCTTGCCTGTTACCATTGTGTTTCACAATTCACCAAATTGTCACTAGTCTTAAAACTACATTTCTTATCATAGTTCTTCCAAAACTTCATCTCCTTAGAATTACTAGCTTTTGAGCTTTCTCTAAACTGTAATTTTAGGATAGAAAATGCACTTTTGGTCATTCCTCCTTGAGCATGCTTAATCAGTCTTAGCCCAAAACCCTTGAGTGTTGCAACAACCTCAGGAGCTCATACAAATTTTTAGTCCACTCAAGCACAAACACTATAGTATCATAGGTCCTAGTGAGATTGCCCTTCTTACTTTGAAAATCTTTCTTTCACTTAAAAAAGATTACATGTTCGACTAACATGAATGACGTTGATTTCTCTACAATTATGGGAGAGCCATAGACTTCCCTTTAATTATAAACCAAATTGCCTTGATAATGGAGTGGCGGTGATAGAAGTTTTTTTTTATTTATTTGTTTTTTGGCACATTATTTAATGGTTTATTTTTAGTTACGACTCTGGAACTCGATTTCGTCTCACTTTGCTTCATATAATTCAAAAGTAGCAACTTTTTTTCCCTGAAACTCAAAAGTCACTCCACTTTGCCCCCTCGAACTCGATTTTGATTCCATTTACCTCCTGAAACTTGAAAGTCGTTTCGATAAAACTCAAAATTCGCTCCACGTTGTCTTAGATCTGTTAATTTCTTATGTGGTTGATTTGTGTGCACCAGGCTAATCAATTTCATTTATATATTTTTCATCTCTTTAATTTCTTTTAAACATAATATCGTCTGATTGTTGAATATATGTTAACGTATAGTGGAAATTTATAATCAAATTTATTGCACATGTGGCATAGACTTATTGGGTGTTGGGTCCCACATATGTTTTAGAAGGCATCCTATAAGTTTAAAAGGAAGAAATAGTCCACAAGTCAAAACGGAACGAATTCTGAGTTTCAGATAGTAAAGTGCAAGTTTTTAGTTACAATGGGCAAAACGAGATCAAAATAAAGTTTTAGGAGGCATAGTTAAAAATTAGCTTATTTAATTTTGCTATTTCTCGATGTTACTCAATTGTTTTTTTCTTTGTATAGATACAGACACTTTGCCACGATGATGAAAAAAGTTATTATTTTTCAAATTTCATCATTCATCGAGTTGAGCAAAAATATGGTTCAAGAGTATAAGTCTTAATTAATAGTGGGACAAACACTAATCCCTTGACGAGAATGTTTGTGATGATAGTCAAGGGCGTGTAATTTGGTTCAAGCCTTAAAACTGGTACAAAACAAAGGTAAATAATTATTAATGTTATTGAGGAGAATGTTTGTGGTGACAGTCAAAGGTGTGTAATTTGGTTCCAACAAAGACTTTAAGCCTGAAAAGTGGGAGAAACCAAAGGTAGATGGATTAGCATTTTAGCAATATGAATTAATGGAAAAGTATGAGTGGAACATGAGTTCAGCTTGATAAACACCAAAGAAATTAATGGAAGAGTCCATGCATTATGCATACGACTAGAAGGGAGATGGAAGAGGAGGGAAAAATCAAATGTACTTTCAACAAATTTTGTTCAATATAGATCGCTTATTTGGTCAATAAGATCCAAATGGTTTATACATCCCTTCCAAGGGGCACAGATCGATAGATTGCCTTTCTTACTTTAAAAATCTTTCTTCACTTGTAAAATATTTTAAGTTCGACTAACATGAATAACGTTGATTCTCCACAATTATGGGAGGGAAATGCTAAGGAGACTCTCTCAAAAATGAGACTTTTAATAAACTCGCTGTCACCTCACAGTTTAATCAATTCTTGTGCCAACATTATTAAACATTGTGCTAAAAATATAAGGTGGCAGACAGTTCATGAAGAGCCATAGACTTCCCTTTAAACATAAAACAAAATTGCCATGGTAATGGAGTGGCAATGGTCAAAATTTACTTTTTGTATATTGTTTAATTTTGCTGTTACTCGATGCTACTCAATTATTTTTCCTTGTACGGACTCAGAAACTTCCCCACGATGACGAAAAAAGTTGTCATTTTTCAAAATTTCATCATTCATCGAGAAAATATGATTCAAGACTATAAGACTTAATTAATCAGTAGGACTAACACTCTCAAGGGATTAGTGTTTGTCGTTATAGTCAAGGGCGTATAATTTGGTTCAAGACTTTACCAAAGGTAGATAGATTAGCATTTTAGCAATATGAATTAGTGGAAAAGTATTAGTGGAACATGAGTTCAGCGTAGCGTCAGAAGGGAGATGGTATGGAAGAGGTGGGGAAAGGAACCGACTCCGATGAGAGCTCCAACTACCGTTTTAATTTTTTTTTTTTTTTTTTTTTTTTTACAACTTTAAAATGGAAACTTCATCATTCATCAGAGTAACTGTTATTCGTGTGATGGTGTTGAGTGCGATAAAGAGTCTGGCCACGTCATTGGCCTTGAACTCTGCAGCAGCTGTCTCTATGGTTTTATCAACTACAACAGTAGCCTCTTCCGACTTGTGCACTTGCAGAGGCTTGATCTCTCAGATAACCACTTCAGTTTGTCATCGGAAATCTTCGTTTCTTAACTATATTTGGCATCTACTATTTTAATTTTGATCCCAATGTTCCATCTACACTCAGATACCTAACTCAGCTCTTTTACCTTAACATTTCTTCATTTTATGGTCGCTTGTATTGGCCTGGAAAAGACATTTTCACAAAGACAGACCAATCGTTAGCATCTGATTATTCCAGGTCCTGGGTTGGAAAGCTAACCAAACTTGATCATTTGGGCCTTGCGCATACCAACTTAACGGGAAAATTCCCATGTTTTCTTACTAACTTGTCTCCACTTACAGAACTAGACTTGGGTTCTAATGAACAAACTGGTTAAATCCCACCTTGGGTTACAAGGAATTTGACCCAATTAACTGATATGGATTAGTTGAATTTGATCAGCCTTCCAACCTCAAAAGTTTAAAGGCACTTCGGTTATCGTTCAACTAATTTTCTCTGCAAATTAAACCCAATTTGAATGCTACTCTTCCAAAGTGTCAACTTCTGTGGTTGGATTCATGCAACTTAACAAAGTTTACTGAGTTTTTCCAAAACCAGGACGAGTTATACAATCTTAACCTTTCTGACAACAATATTTATGGCCAAATACCAAAATGGTTCTGGATTGCATCTAGAGAATGTTGAATTTGGGTCTATCGAATAACTTCTAAACGGGCATCGAGTCATTTGACCAGAACCCGCTCATTCTTCCATGGAAACATATGTTGTTTTTTGAAATGACGTCCAACTTGTTACAAGGTTCACTGCCAATTCCACCCCAATCAATCATGACTTATGATGTTGCAAACAATGATTATAATGGAGAGATCTTACCACTATTCTGCAGCATGAATCTACAAGTTCTTGATTTGGCTAACAGCCACCTAAGTGGTATGCTTCCACAGTGTTTGGGGAACTCCAGTTCTTTGAAAGTACTCAACTTGCCGAACAATTCTTTTGACGGAGATACTCCTCAACTATGTCCAAATAAAAATAGTTTGAGGATGGTAGATTTTTGGCCCGTTGCACTCAGTTGGAGGAATTACCAGCGTTAAAGGCTCTCATTTTGGGTCATAATGAATTTCATGGAATAATTGGGAACCTTGCAACTAACCATGAGTTCCCAAACTTGTGCATCATTGATCTATCTCACAATGGTTTTTCCGGTATGTTGCCCTCTAACCACCTGGAGAACTGGAATTTCATGAAATTTGTTAATGAAACCAATCAAACTTATTTTGAAGTATCTTCGACCAACGCAACTAATGCCACTTATATCTATCAATACAAGATCACAATTCTTGCCAAAGGGGTTGAGTTGAAATATTTGAAGACCCCTTATCTTCTGAGACTTATAGATCTATTATCACACCCTGATCCCGACATACGTGTAAGATCGACACGTGACATCACCACATTCCTATTTATCTATCATGTCTCGCCTCTGAGACAAGACCACAACACAATCAATGATTTAACCATGCAGTCATTTTCTTTCATTTTATGGCTGCATCTAACTTTAGCGTTAGACTGCCTACGTACCCTAAGAAGGGATCAAGCCATTCGTAGTTCACCAGTTCAATAAACTCCTATGACTACTGCAAGACATTACTACATACATGTAATCAGAATAACTATTAAAAACTGTATGCTTTCTCTGTATAGCTTGTCTAGGCAAATGAGACATATATACATATAGCTTCAGAACGTGAATCATCAACTTGATTTTGGTTTCAGTATAGGCATGCGTATAGATATTTATGTTTAATGGGGCATCATTCTACCATTTAAGCAAACAACATGATACGTGTAAAGGCGAAGAACTTAATCGAATAGTAATCACACCACATTGGATCTGTCCTATTGATATCTATACCAGCCATGACATTACTAACCAATATACTTTAGATAAATTGTAATCAACTACTATAAGCATACCCCTTTCAAATTGTATACCAAAATACAAACCCAATAGTACATATAAAAGCAATAATATAACTATAATCTAATAATAACTAGCTGGACTAGTTATAGCAAATAAAATGGTTCGTTAGAACTAATCCAATTGGAGTATATAATGAAATTGAGTGAGGAAGATACGTATAATTTGATACATAGGCAGATAAAACTAGCTGTCTACATTTTCTCTGTATAAGTAGTTATGTATTTAGCATATAATAGTTTGAAAACAACCACCTCACATAGAATCCAGTATATTTATAACTTCACTAAATTTGATAACATTTATTTGCACTAGTTTATCAAATAAGCATGCCAAACAAACCACAAGAACTTGACCCGCCATATTAAATTGGTCTTGAATTCAGAACATAGTCATATTCAACTAGAGAATAGGTATAATGTTTGATATCAAGGAACTAGTTCTCAGGCCATAGAATAACATGCAATCCCTAAACGATAACATTCGAATAATTATTCGTAACTAGTACAAGCCAAACCATATCAATGATTCTTAATAATTAACATAGAAAACCAAACTGTTTATCCAAGTGCCTCAAAATAAAATATAAATTCCTAGCGGTCTTAAGCTCTTCATCCGCTGAAAGAACGAAATAAAGAACCACCAATAAATCAATGACCAAAACCAAGAGTGATATACTGCTCTGGTAATAGCATTGTCCAATCAAGTATTTAGCATCAGCATCTGACAATGCCATGGAAAAATATAGAACCACTCAGTAGTTTTAGAACTCTAATTATCTACACAAACCTAGGCTACAACACATACAAATTCAGCAATGTTCTTCAAGGGTAGGACAAATATGGCACACAAAATATTCAAATATATCTGGCCTCGATTCTGGAATAACATTAATACTTATAAAACAAACCCAACTCTTACATTTCTAAAGAGAACCAAGTTAATGTTAGGATTTCAAGGTTCTTCCCTAAATATGCAACCAATCCTTATTGCCCAGTTCGATTCAACTCCTAAACTATACAACGAGTATCATCTCAAATATTCATACAGAATACCAAATTCAAATTCAAATTCAAGAACTGATCCCAAAACTGAAAGTTAAGACCTTGGGAAAAACTTACGCTATAGGAGAGCCCACGGGGAAAGAATCATTATTTTCACTTGGGTCGAGGCCAGGTTCCAGCGGGGTCGGCCGAAATCGGAGGAAAGTCGCCGGAAAACGTCCATATGTTTGGGCCTCGTTTTCTTTGTACACCCGTTTTCAAAGGGTGGGTATGGTATCAGATTGAAGACGGCTGTGATACGAAAGTATAGCTTCCGGCCTCGTGTGATTTCATTATCGTATGAGGAAGTTATGTTGAAAATAGTTTGCAAGGGGTGAAGTGAGCAAAGGAGGAAGAAGAAGAAAATGGCCTCTTCCCTTCCGTTTTCCCTTCTTTCTTTTCTCGATGGTTTTCCACCCTTCCTCTCTTTCTTATTTTATTATTATTTTATTCTATCATTAATATTTTACATCCAGTGATATTATCTTTTTCCTCCACTTTGAATAAAATGATTGATACTTGTTTTTTAAAATCTTCCTGGTTCCAAGTTCTAATTTTCGCTACCATGTACTCAATTGTTTGTAATGACGAGTAATATACTAATTAATATTTCATACGTGTCCTGAATACTAAATAAATAAAAATAGACACATACCATCTAAGAGCATTTTGATCATTTAACATTTTTCAAAAAAATAAAATACAGTAAAATTATAGACGGGTTGTAATATCTATCAAGCAATAGACTTGAAGGAGAGATTCCAGCAGGTATCATTGGGAAATTAAGAGGCCTTCATTTGCTGAACCTCTCCAACAACACTCTTAGTGGTCTCATAACCTTATCTCTTGGGAACTTGACAGCTCTTGAATCATTGAACTTAGTGGTCTCACAACCCAGCAACCCTTTCCGGCTCTCTCCTACCCCAACCTCCCCTGTTGCAAATTCTTCCTCTTCCTGTTGAATTCAAAGGACCTACAAAAATATCATTGAACATACTGCAAAAATTAAAATTAAGAGATAAGAAATACAAAAGCTAACAAGGAATTTAATTGGAGAGGGCGAGGGCTGAAGAAGATTGAGAAGATGCAGGTGTGGTGGTGGTGGGTGCTTCCAAGTGAGGGAGAAAGAAAAGAGTCGAGGGAAAGAGAGAGAAAGAGGTGAAAACAATTTGACCGTTGGATTTGTATCAACGGTTGATATTAATCGATTAGGAGGATCCTCACGGAAATGATCCGAAGAGGATCTGAGTCCTACTGCCCCATACCTCTTATCAGCCTAGATGTAGGGTTGATGCCTATTAGCCGCCCTGAACCATCATTTTAATATTATGTGGGCCGGCGCCTTCACCAAAGCAGCCACTAGCCCAAAACAAAGGATTTGCACAACTGGGCTTCCTTTGATTAAGTCCAAGATTAATTATCAACCCAATCACTTGCCAGAGAGGAGGACGCTGAAGGGTGGGGAGAGAGAGAGAGACTGAGATTTGAAACCCATGCCTGCCTCATCTGATTAAAAAGTTGAGAAGTCGTTTTCAAATCTTTTGTGTTTACAAACTCTATTTATTTCATACAGCTTCAGATTCAAAATTGTAATTGTGGTCAGCAAGAATTCGAAAAATACTTGAGCCATGCAGATGTCTAAGAAGTAGCCATGGATGCAGATGCATATGGCCTTTCCATGGCAGCTGCTGCAAAGAATCAAATGGAAAGTTGAAAAAATATTTTGTTCCTAACCCCAAGATCAAGTTTGATTGGCTTGGTCCAACGGATCCTGAGAGAATGATCCGGAGAGGATCTCACCCCGTTTGTGAGGTTTACAGAGTCTGTTTTTTCAATTCTCCTGATACTGTGTTCGAACACAAACTCTTATTCTCTCTAATTTTTTACAGAGCAATCGAACATGCAAAGGTAGTGATTGAAGGTTTAAGAAGTAGAGGTGTTTCAGGATTAGTGCTGGAGGCTTCTGTTGGGCCGGTGAGTTCATTTCTTACGTCAAGGACCATTGTTTTTTGTTGGGATTCCTCTGTTTAGTTGCAAAAAGTTGATGTTGGTTTTTCGCCGAATCTGTCTTCTTGCTCATTTTTTTTCCTGAATGATTGTTATTTTTAATCTCTTTGCTTGCTTGAAAAGAGTCATAATCCAACCATTTGTTATTGTGTGTGCATCAATCAATTAATGGATAATAATCTGTCTTCTAAGTTTCTTAAACATTGCCTCGGAAATTAACATTCGCATCCACGTTTAATGTGGTTATATGGGATACATTGGCTCCACCTACAACCTCACGAGCTTCTACTCTCTCTCTCTCTCTCTCTCTCTCTCATATGCCCACCATAGTTATTAACTTTCCTGCTTACAACTAAATTGTCAAATGCTCTGAAATCATACTATATTTCAGAGCCTTAAACTCCATAGATCAAAATTCCAACATCACAAAAAAAAAATTCACACGTAAAGATGGAGGAAGGCTAAGAGAGGACAATTTGGGGCACACAAGGGATCTTTATATTTCCGCAAAAATACTTTGTGCTTTTTAGCTATAAATTATGAGTTTTCATGAATGTTTATGCTTTAATATAGCTGTTATAGGAGGAGTTTTTTACTTACAAATTCGTCTCATCTTCTTGATATATGTTTTATTTTTCTAACTATTAGTTTTTGGTGTTTTGCAAGCTATTACCTATTACAAAATCTTTATTGTTTGGATAGGTTTGTGTTCCTCATTCTTTATATATACTTTTTTTCTCTCTTTTTATGAGGAGTAAAGTTTACGTATATTCTGACTAAGTGATTTGGTATTTGCCTTACCCTATTGTAATTTTGCATCTCTTTAGGAATAAGTATTTTAAAATCTGTTAGCTTGATTACATTGTTGAGGAGCAAAGTTTAGTGATGTCATTATTTTATGTATATTCCGTAGCTTGATTACATTGTTGCCTTACCCTACTGTAATTTTATGTATATACCAACTAAATGATTTGGTATATGCCTTACCTTACTGTTAACTTTTTATACACACTGCATACAGATACAATATACACTCACACACTTACCTACACTTACACACACATTTTATATACATACACAGTACACACATATGCAGTGTCACACAAACACTGTCATGCACTTATTCATGCACTTATACATACACAACACATACAATATATACTCACGCTTATACCTTTTTTTATCACTTGGAAGATATTGTTGGTTTTCCTCGGCAATACAATATACACTCACACACTTATGCAGCACATTCACTCACACATGCAGTACACACATTGTTGTTTTTCCTTATTTGATTATTGGGATGCCAAGGTTTAAGAATTTGTATTTAATTTGATTCTTTGGTATACTCAGTTAATTAGCTAAGAATTGGTTTACATTTAGATAATATATATATATATATATATGATTTTGGACTGTTTCTCTAACTGAATTTGTTTTGATTCGATGGGTTAGTGAGTTAAAACTACAAGTGGGTTTCTTTTGGTTTTTGGGATGTTCTTAACTTTCTGTTTCCTGATTGAATTTGTTTTGATTCAATTGGATTAGTGTGCTAAATTGCAAGGGGGGTTTGTTTTGGTTTTCGAATGGCTCTTATGGGTTGTGTATGGGGTTGGAGGATTTGAACTAAACCATGCAATGGACATTCATAATAATGTGCAAGTAGGTATTTACATATATAAGTTGCATGTGTTTAATGGTTTGCATTGCTTGCTGTTTTTGCGTAATGGTTGAATCTGTGCTGAGGTTGGTTTAAAACCCAGGTTGTGTGAGTTTATCGGTTTAATTGGGGGAATGAAAAAATAAAGTTGGCCTTTCATTGAAGATGTGACATCCCACATCGTCCAGGGGAGTGATTCTTATATGTATATTCTCATCCCTACCTAGCACAAGGCCTTTTGGGAGCTCACTGGCTTCGGGTTCCGTGGGAACTCCGAAGTTAAGCGAGTAGCGCGCGAGAGCATTCCCAGGATGGGTGACCCATCGGGAAGTTCTCATGTGAGTTCCCAGAAACAAAACCGTGAGGGCGTGGTCAGGGCCTAAAGCGTACAATATCGTGCTACGGTGGTGGAGCGGGCCTGGAAAATGATCCGCCTCGGACCGGAATGTGACAGAAAATGCTCAAACAATTGGAGTTTGTTTTATTAGAAAGATGGTTAAACATTCTGTTTTATTGGGAACATGCACACATAGAATTCATCTAAAGGAAGGTTTAGATTCTTTGAGGCTTTTTATCTGGAATTATGTCAATTTGGAATAAAGGAAAGAGATAAAACACAAACAAAGGAATTTGATTTGGGGGTTAATACTAAGATTGGGTCAATCAACATTTTATGTTTTCAAGTCGAAGTCATTCATTTTCGACAGGAAGTTTTCATTAGAATTGGGGAGAAATTCTGATGAACTACTTAATCTCACAAATTTGTAAAGCTAATCAAAAGTAGATTAACATTATATAATTTGGTTTGAAACTCGGGTTTGAATCTGTGCTTAGGTTGGTTTGAAACTCAGGTTGTGTGAATTAGTTTATCAGTTTAATTGGGGGAATGAAAACGAATGAAACACAATGAGGGTTTAGGAAAGTGAAACCCTCAATGTGTTTCATTCATTTTCGACGAGAAGTTTTCATTGTGGGAAATTCTAATGAACTATTTAATTGTGAGAAATTCTAATGAACTACTTAATCTCTAGAAATTCTAATGAACTACTGAATCTCACAAATCTGTAAAGCTAATGGAAAGTAGTTTAACAATAATGGAAACAGAGAATT
Organism: Pyrus x bretschneideri; assembly: GCF_019419815.1. Lineage (NCBI taxonomy): Eukaryota > Viridiplantae > Streptophyta > Magnoliopsida > Rosales > Rosaceae > Pyrus > Pyrus x bretschneideri. The sequence continues at coordinate 7,165,421 of NW_025999413.1, forward strand.
TGAGAGATTCAATTTGTAAAGCTACTTTGAAAGTGCGTTTTCTAGATTAATCCAATTGAAAATGCATTACGTAATTAGAACCCGCTGCAACACGTGGGCCATTTTTCTAGTGAGAGCAAAAACAAATATAATTAGGACTCAGTATAAATCAAATAAACAGCGAGGGGCGTGTGAAAATGTGAGGACAAAGTTCCACATTGGTAAAGGACCAAACTATGCAAGAGATTATATGAAGTTAAACTACTCCCTATATTATCAATTGATTTTAAAATAGAACCTCAACTTTCTTCGTATACATTCGAAGAGGTGCAGATTGATGGATTGCCCTTCCTACTTTGAAAATCCTTTTTCACTCAAAAAATTAAACAATTTACAAAAAGTAAAACAATGTACAAAAAGTAAACTTCAACCACCACTACTCCATTACATGAGAGCGAAAAACAAATATAATCAGGAAATAAACAGTCATGGCCCTAGGACGGGATCCTCGGGGTGTAACTTTTGTTTCTATTAGTTGTATTAATACCTTGCTTTTACTCAATGCTACTCATTGTTTTTAATTTATGCAGACACTTTCCATTTTAGAGAGAGCTCCGCCTTGTTGCAATTCAGTGACCAACATAAAATAAAACAACTTATTCTTGGTTGGATAGCCACATTCTTCCCGTGTGTGTGTGTGTGTGTATCTTGGTCAATGCATCAGCATCCCTCATATCTCTCACACTTGCCAAATTGGCTTTAAATTGATATTCATGGATTTCGAGATTGGATTGGGTAGAATATATATATTGCTTGGATCGATTATGTAATGTCAAGAATTGAAAGAAAATTGAAGATTTTAAGTTTGAACCACAATCTGACATGCTAATGCCACTTAGACCTTAACAGCCAAATTATACCAGATGTATTCGGTAGTTTCTCCTACAAGCGATATTTTACTTTAAAGTAATATAAATTGAGGAGAGAAGGATTTGAACTCAGTGTATATGAGGAGTATTTTATTTTATTTTATTTTATTTTATTTATGTGGGGAGTATATCCGCTATAGTTCTGCAACATAAATGAAAATCCATACCAGCATAACTCTTCTACTTCGTTGTTCGTATCCTTTCAACTTCCCACTCTTTGTTAGATTCTTACTTCTAGGCAGTCGGTTTCTCTACAGGCAACGTACTCCCACCACGGGGCTTATTTATTGATAACTATATCATTTTAAATCTGTGGAATTTTGTTAGAGATGAGAAATGAGTGATGAAGAGAGAAGTTGAGGAAGAAGGTGAGAAAATATTTCTACACTTCAAAGTTAAGTTTAGAATATGTCAATAATAAGGTCTAATAGTACTGTTCTGAATTATAAGTGAGAGGTCTTAAGTTCGATTCTCATCAACAGCAGATTCGAACCAAATTATCGACTAGCCAAATGTGAGGTTTAGCCCACTCCCCCACTCTTTAGTGTAAATAATATCGAATATCTTAAAAAAAAAGGTTAGATTTAGAAAATGTAACTGGAAAATATTAAGTTATACACACCTTAAATTTTTTTGTTTGTTTGATGCATTCTCTTTCATTTGTCTTCCTTCCTTCCCTCACCTGAAAATATAACTGGAAGGTTAACTACCCTTCTAATACAAATGGTAGTAAACCTTGATCTATTTGACTTATGCCCTATTATACTATCTGCTTTCAACTTTTTAAAGTAACCTAAATATCACCTCAACCAAATGTAAAATAATTACTTGTCCTTTCACTTATTATTAACATATCTTCATCGTACAAACATCATAATCGAAACCGTTTATTATCTTTATTATCAAAGATCCTACACACAAAAAAATTATTCAATTTGAAAATCTTTTAACCATTCATATGCATAAAACAAATAAACAGTTCATCATGAAGATGCTACTTGTTACTAAAACCGTTGATTGGCTTTACATGAATGGATGACTAAAAAATCTCTGAATTGAAGAATTTTTTGTAGATATGATTATGATAAAGAGAATGAACGATTCCGATTATAATGTTCATACTGTGAAGATATATTAATCGTAAGTGGAGGGACAAGTAAGTTCTCCAAACATTTGTATATCACAAACACTGGGGCACCAAATCAAACATTTGTATGTCACCGAATCAAACATTGGGGCACCAACACCAAATCTCACGTTGGGCCCAAAAAACCCAAAATTGTACATGTCTAATTTTGATCATACATGTGTTATATATCACAAACACGTGTTTTATTATTTTGCCTAAGAATATATTACAAAGGCACGGGTCATTTCGGAGACCCGCGGTAACATGTATTACATCTATGAATTGGGATATAGCAAGACAAAACAACACCACACTACATAAAGGATAACAAAATGCAACAGACTCAACCCCATAACAACTTAAACAACAACTAAACATGGAGATCAAATTTACAAGGACTAAAAAGCACTTTATCCCCTCCTCCTCCTCCTGCGTCTTGGCTGCCGCCTCCTGCTGAATTTCTCGACAAACCATTCACGCTTCTTGTTTGCCAGTGTATTCCCAGCAACCACCCCTACTATTAGACCACTGACAACTCCTGGCAGAACCACATACCAATCTAGTCCAATTTCGAACCCAGAGTCTTCATCTTCTTCCACGGCTGATGGTGGTGGCGGCGCTTCACATTTCCTTGACAAAGGCTTTCCACACAAACCCGAGTTTCCTTCGTATGAATCGTTTTCGAATGTGTCAAATTGTTTGCCAACTGGTATTGGCCCCCAAAGAAGATTATGGGACACATCCCAACATTCAAGGAAAGTGAGTTGCGCCAGATTACTGGGGATCCTTCCTGAGAGCTGATTGTGGGAGAGATCTAATGACTCGAGCATATTCAAGTTCCCCAACGATGAGGGGATTTGACCGGTGAGAGCGTTATTCGAAAGGTTAAGCAAAACAAGGCCTCTTAGATTCCCAATAACACCTGCTGGAATCTCTCCGTCAAATTTATTACCTGATAGATCTATCAGTTTGAGAAGATTTGGGGTCTTTTCATATTTCAGCACAACAGCTTTGGCAAAGATTGTGAGCGGGAATGCAAAAGTAAAGTAGGTTAAATCTCCATGTGAGCTGATGGACGAGAAGGCCTCAAAGTACGTGTGCTTGCTTTTGCCAACAAATTTCATGGAATTCCAGTTCTCAAAGTAGTTTGAGGGCAATATACCAGAAAAATCATTGTTAGACAAATCGATTATGCAGAGCTTGGGGAACTCATGGGTTGTTGCAGGGTTACCAATGACGCCATGAAATCCATTAGACCGCAAAATGAGAGCCCATAAGACTGGAAGTGCCCCCAACCAAGATGGGAAGATGTCGCTGATGTGATTGTTTGCAATGTTGAGAAACACCAACTGAGTGCAATTGGCAATTGATCTTGGTAGCTTTCCCCCTAACTGGTTATAACTTAAATCAACCGATTCCAAACTACTTTTTGCAGTTGAACATAACGAAGGAAGACCACCGTGAAAAGAATTGTTCCCCAGACTCAGTACTCCAAGATTACTGGAGTTCCCCAAACACTGCGGAAGCTTGCCGCTGAAGTTATTGTTGGACAAATCAAGAGCATGCAGATCATTCAAGTTGCAGAATGACGGTGATACTTCTCCACTATAACAATTGTCTGCAACATCATAAATTATGATGGATTGTGGCGGAATTGGCAGTGATCCTTGTAACTTGTTAAGGCTGAGAAAAAAGAACAACAGATTCTGCCACGGAAAAGTGCCTGGATCTTGCTCAAACCCTGTTAAAGAGTTGTTGGCAAGATTGAGATTCAACATTGTTTCTCTAGTTGCATTCCACAACCACTTCGGTATTTGGCCCCGAATGTTGTTGTTGGAAAGGCCGAGGTCGGTCAACTCGTATTGATCATGTAAAAATCCTGGAAACTCTGTCAAGTTGCACGAATCCAGCATTAGAACCCGAAGCTTAGGAAAAGCAGCGCTCATATTGGTTTTGAAATTCAGAGATAACTTGTTAAATGATAAACTTAGTTCCTGTAAAAATTTGAGCTTAGAAAGTTGATCAACTTCAACCAATCCACTCAAGTTGTTATGGGAAAGGCCAAGGAATTGAAGATCTCGTAATCGGAAGAACGATTGAGGAATTTCTCCTTGTAATTTGTTATCCATGAGGTCTAGATGGCTTAGTTGGGACAAGTTCATGAGCCAAGAAGGGATTGGACCAGTCATTTCATTACTCCTCATGGATAGATACGAGAGTTGGGTCAGGTTAGCCAGAAAATCTGGGAATTCTCCCCTTATAGCATCATCAAGGCCTAAGAAGAAAAGGTTTGTTAGCTTTCCAACCCAAAACCAGGGACAAGAAGCTAATTGGTTTGTGCAAAAGTTTTTTGTAGAGTCATAAAATTGGGAAATGTCAAGGGAATTGAGTTGGGTAAGGTTTCTGAGTGAAGAAGGAAGACAGGGACAGAAGGTACAGTATGAGAGTCCTAGCACATTTAAGGAATGAAGGTTTCCGATAGAAGAGGGCAATTGACCATAGAAATTCGTGTACGAAACATTCAATCTCTTGAAAGAATTGGTCTTATTGAAGTTAGGAAAATAACCGGTTAGGTCATAGTTTTCAAACAGATAAAGAACTTGTAAGCTTGGTAGGTGGAAAACGCCAACTGGGAATTCCCCATACAGCCCACAGTCGGCAAGTCTGAGGGATATGAGAGAAGATGCATTGGCCAAAACATGAGGCACAGTGGAGTATATGTTTACGGAATTAAGATGAAGTTGTTCGATGTTCTTGGTCATATTTTGAACTAGGCTTATCAAGTTGGTTTTGGTCAGATTCAAAATGTTATCATCGTCGGGAAACTTCTGACTGGTTGACAGATCAAGGGTTGAGAGCTTGGATAGCATTGAAATTTCTGATGGAATTTCGCCAGAAAAAAAAGACTGAGAAAGGTTGAGATACGTTAGGCTCGCAAGATCATGCCCCAATCTTGATGGTATTTGGGAGAAGCTGAAGTCGTTATCTGAGAGGTCAAGACTCTGCAAGTGAACAAGTTGAAAGAGGCTGCTGCTGGAGTTGATAGAACCATAGAGACAGCTACTTCTTAGGTCAAGGCCAATAACATGGCCAGAGACCTCATCACACTCGACACCATCCCACGAACAACAGTCACTTGTCTGATTCTGAGCATCTCCTTCTAGTGTCCAAGATGCAACCTTTGGATAAGCAAAAGGAAGTGTAGAAGCTGACGCGTCTATCGTGAAGCTGTCGTTGAATTGCAACAAGGCAGAGCGCTCATCGTCGTGACAAATTGTCTGCGTCTGCACAGAGAGAGAAAATTGAGTAGCAATGATTAATAGCAAAGTAAAACAACGTACAGAAATGAACTTCGATCGGCGCGATTCCATTCCCATGACAACTTATGTTTTCTGATTATGGAAGTGTTTATGGCATTCGCATAATTACGGATGCAGAAATCAACGTCCTTTTATAGACGCATCTCAACTCATTCAAAATAATCAAAAGAAAAATGTGGATGAGTGATGAGTGGCTATGATAAATCAATCTCAATCACTCCAAGACTTGAAGTTAAGTCGTCTCCCTCTGCAGTAAAATCTAAGTTTTGAGAATTGAACCAGATGATGGGCAACTGATCATTACCACACACATCTACGTGCTGACAAAATTTTGTTTTCAACATTATCTATTCTAAAGTTGAGGGTAATTATTAAATGCCAGGAAGCATGGGCTGCAGAGACAGAGGGAGATAGGCGTGGATTTGGGTTTTAATCTTTTTTTTTTTTTTTTTTTTCCTAATGAATGAAACAGGTTGGATGATATTAGTTAAAACCTCAGTGATTATGAGGATGATTTGAAACAGGTTGGATGATGCATACGTTTCTTGGTTAACCTAATTTTGATTAATTTCAAATGTGTTTGAAATGGTACCAGGCATGATATTGAATAAATAACTTCGTTAAAGATTGAATCTTGAATAATAGTTTTTTAGAAAGAACTAAAGTTCTTCGAAAGAGAGAGTTGAGAAGTCAAGAGTCTGTGTTTTTTCATTACAGCCGAAAACATAAAACTTTACAAGGACTATATCAAACCTTTTAAGATCACAAAACAGAACCTACACTCTAGAGACCTAGGTACTCTTCTCCAACCATTAATTGACATTGGAGGATATCATCCATCCACTTGGAAGAAGATGGGAAACACAGTACAATTAAAAACCAAATAAGAAACTAGCTGTAAGAGTTCTAAAAACAGAAACTTAGCCGTTGCACATTTTGAACCAAACGGCTACTTGCTAAAAATAGCAAGTTCTTCACCTCTTCGATTTCAGAGTTCTCTTCACTTCTTTCTGCAGGATTGTCATCTGCAGTTCGACATTAAGCTTGTATGCAGCTTACATCTCAACAGCCTCTCCTAAGCTGCTTACTGGCTTCACTCCAAGTCTCAATCTCAACTGATTAAATCTATCTTTTGGCAACGCTTTTGTAAATATGTCTGCAAGTTGTTCTTCACTTCTGCAGAACTGCACATTGATCATCCCTTCTTACAGAGCTTCCCTTAAGAAATGATATCGCCTATTTATGTGCCTAGTTCTCTGATGAAATACAGGGTTTTTAACCATAGAAATTGCTGACATATTATCACAGAATAAAGGTGTTGCCTCAGTTTGCATTTCCCCAAAGTCATCAAGAACAAATCTCAACCAAATTGACTGTGCAGTTGCCTCAGCTGCTGAAACATACTCAGCTTCAGCTGTTGACAGTGCAACTGTGTTTTGTTTCACAGAGGCCCAAGAAAATACCCTACTGCCAAAAATGAAGGCATAGCAAGAAGTGCTTCTGCTATCATCTTCACTGCCTGCCCAATCTGCATCACAGAACCCAATAAGAATTGCAGACTTGTCTTTCACATATTCAATACCATAGTTTAGGGTCCCTTTCACATATCTCAGTACCCTTCTCGCAACTCCCAGGTGCTTCTTAGTTGGTCCATTCATAAACCTTGATAACAGACTTGCAGCGTACATAAGGTCAGGTCTAGTTGCTGTTAAGTACAGCAAGCTTCCAACTATTTTTCTGTAAAGCCCTTCATCTGCCAACTCACTCTCATCCACCTTTTTGAGTTTTTCACCAGTAGATAAGGGAATAGACACAGGTTTGCAGTCTTCAAGCCCAAATTTCTCAAGTAGAGATTTGGCATACTTACTTTGGTGAATAAATACACCTTGATCAGTTTGTAATATCCCCATACCAAGGAAGTGATGCAGGAGACCAAGATCTGACATTTCATATTTCTGCATCATCTCCTTTTTGAACTCACAAATCATCTTGTCACTGCTGCCAGTATAGATAATGTCATCAACATATATTGAGACAATTATCAACCCTCCTTCATCATCAGATCTTGTGTATAGGGTGGCTTCACTTGTACTTCTTTTGAATTTACACAGAGAGAGATAAGCATCAATTTCACTGTACCAGGCTCTAGGTGCCTGTTTAAGTCCATATAAGGCCTTCCTTAACTTGTAGACTTTTTTACTTGCATTTCCCAACTCAAAACCTTCAGGCTGCTCAACATACACTTCTTCATCAAGCACACCATTCAGAAACGCAGATTTAACATCCAGTTGAAACAGCTTCCATCCCTTTTGTGCTGCTAAGGCAATGAGAGTTCGAATTGTGTCTAATCTTGCCACAGGTGCAAAAGTTTCATTGTAGTCAATCCCTGGTTTCTGTGCATACCCCTTTGCTACAAGTCTGGCTTTGTGTTTTTGAACTGTTCCATCCAGATTCAATTTTGTTTTAAACACCCATTTCACACCTATAACAGGTTTATCAACAGGTCTCTCAACAAGTTCCCAAGTATTGTTCTTCTCAATCATTTCCAATTCTGCATTCATAGCTTCTTGCCAAGCTAAATCACTTGCTGCTTCTGGATAAGTCTCAGGTTCTATAATGCACATGTGACACCTTGCATATATATCTTCTAGAGTTTTCAACTTCACAGGAGTGGAGCTTGGTGTGGAGCCTTGACTGTGATTTTCACCATTGTTCTCAACTGACTCATGAACAACAGTGTTTGAATGAGAACTTCCAGCACTGTTATACTACACATCATCAGTTTGTTCCTCTCTACCTTCTTCTTCATAGTCAAATCCTTCAAGGTTGAAATGAGTTGAAGTAGGCTCCACTTGATCAATTTTCCAATTCCATGACTGTTTTTCACTGAAAATTACACTTCTTGAGAGTACTATCTTTTTAGATTGTAGATCATATACTTTATATCCTTTTTCACAGCTCTCATATCCCATGAATACTCATTTCCTGGACTTTTCATCAAACTTGTGTCTCAGATGTGAAGAAACATGAGTATAGCATACACAGCCAAAAACTTTCAGGTGCTTGATTCCAGGCTTTCTACCTGTGAATGCTTCAAAAGGAGTTTTGTCTAGAACAGATGTTGTATAACATCTATTTTGAAGGTACACTGCTGTGCTTACAGCTTCTGCCCAGAATTTTATAGGCATTCCTTTCTCAACCATCATAGACCTTGCCATTTCACCAATCGATCTATTCTTCCTCTCAACAACTCCATTCTGCTGAGGAGAGTAGGCAATAGTCAGTTGACTCTCCATTCCCATGCTTGCACAGTAGTCTAGAAACTCATTTGAGGTGTATTCACCACCTCTATCACTCCTTAGCTTCTTTAAATTGAATCCACTCTGCAGTTCAACAAAAACTTTGAATTTCTTGAACACATTGAAGGTATCAAATTTGTTTCTGAGAAAGTATACCCAACACATTCTTGAGAAATCATCAATGAATGTGATGAAGTATCTATTTCCTGCAATGGACTCATTTTGCATAGGTCCACACAAATCTGTATGCACTAATTCAAGTGGGCAGCTTGCTCTCCATGCTTTTCCTTTGTCAAAGGATTCTCTGTGATGTTTGCCTGATACACAACCTTCACACACATCTCTCATTTCTGTCCAAACAGGTAGTCCAACCACCATTTCCTTCTGCTGCATCTTCTTCATATTGTTAAAGTTCAAATGTCCAAGTCTTCTGTGCCATATCCATGAATCTTCAACCATAGAAGCTTTCCTTGCTGCAGGAGTTATGGATTCTAGTGAGAGAGGAAAACATCGATTTCCTGCCATGATCACCTTTGCTACAACATTGTTAAGACTGTTATCATCAAAGATCACTGCCATATTACCCCCAAATAGGACATAGTAGCCATGCTCCATCATTTAACCTACACTTAGTAAGTTTTCATCCAAGCCAGGAACCAGCAATACTTCATTTATATATCTTTTCCCACGCTGAGTTTCAACCACTAAAGTGCCTTTTCCAATTGCTTGTACAAGATCACCAGTGCCCATTTTAACTTTACAAGTCACAGATTTGTCAAGATTTATTAAGGTAGACTCTTGAGATGTCATGTGGTTGCTGCAAGCACTGTCCACAAACCACACACTTCTATCTTGCACAGTTGATGAGTGACAGGCATAAAACATGGTTCCTGTAGTTACTTCTTCTTCCTTTGCACAGTGAGCAACTTGCTTGTGACCATCACAGTCCTTTGCAATATGACCAAAACGATTGCACTTTCCACATTTTGGTTTTCCTTTGTATCTGCACACACCAAAATGAAATTTCTGGCACACTTGACACTGTGGTTTCACAGAACTTTGACTACTGCTCCCTTACTTGTTCTGTGAATTGAATCTGTTGTTCCAATTACTTCCTGGATTGTTGTTCCAGCTTCCACTCGGAGACCAGTTTGATCCCTTATTGTTTTTTCCCTGCCACTTTTGATTTGGCCTACTCTGAGAACCTTTGTAAGTGCCTGTGACCTGATTGTTTCCAACTCTGAGACTACTAAAAGCCCTCTCAGTTCCTGTCAATCTATCCTTTTCATCATGTAAGTCTTCCCTTTTATCATATACTTTGACAGATGCAATAACTTCTTCCACTCTAATAGCATCCAGATCTCGACTTTCCTCAATAATAGACACAATGGATTTATATCTCCTACTTAGACTCATCAATAATTTCTGCACAATTCTTTGTTCAGTCACATCTTCACCAAGAGACTTCAGATTATTCACAATTCCAAAAAACCTACCCAAATAGTCATCTAGGTTTTCACTATCTGTCATTCTCATATATTCAAAGTCAGCCCTAACTGCTTGAAGTTTCACAGCTCTTACCTTTTTATCTCCTCTGAACTCTCTTCTCAGAATGTCCCAAGCCCCTTTTGCAGTCTTCTCATTTCTGATACGAGGAAAAAGCTCATCTATTATAGCTCTTTGTATAAGACTCAACGCCTTGGCGTTTTTGATTATGTCTTCTCTGGAGATGGTTAGTGGTTCCACTGGAATTTGCTCAGCCTCGCTACCCTCCTCTCCAGAACCTTCTTTCTCTTCAGAAATCTGCTGAACTTGTACACCGAGTTCCACTACATCCCATAGATCATGCGCTATGAGGATAATTTCCATCTTGACAGCCCAAAAATCATAGTTTGCACCATCGAACTGTGGAGTTCGTAAGTCTCCACTGGAAGAACCTGATCCCACCATTTTCTTAGTGAGTATCAGTGAATCAACCAATAAAGGAACCATCTTTATCCCTTCTGGGATTTTTTTTTTAAGGAGGAACCTTTCTCACAGCTTTACTCCCTTCTTCGGAATCAGACCAGAAGCTCTGATGCCATGTTTGAAATGGTACCAGGCATGATTTTGAATAAATAACTTCGTTAAAGATTGAATCTTGAATAATAGTTTTTTAGAAAGAACTGAAGTTCTTCGAGAGAGAGAGAGTTGAGAAGTCAAGAGTCTGTGTTTTTTCATTACAGCCGAAAACATAAAACTTTACAAGGACTATATCAGACCTTTTCAGATCACAAAACAGAACCTACACTCTAGAGACCTAGGTACTCTTCTCCAACCATTAATTGACATTGGAGGATATCATCCATCCACTTGGAAGAAGATGGGAAACACAGTACAATTAAAAACCAAATAAGAACCCAGCTGTAAGAGTTCTAAAAACAGAAACTTAGCCGTTGCACATTTTGAACCAAACGGCTACTGGCTAAAAATAGCAAGTTCTTCACCTCTTCGATTTCAGAGTTCTCTTCACTTCTTTCTGCAGGATTGTCATCTGCAGTTCGACATTAAGCTTGTATGCAGCTTACATCTCAACAAAATGGGGGGTGGGTTTGGGTTTTAATCCCTTTTTCTAATGAATGAAAAGATGAAGAATTTGACCAAGGAAGAATTCGTGCACATTAGGTCGGCAGAGCACCGGCTTCTTTGCGGGCCAGCTCCAGATATACAGGGGTTACACCGCACAAATGTGGTAGATCGGAAACTCGAATGGGTAGTTCCTCTGGAAAAAAAATAAAAAATAAAATAAAATAAGTGAGGGATCATTTTTATGGAGTTTTCAATTTTGTACTGTATGGTTTGGGTCTAGACCACATAAGCACACTGGCTGTTGGTTTGGACTTTGAACTAAGAATTGATGCAATTTTGGATTCTTAATTTCTTATGGATAACCCAATAGAATTAATACTGAAAATTTACCAATGGATAACACTTCAAAGTTGATTGTATAATATAGTTGTCCTTACTCTATAATAATTTTCAGTTTTCGTATAAAGTTTGTTACTTTGAAGTATACTTATATAGTACTTTCTCTTATATATGATTCGTATAATCAAGTTTTTTGCACGTGCAACAATCTGATTGTCTTCAACATGTGAGAATGACTGTAAGGGTGCATTACTCTTTGTAACCCAACTAATATACTATTTTGTATATCTTTTGCAAACAATGAGTTGACATTCGAAGTGATTGAGAAATCTTGGTGGGCTTAATCAATAATAATTTTAATTTTTTAGTATAATTTCTGTTACTCAAAGTATATGCGTAGAGTATTTCTTCTTATATATGATTGGTACAATTATGTTTGAACATCTCTCAATATGAGTATGAGCTCATTATTGTGCATGGTTATTCGGTTATACCAAAACAATACACTTTCTTTCTATGTTTTTATGAACGGGGAGTTGAGTGCAAGTTTTTATGAACTGTAGTATACTGTATTTTGTTTTTATTTTGCATATGGATCTTATCATGTTCATCTCAATATTAAATGAAATTTCTACCCTTGCCAAGCATGGTGTTCACAAATAGTCGTACTCGATGGTTTTTCTTGTTATTTCCAGGTATAATTCCCACTTCTCTCTGCCTCCTTCCCCACTCCTTGCTCCTGTTGTGACTGATTTCCTAAGATGGTTTGTCAAGGAGAAAGTTCGTGAACGAAAGAAATCTAATTGAGAGGTATTTTCTTTTTTTTTGAAAGATATCAATTATATTTGGGTGTTTAAACATATTGTCTAAAAGTATACTCTGTTTTTTTTGTCATCGTAACTTTTAAATTTCACATTCCTATTCTGTACTTTATAGGCCAAGGAGGCCCGAAGAAAATCCATTGAAAAATGAGTGATGAAGCTAAAGCAACATTTGAAAGTTTGAGGAATTACTAAAGTTAAGTAAGAATTATAGTTTAATAAGATGGGTATGTTTCACAATCTAAAGACACATCGAGAATACGAAATATGATAGGCTATCGATAAAGCATGGCTTGAAAGAAGGAAAAAATTCATGCAGACAATTATGGGGTAAGCATCCACAAAGAGTTTTTGGTATGCCAAATTATGGAGTCTATGTTTTTGTGTTTGCACATTCCATATCCAAGCGGATTTAACGTTTTAGCATGTGGCAATTTGAAGTCTGTATCTTCGTATCTAAAGTCTTTGTGTCTTCATAAATTTTGGTTCTCACTTCTCTACATATAATCCAAATTGTGACATGACTGTATATAGCGCTCATAGTTGATCTAGCTATCAAGAATTTTGGTTCATCCAATTTCATTTGACTCTATATATTCCTAATTTCATGAATTAAACTTGCCATGCCGTCCATCTTGGAGTAAGACTCGAATTATGATTCAATTATAACAACATATTACCACTTTTTTTAGTTCTTTGGTCATCCTTTATATAGTGAACGAAGCTTCAATTAGTTCTACCAAACAAGCCACAAATTCTTTCTGGTAATTGAGATTAGTCTCTGATTGTTTGATCATTCTCTATATATCTGATGAAGCTTCAGCTAGCTTATACCAGAGAACCCCTGATTTCTTTATGGTAATAGAGCTTCGTCTCTGGTTGTTTATTGTCTGATTAGATTATTATAATTTTTGGGTTGTTGGATATGTTGGGTTTGAATTGATTTTTTGTTTTCGTTTTTTAGAGTGATAGATTTTCGAATGAAATGCACTCAACGGATTCCAGTGGGGTTGGCTGAAGCAGCTGCCGCATATGACAAATGGCAGCCAAGGTTCCCTAAATTGCCATGCTTTTAGTTTTAGGAAATATGACAAGTTGATATAAATAAATAAATAAATATATATATATGTGTGTGTGTGTGTAGAAAACTTACATCTCGTGATAGATTGTGTTGCTAGATAGTTTTTCACGTTCCTAACCAAAATAAAGTTTATCATGCTATTCCGTCCAACTATTGATTTGTAACAACCTTATGTAAATACTTTTTACACACCATTTTTATAACACATTTAGTCTTGTATTTGAAGACTTAAATACAATACTCCTAGTTTCATATCTAAACTAAACACTTATTGCTTCTCTATGAAGTCTTGATAAAATTTTCAGCCATGAAATTCGTTAGAAATGTTCGGTGAAAAATATGAGTTGAATTACGCATAATCCTTTTGAACACTAATGTGCACTCAATTGTGTTGTCTTACACATAATTTACCGAAAATTATCTCATGCCTTGTGACTTATGTTTTCTCCTTCTATCGTCTCTTTTCTTTTTAGCTATGCAATGTTGCTTGACAATCGATATTGTCTATTTTTAATATTATTAAACGGTTCATATCATTAAGCAATTACATCGTACTTCGAATTTCTTTTTCCAAGTTTAGATTTTAAACTCTAATTAATGAAAAACTAGTCTTTATGCACGCGCTCATGCGAGTGCAGAAGATATTTTTTGAATCACGGCACATTATGCGTGACTTGTACGTTTTAAATATATTTATATGCGTAAATTGACAAAAGAAAAGTCAAATATTTGAAGTAAATGAATAATCTTAGATCATGCTAGAAGAAACCCCTCATAAATCAATTAAAGCAGTTGAATTCACATAATAAAATCATTCTCTATTGAATTTATATTAAGAATAGAGAAAATAATATTTAATAAACAACTGATTGAATCATATTATTGCTAGCCAATTGTGAGGGTAAGCCCACCTCCTCCCCTTTAGTGTAGATAATATCGTTTGTTCAAAAAAAAAACAAAAACAAATAAACAACTGATTGAATCACATTATTACTATCGCATTGTGAGGCTCAACTCACCCCCTCCCCCTTAGTGTAGATAATATCATTTGTTAAAAAAAAAATGATTTGACAACAAATTTAATCACATTATTATCCGCGTGCGAAAAATCTTTTCTATAACTAGCATTACAGCCTCTTAAGATGAAAATTTCATTATTCCAACTTGGAACATGCCACTCTTGTTTCTTAAAGACTTAAAAAGTAAATTGTACAATTTTTCCTCTATTTATGTCCTGTGTCAATCAGTACCCCACCATTTAGACAACCATTTTTCTAATTATTACATTTTTTGTTAATTTTAAATAAATGTCTCACTCCATAACTTCAAGACCGTTCTTCAAATCAACGTAACATATCTGTCACATCCCGGCCCGGGGGGAACCACTTCCCGGGCCCGCTCCACCACCGTAGCACGATATTGTCCGTTTTGGGCCCCGACCACGCCCTCACGGTTTTGTTTCTGGGAACTCACACGAGAACTTCCCGATGGGTCACCCATCTTGGGAATGTTCTCGCGCGCTACTCGCTTAACTTCGGAGTTCCTACGGAACCCGAAGCCAGTGAGCTCCCAAAAGGCCTCGTGCTAGGTAGGGATGGGAATATACATTTAAGGATCACTCCCCTAGGCGATGTGGGATGTCACAATCCACCCCTCTTAGGGGCCCGACGTCCTCGTCGGCACACCACGGCCAGGGTTAGGCTCTGATACCAAATTGTCACATCCCCGCCCGGGGTGGATCACTTCCCGGGCCCGCTCCACCACCGTAGCACGATATTGTCCACTTTGGGCTTACCATTCCCTCACGGTTTTGTTTTTGGGAACTCACACGAGAACTTCCCGATGGGTCATCCATCCTGGGAATGCTCTCGCGCGCTACTAGCTTAACTTCGGAGTTCCTACGGAACCCGAAGCCAGTGAGCTGCCAAAAGGCCTCGTGCTAGGTAAGGATGGGAATATACATTTAAGAATCACTCCCCTGGGCGATGTGGGATGTCACAATATCAATCAAGATCCTCATATATATAAATGGTTGATTTTTCAAACTTGCTGAAATTTGATTAGTTCAACTTTCTCATCTTTTGAAATTTCTATGGAAGACTCCGGATGCCAACAAATCTTTTGGTATAGCCAATTGATACGACAATCTTCATTCTTAACTTATATTGTTTACGTGTTGACTGTTGGGTATCCCAGATTCATGAAGTTTCTTGATTCACCAAGCACCCACGCACGTCCAACTACAACCAAACTATTGTGTTTAGTTTATGATTCACTAGCCTTCATGCACGCGCTCACGTGCGTGCATAAAACATTTTTTGAATCACGGCATGCTACACTTGACTTACACATTTTAAATGTATTTATATGCGTAAATTGACAAAAGAAAAGTCAAATATTTGAAGTAAATAAATAATCTTTGATCATGCTAGAAGAAACCCCTCATAAATCAATTAAAGTAGATGAATCCACATATGAAATTGGTCTCTATTGAATTTATATTAAGAATAGAGAAAATAATATTTAACAAACAATTGATTGAATCACATTATTACTAGCCCATTGTGAGACTAAGTCCACTCTCATTTCCCCTTAGTATAGATAATATCGTTTGTTCAAAAAAAAAAAAAACAAATAAACAACTGATTGAATCACATTATTGCTAACCCACCCCCTCTTCCTTAACGTATAATATCATTTGTAAAAAAAAAAAAAAACAATCATTTGACAACTAATTTAATTACATTATTATCTGCATACAAAAGACTTTTTTTTTATAACTCGCATTACAGCATCTTAAGATGCAAATTGCATTATCCCAACTTGGAACCTGCCACTCTTGTTCCTTAAAGACTTAAAAAGTAAACTGTTTGATTTTTCCACTATTTTAGGTCATGTGTCAATGAGTACCCCACCATTTAGACAACCATTTGTCTAATTATTACATTTTTTTTGTTAATTTGAAATGAATGTCTCACTCCATAACTTCAAGACCGTTCTTCAAATCAACGTAACACATCAATCAGGATCCTCATATATATAAATAGTTGATTTTTTAAACTTGTTGAAATTTGATTAGTTCAACTTTCTCATCTTTTGAAATTTCTATGGAAGAATAATCCTTTGGATGCCAAAAATCTTTTGGTATAGCCAACTGATACGACAATCTTCATTCCTAACTTATATTGTATGCGTGTTGACTGTTGGGTATCCCATATCCATGAAGTTTCTTGATTAGGAAAACTAATAAAAATGGCTTGAAAACTTTGAGTTTTAATCAAAATGACAAAAAGGTGTTGTGAGTGAATAGTACCAGGAGTGAATTTTTAGAGTAAAATTGTCATTTTTCGTTAAAGTGAACAATACCGGGAGTGTTTCATTAAAACTTCCTTCTTGATTCACCAAGCACCCACGCACATCCAACTACAACCAAACTATTGTGTTTAGTTTATGATTCACTAGCCTTCATGCACATGCTCACGAGTGTGCATAATGCATTTTTTGAATCACGGCATGCTACGCATAACTTACATGTTTTAAATGTATTTATATGCGTAAATTGACAAAAGAAAAGTCAAATATTTGAAGTAAATGAATAATCTTAGATCATGCTAGAAGAAACCCCTCATAAATCAATTAAAGCAGCTGAATCCACATAATAAAATCGATCTCTATTGAATTTATATTAAGAATAGAGAAAATAATATTTAATAAACAATTGATTGAATCACATTATTGCTAGCCTATTGTGAGATACTGATTATTTGAAGAAAAAAAAATTGTCCAAAAGAATATTAATTATTAAATAACATTGTTAAAATGACGAAAATACTCCTACCACATTTGATGCATTATTTTAGGAGCATTTTTGTCCACTTATTTTTAGTGATGCTTGTGACCCCTAAAACACTATTCACTTTAGGCTTGGCTTTTTATATAGAGATGAAATTGAAAGTTGAATACAAGAAGGCAAACGTGTCCTTAACAAACTTAGAAATAAAATAACCCACATCTCCATCCTCATTGCAGAAGGAGAGTCCAATGGAAAAAGTTGCTTAGCTTCCTCAAACCCTTTTCCTCGAGTTTGGTTGTGCCATTTGATTATTATTTTAATTTAGGTAAGAAATTAACTTAGCTCCTCAATAGATGAGATTAAGGAGGAGTTTCTTCTCAACATACTTTGTTACTGATTTACAAAACTTCGTGCACTTGGTGAAAACCGTTCATATTATAAATCACACTATAAAGATTTTATATTTTATTATTATTATTATTTTGTAGTTATGACCTTTATAATATGATTTACCTTATACACGATTTCGATTATATGCATGAAGTTTCGTAAATCGGTATAACAAAGCATATTAAGGAATTACTCCTTCTCAATCTTAAGGAGTCAAGCTTTCCTCTTTAATGTGATTCAAATGCCATACATAAAACATGTGGATACCACCAAAAAAGAAAATTTGAAATTTTAAAGGGCAATAACAATTCTCTGTTAATAACCCTATTTATCATTTCTCCGGAAAAAATTAATCAAAATCATTCATTACTCCAGCAAATGTCCAACCCTCCCCCCAAACCTCAAAGCAATCCCAAATGGTTCACCACTCTCAAAAGACCAATTTTATTTTCTTTCTTCCCGTTGCTTCTGCTCGACATTGTATTCAATGCACGACGGTGCTCGCTTGTTGCTCAACGATCGTAATTGCCGCAGTGAATCAGAGAGTCAGAGCTCATTGCCCGCCATTTTCTTCATCCTCTGCCCCTCCATCAAGGTTAGTCGGTCATAAGTTGATTTGAACTCTCGAATCAATCCAAGAATTTAACTCCAGAAAACCCAATTCAATGGACAAATTCCTAATTCGTCAGTTTTCGAGTTTGCCCAATTCGATTCCTGACCCTTGCCGAGCCATTTGCCTGGGCAACGGCCACAAAGAACGGAAATTATAACAAAATGTGTAAAATTTCATGTCACACCAAAAAATAAAATCCATTATTTTTGTTGAAACATGACAGGTATTAACCTGGGAAATGACTCCAGTTTTGACATTGATGGGCCGAGGAGTCGATCTTTTTCGGCCATTAGAACGAATGTTCTGAGCAAAGCCACCCTGTATAAAATGTTTTTCTCCCATGGATAGTCCCACCATTTCTGAACATATGATATGAAAAATCATTTCTGATCTAATTAACTTCATAAATATCAAGAAAAAATAATTATTGCAGCAACATAAAAATAATAAAAGCAATAAATTAAAAACTAAAAATAAAGGCAGCAATCCTAAGCGCTCATATTTCACAGAGAAACTCTACAATTTGCTCAATCAACGTAAACAAATAGCTCAACGTAAAGTGAAGATACGTTAATCGTACGGTGAAGATGTGAAGATATGTTAATCGTAAATGAGAGACAAGTAAGTTCTCCCATGAGGCGAACACAAATATTATCCAAAATGTTGGAATTTTGTTGAGTATTTCAAAATACAAATTCATTGCAACCGTTTATATTCCTCCCATTCACTATGCCATATTATTGTTTTTTATTTGATATTATTGCATGGTCGTTTCATCACTTATAGTCTTATTTCTAGCTAGCCACCTCATTTCATTCATATTATAATTGAGAGTTAAATGAGGGAGTTATACATTGAAAAGTACCATCTTGATTAACCCATTAATTGGGTAATTATATAGTCTAACGTTTTAGCCCATTTTGTTTTCATATAAATATATTCTCATCTATTCCTTTCCCAAACCAAAAAAAAAAAAAAAACACCGCTGTAGCCATCCTTTTATCCATTATTGAATCATGACTCTTCAAAGTGATATATCCTTCAAAAGTTTTACATACCAAAGGAAAGAATCAAGTTGTTTACTCGATCTAAGTATTGCGTGTGTATACTTCCGAGGATTATAGGTTGTTGTATGATGGAGGGTAGGGCGCTATAACCTGTTACACCAAGACATTGTCTTAGATGGGCAAAAGCAACTCTTAAGGACAGTAAATTTACACACCTCAACCTCAAATCTTGTTATAATCAGTGATCAATGAAGAGAGTTCTCTACCTACAAGAGATAAGTATTTTATCATATTTGGTTCATTATATTTAATAAATTGTGGTAATAAAATTGTGATATATTAAAATTAATTTTATGTGATTTGTTGTAGAAGAAGTAGCATCCCAATCGCCAATATTTCCATCACAAAAAACTTTATGCCAACATTTACGTCCCCCACTTGAGAGATAGCTCATTCTCCCACTTACAAATAAAGTATCTTTCACTGGAGAATTTTTTAATTAGAATCATTCAATTTCTTAATCTTCATTTGAAGATTTTTTGTGGAGATATTTTGTAAATGAAGATTAAGAAATTGAAAGATTCCAATTATAATATTTATCTATTTGTAAGTGGGAAAATAATCTCATCCCAAAAAAGTGAACACAAGTATTATTCTTCACAAAACAAACCCAGAAAAATAAGGGGATGGGATGGGTGATGAGTCATTGAGTGGTGACAAAAAAGAAATGAAAAAGAAAACCAAATAAGGTGACGATGAAGCCAATAAAATGCCGATCTCGATCACTTGAAAACTTAGAAGTCATATGAGTCGTTTGCAAGTAAACATCTCTAGCTAGCCTACAAGAGTCTACCATTAGCTAGTCTACAAGAGTTTACCATTAGTTAGGCGACAAGTAAACATCTCTAGTTGTTGTTACTTGTTGGCGTCGCGTATCAGCCAATTGTTCTCAGTTGAAGTCAAGCTATTAAGGCCAAATTTGTCTTGTCCCACATGATAAGGCATCGCCAATTAGTAATTATCACTCATGTTCTTGTCAAGATAAATACTGAAAGTGACATCAAGAAAATATAGAAATTGCATTCATAATTCAATAATACAAAGGACCAACACAAGGGTTACATCAATAGCATCCAAAAATCTAGAGTTTCTCCGGCCACGGTAATAAAGGGCTAAAGCCCCATCGAAACCCGAAATTACGTACTCCTTTGATGGACAACAATTACTCGTCCCTTCTTCTTACGTCCAAGATGCCACCATTGGATAAACAAAAGAATCTGCAGGAGCAGACTTGTTAATTGCAAAACCATTCCTTGGATTGCAACAAGGCAGAGCACTTATCCATGGAGTCAAGTCGATTATTGTACATCCGTATGGTTGAAACAGTCGAGCTAGCTAGTGGGTTTAATTCTGTGTTTATCACGCTAACTTCTATCGGCGTAAGTATTTTCATTCGATCAGTCATCAATCGATTATCACCAGAAATATTTTAGTCATGCTCAACATGCATTCGAGTCTTACAAATTGTTTTCTGTCCATTTTCAGTGCTTATTTTTGGTTGCCAAACAAAATGTAGATTATGCCAACAAAATTTTAATTTTGAGATATGATACAAACGTCCCTACTTTGCCTCTAATATTTTACAAACACTAAGCCATTTATAAAGTTTGGAAGAAAAAAAAAGTTACATTATACATGTTTGATTTCCATACACTAGCTTTCATGCACGTGCATAAGGCATTTTTTGAATCATGCTACGTGTGACTTACACGTTTTAAATGTATTTATATGCGTAAAGTGACAAAAGAAAAGTCAAATATTTGAAGTAAATGAATAAATCATAGATCATGCTAGAAGAAACCCCTCATAAATCAATTAAAACAGTTGAATCCACATAATAAAATCAGTCTCTATTGAATTTATATTAAGAATAGAGAAAATAATATTAAATAAACAACTGAATCAGTTGAGTTAGCTAGTGGGTTTAATTCCATGTTTATCACGCTAACATCTATCTGAGTAAACAAATTTTAATTTTGAGATATGATACAAACGTCCCTAATTTGTCTGTAATATTTTTACAGACACTAAGCCATCTATAAAGTTCGGAAGAAAAAAAAAAGTTACATTATACATGTCTAATTTCAATCATACATGTAGTGCTCACATATGTACATGTGTTATATATTACAAACACATGTTATATTATTTTGCTTATGATGAAGTGCCGATTTAGTGAACTATCACTTTAGTGAAAAATTTAGTCCGTGGATTATTATTTTGGTAAAATAAGCCTCTAAATTTATTAAAAATTGTTCAACTTGCTTTAATATCATGAAAAAAGTTGGAGTTCCACCATAAAACCAATTGGCAATATGGGGAGTTGCTCAACCTCTTATAAACTTAGGCAAGGTTATTCCTTCCATCAATGTGGGACTCTTTATCAACAATTATCATCTCAACAAAATGTTAAATAACTGGATGTGGACCTTCTTTCTATAATATTTCGTGCTCAATATGCATCAGTGTGTCCCTCCACAAGAAAATGATTATGTTTCGTGAACATAAACCCTTGCATTTGGAGTTGCCTTCAAGTGTCGAAGAATTCAAATTAGGACATTTATCTGATCTTCACTAGGAGCATGCTCAACATGCTCACCACACTCACATCTCATGTGCAATGTCAGGTCATGTGTGTGACAAAGTAAATTAACTACCCTCCAACTTATAGTACCGCTCTTTGCTTGTTGGAACGTGATCGGGATATTCTCCTTTATGTTTATTAATCTACAGAATTGTAAAATTTGCAGGCTTGCAATCGAGGATTTTAGTTTTTATTTTACAAGTCTACTAGATATTTCCTTTGTAATAGAAATAGACCCTGCTTACATCGAGCCACACCTTCCTTATACATATCTTAAATTTAATGAAAATTTTAGTTTCTGATTATAATAAAAGTTGGAAATGCTTGTGTTTTGTCATAAAGAAACCTACTTGTGAGAATCCACAAGAAGAACGAACCAGGAGACAATGACTTTTGGGGTTATAAAAAAGGATAGGTGCAGAGACTCAATGGAAGTTGTTCTAACAAATGGCGTCAATCAATCTATCACAGGACAATCTGTCATTGTCTGATTTCTGGTTGTCTGATAATGGCTTATAGAAAGAATTTACCTTGGTATGACCTTATCTTCTCCAATAAAAAGTCAAGGATAGGCTTGCATTCCAGAAGCGGTAGCTTCCCGCCTCCATTCCTACCCCCGTATCTTCACTTTACAAACATCATAATCCGACACCGTTTATTCTCTTTATTATCATCTAAAAATCATACATACAAAACATCATTCAATTCACAGATCTTTTAACTATTCATATGCATAAAATAAATAATAAATAGTTCATTATGAGGATGTTATTTGTTACCAAAATCGTTAATTGGTTTGCCATGAATGAATGATTAAAAGATCTCTGAATTGAAGGACTTGTTGCATATATGATTATGATAAAGAGAATGAAAGGTTCCGATTATGATGTTCGTACGGTGAAGATGTGAAGATACGTTAATCGTAAATAAGGGACAAGTAAGTTCTTCCATGGGTCGAACACAAATATTATCCAAAATGTTGGAATTTTGTTGAGTATTTCAAAATACAAATTCATTGCAACGGTTTCTTTTCCTCCCATTCACTATGCCATATTATTGTTTTTTATTTGATATTATTGCATGGTCGTTTCATCACTTATAGTCTTATTTCTAGCTAGCCAACTCATTTCATTCATATTATAATTGAGAGTTAAATGAGGGAGTTATAAATTGTGAAGTGCCATCTTGATTAACCCATTAATTGGGTAATTATATAGTCTTAACGTTTTAGACCATTTGGTTTTCAAATAAATATATTCTCATCTATTCCTTCCCCCCCCCCCAAAAAAAAAAAAAAAAAAAATCACCGCTGAAGCCATCCCTTTACCCATTATTGAATCATCACTCTTCAAAGTGATATCCTTCGAGTTGTTGACTCGATCTAAGTATTACGTGTGTATGTTTACAAGGATCATAGATTGTTGTATGATGGAGGGTAGGGCGGTACAACCTGTTACACCAAGACATTGTCTTAGATGGGCAAAATCAACTCTTAAGGACAGTGAATTTACATGCCTCAACCTAAAATCTTGTCCTAATTAGTGATCGATGAAGAGAGTTCTCTACCTACAAGAGATAAGTATTTTATCATATTTGGTTTATTATATTTAATAAATTGTGGTGATAAAATTGTGATATACAAATATTAATTTTATGTGATTTGTTGTAGGAGAAGTAGCATCCGAATCGCCAATATTTCCATCACAAAAAACTTTATGGCAACACTTATGTCCCCCACTTGAGAGATAGCTCATTGTCCCACTTACAAATAAAGTATCTTTTACTGCAGAAATTTCATAATCAGAATCGTTCAATTTCTTAATCTTCATTTGAAGATTTTTTGTGGAGATGTTTCGTAAATGAAGATTAAGAAATTGAAAGATTCCAATTATAATATTATCTATCTGTAAGTGGGAAAACAATCTCATCTCAAAAAAGAGAACACAAATATTATTCTTCACAAAACAAACCCAGAAAAATATGGGGATGGGTGATGAGTCATTAAGTGGTGACAAAAAAGAAATGAAAAAGAAAACCAAATAAGGAGACGATGAAGCCAATAAAATGCCGATCTCGATCACTTGAAAACTTAAAAGTCATACGAGTCGCTTGCAAGTAAACATCTCTAGCTAGCCTACAAGAGTCTGCCATTAACTGGTCTACAAGAGTTTACCATTAGTTAGCCGACAAGTAAACATCTCTAGTTGTTGTTACTTGTTGGCGTCGCGTATCAGCCAATTGTTCTCAGTTGAAGTCAAGCTATTAAGGCCAAATTTGTCTTGTCCCACATGATAAGGCATCGCCAATTAGTAATTACCATTCATGTTCTTGTCAAGATAAATACTGAAAGTGACATTAAGAAAATATAGAAATTGCATTCATAATTCAATAATACAAAGGACCAACACAAGGGTTACATCAATAGCATCCAAAAATCTAGAGTTTCTCCGGCCACAGTAACAAAGGGCTAAAGCCCCATCGAAACCCGAAATTACGTACTCCTTTGATGGACAACAATTACTCGTCCCTTCTCCTTCTTACGTCCAAGATGCCACCATTGGCTAAACAAAAGAATATGCAGGAGCAGACTTGTTAATCGCAAAACCATTCCTTGGATTGCAACAAGGCAGAGCACTTATCCATGGAGTCAAGTCGATTATTGTACATCCGTATGATTGAAACAGTCGAGCTAGCTAGTAGGTTTAATTCTGTGTTAATCACGCTAACCTCTATCGGCGTAAGTATTTTCATTCGATCAGTCATCAATCGATTATCACCATAAATATTCTAGTCATGCTCAACATGCATTCGAGTCTTACAAATTGTTTTCTGTCCATTTTCAGTACTTATTTTTGGTTGCACAACCAAAATGTAGATTATGCCAACAAAATTTTAATTTTAAGATATGATACAAACGTCCCTACTTTGCCTCTAATATTTTACAGACACCAAGCCATTTATAAAGTTTGGAAGAAAAAAAAAAGTTACATTGTACATGTTCAATTTCCATACACTAGCCTTCATGCACACGCCCACGTGTGTGCATAAGGCATTTTTGAATTACGGCATGTTATGCGTGACTTACACATTTTAAATGTATTTATATGCGTAAATTGACAAAAGAAAAGTCAAATATTTGAAGTAAATGAATAATCTTAGATCATGTTGGAAGAAACCCCTCATAAATCAATTAAAGTAACTGAATCCATATAATAAAAATTAGTCTCTATTGAATTTATATTAAGAATAGAGAAAATAATATTTAATAAACAACTGATTGAATCACATTACTGCTAGCCCATTGTGACGTTAAGCCCACCCCCTCTCCCTTAGTGTAGATAATATCGTTTGTTCAAAAATAAATAAATAAATAAACAACTTATTGAATGACATTATTGCTAGCCTATTATGAGGCTAAGCCCACCACCTCTCCCTTAGTGTAGATAATATCATTTGTTAAAAAAATAAAAAAACAATCATTTGACAATAATCACATTATTATCCGCGTGCGAAATACCTTTTTTATAACCGGCATTACAGGCTCTTAAGATGAAAATTGCATTATTCCAACTTGGAACTTGCCACTCTTGTTGACTTAAAAAGTAAGCTATATGATTTTTTCCTCTATTTTAGGTCATGTGTCAATGAGTACCCCACCATTTAGAGTCTAGACAACCCTTTTTCTAATTATTACATTGTTTTGTTAATTTTAAATGAATGTCTCACTCCATAAGTTGAAGACCATTCTTCAAATAAACATAACACATCAATCAGGATCCTCATATATATAAATAGTTGATTTTTCAAACTTGTTGAAATTTGATTAGTTCAACTTTCTTATCTTTTAAAATTTCTATAGAAGAATAATCCTCCGGATTCCAAAAAATCTTTTGGTATAGCTAACTGATACGACAGTCTTCATTCCTAACTTATATTGTATGCGTGTTGACTATTGGGTATCCCGGATCCATGAAGTTTCTTGATTCACCAAGCACCCACGCACGTCCAACTACAACCAAACTATTGTGTTTAGTTTATGATTCACTAGCATTCATGCACGCGCATGAGCGCGTGCAGAAGGCATTTTTTTGAATCATGGTATGCTACGCGTGACTTACACGTTTTAAATGTATTTATATGCGTAAATTGACTAAAGAAAAGTAAATATTTGAAGTAAATGAATAATCTTAGATCATGCTAGAAAAAACCCCTCATAAATCAATTAAAGCAGCTGAATCTATATAATAAAAATCAGTCTCTATTGAATTTATATTAAGAATAGGGAAAATAATATTTAATAAACAATTGATTGAATCACATTATTGTTAGCCTATTGTGACGCTAAGCCCACCCTCTCCTCCTTAGTGTAGATAATATTGTTTGTTCAAAAATAAATAAATAAATAAACAACTTATTGAATGACATTATTGCTAGCCCATTATGAGGTTAAGCCCACCTCCTCCCCCTTAGTGTAGATGATATCATTTGTTAAAAAAATAAAAAAAACAATCATTTGACAATAATCACATTATTATTCGTATGCGAAATACCTTTTTTATAACCTGCATTACAGCCTCTTAAGATGAAAATTGCATTATTCCAAACTTGGAACTTGCCACTCTTGTTGACTTAAAAAGTAAATTGTATGATTTTTCCTCTATTTTAGGTCATGTGTCAATAAGTACCCCACTAGTTAGAGTCTAGACAATCCTTTTTCTAATTATTACATTGTTTTGTTAATTTTAAATGAATGTCTCACTCTATAACTTGAAGACCGTTCTTCAAATAAACATAACACATCAATCATGATCCTCATATATATAAATAGTTGATTTTTCAAACTTGTTGAAATTTGATTAGTTCAACTTTCTCATCTTTTGAAATTTCTATAGAAGAATACTCCTCCGGATGCCAAAAAATCTTTTGGTATGGCTAAATGATACGACAGTCTTCATTCCTAACTTATATTGCATGCGTGTTGACTGTTGGGTATCCCAGATCCATGAAGTTTCTTGATTCACCAAGCACCCACACACGTCCAACTACAACCAAACTATTGTGTTTAGTTTATGATTCACTAGCTTTCATGCACGCGCATGAGAGTGTGCAAAAGGTATTTTTTTGAATCAAGATATGCTACGCGTGACTTACACGTTTTAAATATATTTATATGCGTAAATTGACTAAAGAAAAGTCAAATATTTGAAGTAAATGAATAATCTTAGATCATGCTAAAATAAACCCCTCATAAATCAATTAAAGCAGCTGAATCCATATAATAAAATCGGTCTCTATTGAATTTATATTACGAATAAAGAAAATAATATTTAATAAACAACTGATTAAATCACATTATTGCTAGCCCATTGTGAGATTAAGTCCACCCCCATCCCCCTTAGTGTAGATAATATCGTTTGTTCAAAAAAAATAAAATAAAAAAAACTTATTGAATCACATTATTGCTAGCCCATTGTAAGACTAAGCCCACCTCCCTTTCCCTTAATGTAGATAATATCGTTTGTTAAAAAAAAAAAACAATCATTTGACAACTAATTTATTCACATTATTATTATCCGCATGCGAAAAACCTTTTTTATACCAGCATTACAGCCTCTTAAGATGAAAATTGCATTATTCCAACTTGGAACGTGCCATTCTTGTTCCTTAAAGACTTAAAAAAGTAAACTATATGATTTTTCCTCTGGTGGAAACAGTTCATATTATAAATCATACTATAAAGATTTTATATTTTATTATTATTATTATTATTGTAGATATGACATTTATAATGTGATTTACAATATGCACGATTTCGATTATATGAACGAAGTTTCGTAAATCGGTAACAAAGCATCTTAAGGAAGTACTCCTTCTCAATCTTAAGGAATCAAGATTTCCTCTTTAAAGTGATTCAAATGCCATACATAAAAGTTAAAACATGTGGATACCACCAAAGAAGAAAATTTGAAATTTTAGAGGACAATAACAATTCTCTGTTAATAAAATCTTATCATTTCTCCGGAAAAAAATAATCAAAATCATTCATTACTTCGGCAAATGTCCAACCCTCCCCCCAAACTTGAAAGCAATCCCAAATGGTTCACCACTCTCAAAAGACCAATTTTATTTTCTTTCTTCCCGAATCCCATTGTTTCTGCTCGACATGGGATTCAATGCACGACGGTGCTCGCCTGTTGCTCGACGATTGTAATTGCCACAGTGAATCAGAGAGTCAGGGCTCATTGCCCACCATTTTCTTCATCCTCTGCCCCTCCATCAAGGTTAGTCGGTCAGAAGTTGATTTGAACTCTCGAATCAATCCAAGAATTTAACCCCAGAAAACCCAATTCGATGAACAAATTCCCAATTTGTCAGTTTCGAGTTTGCCCAATTCGATTCCGAAAGAACCCACCGTTACAAACGCCACAATTTCTGGGAAATGTGGTGTCCTACAATACACTGATTGCAGGGCACCGTGATAAGAGCATTTCCAAAGGCGATGTCAAAACTGCCATGTAGGCCTACAACAGTAAAAAATGATAGCAAACTCTCTCCAACCGAGCCTTCAATTTCTTATGTGGCGTGGAGTCATTTGAAGGCAAAGCTTTTTGGTGTCAAATTTGACAGCAGATGTCAAATTCATTAAATGATTTTTTAATAGATTAATATAATATATATAATAAATGTTGTTATGTTTTTGAAATATTTGATTGGTTGGCTTAATTATTGGACTCTACAAAAAGATAAAAAGTTTATGAAATGACATTATTATTTAACATATCGTGTGGAGTAAAATATTGTACAAAATGTCAAATTACCATATAAGCTATCAATTATCATTTTGATGTTTAAAATTTGACATCTCTTTTGGAGATGCTCTAAGGGCTTTTGAGTTCGTCTTTGAAGTTCAAAAACTTGATGGCGAATAATGGATTGCACCAGAGTGTGGTAACTTTTAACACACTTATTGATGGGTTTTGCAAGGCAGGAAAACTACAAGAAGCAAATAGAAATTTTTGTGAGATGAACGCCGCGAATGTGGCTGCTAATACAGTAGGAGATGGGCAATGGGCTTTTCGAGAAGATGTCGAAGAACCGAGCGAATGCTGATATACTGACTTGTAATGCACTGATATTGGGACTCTGCAAGGAGGTTAGAACTAAGAAAGCTGCGTATCTGGTTAAAGAAATCGATACAAATCACTTTGTCCCGAATTTCTCAACCTTTTCTGCCCTTACTGTCGGGCAGTACGTGCGAATGAATGCGGATCGTGCCTTTGAGTTATGTTTGTCAGATCCTTATGTTGTAAAGTCACTTGAATTCCATCACTTCCAATCTCAATCATTATGTCCTGCTACTGAAGGAAATAAGGAATGGCAATTAAGTTCAGACCATTCCTTCTTGTTTTGTTGATTCAAAAATCCGGCTCAAACTCTTCCGGTTAGACCCGATTCTCGGGTTTCTGCTCCAGGTGGCACGGCACTTGTTTAACTGCAAGTCGAGCGTTTGCAAATGCCAACTATGGAGAGAGATAATATCATACAATAGAGACCTAGAATGCAAAAGACACCAAAACAGTAACTCTTTAACAGCGTAATGATACTTATCAGAGATTCTAGCTAGGACCAAACGTGCGTACAACAAATATCGGAATTACAATTTTCATCTAGCTAGGGCCTGCTCGAACCACCTATTTAGATATAATCAGAGATTCTCACTCTGTCATGATTCATCTTCACCAGCTTCAGCAGCAGCTATCTGGGAATCCAATGTGTTTATCAGCTGCTCACTTACCGTTTTTGCCACCGATACCATGTCAAGAATGATGCTTGGATCTAGGCCTGCACCACCCCGTTTGGTCAAACCGCAGATGTGCCCCTGCCTATTGACGGAAATTGAAACAGCCGGGCTCATTTGTGATTCCTCTTCTGAAGTGGCATCCACAATATAGTGCTTACCTACCTGAAAAACATATGCACATGACTCAGTACAGGGCTAAAAAGCATTTGCAATTTGCTATATTTTCAACTCTGCAGTTGGATTAAAATACGCTCAACTGAGAATCCATTGCCAAAAGAGAAAACAGACCAGATCCACTTTTACCACCCAAGAGGCAACATCGAAGAGCCACCGAGAGTTCTGCTGACAGCTCCTCACCCCCTCTACCCTGCAGAAGGAAAAAAACAACAGCTTTACAATAAGTATAAATGCATTGGTCCTACAAAAGCAAAATAGATACTCGTTCTCTGCAATGGACCAGTAATTCGTACACCAAAAGGAGAAGTTCAGATTCTCTAATGAACAACTAACATAAACTGAGATATAGTACCTTCGTATTTTATCAGAGCGTGAATTCAACAAAAACAAAGTAGTAAACTGTCTACAGGATCTTGAAGAAACCAAGATCTCTATACAACCTCAATTCACACAGTAAAACATGAGAAGGAAGCAGATGATAAAAGTGTTAACCTCAAACATTGGTGCTGCAGTTGGACTGCAATCAACATTTATAAAGACCTTTCCTTTGTCGGGTTGCAGCGCAGTTGGCCTTCCAAGTTCAGCCTGCACTCGGTCATCATTACCAGCAAATATGATAGTATGAAAAACAGGGGCAGCTCAAATAATCAGACTAAAAAATTACCTAAATTTGATCAAGGACATTCCAATAGCATGTAAAAGTAAGCATGCGCTTAACATCAAGACCGCAGTTATACCTTCACACTGGCAATGACATCTGTAGCACCCATCCTGACCCTTGCCGAGCCATTTGCCTGGGCAACGGCCACAAAGAACGGAAATTATAACAAAATAAGTAAAATTTCATGTCACACCAAAAAATAAAATCCATTATTTTTAGTGAAACACATAACAGATATTAACCTGGGAAATAACTCCAGTTTTGACATTGATGGGCCGAGGCGTCAATCTTTTTCGGCCATTAGAACGAATGTCCTGAGCAATGCCACCCTGTATAAAATACTTTTCTCCTATGGATAATCCCACCATTTCTGAACATATGATATGAAAAAACATTTCTCATCGAATTAACTTCATAAATATCAAAAAAATAATTATTACAGCAACATAATACGTATATAAAAATAATAAAAGCAATAAATTAAAAACTAAAAACAAACGCAGCAATCCTAAGCGCTCATATGTCTCAGAGAAACTCTACAGTTTGCTCAATCAACGTAAACAAATAGCTCAAAGTAAAGGGCAGCCACTTGGAGTGAAAAATTATGAACTTTTCAACGATTACTAACAAGCAATGAGGAATAATTACCGAGCAGAGACGATGATGACGAAGCCCTTATCAGTGAGAGTCGGCGGCGGCGACGCTGCGGCCGAGAGGAGATGCAGAGGGAAAGACTACTAGCGGGAACTGCATCCTCTAAACGATAATGAAGGGAATGTTCCCCCATCTTTTATTCCGTGAGACGCTCTAGTTAAACGCCTCGTGTCTTGAACTAAATCCAACGGACGATATATGCTCTACGTATTACTTTTCTCAACCGTCAGATTAGTAGACGATGACGTGGCGCGAGCACATCGCCGGTGAGGGGATGAGACCCATACCCGTTTCATCCAGCACATCAACTGGCCCTAACCGAAATTTCCCGAATCTTCACCTGTTGAAAAATTAGGGTTTTCATTTTCTAGGGTTTTGCATTCGGTTTGTCGGTGAAATTCAACCGATGGGTCGGTCCCGCGCGGTCTATCAGGGCGCCGTCGACAATCCCAATCAGAAGTCAGTGCAATTTTCACCAATTCGCTGCAAATTTTCAAGTTTTATCAGATAATTAAGCAATTCAAATTTCCCAATTATGTCTCACGGAAAGTTGTTTATTTGTTGGATAATTTGCAGTAGGGGCAAAAGAAAGAGAACGGCTTCGGGGGCGGAGGTGGCGTAGAACAGCGGCACAGCTCAGAAACCTGTGGCCCAAGAAATCAGCGAACCCAAAGGGGCTTTCTACCATTGCAATTACTGCAATAAGGATATTTCTGGGAAAATTCGGACAAAGTGTGTGGTGTGTCCAGATTTTGACCTTTGCATTGAGTGCCTCTCTGTTGGAGCTGAGCTTACGCCTCACAAATGCAATCACCCTTACAGGGTTATGGTCAGTCCCCCCTTACATTTTCAAAGTTGCTTTCTTTCTGATATCTTAGACTCGTTGAAATTGCTTGAAGAAATTTTGAATTTTTAAGCTTTGGGTGTAGCTTTAGTGGAATTTAGAATCCGGAAATGGGAAAAAAGGCGAGACTGGGATGACCTTAGAGTAAAATGCATTAAAAGGGAAAAGATTGACTCGGTTTTCTGACCCGAACTGAGGCTCTATATACTGCCTGCAAGTAAGAATGTTTTCCTTAGAATGCAAGCAACAGCCCCGTTTAGATTCACCTGAAATCTGTATGTAAACAGCTACGAGTAATTGTTTTATTTGTGTACGTAGTAATTTTTCGAGCTTGTTATTTCATTTGACTATATAGGAGATGCTTTCAATATACCATGGACTATTAATTAAGCATGCATTTGCGGACTTTTTGGTTTTTAAACAGGATAATTTGGCTTTTCCACTTATTTGTCCAGACTGGAATGTAGATGAAGAGATGCTACTGCTCGAGGTATTGAATAAACTGATTTCTTCTTTCAATTATTATGATAAACTTTTTTTTTTTTTTCCCCGTGAAACTAATAAATTTTGTCTACTATCACTTGTTCTTTGATCATGCTGTTTAGGGTATTGAAATGTATGGATTTGGGAATTGGACTGAAGTTTCTGAACATGTTGGAACGAAAACCAGACAACAATGTATTGATCATTATAAAGCTATATATATGAACTCTCCACACTTTCCTCTCCCAGTAAGACCATTGTTCTAATTAAGGCATGTCCACACACCACACGTGATATACACACATAAATTATATAAAAAGCAAAAATTATTACTAATAGTTTTCATGATATCCCCTTAGGGCATGTCTCATGTTATGGGAAAGAGCAGAGAGGAGCTTCTTGCTTTGGCTAAGGGGTCTGATTAAATCAAGAAAGGTTAGTTCACGTTGAGTCCATAGTAGCTGAGGCCTGAAAGCAGTTATGCTTTGGTGTATGATTTATGATTTAAGATGCCTCAATAGTTTAAGATCGAACCATTCAGTAGCTTAAGTGATCTTTTATTAGGCAATTTATATTCAAAGGATCCACGAATTGTTTTCCAATGCTCTGTTTCATCTGTTTGTCATAGATAGTGATGATCTTTTGAATTAATTAGAATGTCTGTCTCGTATGCTCAAATTATCTGCATTAACTATGCAGGAAGCTCGAACTGCAGGTTGTACGACAGCTTCTGAGGCCAGTAGATACCTTGAAGAGAAGAGGAAGAAGGAAGCGGAACAAAGTGCCCTAAGGACTAAGGAAAGCTCTCAGGCTGGTAAAGGCTTGCAGATCAGCCCTCGGGGATCTTTTAAGGGATCCACTGTTCTGCATCCCATCAGCAAGGACACATATTTAACTACGCAAGCTATTTCAAGCTCGTTGGATTATTGGGATATCACTGGGCTAGTTGGGGCTGATTTACTATCCGAAACTGTAAGAATGCCAGTCTCAACGTGATTTTGTATTTATCCTTTATACGTGAATTGTTCTTTATGATACGATCAATGTGGCGTAATACGTGCAGGAACAAAGACTTCGCAGTGAATTCAGAATCCTACCTTCACATTACCTTAACATGCTGCAGACCATCTCCACAGAGATTGTGAATGGCAATGTTAAGAAGCAAGCGGATGCCCATCGCCTGTTCAAGGTTGAACCGAGCAAAGTCGATAGGGTTTACGACATGCTTGTGAAAAAGGGAATGGCTGAAGCATAGTTATGCCTCCAGTCTCGTTCTTGTAAACCTGTACAGTACTGTTTCTTAATTGAAGGGGAAAATCCCATTCGTATCATCTCGGGATTCCTGGGAGAACTTTTATCCTTCATGCTCATATAACAATTAGGCACCAGTGAAAATATACCGTGCCTAAACACTTATACAACTTGGGAGTAACCAAATACAGAAATTTAGAGTCATAAAACAGAATAATGATTTAGATATTTTTCTTTTATACAAGCGATAATAGAGACGGGATATCAAATATTGCCTTGATAGTGTTGGTTTTAACGCGATAATAGGGACGGGATGCCAAACATTACCCTTAATTATGCTGGCTTTAACACGGCCTTTATAACTTTTTAAATTTTTTAATTTTATTTACCATCGTATTGAATAAATCAACAGAAATAACATATATGATTAAAAAGGAATATGTTTTAGAAGTAAAAACAATGCCGAAAGAACAAGAAACAGAAAGGCAAGCCTGCAAATATTACAAGAGCAAGCAACTTGAACCTGAACAAAACTAGACTAGACTAGGCTAGAAAAGAAGGCTCTTCTCATTTGTTTTTGGAAGTTTTAACGAAAAGTCTACGGTAGTGTTCACTTTAACGAAAAATCACATTTTTACACTAAAAAGTCAAATCTGTTACTATTCACTTAACCCTTTATTTTATCCTTATCGTTAAAACTCAAAGTTTTCAAATCTTTTTCATTAGTTTTCCTATTGTTTTTTGGGAAAATTTGAAATATATCCAATTTTATAGGGCACCTTTTGAATTAGGTCTAATTTTTAGTGACTTTTAACTTTTGAAATAGGTTCAATTTTTAATTACTTTGAACCCATATCAAAAAATTTCTTGGTTTTTTGTGTGTGGGGCCAGGTCAACATAATCTCTCTCTCTCTCTCAAACACAAATCATTCTGCAGCCTATCCGACGATATCACCCCCCAAGTCAAAAGTACCTTACATAACCCCACGGCCTACAGGCCATAGACATCACAACAAAATCTCCATTTTGCTCTCATCCTTCCCTACTCTGCCTGCCGGGTATTGCTTTGTTTTTAAAAACACCGTTCTATTCTAAATTACTTTAACGCGAAAAGTATTCAACTAGCTCAAATGTTACGGAAGTGACCCGATGGATTGTATCAATCAACCTCACTTAATATGCATCTACCTACACATTTAATCAAAAAAGAGGCTTAATGGATTGTTCATATCAACTTGCTTTAATACACGTCGACTTACTCATTTGATAAGAAAAAGACATGATGGACTGTTTAGCAACCTTCACCAATGCACTTCAACGTACATATTTGAGTAACGCATTATGTGGCAGCTGATGTGTAAATACCGCACCAATCAATGATTCTATCTCATTGAATTTTAATCAAATGCATTATCACATTTCATATGTGATACTCCAATGTCTGATAAATCTAACATTACTCTATACCAAAGTTATGTTTAACCCCCTACACTAATCAATCTGCTGCACCAAAGTCCCAAAGGTGCAGCGTCGTACCCCCGGAACACGCTGCGACATGTCGTTCATCGCATACGAAAGCGTTGACTTCCCCAATCATCTCCATGAAACTGTCCAGAGAGGCCCCTCTCTCCACCTCCCATACCCTCACCACCCCACCGCCGCACATTAGCGCGTACCCTTCGTTCATGCACCCCATCACCGCCATCTGCGACGCCCCACTCACGATAAACCTACACACCTCCTCCAGTGTGTCAGTCCGGCGCACATTAGCCAAACCCCTCCTCCCCACTATAACGAACGCCGACCTGCTCACGTCAGCCGCAGTCACAATTATCCCTCTCCTGTACTCCTCCTCGCTCAACACAAACCCCTGATTCCTAAGATCGAAGACAATCACGCGCGCGCTCGTGCACGCCACGGCCGTTTCCCAACTCGTGACTCGGACTCGGCCTACAAACTCGGTCATCTCCGTTAGCATGTGCCACCCCATCAGGGCTTCCTGATCCGTCAATGTCCCGCCGACGAAAGTCAACTGTTCAGTCAAACCATTCCAAATGTGAAACGCCCGACCCGGAACACCCGCATAGAGCCCGACCCACCATCTTTCGGATCCAGTGAAATCAACCAAAACCCCATCATTTACCACGTCGCCCAAGTGGGCCCTACGAGCGATCTGCGGGCCGTTGATGATCGCTACGTGGATGTCTCCGTCCAGCATGGCGAAGATGAGAGTGGAGTCTGTTATCACGATGCCGGTAACGGCCCGGGAGAATCGGCCGAGGCGGTCGCGGGGTTGGGGCCGGAAGGTGCTGACATGCAGGCGAGTGGCAAGGTCGAACAGGCGGACGGTGCCGTCGGCGAAGCCGCAGGCGAGATGGGCGTCGGAGAGGGTGAGGCATCGGCAGGTGAGGCCGTCGGGGTCTTCCACGCCGGACGGATCGAAGTAGAGGGTCGTGTGGGTGGACCTCTGGGTTCGGAAGTTTGTGGCCGTCCGATGCCAGTAGACGTACTCGTCACGCCACCTGTCGCGAAGAAGAATTGTCCGGCCCCAGATACGGCGGGTAAGGCGACGCCAGAGAAGGTCGGAGCGCGAGACGGCGCGCCACGTCGAACAAACCTTCACATCGGAAAAATGTCACGTACGCGATCAGTTTCAGTAAGTAGGTTACAGCTCGTTCATGCATGCACGTTATATTGAATGGAAAACATGAAAGCTAAAACGCGTATGGCTTCTCTATTTTTTGTGCATGCAATAAAAATAAAAAAATTAATAAAATATATGCTTTCTAATTATATGTGGAGAGATGGGAACGCATGCATGAGTAGGTAGGGTTATTATGGGTATTTAACGAGGAGGAGGATTCTCTACCTTTCTATGCCCTCTTATTTGAACGGTTACGATTAAAAACAAAAAACAATGTGTAAGAAGAAGGGATTGGAATAGGAGGGTAGAGAATCCTCCTAGGTTTCAGATTTGATGGGCATGTGTGTTAACCAGTTAAAGTAATGACAGTGTAATAATACAATACACGAAGGACAAACCGACTAATACAACTTCGACCATCTCCAGAGAAGCTATAAAAACAACTAAAAATTTATTTAAAAAAAAAAAAAAAAAAAAAACTCCATAAAATCATCCCCAGGAGAAATTTTAAAATTTTTGTTAAAATAGCAAGAGAACAGTACAGTGTCAAACTCTTTATTTCCAACAATATTATAATCTAAAGAACTCTATATATATATATATATATATATATATATAATAAAGTGAACTGTTACTCTTTAAATGTAGTTATTGTTCATGTATTAAATGTTAAAAATTTAATAAAACTCAATGATAAACTCGTGAACCAAAGAGTAAAGAAAGAGAAAATGTGATTTTAGAAAATGAGTGAATTAGATTTGAATTGTTAATAATAAATATTTAAAATTTGTTAAAATAGAGTGTTATTGACATAAAAAGTTAATTGAGCAGCTAAAATAATTTTATGACACTATTCACTCACTAGTTTAACAAGGTTTAAAACTAGTAACCAACTTGGAACGTAAAAGTATTATTCATTTTGTTTAACCAATTATAGAGCTAGGATTCAAAATTCTTCCAAAGTGCAAAAGAAATTTCACTGAACTAATATTTTAGTTATAATAGCTAGTGAACAATGCCAGAAAGCTATTTTAACCAGTTCATGTAACTTAACATCTTCAACAACACTGTATTTTAACATATCTTTGATATGTTACTAGTTCTTCAGGTTAAAAATTCTCTAATAGTTAGTAAAATTTTGTCGTGGTGCCAGGAAGTGGGGATAATGTAGCGATTAAAGATTTAGATCTCTTACTATTTGTACGTGGGTTGAGGTTTTTGGGCTGTTTGCAAACATTAGGGCAAAATAACTACAGGTAGAAAGCATCACCATGGAATGTGAAGAGAAGCCAATGCAAAACCCTAGCCCCACGGAGGAGACAGTTGATGCCATGCGCGTAAACCCTAGAGAGAGAGAGAGAGAGAGAGAGAGAGAGAGAGGGAGAGAGAGAGGGGACCTAAAAGGTGGAGCGCGAGGGCAGGTGGCTCAGCTGGCAATCGAGAGAGAGAGAGAGAGAGAGAGAGAGAGAGAGAGAGAGATTATAGGGAAGGAGAGTGGAGAGTACGTAGTAGTAGTATAGCAGCCGGGGAGTGTAAGAGGAGTGAGGAGGAAAAGACATCAGTCAGAGTAGGTCTAAATAAATAAGTGGCAGCTGTGTGGTACAATTTTCGTCTGCAAATCTCTCGTCTCCCTCCCTCCTTCGGAGGATTCTCTCATTTTTCTTTTTTTTGTTATAAATTATGTCAATATTTTATATTTATTTTTTATTAAAATAATAAGATAAAAAATAAAATGTGAGATAAGAGAGTGAAAGGGAGTGCGAATAGAAAGAGAGAATCATATTTCCTCTCCTGTATCTGTCTGGATTGCTGCTTGCTTGCCTGCTGTAAGAGCTTTTTATTTGATATCATGGATACTAGAGACTGACACCTCTCTCTCTTGCTCTCTACATTTATTATTACTCAATCCAACTTCTTACAACATATAATATATATATAATGTATATGTATGGCACCTGCAATTACAAGACTGCTCTATTAATTTGCATTCCACAAGATTATATGTGATTTTCTAGTTTTACTAGTTACAATAAGTACATCTAATTTCGGTTATAGAAATTCGAACTTAGACTTGGCAGGTAATCACATTATTGTTCTAACTAATTTAATTAAACTCAGCGGGTC
The DNA here is from genome assembly GCF_019419815.1 of Pyrus x bretschneideri. Lineage (NCBI taxonomy): Eukaryota > Viridiplantae > Streptophyta > Magnoliopsida > Rosales > Rosaceae > Pyrus > Pyrus x bretschneideri. Next base: position 7,203,972 of record NW_025999413.1, read on the forward strand.
GATTTTATACTAGAACTTTTGATACATATATAAATACATAATTGTTCATAGGACCTACATATATAACACTGTAATATCATTAATTCAATATCCATGGGAAACAATTAGCGTACCTAGCTAGAGACCATGAAACGGACAAAGATCGACCATCTAGAAAACTATGAACAAACATATACATATCTTGACATAATAAAAAAATAGGATTGCAAATTTTGCGTGCTTCACCACACATAGTTGCCTTTCAATTCCAAGAAACGTGTAGCCAAAGTCTGTCCTGTTAAAAAGCAGAGAACTTTTCATCCCTTAACCCTACTTTCTTTGACTCCTCTAAATCCCACCCGTGCGTGTATTACTCACGTTTTCCTGCTCTAATTGGATCTTCTTTCCTTTCTATTTTCTTTTTTGGTTTTTCTTGCTATTGGAGACCCCATCATGTTCTTGGTAGTAATGGTTTCATGCTTATCATGTAATTTGTGATATTATTTTATGTTCACAAAAATATTGATTTATATCGCATTGAAATCTATCATGAGCGAGATTCTGTTTTGCAAAATCAAAAAATATGTTAGTGCTCAATGTCTGCCACCGACATGCACAAAACGAGATTGCGCTATTAAATAAAAACACAACTTAATATAATATGTAAATTTAAATATATCAACAGACATGTCAAACTGTGAGACAAAAAAATACAAACTTCATTACGATGGTTGTAACTTCCTTCTTAATCTTAGAAGATTATACTTATTCAAGCATATGTACCCATACATACAATATGTTCAACAATAAGGGTGAAATTACTTTAAATTTAACATACTATAGGTTAATCAATTTTATCACTCTAGCTAGGCTCCAAAACAGTTTTCAAACATTCAAGAAAGGACAAAGCAAATAAGAATCATCAGAAGCAAACAAAGAGAAAAAGAAGTCACCAGAAGGTATTGCATTGGAAGTAGCAAGAGACAAGCACACCTCTGGAGTTGACCAGTAGACATCAGCTTGTAAACCAAACAAGCATTGGGCTCCATGTACTTTATGACATATGCAGTTGCATCAGTTGCATGCAAGGTTTTTTTTGACATGGCACTTCAACACCCATCAACTGTCAAGGGATCTCGACATCTCAACCCGCTCCTCAATCCATGCTTATCTGCCTCCCTCGTATGGAAAGTCGTTTGGATTCACATCAAGCGCAAAGGTCCATTTTCTTTTTACGATTTTCTTCGAACTTTTTGCATTTTCTAGGGCATGAATTTCGACTTAAAATTCCTTTATAAGATTCTAAATCATTTTCATCCATAATTTGATAGAGTATTAGAGTCGTGAATTTCCTTGATGGATGTGGTTTTTCATTAACCTACTAGTCCTTCGAGTTCAAATTTTTCATCTTACATTTTATTCAAGTTAAGACTTTTAAAGTGGTAAATATTAGATGGTAATACTATTTTTATCCAGTGCCATTTTGTTTTGTTACTTTTTAGATGTCAAAAACATAATCTCGTAAATTCCAAAAACATAAAATAATCTATAAAAAAGACCCAGCGGTAATAGATCCCTGGAATCTTGTTCTTGTGGACTTGCATAACAGATTTATAATATTAATTATAGAAAAACAGAAGATGAATTTTTGTACGTTACTGGCATGACTATTGTTGTACTTTGAACTCCAATTTAGTCTGAATTAAAGTGGACTATAATATTCTTGAATATAGTACCAAAAAACTCCAAAAATTAAAGTGGACTATAATATTCTTGCATATAGTACTAAAAAACACCAAAACAAAAAAGAACATTAATGGCTATGGCAGCGAAAATATAACTGCGAGACAGACGTTAGCTAGATATAGAAACGTAAAGTTTTATGTACAATCCAATCCAACCAGTCTCTCAGCTCCCTAAATTTTGCTATATAATTCCAATTTCCATACACTGCTAAGTGATAAAACCAAGCTTTAAAGGTCCTTATCCGAGAGAAGAAGAGGAAGAAAGGCATCCCAATAAAAATTTGAAGAAAAGTTCAGTCAAAAAAGTAGACAGAGGGAGAGGGATTGCTAGAGCTCGTAAGGGCGAAAAAAGGGAAATTTAAAGCCAAAATAACCCTTTTTCGTTAGATTTGGAAAGGGAAAGAAACGAAAAGCCAAAGAAGCCAAACACAAACCTCCTACTAGTGAAAGGGACATTAAATTATTTTTGCATAGAAGAGAATTGAGAGCATGACCCTTCAAAAAAGCAATTACCTTCTGAAGCAAAACAGTTTCTTCTCTCGAATGTAGCTAAACCAACTAGTATACCAGAACAGTGTGTTTTCCTCTCTGCGCTCAAGCTCGAATCTTTCGCTCTGTAAAAAGGTGCCACTATACTATCTGGAGGACTAGAACAAAACCCAGAACCCGTTATAATTTCTCATGTTTTCACAAATAAAGGGAAGAAAAAAAACCCATAACCCAATTTTTAATATATTTAATTTTTAGGGGAATCATCAATTGAATTAATTTTGGTCTGGCAGGTTTTTCTAGTGTATTTATGCATATGATGCTCTTTGACTAGACTAATATTTTCTCCATTTTGGAATAAGAACCATCAGTTTCTCAGTAAGACCTAGCCGGATTCTAACGCTGCGTACCATGCCAAAGATCTCCCAAAATAATCAGAATTATATAATAAGCACACAATTTTTCACATATTTCACATTGCAACACAACTAGTTAATCAAAAGATTTCATTGTTTAATCTTATCAGAAAACGTACCTGAAACACGTTAGCAAGGGCTGGAGCAGCCGCAAGTCGTCCGACGGAGCGAGAGGCTTCAATGGCAACTTGGGCGGCGAGGGCTTCCACAAAAGGCTCAGGCCAGACCTCGTTTACGGAACGTCGTCTGGAGGAGGATGGCCCTTCGAAATCACCACCTCTTCGTACACTGCTAGGACCAGCTGCATTGGCACTGTCGTTTCCATTTCCGTCATGGGATGAGGAGGAAGACGAAGATGATGAAGTTGATGGAGCCGAACTGTAAGAGGTAGACATGAAAATGACAAAGAAAAAGGTGGAGAAGAAGACACAAGGACAAAAAGGTAAAGGTATGGATAAAGACACAATTCAAGCGAGGGACCCAGAAGAAGGTCTGTGTGATTATTGGATATTTATATGCAATTTCACACTCTCTCGCTCAATAAAATAATTTAAAACATAATCAATGTTGCATCCACCTCATACATGGGAGACCATATTTCATGACGAGGGTCATTGTTGTGTGGACGTATTCGATCAATGCAATATAAATCATTTTAGGTGCACCTCTTTTTCCAATCAAATGTGATTAATATATTTTTATCTTAATAATTTTATAATCAATGATCATAATCATTCATTTTTTTAATCAACATTTAAAGATCATTTTGTGAAAAAAAAAAAAAACGAAAAAACGAAAAAAACAAGTTAAAGATAGTTAATCAAAAATACAGAAAGAAAAAAAAAAAGAATTCGCTTGAAAAATAATAAAGTTGTTATTTTATAGTGCAAATTAATGGATTGACAGTGTTCATTTTCTTTAACAACCAAAAAACTAATGTTATACAATAAAAATAATGTATCATTTTAATTTTCCCTTTCCGCACTTATCTTCTTGTTTTTGTCATATATTCAATCTTCGTTAGGGGGAGAAACTTGCATCGGGAATATAGGAATGCGAAATTCACTCACATTCACAGTAATAAATTGATAGTGAAGATAATCAATTTATGACATAATATTATGGAAAATGAAGAACAAGATTTTCTTGTTTATTTTTGTAAGTTAAAAAGGGGCCGGGTCCGACCTAATTAGAGAGGGGGTGGGAGGTTGATTTAATTTCCCGGCCTGCATGGATGGCAGTGGGGAGGGGGTGCGGTTTCTGAAACCGCAGGGTTTATGGATTAGCCCTGGATTTTTCGGGGGATTTTTAGCCCTAGCTCATGTTCAAGTAAGGTCGCATCTCCCTGTATCTGTATCAATTGCAGATGATTGTCAAGAAAATGGGCATTGCAGTTTACAAAAACAAAAGCAACAAAACAACCTCACTCTTTCGGAAAGCAACCAAGAAATAAATTTTTTTTAATTTTGTTTTTTGACTCCTGAGGATGATTTTGCAAGGAGTGCATGGTAAATAGCATTGTTATTAGGGACTAGTGAGTAGCAGTAAGTGGCAACTAGCGCGGCTGTACTGGAAACCGCTGTTCATACATTAATCACTAATGTTTACCAAAAAAAAAAAAAAAAAAGAAGAATATTAATAACTAATAGGTCAAGTTAGTTCCAACTCCTTGATGATCGATGAACTTTATTACGCAAATTCTTGAATTCATATTAGAAGTAATAACTATTTATCTGTCTAAAACACATAATAACTAATAAGAGTGATAAAATAGTCAACCGGTATTACCGATACATAGAAGTTACTTTATTATTCAAATTGTAAAATATATATAAATCTGTTTGTGCTTCATCAAATTAAACTTTAATTACGATTTCACACCCATCCTTCAAGGTGTTGCTATTTATGCTCACATATTTCTTCCTTTGATTAATTATTGTAACAACCAAATCATTAACAAACTTAGAGAGGCAAAAAAAGCATAGAAAAACATATGAATTATCAGCAAAAGAAAAGATTAGGTGACAATGATTAAACATCTAAATTGTGGGAGTTGAAAACTTAGAGTCTTCGAATCAATAGAGATTATGGACAAGGACTCGAGGTTTGATGTTGTGAGCTTGTCAGTTTTGAACTTGTGAGGAGCCAAGAGAGGAAGGAAGATACAAGAAATTTTGGTTTTGGATGGATTATTGTTTTGTTTGTGTTGTAGAAAAGTGAAGGTTGAATAGTTTTGTACAACAAACAAACTATCTCTTCATATTATTGAACTGTGTTTCATTGTTTCAAGTTTAAATACGGGAATTGTTATTAGCACTCTAAAAATCTCATTTTACACTTCAAACTTTCTATATTAAGAAAGAAAAATACACCTGTGAGGAGTGTAGAATGAGATTTTTGGAGTGCCAATAACACTTCCCTTAAATATTTCTTTTCATAATTATGTCAAATACATCCTCAAATATATATTTTTTCTCTTTTGGGTCGAAATATGGTAATTAGATTAGTTCAAAAAGTAAAGTGCTAATTTTTAATTCATAATGATTCTTTTGCGTATAAAATTACATTACTTTTTTAGTTTAAATTAATTACATAAATTACCATGATCAACGGTATATTAATATAGTTCTCTCTCTATCCATTTTGTAATCAAATCTATTTCTTCGATCGAAGAAAACTTTTTATCCCATAGTCAAGCCTTTATTTTAAAATCCGTTGAATAGTTTGATTGCAATATTTGCAGAATAAATTACAGGAGAAGGTAATCAACACTCGAGTAGGAGTTGAAAACTTGAAAAAGATTTTTAGATTCGAGGAAGTTGGTGCTATGATGATACAAAGTCTTATAGGTTCCAAAAAATTAAGGGAAGCGTGACATTTTGTCCGCCATTCTCGTACTACGACCACCGCACCTCTCCTGCTCCGCATGTGCATATAATAGGAGATGATTAACATCAACGTGCCATGCACAACTTGCTTACTAACTCTTATGTAATTTTGGATATAAAAGCCATATTAATAATGTAGATCTCAAATCTCACAGCATCAACAATAAAGTAGTCAAATAAATATTCAAACTCGCAACTAAACTCTTGTGATGAGCTATATAGGCAAAATTAAGCTCCAATAAAGTTGTCAATTAAGTAGGTAAACTTTGCCTACTCCCTCAATCTAGGCAGTATTGCATATTTCTACATGTGGAGAAAATTTTTAGTGTGCCAGGAACACGGTTTGTTACCTCAAATATCACAGTATAAGTGGTTGGATTTTTTCTTTTTCACATATTCAACCACTTGTATTATGACATATTTATTTATAATAAAGTATTCCATATAAGGCAAAAAAGACAAAAATAAAATATAAGTAAATATCAAAGATGAAAGAAAATAATAAAATAAAATTTTGCCTGCTTAGTTTGCCTTTTCTATTGGAGTGATACATTTTGTTTATAAGCAACTTACCACATTAGTCATTATAATACAATTTTGTCTATTATATTTATTTACACTATTGGAAATGCTCTAACAATAATGATAACAAACTAAATCGATATCGAACATAAATTAAATAGATTTTGGAAATGTATCTTTAACTTAATTTCACAAATATCATTTGCGCATATTTTTCGAAAAGTTAATATGACAACAGTGGCGAAACATAGACTTGATTAGAACTATAATTGTATTCGGTCCTCACAATCTCCTAGCGAGATCTGTCATCTTCTTAGTCTCTTTTGTTCAAATCACTCAACAAAGCACACTTTTAGATGTTTCAAAACTATAAAATTTCTTATATAACCACGTACCTCAATTAGCTCAATTAATCAAGACATGCTCCGTTTTTTAACTACGCCCGAGGCACATCAAACAACCATATTTGCCAAACACAAATTATATATCAATTGAGAAGATTTTTTATAATTTTTATTTGAGTAAACAAAAAGAAAAGATGGGCGTGCAAAGACGCAGAGGAAAAGAGCGTGGGGAAGAAGAAGAAGGAGGAGGGAAGGGTTGGGCCAAGGGGAAAGACAGGAGAGTGCTTTTTGACTAGAATGGCATGCTTATGTCTAATCATCTGGCGCAGTCTCGATGGAATATAACTGAAAGATCTTTTTTAGCAAAGTACAACTGTCTATGTCACTTGCTTCCCCCTCTGTCTGTGTGCTTCTCTCTCTCTCAACTTTTTTGGGAAGAAAAATACAGATTAAAAACAGCTGGAGTAGGAGAGTAGGCTGCTACTGCCATTAATTTCTAGGTACTAGATACTAGGGCTATAGTAGGGTTCTTGCCACAGTCAATCTTTAACTATCATAACCATATAGGCGGATTGTGTATCCTTATGTTTGAATGCTCTTTCCATCTTCTTATATTTGAATCATCGCGATTAAATCACGTTAATATTTTATATTTTTATTATTTTTTATCTTATTATTTCTATAAAAAAATTAATTTAAAATATTAATATAATTTAACTGTCATCGTATAAAATAAGAAAGAATGAGAAAAGAACCAAATAAGGAGGCAAACAATCTTCCTCCCAAAACCATATATCCTCACCTCTCTCTCGATCCTCAGCCACAGGTAGAGAGAGAGAGAGAGAGAGAGAGAGCCCATCACTGGCTTGGCGTGGCTTCTGCTTCCTTCTGCATGCCCATCTGCGGAAGAGGATCACTTAGGATGAGGATCCTCCTCATCACGAAATTCAGATAATTTAATTTTAATCCAACGACTCTAAACAAGAGATTTCTTAAAAAATTATAATAATTGTAATCGTTGGATTAAAATTAAACGATTCGGATTTCATGATTAGGAAGATCCCCATCCTATGCTCCAGAGAGGATCCTCTTCCCCCATCTGCATGCACCTGTGCTTTCACATTTCAGAAAATTTATGCATCCTTCTGTCAACCTCATTGAAAAACTAATAAAAATAGTTTTAACATTTTAAATTTTAATGATAAGAATAAAATAAAAAATAATATATATAGTATTAAGATTAATTTTTAAACGTAAAAATATAAATTTTTGTTAAAATAAACAATATAAAAAATTTTCGTTAAAATTTTCTTATAAATATAGATCTTCCATGGTTGGACCCATGTCCCCTCCTACTTTTATTATCCCCTTGGTTATACAAACTACCTATCATTTCGATCATCATCAATCACTGCAAGAACAGTGACTATAACAGCAAGTCGAACCATGGTAGATTCAACATTCTCCTCCATCCATTTCTTCAGGCCATGGCTCATGGAGTCTTTGCAGTAACCATGTTGATTGTGAAAAAGGATTTTCCATCCTCCTAATCTCTTTATTTTTATACCTCATCATATTTGAACGATAACGGTTAAACTACATCAATATTTGATATTGATTTTTTTTTATAAAGATAATAAGACAAAAAATAATGTATGAGAAGAGGGAATGAAAGGAGATGAAAATAGAAAGGTAGAGAATCCTCCTCTGATGATTGTAGCCTCTAGTTTAGATCTACGGCTGTTACTATTCATAATGGACCCCATCCCATACATTTCTCAGCCCCTTCTATTTATGCGATCACGATTAAATCATGTCAACATTTTATATTCCCATTGTTTTTTGTCTCATTATTTTTATAAAAAAATTAATATAAAATATTAACGTGGCTTAATCGTGACAACATAAATAAAAAAAGATAAAAAGGGTATAAGATGGGAGAGAGCAGACAATTCTTTTAAAATAGATACTATGGTTAGGAGATGGATTGCAGATGAAAAAGGGGGATATGATGTATATGTTCGGACATAGAAGAGTGCGACGATGCATATAAGTGAAGTGGGCGTGTGAGTTATTGGAGAATTACGACTTTTACTTTTTCACACCACCTCTAAAAGAAAAAAAAATACAGATGTTCCCCACTAATGGAAACTATTAAATTTTAAAAATATATTAGGGATGCATTTTTTTCACCTCTACACTATCTTAGTTTTAATTAATTTTTTACAAATACGATCTTTATAGAATGATTTAATATGAATGATGTTGATTATAAAGACGATATTTTATGTATAGACAACGAACAATTTTAAATAAGAACTCTAACTCATTCTTTAAGTAATCAAATATTATTCTTCTTATTTAATCTAAAAGATAAAAATAAAACACAAAAACGATAAAGATAACAAAGCATCTTGAGAAGGAACGCCTCCTCGTTCGATGCTCATTTGTAATTTTTTTTTGTTAATGTAATAATGGTAGAAATTTCTCTTTAAACGGGATGTAGGCTACATAAAGCCGAACCAACATATATCTTTGTCTCTCTTGGTTCTGTTTTTTTTTTTTTTTTTTTTTGACAAATAATAAGATAATTTACACTAAATTCATTTAATTACAAAGAGCGAGAATGAACACAAAATCTCAAGTACAAAAACAAATGTTCTTAACCGATTGAGTTATAAACCATTTGTAAAGCTCTTATTATTTTGAATTTCTAGTTTTTGTCATTTCTCTTTGCCTCGCTTGATATTGACCTCATATGCGTCTAGTATTCTTTTTCAACTTACAAGAAGAGCAAGAACTACGATTTCACTTAATTTTCATGCAAACTTTTCAAGGTGCGGTTTTTTATCATGTTATTCGTTGATGCTCAAATTTAGTTCAATTACCAAGATTTAAGAGAAAGGACAGACGGAGTAGAAGGGGAGGAGGAGCCACTGTTGCTGGTGCAAGAAGAGGGGAGAGGAGAGGAGGTTAATGTGTGCGGCAGCTCTCTCACAAAGGGCGAGCCCTGTGCGTGAAGAGAGTCGAGAAAGTTCCCTACACTTTTTGGAATGCAACTATGTGTCGTACGGTTGTAAGTCCTTCCCCTGGGCATAGAACCAAAATCCCGGCCCGGCGGCCCCTCCTATTTGTGAGAGAGTTTCCGGTAGCCCTGAGAAGAGGGAGGGAGACTTGCGTGTCTTCATTTTAGACCAAAAAATTGGAAGCTCAGTGTCTTGAGAGCATTGCCATTGTCAGATTCCTGCTATTTCTGGTGTTTTTTTGGGTTTTTATGCGAGTACAAGATACAACTATTCGATTTCTTAAACGTGAGACACGTCTTAGATTTTGAGTATGAAATTGATTTTTAGAACCGATTGTTGTAGACATCAAAATTTCGGTGAAATGAATGTTGATCAATAATTAAAATTTCAACGTTCACGTGTCACATAAATTTTACATGTAGCGTGTGATTCAACAAAAAATCGAAATAAATTGGAAAAGTCATCAAATATGACACGTGTCAATACCTGGCAGAAACGATTTATTTCATCTGATTATTTAAATCCAAAAATCAAGTTTTGGAATTCTATAAATATGAGGCCAAAGGCATTCATTTGGAGGGGGAAGAAAAGAAGGAGGAAGAAGGGAAAAAAAGAAGGAAGGAGAAGGAGAAAGGAAAAGAAGAAAAGAAGGAAGGAAGAAAGAAAGAAGCCTTGAAACTCTAAAGCTCTCAAGCAAATCCCGAAGGATCAAGAAAGCAATCTTCGTTCTTCGTCAAATCCACCTTCAAGATCAAGCCCCGACGGCCCTTGAAGAACTTCCACCAACTCAAGATCAAGCCCCGACGGCCCTTGAGGAAAGTGTTCATCATCCACACATCCGTTCATCCTTCAAGATTAAGCCCAGAAGCCCTTGAAGATCCGTTCATCCTAAGATCAAGCCCCAACGGCCCCTTTGGATCAACAAATCCACACATCCGTTCATCGTTCATCATCCATCAACCTTCAAGATCAAGCCCCGACGCCCTTGAAGAACTTCCACCAACTCAAGATCAAGCCCCGACGGCCCTTGAAGAAAGTGTTCATCGCTCATCATCCGTTCATCCTAAGATCAAGCCCCAACGGCCCCTTTGGATCAACAACCTCAACAAATCCACACATCCGTTCATCCTTCAAGATTAAGCCCAGAAGCCCTTGAAGATCCGTTCATCCTAAGATCAAGCCCCAACGGCCCCTTTGGATCAACAACCTCAACAAATCCACACATCCGTTCATCCTTCAAGATTAAGCCCAAAAGCCCTTGAAGATCCGTTCATCCATCAACCTTCAAGATTAAGCCCAGAAGCCCTTGAAGATCCGTTCATCCTAAGATCAAGCCCCAACGGCCCCTTTGGATCAACAACCTCAACAAATCCACACATCCGTTCATCCTTCAAGATTAAGCCCAAAAGCCCTTGAAGATCCGTTCATCCATCAACCTTCAAGATCAAGCCCAACGCCCCTTGAAGATCCATTCATCAGCTGTGCATCCTTAGATCAAGCCCCGACGGCCCTTTGGATCAACAACTCATCCACAAACCCACACCCTACGAAGATAGAACCAGAGGACCAAATTACAAAGAGATTGTAACCCCAAAATCATTAATACAAAATATTATTTTGTACACGTATTCTTGTCTCTCGCCTGTTTCAGGAATTTCTCGTGTTTACAAATTTGGCACGCCCGGTGGGATTTATCTCTACCTCTCATCTCTATCCTCAAATCATCAAAAAAACGCAAATGGCATCAAGAAAGGATCAAGCTGTTCCTGCAGTCAAAGCGAAGAACAAGAACATTATCGCCGCAACTGGTGATATTTTGGGCATCACAACCCGAAGTGAAGCAAGAGCTCTTTTTGCCGCGGCTTCCGCCCCTGCATTAACTCTGTCAAAGGAACAAGAGCACCTGAGGCACGATCCTGTGATCACCCTAGCCTCGCTAAGGGCATCAAGAGGGGAAAGCCTGAGGAAATACTCAGAGTCCCTACCCTCCGGCGCTGATTCGAGCGGCAGTACAACCATGCAAGTCATGACCACTGGAGCAACTTCAATCGAGGAGCAACTAGCTCAGATGAATGAAGCAATCACAAAGCTCACACGGACTGCAGAGGAGAAAAACTTGCAAACCGCCGGACTCATCAACCGTCTGGAGGCACAGCATGGCGTCAAAATGAAACCAAGCTCTCTTCCAACTAAGAAGACCGAAGAAGGCTTTAACCCAAATGCCTACGAACCCATGTCAAAGGCTAGGCATGACTTTGCTTCCTCTTCAAATCTTGGAAAGAAGGTTTCAAACACCGTCGATGACAAAGAACTTAACCTCACCAAAACTCAAAAGAAGTTGAAGGAGCATGGTTACGGAGTTGACAACAACAAAGCCGGACTTGGCTTCACACCAAATGCACCCGTGAAGATTTCAAGCAAAGTGAAGAAAGCTAGCGCTCAACACATCAGCGTGAGCATTGAACAAGACCAAAAGGAGCCTAAACCCGTCCCTCGGCCGTCGGTCTTCGATAGGATGAGCCATTCAAGCTCCAGAATTTCAGCGCTTAATCGCATTGGTAGTCAAGGCCGAACCTCTGTCTTCAAGAGGCTTAGCATGCCAACATCCCAAAGCTCTGTTTTTGAAAGGTTGTTAAAGCCTAAGAAACAAAGCAACACAGCTATCTCTCCTCTGCGACCATCAGCTTCGGAAAGATTTGAAGATAATGAGAAGCCTTTTGGAAAGAGGAAGACAACACCAAAGGAAGAAAAGTTCGATGGGTTAGCAGAAAAAGGCGACGTTCAAAGCTTGATTCCTTCAAGGATGAAGCGCCAAGCAATCCTAGAGGTCGACACAAAAGGACCACTGAAGGTAAGGAGGCGCATCGTCGTCCACACTGGCAAATCTTCATGCCAACAAACCCAAGAGGACGGCACTGAAGATGAAATCCCTAAGAAAGATGTCACTTCTGGCTCTTTCGACTCAAAGTCTTCACCTCGACTGTTGGGGGCATGCTCCAAGTCAAGTGAAATTGAAGGATGGACTCATGTCGCTTCGAAGAAACTGCACGAGAAACATATGTCTTCTCCACAAGTGCACCAATCAGAAAGGGGGGAAAGCAGCTTTCGCCAACCTCCAAAGCAATGTGAAAATGTTGAAGATAAGAAAATTTCAACACAAAGATCGTTCATGCGGGATCTTTTCTTCCTCGAAGACTTATTCAATTTCTCGATCAAGACTCCTTGCTATGAAGATTGTGAGGAATGTCTTTCGAAGATCGCTGCGAAGAAATTGGACAAGCAGCAACCATCTTGTCCACAAGTTTATCAATCGAAAAGGGGGCAAAACAGCTCTTGTCAACCTCCAGAACAATGTGAAAGTGTTGGAGATAATGAAATTTCGACACAAAGATCGTCCATCCCCATCACAATGTGCGACCTCTTCCCAGAAGACTTCTTCAATTACTCGGTCAAGGCTCCTTCCTATGAAGATTGCGAGGAACGCCTCTCCCAGATCGCTTGACAAATCCACAACAACAACCAAAGCTCCTCGTTCGCACGAGCCTAAAAGGCGACAACCAAAGCTCCTTGTCCGCACGAGCATAAAAGGCGACAACAAACGCTCCTTGCCTGCACGAGCTAAAAATGCAAACGGCACCAAGACGCTCCTGGCCCGCAAGAGCATAAACTGTGTACGGCAAAATCATCACCAAAATCATCATCAAAATCATCACCAAAATCATCATCAAAATCATCACCAAAATCATCACTCATTTGAACTACGTTATGACTTGATCTCTTCTTTGGAAGAGTACGTAGGCAACTTGAAACTTCAAAACTTCAAGTACAGTCACATCAAAATAAATAAATAAATGTTTCATTAAAGAAAGTCAATTTTATTACAAAAGAAAAAAAAAATACATATGTTATAATGTATTATCAAAAAAAAAAAGAAAAAAAAATACATATGTTATAATGTATTATCAAAAAAATAAAAAAATAAAAAATAAAAAAAATTAAAAAAAAAATTAAAAAAATAAAAATAAAAAAATTATAATGTATTACAAATAATAATAATGGCGGTGGGCTGGATTGTTGAAGATAAAGCCCAAAACCATGATTGGGCTGGATTGTTGAGGATAAAAGCCCAAACCGTGGGCTGGATTGTTGAAGATAAAGCCCAAAACCGTGAGCCTATTAGCATCAGTCCAATGGCGTCCTTCTTCTTCCTCGCACCCAGACCCACCAGAATCCGAGCCAAAATCTCTATCTTCGCTCCCTTAAGGCCAGAACTTTCCAGCACTCCTCTCCTCTTTCTTTTTCCAAATCCAAACCTCCCTCTAGCCTTAAACCCCTTGAATGGAATCCATTATAATCAGCTTCTCAGCCATTCTCTCTTGGATTCCACCACGTCCCCACGATCATGAGATATCGATTTCGAGAACACTCCGCCATGGGAGGTCGACCCAGCCAATCCTCAGACCCAAAATTACAAGGCCAAGTTCATGTGCAGCTACGGTGGAAAGATCCTCCCTCGCCCGCACGACAACCAGCTCTGCTACGTCGGCGGCGAGACCAAGATTTTCGCTGTCGATAGCAACATCAAGTTGCGCCGCCGCCTGAGTTTGTCAGATCAGGCCACGGGTTATCGGATCGGATCCAGTGGTGACTTCGGTAGAGTTCCAGAGGCAATTGCAGAGGCTACAAACTGACAAACGCGTCAACAACCACCCCGACTGGTACGCCGTTCCCCTGTCCGATCGCCGATCCCAGCTCCCCAGCATGTTTATGGACCCTACCGCATCCCAGCTCTCTCTCCTCACTTTCTCTCTCTAGAGTTTGGAATCTGGCCGAGTTATCAAATTAATTGCAATTACAAATGAATGCAAGGCGACAATAAGAGAGAGAAACAGAAACAGAAACTGTCTCTTCTTCTCCTTCCATGCGTTTCTTCAGGCACCAAAAAAAAAAAAAAAAAAAAAAAAAAAAAAAATGCAATCGGGAGGCTTCAATGGCGGAGGAGGCGGCGGCGTCCCTGATTTCTACACCAACGGGCGATCCATCTCCATCAATCAGTCGCACACAGAAACCAAGACAAAAAGAAATCCAGGAAAACAGAGCATCTCTCTCTGTGTCTCTCTCGCCTTCCTCTGACAGACGAGACGATGCAGCTGCAGCAACGGTCTACAATTCTCGACGTCCCATTCATCTGAGACGAATAATCAGAGCAACAGCAACCCCTGATCTCAATTTTTCTTCCTTCCTCCGCAAATGGCCAGGAAAGGTTTCGTCTCCGGGGAGGGAACTGTGACCGACGCCGATGCGTCCACGGCGGCGGAGAAGGCGAAGGCCGTGGAGATAAAGAAGCAGCTGGAGAGGCTGGTGAAGGCCATTGTCGACGAAGATGACTACAGGGTCGAGCAGGAAGCCCAAAATGAGTACTCAGTTAGAAGCTACCCTTCGTGAGCGTCTCTACGAGTGCCTCGCCGGAAAACTCATCATTCTCCCGACCTTGATCTGAAACGCACCGGATTCCACCAAAAAAAAAAATTGAACAAGTTGAAGAGTGAGTCGGAAGCAAAAAAGGCAGAGACTTTACAGATCCGATTAAAAAAAAAAAAAAAAAAAAAAAATTCGAAGCTTTATATATACAAAGCTTTTTTGCAAATCTATCAAATTTTTTTCACATTTTTTCTCTGATCTGAAAAGCAGAGAGAAATGGTAGTGAAAGTTCCTTCGACCTGCTTGCACTGGTCGCAGCCGATCATTTGCCTCTCGTAAAAAACCCAGACAGAATTGAAGATTGGGCAGATGCTGAGCTTCAGAAAATAATAGAGGAAGATCAGGACCTCGACGCCGCTCCACGTCGTGAACTTCTCCGAGATCGTCGCGATACTCGCGTTCGTCGCCTCCTTCATCTACTTGCTTGGATTCTTCGGGATCTATTTCGTGCAGTCGCTCATTCTCCACTCCCTGCGATTTCACCGCCCAGCCGTTGACGGAGGAAGATGGGGAGGCTGTCAGTTGGATCGGCCAAGGTGGGAAGAACTGGCATTGATGATCTGTTGTCATCTACAGACGGCGGAAAGCACGATTACGACTGGCTAACTCTCTGGAAGCTCTGGAAGACGCTAAGTCCAGCAATCGAAGGGTGGTGCTCGCCCTTTATGACGCCCTGAGCTCCCGCGACGTCGACACGGTGCTCCAGATCGTCGCCCCGACCTCGAGTGGTGGTTCCATGGTCCGCCGACCCCCCAGTCTCTCTTACCTTCTTCCAATATCTCCACTCTTGAGCAGCTCAAGACCTCTGCCGCTGATAGATACACAAAGGAAAGAAGCAGTATTGTGGTCATCGGACTTAGTATTCACACAACACCCGTTGAAATGCGTGAAAAAAAAAAAAAAAAAAAAAAAAAAAAAAAAAAAAAACTTGCCATTCCAGAAGCAGAATGGCCTCGAGCCATAGAGGAGCTGTGTGGTTTAAATCACATAGAAGAAGCAGCTGTTCTTAGTACTTGCAACCGAATGGAGATATATGTTGTAGCTCTCTCTCATCATCGTGGTGTCAAAGAAGTTACCGAGTGGATGTCAAAGTCAAGTGGAGTCCCTGTTTCTGAGCTATGCCAACACCGGTTTTTACTCTATAATAAAGATGCCACTCAGCACCTCTTTGAAGTATCAGCAGGTCTTGACTCTCTTGTCCTCGGAGAAGGTCAAATTCTTGCCCAGGTGAAACAAGTTGTTAAAGTCGGCCAAGGAGTTGTTGGCTTTGGTAGAAACATCAGTAGGCTGTTCAAGCACGCAATCACTGTGGGAAAGCGGGTTAGAACTGAAACAAACATTGCTGCTGGGGCAGTTTCTGTAAGCTCTGCTTCTGTTGAACTTGCCTTGATGAAGCTTCCTGCACCTCCGCCATGGCTGCTGCCTTTGAATGTGATCAACAAAATCAAAGTTTGTTAACTCACACCCAAAGATCTCATCCGTCTGCTTGCCTCTGCTGCTGCCTTTGAATGTGATCAACAAAATCAAAGTTTGTCAACTCACACCCAAAGATCTCCTCCGTCTTCTCTCGGACACGGCCTGGGTTTTCACCCACGAACTCAGCCTTGCAGATGGCCTTATAAAGAAAAAAAAAAAAAAAAAAAAAAAAAAAAAAAAAAAGTAGCAATGATTATGCCGGGAAGCATATTTCAAAAGAATAATAAATAAAAGCCGCAATGATGATGCTGGAAGCATCTTTTAAAAGAATAATAAAAAAAAAATTAAAAAGAAAAAATGATGGTGCTTCTGGAGTCATGTGCAAAAAGAAAAAAAAAAAATATATATATATAATAAAAAGAAAGAAAAAACAATGGTGGTGCTTCTGGCACCATCTGAAATATATATATATAAATGAACGGTGGATCAGCGCCACCGAAAGCAAAGGAAAGAATAAAAAAATGATGATGGACGGTGATGTACATGTTTTCTCTGTATTTAGCACAATACACTAAATAAAACAAAGCATGTTCATTGATTTTCGAGAAATTACAAATGTGTACAAAAAAAAAAAAAAAAAAAAAAAAAAAAAAAAAAAAAAAAAAAAAAAAAAAAAAAAAAAAAAAGAAGCTTTCACAAAGGATGTGTACGTGAAGCCCCACTACGTGGCAACACTCTCGGAGCAGAAGGCATTGGAGCAAGAGGCATCGGAGATAGAGCATTCGAGGCCTCAATACTTGGTGGAACGCTTGATGACGCCGGAAAAATGTGCCTCTGGAAGAAAGACGCAAGCCTTTGACGGTCACTTTGAACGCGACCTTGAGATTCTTGCATCTCATCAAGCTTCCTCTTCATGCCCGACGAATAGTTATTTGCAAGCACATGCAAACTTCTATTCTCGTACTTAAGCTGTTTAATCTCCTGCTTAAGATCTTCCACCTCTGCCATCAATGATTCCACCTGACGGGACCGAGCAAGCAGGCGTTGGCCCATGTTGGACACAGAGCCCGCACACTGAACACTAAGAGCGAGGGACTCTTGAACGGCCAACTCATCGGACCGTCCTGAAAGTAGCTGACTGTCTTTGGGAGTGAGGAGGTTCCGAGCCACTATTGTAGCTGTTGTGGCGTCCTGCATCACTGAGTCTTCACCTGTAAGAGGACCGTTAGAAGATAAGAAAGAAGGACACCATACATTACCTTGAAGCGGCGCAACCGGATCACTGCTGAGACTCAATTCTAAGCTAAGGTTCGATGGATTAGCCATTTTTCAAAGGTGTTAAAATAGATGGGTGGATGGAGTTAAAACTCAAAAGGCCGGAGATGATTTTCAGGAATGAGCAACCTTCAAAGTATGCATGTTACAGGTGATCAATACCTCTATAAAAAGGAAGAGGCGCTTGCTCAGAAATCAAAGAGGCATTGGTTCAGAAATCGAAGGGCCGCTTGTTCAAAAGTGAAGAGACATCGCTCTGCAAATCTCAAAAGCTGGATTTTCCGGCATAAGTTAGGCGACGCTTTCTCGGCTTTCCAGAAAACGCGTTCAACTTTGTCAAAAGATCTCCGACAAAGTTGAAAACACGTGGAGGCTGGCGACGCTTTCGCGGCTTTTCAGAGCACGGGTGCCACTTTGTCAAAAGATCACGTGGAGGTCATCATCGCAGCTACACATCTTTAGCTGACGAGCGCAAAGTTCGGCGACGCTTTCTCTGCTTTTCAGAAAACGCGTGCCACTTTGTCAAAAGAGACGCTCGTTCAGAAATCGAAGAGGCGTCGTTCAGAAATCGAAGAGGCGTCGTTCAGAAATCAAAGAGGCGTATTCAAAGATCGAAGAGTCGTCACTATTTCAAAAAGCCGAATTTGCGGGATCAAAACGTTTGTCGACAAGGGTAAAAGAACAGTACCACCACTTGCTATTGGGAAATCCCTATATATGTCGACCTTCATCTTTTATGGCAAGGCAGACCTGCGGAAAAAAAAAAAAATGCCCAACTCTTCCTCACCTCCGAGAGTACACTCCCAGCAAAACATCTCAAAATACTCAATTTTTTTCCTCTTCCCCAAAGATGATACCAGATGCCTGGAGTACAGATGACCCAGGAGGAAACGGTAGATGGAAGCATGTGCTGATTCATTCACCGCTTCTTCAAAAGCAAAAGTATCTCATATCATCAAGGGCGAAAGCAAAGGTATCTCATATCATGCTTTTTCCCTGTCCTTTTCTTTGTCCTTGCTCTTACATGCAGGAGAAGGGGAAATAGAGTTATCAGTCGGAACCTGAAATCAAACTTCCGACCTGGAACTGATTGCCTGGAACCTTTGCCTGGTTGCTTACCTTGCATTGCTCTCGAGTACTCATCGTCGCGGAGAAGTAATGTTTTGAAGCACCATTTAAATGCAAAGGTTGCATTCCATTCCTGCATCAGAGGACAAATACTACACGAGAAGATGCCAAACCTGCATAAGGAAATACCACTTCTGCAAAGGGAGCAAGTAAGACAAGTGAAAATGATACATCAAAGCATGTGGAGACAAGCACAACAAATATATGTGCTGATTCATTCGCTGCTTCTTCAAAAGCAAAGGTATCTTATATCATGCTTTCTCCATGTCCTTTCCTTTGTCCTTGTTATTACTCGCATGACAAAGTGAAAAGAGCAATCAGACGGCACTTGGAGTCAGTCTGCCGATCTACCCTCTTCAATACGAATTGGGGAAAGATTGAACAAAGAAACAGGTCATCACTTCCACCTCCTGCTTGCCTGCCATGTGTCTGAATCCTGCTACCCAATTCAAGAGTAGCACAAAGGAAAATCAACGGTAGGGGGAGACCAAAAGAATCCTCCAGCCCAGTTCAAGATCAAGCCTCGATGGCCCTTGAAGAAATCACAAGTCCGATTCAAAATCAAGTGTTCACCACCCTTGAATCAAATTCAACTCCAGATAAAAGGAGTAAGTTCAGACCTTCGGAGGAGACCAAAAGAATCCTCCAGCCCAGTTCAAGATTAAGCCTGCGGAAAATCAACGATTGGAGGAAACCAGAAAATCTTCCAGTCAAGCTCAAGATCAAGCCTCGATGGCCCTTGAAGAAATTTCCAGCCCAATTCAAGATCAAGCCTCGACGGCCCTTGGGTTGACATCTACATTAAGGGACTTCAAAACGCATCTTCTACACGTGACAAGCACATGTTTACGACGCGCCTTGAAGTGGGGGCATTTGTAGACATCAAAATTTCGGTGAAATGAATGTTGATCAATAATTAAAATTTCAACGTTCACGTGTCACATAAATTTTACATGTAGCGTGTGATTCAACAAAAAATCGAAATAAATTGGAAAAGTCATCAAATATGACACGTGTCAATACCTGGCAGAAACGATTTATTTCATCTGATTATTTAAATCCAAAAATCAAGTTTTGGAATTCTATAAATATGAGGCCAAAGGCATTCATTTGGAGGGGGAAGAAAAGAAGGAGGAAGAAGGGAAAAAAAGAAGGAAGGAGAAGGAGAAAGGAAAAGAAGAAAAGAAGGAAGGAAGAAAGAAAGAAGCCTTGAAACTCTAAAGCTCTCAAGCAAATCCCGAAGGATCAAGAAAGCAATCTTCGTTCTTCGTCAAATCCACCTTCAAGATCAAGCCCCGACGGCCCTTGAAGAACTTCCACCAACTCAAGATCAAGCCCCGACGGCCCTTGAGGAAAGTGTTCATCATCCACACATCCGTTCATCCTTCAAGATTAAGCCCAGAAGCCCTTGAAGATCCGTTCATCCTAAGATCAAGCCCCAACGGCCCCTTTGGATCAACAAATCCACACATCCGTTCATCGTTCATCATCCATCAACCTTCAAGATCAAGCCCCGACGCCCTTGAAGAACTTCCACCAACTCAAGATCAAGCCCCGACGGCCCTTGAAGAAAGTGTTCATCGCTCATCATCCGTTCATCCTAAGATCAAGCCCCAACGGCCCCTTTGGATCAACAACCTCAACAAATCCACACATCCGTTCATCCTTCAAGATTAAGCCCAGAAGCCCTTGAAGATCCGTTCATCCTAAGATCAAGCCCCAACGGCCCCTTTGGATCAACAACCTCAACAAATCCACACATCCGTTCATCCTTCAAGATTAAGCCCAAAAGCCCTTGAAGATCCGTTCATCCATCAACCTTCAAGATTAAGCCCAGAAGCCCTTGAAGATCCGTTCATCCTAAGATCAAGCCCCAACGGCCCCTTTGGATCAACAACCTCAACAAATCCACACATCCGTTCATCCTTCAAGATTAAGCCCAAAAGCCCTTGAAGATCCGTTCATCCATCAACCTTCAAGATCAAGCCCAACGCCCCTTGAAGATCCATTCATCAGCTGTGCATCCTTAGATCAAGCCCCGACGGCCCTTTGGATCAACAACTCATCCACAAACCCACACCCTACGAAGATAGAATCAGAGGACCAAATTACAAAGAGATTGTAACCCCAAAATCATTAATACAAAATATTATTTTGTACACGTATTCTTGTCTCTCGCCTGTTTCAGGAATTTCTCGTGTTTACAATTGTACCGACAAAAAATCGATCTACTTTCGTTGGACATTTTGGCTTAAATTTTTTGATTCCCAACACTCAATTAAATGATTCAAATTGTTATGGAAAAGTCTTGTTGGAAAGTGGTTGCCTTTTTTGTTGGATTAGAACTTTGTATTGAAACTGTAATACAATCGTGATATAATATGGATCCATTGTTGGTTTCTTATGATGATTCTAATAAGAGTCATTGAGATTAATCTATTATAAATAGTGACCGCTACTTTCACAGTATGCTCGGTTATTGATCCAAAAGCCTATTGTTAGGAAGAGTATTGATTTTTTGCAAGAGAAGAAAATGTGCACGGTTTAGAGGATGCAATGGCTTCTTCTGTTTCGATTTTTACAGGTATGTCTGTCTTTCGAATTGCAAAAACGCATTTCTAGTTTGTTGATCATGTCTGGTAGTTCTATGGCTTAATCTTTGATCTTGGTTGCGATTAGATTAATCTTACATGTGGTATCGGAGACATAAGATATGGCCATTGAATTCGAAGGTTATTGAAACAAATAGAGAGAAAAACATGTATGGGAAAAACTGCTGGGATTCGAACCTATTACTTGAAATCAATTTTAAGGTTTCGTTAAAATAAATTAAAATTATAAAGAGACAATTAAGTTTTCAAATTGTTGATGGATTTGTAACATGAAACTTATGAACCATGATTTAAGAGAAAGGACAAGCGGATTACGATGAGGGAAGGAGGAGTCACTATTGTTGGTGCAAGAAGACGGGAGGAGGTTCTTGTGCACGGCTACTATCACACAAAGGGCGAGCCTTGTGCGTGGAGAGAGACTAATGGGTTGTAAGCCCTTCTTTTGGGCATGGGACCAACATGCTAGCCCGACCCATTTGTGAGAGTTTCCGGCAGCCCGAATCGAGAATTTCCAAGAAGAGGGAGGGAAACTTGGAGGCTGTGTCTAGAGAGCATGTTTGGTGTCCATAGAAAGATTTCCACCATTGCGGTCCAATATTACACATTCAATAATCTCACCATTACTGTTCACACTTGAGGGTTGTTAAAATTGTTCTACCATGAGTAAAATCCACAAAGTCCTGTGATGATTCAATGATTCACCAGAATAACCACCACATAACAGAAACATTTTAGTATTTCAATATCTGCATTGACGAGAATCAATGGCTAAAATGGGGAACAAGAACCGGACATGAGCATGCAAAAACCGCAGAGCAAAATTTATGTAACTTTGCTAAGTGTCAATCATCACTGAGATCACCCCACCTGACATTGTGCTTCGCAGCAAGATAATGCGGTCCTACAGGTCCTCTACTGCCGTAGGGGTAGAGCTCGGGAACAATCTTCTTTTGCTCAAGCTCCTTCAACAATGGTGTGAATAGTGACCAAGCAGCATCCAGCTCGTCACTTCTAATGAACAACCTTCGTTCCCCTTCAATTGCATCTAGGAGTAGCCTCTCATATGCATCGGGTATTTCTTTTGGATACCTTCACAAAGCAACCATACTCTTAATAATGCCTTCATTATGCAAGTGATTATTAAGCAGAAAAGTTAAAGACTTGGGGAAAATACTTTTACTAGTATGAACATCCCCATTTGGTTAAGTGTTTACTAAAGTTTAGTGGAGATTTAAGACCATTTCATACAGCCTAATGCCTACAAGAGTATTGTACCTTGATCGGTAAAGCAAATTCAGGTCACTTCGATCCAGTCTCATTCCAAGACCAGGGACTTTGTTGTTGATCTTCAGATATATGGCTTCATCAGGTTGGACACGAAGCACAAGCTCATTTGTAGCCTTATCTAAATCGGTTCCAAAGTTCCTCTTATACAAGTTTCCCGGAACATGTCTGAATTGGACTCTGATCTCTGCTCTGGTTAAGTAATCATAGCGAAAAAATCAGGTTGCCCAAATATTTGCATCTCACAATATGAGGGAATACGACAATAAATGATCCTTAGGGAGATTAGACATTTCAACATACCGCTTAGTATGGAGAGCCTTTCCTGCTTTCATCAAGAAAGGAACTCCATCCCATCTGGCATTGTCAATAAAGAGAGCTGCTGCGGCAAATGTAGGGGTGAGGCTGTCTTTTGGCACAGTTGGGTCGTCTATATAAGCAGGATACAATTTGCTGCCCTTGCTGTGACCCTTGTATTGACCAATGACTACATCTTCAAGCAGCAGTGGCCTCATTGACCGTAGAACCTTTACCTGAGTTCAGATCATCTCCCCCAATCAAATATATCATGATCAACTCAAAGGTGAGAACATTAAGGTAGGATCTCCATAACATTCTGGGATAAAATTTCTTAAAAACCAGAATTTTGACATAAAAGATATCAGAAACAGAGAAATTTACCTTTTCGTTCCTAATGTCTTCAGCATCTAGGCTGACTGGTGTTTCCATAGCAAACAGTGCTAATATTTGCAGAAGATGGTTTTGCATTATGTCCCGAATGATTCCATACTTGTCAAAATATCTGGAAACGAGGTAATCACAGTCGGGTGATTGAATAATTTAATGCCATACAACATTGTAGACGAAGAAACTCACCCTCCTCTTCCCTCTGTGCCAAAATCTTCAGAAAAGATCAGTTGCACATTACGAATGTAGTTACGAGACCAGACAGGCTCAAAAACAAGATTTGAGAAGCGAAGCACGGATAGATTCTCGACAAGTTCCTTGCCCAAGTAATGGTCAATCCTGAAAAGTATTTAGAAGATCAAACTTCTTCATTAAAATCAAATAAATCTGAGTATTCATAAAGCATGAGAGAAAATTCACCTAAATATTTGATCTTCAGCAAGGTATTGCTTTAAACATTTGGTTAGCTCCGCAGATGATTCGGAATCACGACCGAATGGCTTCTCAACAATTACCCTCGTCCACCCATTCGCGGAAGAAGCTTTAACGCTAGCACATCTGACCACATCCACAAATATGTTTGGAGGTATTGATAAGTAAAACAACCTATTTGACTTGCTTCCGGCCTGCAAAGGAGCACCATCCAAGATATCAAACTGTTTGTCATAAAACGTTAGTTTTTGTCAATGTACATCAATACCTGTCAGTTAAACGGTTGTTCATGACATCTACCAGACCACCATTATATATATTTTCAGATTAGTATCTCATAAAAGTAAGAAGTTGAAGCTCAGGCTCTTTATCTAGGAGTTTCTTCCCAAAGGTCGGTTCTCGGATATAAACTTTTAAGCTAGTCTTAGTAGATTTGAAATCTATTTAAAGACAATTACTCTGTACATTCAAATAGTAATAAGGTTTCCTGCAAGATTTAATTTTCTGCAATGTTTCTTAAATGTCCAATTTACATCAACTTATCTAGTATTCGATGAGTTTTCTGCATGTACAAAACTAGCTCATATTAAACATACAAGAGAAAAAGATCTAGTACGCATTACCTCCTTCTCAATCATCTTGCTGTTCAATTCTGCAAAATCTTCCTCGGAATTATATTGACCAGCATGGTAGAAGCATCTTTTCAAGAACTGATCCATTTTGTCCTCACAATTTTCCCTGCGAGTCATTGATGCACGCCAATTTGTAGATAACAGAAAGAATTCATGTAACCGCATGTTCACCGTTGCTTAGGAAGACAACATACCTCTGATCTATCCTGCAAGTCAAGGTTCCGCTAATCATGTTCCTCAGCTCTTCATCAGTCATTTGAGTTCGAGCATAACCAAACACCATGAAATTCTACACAAAGATATAAGCATATGGAACGTAGTTAGCCATTTGTTTGGTACGATCACCATGTGAAAACTGATGACATGATGAAGACTGTAACCTCAGGTAGACAATCTTCATAATAAAGAGCGAAAAGCGCTGGAAATATCTTCTTCTTTGCAAGGTCTCCAGAAGCACCAACAACAGTTATGCTTAAATTAGATGCTACATTTTCTGAATCCGAGATGGGAAAGGCTTTGCCACGAGACTCGGTATATTCTTGTCCCAGAGTATTTCCAGCTGAACAAATTCCAAATACCAATTTTACATTGAACAGTAATAAACCCAACAAAGAAAATTAACCAAGTAAATGAAGCACAACAGATCGCAGACAGCTAAATGGAGCACCAAGATGGAAAATTTGTGGATTCAAAATCCGAAAAACACTATAACTTCCAAAGCAAGTTATTTTACAGTCACTAATTGTAGTTTTTATTGCTAAAATTGTATCTATAAGCATTCAATCCAGGTTAAGAAAACTCTAAAAGTATGATTTCCAGTTGTCAAAAGTGCTTTTCTGAAACTGGTCAAAAAAAGCATCATACATAATTGAAATTAGATCACGTCTGTCAATAAAGAATGTTTCTTGTGGTTTAATCACAATCCTAAACAATCAATCAATAATCTTTTGAAAATTCACACTTTGGAAGCAAATCAAGCAAATAAACAAACTCTTTACTCAAACAATTAAACGAAAGGCCAAAAGGGGTAGCAAAAAATCAACAGAAAACCAAGAAACGAACCGTCATTGAAAGACACAGCATTGAGCGGATGCCCATTTGAGGATTTGAGCTGAAAGTGCTTTCTGGCAGGGATTCTGAGGGGAATCTGAGAAACCCATCTGGAGGAATGGGATTCTCTGAGCAAAGTGATGAACTTTATGAGGCGGGGTGTCTGGTTTTTGAATGAAGAGGGAGGGAATGAAGTTGAAGAAGATGAACAGGTACTCAGGCGAGTAGCCATGCAATAGGGGAGGAGATGAAGCTCAAAAAAATTGAGGAAT
Source organism: Pyrus x bretschneideri (assembly GCF_019419815.1). Classification (NCBI taxonomy): domain Eukaryota; kingdom Viridiplantae; phylum Streptophyta; class Magnoliopsida; order Rosales; family Rosaceae; genus Pyrus; species Pyrus x bretschneideri. Next base: position 7,229,650 of record NW_025999413.1, read on the forward strand.
AATTTGAGAGGAGTATTTATAGCTTAGCTTTTGAGATAATGTTTTGTTAAATGAGTGATATCTGTGCACACTTGGTTGGTTCAGTAGATCTCACATATCAGAACCATGCTTTGTTTATTTGGTTAGCAAAAATATATAATATTATGTTGCACTTTTTGGTGAGATAACATATTGGGATTATTAATATTAACCACTCCCCAAAGAGTGAGCAAATTTTTATTTAAAAGTGTTACTTGTTAGTTTATTTGGAGATTGGCTAGGGATGCATGCATTTGATTAGGGTGGTCCTATCACACATCCATTTTTACTTCTTATACATTAATTTTTGGTCGTCGAATCAAATGAATTAAAAAAGATCAAAGTACAAAAATTAATAAGAGTATGTGGAAAGTAAAAAGAGATGTGTAAGTAGCGCCACCCTTAATATGCACAAAATAACCGGCTATAGAAAGTGGAATGAGACCCACTTTGTCTAAACTATATTTTGTAAATCATATAACATGATTGTTGATGATTTGATTACTATTTAAGTATTAGTTAATGTACTTATTTGCTATTGATGACACATCATATGATCTGCAAAGATGATCTATGAAGTGCAACTTAAAAAATAAATAATTAGGATCGTTAAAATTAAATGTGAAGTGAGTTTTGTAACCAATCTCCATTTTTTGAAGAAAATGGAGATCTATCCCCTTAATAATGAAAAGGAAAGTTGTCCTAAAAATTTAGGATCGTTGAAATTCAATGTGAAGTGAGTTTCATAACCAATCTCCATTTTTTTGAAGAAAATGGAGATCTATCCCCTTAACAATGAAAATGAAACTGGTCCTAAAAATGGGCCAACTCTTAAACGCTTAGACATCAAGGATTGTTGACCCAATTTTGGAAGTGACATATTTGGCCCATCCCAGGCCTCAGCCCCACACAAAGCCCATCCCTAACCAGCCTATAAGTTTGAATTTGTTCTTACACAATTTGGATTAAGATAATGTTAAATAGATTAAATTTGTAAACATAATTTACAAATTAACTGATGTATCATTAATAGAAATAAGCACGTTTATCAACGCTTCAGTAATAAACTAATTATCAACTTCCATATGCTTTAGTTTCTTTATTTTTATCAACTAATTTAGTCTTCCTATTATTATCGTTACCAGAAAGATGGGATTAACACGTGGCAAATCCAAGTCACCGCAATGTGAACACTCACTTATGTTCAACAAACCTCCAGGCTCCACACGGAAGATTCAACAAACCTCCAGACTGGTCAACCTTAATGTCCAAGTCAATCCTAAAATAATTAGACATCCAAAATGATTAAGGATTTAAAATTTCTTCGTAGCATAGTATTTGTTCATTTTTTTCATTATAAATGAATGTCTTAATATTTTGGATTTGTCTAGTTTTTACAAGGATAATTTATAAATAATGTTTTAAAATATAGACGGTTCAAATTGTCAAAATACATTACGGAATGAGATCTCATAAAAACACATGTAAAATATTATGTAAAAAAAATGGTGTAACAAATCCGCCTTTGTAATAGTAACTTTGAATTGGTCGAGTAGTCCATTTATATTATTTTTCTTAGTGGAATTTCAACAACGATTTTAATATTCCATCAAACATTAAAGTTCTTCTTCCAAAATAGCATAAAATGTTTTGAACGCTTTGAATTAAGGAATGGTTTCATAATTTCTTACCATTGAGATAATTATTGACTTTCATTACATGCATGCCTAACCATATGCCGAAATTGAAGATATGCAATCTTGAACCAAACTAAAACTTCAATGTCCTGTCACTTAGTATTACGGTTTAGTGATATTATTTTTTACTTGTAAGTGAGAGATTTTAGATTCGATTCTCGCCAAATATGAATTTAAACTACATTATTACTAGCTCATTGTAAGACTAAGTCCACCATTCTCCTTAATATAGATAATATCATTTATTTTAAAAAAAAAAAAAGAAAAACAAACAAACTTGAATGTCCCATCCTTAAAATTAACCCTTGAAATTACTAGTCATCTACTTACCCACAAAATGTTAAATTAAACCAACTGTTCAAATTCAACCATCTTTTAGTCAGAACTTTTACTTTATGTAGGAAAAAACTTTTTAACGACCTTTTCAATTGTATGGCACCAATAGAGAAAGTTACTACCTCAACAGATGTATCCTATAAAGTGAAAATTTTAAGATGAAATTAAATTTTTTCGCCTTCACAAGAAAATTTTGGATGATATAGTTTTAGTGTCATGATAATATTTCGTGTTAATAATACAAGAATATATATCACATGTTCTTATATTATTAGTACGAATCGTCAACGTAATAGTGTATTTACATCGTAAAAATTTCTATATTTCGTGCTAATAATACAAGAATATATATCACATGTTCTTATATTATTAGTACGAATCGTCAACGTAATAGTGTATTTACATCGTAAAAATTTCTTTCCTTGATGAGAAAAGTCATAAGACAGCTAAAAGAACCACCATAAAATTTCACTTTTTGTTTTTGGAAAGACCATTGACTTAGTCTTGGTCATCAAAATTAAATATTAAAGTGGTAGTTGACTGTGTTGGGGTCTATACATCTGTGAAGGGCACCACTGCAAATTTGCAAAATATCAAAATAAGTTCACCCACCAAAAGATTATTATATTCGGAAGGAGATTCTCTTCGGATCTTTTTTATCATAATCATCGGATTAAGTGATTTGGATTTTTGAAATTTCATCTAATGATTTATCTGTTTTGATTCCTTAAAAGATGTAATAATTTTTTACCATTAAATGATATTTCAAATATCCGAATCACTTAATCCAGTAGCCTAAGTAGAAGAGATCCAAAGATATCTCTTTCCCTTATATTCACAACTCTAAACTTATATAAAGCACCCAAAAGCTTCCTTCCTTGTCAAGTGCAAAACCAAAAGCTCTCTCTACTCACTAGGCCTCTGAGGCTCTGTTCAATCCTGCGATCAGATTTGATCACATTTGTGCACCATCTCATCGCGATTTCGGAAAACCCTTCGAGCAATTTCTCCGATATCCATGGATTCTATCAAGATTTCAAGCATCCAATCTGCAGGCCAATTCAAATTCAACCAATCCCACAAAGTGATCAAGTTTTTACTCTCTGTCTCAGTGCTTTCAATCTTGCTCTCTTACTCTTCTTTGATCTCTTTCTTTCTCCACTCCTTCAATTCCTTCACATTTTCTATAAATTTCGATAAGAACTACATGTTTTTACTTTGCAATGGACTCTTGGTGTTCATTGTGAAGAACTCCGGTCTCATTGGAACTTCTCCACCAGGAAGTTCCAATCTCACCAATGAAGAACACGATCTCAAGAGTGTCGAAAGCCGGCGAAAAGCAGTTGAATTGGCAGAAACCAAGGCAACAAAATCTCCAAAAGCGAAGGAAGAAGTTGTCAACGTCGAAATCGAGCAAGTGAAAGCAAGCGCAGATGAAATATTGGTGTCAGTAGAAGAAAAAAAAAGGGTTTTGATTGCTGCGGAGGAGGAAGATGAACGCTGCAGAAACAACTCTGTTGTGGTGGACGATCATGATTTGTATGAAGAGGAAGGGGTTGAAGTGCTGAGTGCAGAGGAGTTGAACAAGAAGTGTGATGATTTCATTAGGAGAATGAAAGAAGGAATTAAACTTGAAGTCCAACAGTCAATCATGTTTTGATATTTCCAGCGAGATCATAAGAGCTAACAACCTAGTTTTATTATTTGTAAAAGACTACTTTTATTTTTACTTGATGAATTTTTGGGGTATTGTTTCTTCTGTATTATTTTCGCCATGCCCTGGTCTGAGCTGGATAAAAATATTTGTACCATATTTACTGATCACATTAGATACAGAGATGTGACAGGCTTACATAAGTATGTTGGGTGAACTAGAAGATTGTGGTTTCGTGGAAATAAAGTTATCCGTACCACATTTACTAATATAAAGATGTGATGTGCTTAATTAAGTGTGTCAATTTGATACATATTGGTTTGCCAAGCTGTTTATTTGGCTGTTTAATCGTTTTTAGGGAGATGTATTCAATTGAGATTTTGAAGGATTTTAATTCTTTTGATGAATTTAGGGGGTATTCAATCAGGATTTTAAGTGATTCTTTGAAATTTAAGGTGTATTTAATTACAATTTTAAGATAGTTTATTAAAATCGTTAGAAATTTGAGTGTATTCAATTAGGATTTTGAAGAAGTTCATAACATTCTATGTGTATTCAATTAGAAATTGATTTTAAAGAATTTGAGAAAGTTGAAGAATTTGAGGGAATTTGAGAGATTTTGTAATGTATTTTAAGCATCTACAAATCTGACCTCTTTTTATGAGATTTCAAGGAAATTGAATCAAAATTTTATATGGAAACTCTATAAATCAATTAAACTCCATAAAAATCTATGGATTTATAAATCTATTAAAGTCTCTCAAATTCTCAATTGAATACACCCCTTAATGTATATATTTGTCTGTCTCTCCATATATAAAATGATACTTCACATAACGAAGAATTTTACTTTAATATACATTGTTAACTTATTTCCGTAATACCTTTAAGTTGGGAGCATAATAATTATCTAACAAACTTCACCCCTAATAATAAATGGCTGATCTGATTCCGCAAAATGTCCCACATCAAACAAATGGTTGGAGATTGGATAAAGACGGGGAAAGGTATTCACATCCCAGTCCACGTATAAATCCAAGGACTTCAATTAGTTCCACGGACAGGCCCAAATTTGCATTTAGAAAAAAAAACCAAATATAATAAAACATCCTTGATTTCAATTTTTTCCATTGAATTTAATTTAATTTAAATTTAATTTTATGGATATGTTTGATTCTTGCTCTTGCTTTATGTTTGTGCAATGTTTATCCCCCAGCTTCGGAAGAGATTTTTCAATGTGACCAGTACACGGAGTAGTACACCACGTGTTATTATACAAATGGTTGGATATGTGTACTAAAAAGTTAATAACTTAAAAAATAAAATTTCTTACAACTTCAATTAAAATACGTGGTGTACCATTTGTGTTATCGTCACAATTAAAAATTTCTCCAGCTTTGGAGAAGATACCAAGCAAATGCTCACTTGACTCTTGGTTTCCAGGTCTTTCAGAACAAGACAATTGCCGTCGAACGAATAGTCCAATTCGTGCTAGACTTCAAATTTGTCTGATCATGCCTTGAATAAGACGCATTCTACCAGTCAAGAAAGTGTGCATATGTAAGACATGGATGTATGTGCTGTGCTTCGTCAAGCTACTAGAAACTCTCTTCGTCATTAGTTTGTCGGGTTATCAATAGTTTGTTATTTTAATTAGACAATATGGTCCAAAATGACACATCTTAACTCGAATATTCAAATGAATACCGAAATCGATGCATGTTGATCAACATCTGAAATGTGACAAAATCATAATATGCAAATAATTTAAGTCTAAATATATGTCTGTAAACAAAACACTATTTTATGAATTCATATTCTAAATTCAAGTCTAAATTAAATATATGTCCGACAACGCAAGTCTGACAATAAAACACTATGTCGTAACTCTATATTCCAAATTAAGATCTAAATATATGTTCGACAACATACATCCGATAATGCAACACTACTTTAATAATCCATATTCCAAATTTAAATGGAGAATTAATCATGTTTTGTGCCCTCCATCGAAACCTTGATGCTACAATCTTTATAGACTTTAGTTGCATGTGTACATGATGAGCTGTCCAGTTATGTCCATGGTTGGAACAAGGTGTGCATATTTTCTATACTTTTTGGTGTTGATTTAGCAGGCACAAAGTGACCATCCGACAAAGCTTAGAGATCTTGACATCTTAACGAGCTTAATTAAGTGCATAATGGGATGCACAACATTCTCATAAGGTGAGCATACAAGTCACAAGAAACAAGACACAAACTGCACTGCACCACCAACTAACTATGCATCACCATTTACTAACATGATATCTATTTCATCAAAATCGTCTTATTCTTGTCTGATTTTCTCCTCATGTGTTGTTATCATCGGAGAAAATTGTAGTAATAGTCTGTCAATTTTAACCTATTTAAAGAAATGATCCTTTAACTTAATTAACTCATCAAAACGTACAACTATGTTCTATCGTCAACTCCGTCAGAATTCCGTCAAAATGAGTCATATTGGAAGGACCATTGCTACAATTGGGTTAAAGTTAAGGGTTCATTTCTCCAATTGGATTAAAGTTGAGGGACTATTGCTACAATTTTTCTCATTTGGGTTTTCATATTTGTTCTTTGATTAGCATCACGTGTGTGACTCGTGATTCATTTTGACATAAGTTTTAACAGAGTTGACAAAAAGGACCATAGCTATACGTTTTGATGAGCTAAGAGACCAATGATCACGGATTTAGGTGAGATGCATTCCTCCAATTGGATCAAAACTTAAAGACTATTGTTACACTTTCCTCTTACCGTCACACACAATATTAATAAGGTCTATTTCTCATGTCACCTAATATTACCTTCAACCCAATATATAATTTCATTACGACCCCCCATTTCCCTTCTTGAATTGAGATAAAAAAATATGATGGGAATCAGAAAAAGGATGAAAAAAAGGGCAGAGAGAGCATAATGAGAGTGAAATTGACTTGGCACTCGATTTGGTTTCCTTGGAGGCAAGCACTCACAAATATTGCAATTAAACACAACGGTGGAGTGGGAGACATTAAACACGACAACCCCAATCAGACGTTTTCTTGTGTGGCTTCATATAAAATAATGCCATGGCCACATGATTAGTTAGTTTAGTACTATAACGTCTTCACTCAGACTCGAGGAGGTCTCGTGTCTGAATCATACGGATAAAAAAAATATAATATTATGAATTCGATATTAAAACATAATTCATTAGAACTTATCGGATGACTTAATTTACATTGTAATAGTACTTTTATAAATATCCTATCATTTATGAAAAAATTAAAACTACAAATTTGAAATTTTCATTGACTTGGTAGTCCAATCCAATGAATAGAGATCATCTCCGGATCTTTGTGTCCAAAGCTGAAAGAGTATGTTATCTGAGCTGTTGAAAAGAAAAAGAAATCCGAACTCTTAATTTATATGACGTTAGTCAATAGAAATGACCAATAAAGACCACAAAGAAGACATTGAATTGGTGAAAGTAGTGCTTGTCGTTTGGCAACGAAGGACATTGAATTTTATATAAGGCCCTACAGATACTTTCAAAATTTTAGTGACCCCATTCTGCAATAATGTGCGATGAGAAGTCTTTGTTCATATGCCGTGGTCATTGGTGTGTTTCAAACCAATGATGTAACCTGCTGAAGCTTTAATTGAAGAATATTTACAAAGAAGCAGCATTTTTTACCATCATCGATTTTTTTTTTTTGCATGACGTTTGTTTTTTTTATTCTCATTAACATTAATATCGTATGTTCTATAAATGACATATCAACATTATTACATTCATTCTTTATTAAAAAATTGACGTCCGTTTCATAGCTAGATTGTCACATTTCTCGGACTCTTACTACGCACTCGTGTACTCAACCATTTTTAGATTTTAATTTATTCATATTTTATACATTATTGCATTTTTGGTTTCGTCATCTTCTAAGTATTGGTCAGCACGACTCGATTCAGGATCCTATTAGATATTCCAGGTCAATGTGTCAGAGACACATTCCGACAATACATGGTTAAAAAGTAGACGGAAACTGCATTTAAGTAGGATATCAAGACAACATCACGATATTGAGGAAATTAGAAACGTCGCGTCTGCAATCCGGCCATCAAGTCATTGTCGATGCAGAAAATTAAATTGAGGTCGGTGAACTCCATTTGTCCCAATATACACTGGAAGGCGACTCATCTTAGAATGCACCTTACAATTTACATTATTTTCCGATAAGAAAGTGATTTCCTTCCGCACACCATTTTCGTTCCATGCACTCCTGTTTTTATTTATGGTCATTTGATTAATTGATTCAGAGAAGGATCAAGAGACATAAATAAATATGTGTGTGCAGAAGACGAAAAAAGTGTGTAGAAATAATTTCCCTCATATGTATTATATTTTGGCTTAAAGGTCAAAATGGTCTCTGTGTTGTAGCCATATGGTCAATTTAGTTCCCGTGTTTTCAATTTGGCCAATTTAATCATTGTGTTTATCTCTGTTAGCCAATTAAGGATATTTCATTCAATATATGTTAAAAATTTCATAAGAAAAATTATAAGAGATATAATTACCTTTTCTCTTTATTAACAATACAAATTAATGAGAAATAACACATATAAGAGAAAAAAACTTCAAATTTGAAAAATTATTAAGGTTATGACATAGAAAAGAGAGGGAAATAATGTTAGGAAGGAAGTCGGAGAGTTGGGAGGAGAATAATTTTTCTTTTATTTTTAAATTTTATTAAATATTGTAAATCAAATAAATAATTATATAACTAAGTTTATAATAATTTATGAATTTTTTTACAAATATTAGATGGAAATTTCCTTAATTGGCTCACGAAGATAAACACAAGAACCGAATTGGCCAAATTGAAAATACATAGACTAAATTGACCCAATGACTAAAACACAGGGACCATTATAACATTTAAGCCTTATATTTTTGGAAACAAGGCAACTTTATTACTAAACAAATTTACAAGGAAAAGACCGGATTACAATAAGCACACAACACGGATATAGCTCCCAAAGTGCAGCGAAACGAGCCCAAAAGCAAGTTATAGCCCAAAACAAATGAAAAACTGAAAAACCCCTAACAACTTGTGACCACCGCTGCTGTGGGAAGGACATCTACCGAACAGCCGGAACTAAATAACACTGAAAAATTGACACCCATCCAGACAATTTGAGCTGACCGGGGTTGATAAAAATTCTGTATTCATGTTTCTAAAATTTGTATACAAATGTTCGAGAGCGAGCTTATTGATTTTAGTCAGTACAATTTGATGCCTTCCACACCACCACATTTCATACACAGAGTTGAATCTTATGAACAAAGACGACTAAGATTCACTGATGTTAGTAGCTGCAGCAATCGCAGCATATTCGTCAATCACCGGCATCTTCCTAACATGCTCGAGAAGACTCGTAAGCTCGCTATGAACATAATTAAATCTGTCCTTGGAGATCAGTGACTCTGTCAATAGGGTATCAGTAAGCCCGTGAAAGGCCCGAGCACACTCATCGCTGCTGATTTGAGCATTTTGATCATCCAAAGAAACCAGGGAACTTTCTAGCCGCCAACGGAGCAGAAAATATTTTTCAGGGAGTTGAAAGTAATTCTTCATTACTAGTACGCGAAGGGAATGCCTGCATAAAATCCCAGAATGCTCAAATTCCTTACAGGAACAGTGAATCTGCTCATCATCCATCCAAATGACAAGGCACTCTCCGTCCAATTTCTTGTAGTGTCTCAGAAGATAGGATCCGTTCCCCAAATCTGTTGCTGCATATTGCTCAGACAGAACAATTTCGCGTTGTAAGACATTGAAAGCATAAGGTGTAAGAATATTCCGTGCGTGTTCTTCCAGAGGCATGCCGGTCTTGACATGCATGTATTGCATCCCTTCTCTGGTCTGGTTCTCAAAGTTGGCAGCAATAGTAACCTTCAAGATCCCAAAACAGAACTTAATGATGCAGTTATCGAAATCTGAACGTACATGCACCAAAAGATCAAATAAACCTTACCTGCTCAAAGAATACTTGCAGACATGTCTGTCCATTCAAAATTCGTTTCAAGAATGACTCCAAAGATGATGAAAACTCCGCTGTCAGTGTACGAGCGAGAAAGTAACTTCTAATGTAAGAAAATGCCCAGGATGCTCGGTAAGAATACAACAAATCTACATGTTTATCGGATACAAGGCCAAACCGAGCAACCAAAATGTTCCATTGATGCTCGAAATCTTCAACATTCTCCAGATGAGAGACCATATCAAACTCGGCTTTAAAGTTTTCATACTGTGATCCAATGGGCAAAGAGAACCAACTGGATATTTTGGATAAAATATGCCATATACATATTACATGTTTTGAATTTGGCAATTCGCTTGCTATAACATCTCTGAGGCCTGAGTCTATATCGGTAAGAATAGTCTGCGGATGTCTTCCTCTCATAAATCGCATAAAAGCCTGTTCAAAAGAAGAAAATCATAAGGAAATACAAGAAGACTGATGGGGATTGACCAAAGAATTTACATCCACGAACCTGTAAAGCCCAAGCAAATGCATGAGAACTTTCATCTTGTAGTAGCACACATCCTAAGAAAATTGCCTTGCCATGATTATCGATACCAAACCATACTCCAAGGAGCAATCCATAAGTGACTGAACGATACGCAGTGTCAAAAGCAACTACATCACCAAAAACATTGTATGCGCGAATGGAATCGCCAAATGACCATGCGATATTTTCAACCTTTTCATTTTCATCTACAGAATAATCATAGACAAAATCTGGATCCCTCTCAGTCATAGCCTTGCAGGCCTCAAGAAGTTCCAGCATATCATTCTCTCTTTTCTCATTGAGCAGAGCATCATTTTCTTGAACAGTCTTCTTACAAGTCCTAACAAAATTTCTAACATCTTTCTCTATGAAGGGCAACTGTCCAGGTTGAACCCCCTTTTCTAGCTCCAACACTTTTACTATCCGGTTTACAGGGAACCCAGCTTTGGAGAGTAAAAGAATTCTTTCTTGATCAGCCTCTTGTATTTTACGATATGCAGGAAGTAAGCGCACTTGGTCATCTTCCAATAACTCATGATTATGAACGTTACTAAACTGTGAAACATACCATTGCGAAGCACCATCAACAATTTCCTTTGTCAAATACAACTTTGCATCGCATCCACATCGTACTGATTTTCGCTCCCTAGGATGTTCCACATTGGCCTTTTTTCTCGGTTGATTAAATCCAGATCGGTAACAAACAAAATCTCGTCTATATACTCCTAAGTTTTGGCTTTCTGTCGAGCGCGCTTTCCTAATTGAAAACCCATTCTTCCTGGCAAAGTTGCTGTAGTATTCAAAAGCATCATCATCAGTTTTGAAAATTTGACCAACATATGGAGTGAAGACAGCTTCTGATGATGACGAAGACTGAGCTATCTCACTCTTCACATGCTGAGAGCTTACTGATGTCAAATCATCTCCTTCATACTTAATGTAACACTTCCAATCTCCACATGGGCACTGTTGGCGCCGAAGCCAGATGTTCGAGGGCTTCATTGCCATCGTTAAAGAAACACAATAAGTTTTCCAGTAACCTTCAGCCAAACAATCTGCAAACCGAGGAAAAAAGTGATTACTTGGAACAAAAAGTTGGCATTTCATTCAGACTGTATAAACAAGGAAAAATACATTTATAAATAATTCATCATGCGATTTTAGTCCCAAAAAACGCAGCGGAGAAAGGCGGAGTCTTTCCTTAAATTCTATATCCTTCCTAAAGAGTTAACACTACAGAGTTTAGCTGAAGATAGTGAATTCTAAATCAATGAACAAAAATGAAAATTTGGCATAAACTAACAACGAATCGAAATTCCACAAAAGACACATGTCATTTTCCAAAAATTAGGTAAATTAAATGAAAAAGATTAAAAGAAACCCAGCAACAAGCATGAATTCAAATTGTTCGATACCCCAAAAAAATTGATCTTTAAGACAGTGAAACAGATAAAAATAACAAACTTACAATTTTAATTAAAAAAAGGAGCTTACCAGTAACAAAAATTGCCTTCAAAATTTCGAACGGCTCAAATTATTCAGGCCAAGACAATGTGGAGTCGCAGAGCCGCTGCAAATGTTTAGGTCCAGAAATTCAAAAAATTACACAATTATATTAAAAAAAATTAAAAAAAAAAAACAGAAGATAGAGTGGCAGTGAAGAGGTAAAGGTTCGAACTTTGAGCAGGAAGTGATGAATTGAGAGAGAAATTAACATACCCGATACGGAAATGCGAGCGAAAGTACAACCCCTCTTTGTGTTTTTGTTCGCGCTTTGGGTTCTTCATCGTCTCTCTCTCTCCGCAGAGGAATTTCAGTTGTTTTTGGTGAATTTGAGATAATTTTATAAAACAAGCCAATGGGCCCAATTGAAATATGTTAGTTGTGGGCCCACATAAAACGTTAGCAAAAGTTGATTTGTGTTTATCTTGAGATTACAGGTGTAGACCAAAAAGTATGGAAGGCCTAAACTTAAAATAGAATATTAGTGTAGAATATCAATTGCAATGGCAAAAAAGAATAAAGTGTAAAATTTAGAACTGTTTAGAATTAGTGCATGAACTAAAATCATTGTTCTAAAAATTCCCACCTAGCATCGCTTAGGTGGACGAAAAATAATAGAGTAAAGTTTAAAATTTAGAACCGTGTTTAGAATTATTCCATGAACTAAAATCACTATTCTAAAAATCTCCGTCTAGATGATAGGCGGCTGGCCACAGTCTCAGTTAATGCCTAGACGTTTGAAAATTAAGAAAATGTGCCTAGACCTGTTGAGGCACCCGCCTAACCTGCTCATACTCACGGAGGTACCTGCCTAGGTCGTGACTCATTTAGGCAAAATAGATAACTTTAGTTTTACATTTTATTTTTTTAATAAATTGTAAGAGATTTGTTGAATACTGAAATGAACACACATTATGTGTTTGTTCCTTATGTTTTCATTATGTTCCAATATATTTGTTTGTTCCTTATGTTTTTATTATGTTCCAATAAATCATAATATATATGTCATTCTATTTTGTAGTTTATGATGAAATTATATTTTGCAGTATAAATACACTTCTTTACAAAAAAATATAATAGATTTACTTAAATCCGTCTAGTCTATCTAGACGCTAGATCCCAACCTGCCGCCTGACTAGCATCTAACATTTTGACTACCGTATAACATTTTTTAGAACCTTGACTAAAATTTTGTTAATTTACGTCTCTAAATTTAACAAAACATTTATCATTGGCTTTTGATTGATGCATCAAATGCATCAAACTTTCCATCCTAAAAGACCACGTGCCACACGGTATATTGGGTCGAACACCACTTATGTCATGCGACAACGGGAATTTGAAGGCATATTTTAATCCACGATTTCAATTGATAATGCTCTCAATCATTTAAGTTACAATTTTTTTTACTCAAACGCCACAAACTTTAATAAAGAGTTGCGATTTTCACTCTCATTTTCTTCAATTTAACTTCTCTTTACTTTTTACTTCCGTTCTCATTTGCTTAAATTAAAATTACCAGATGACATGAAGAGCTTGAATTTCCCTGCATTAAGTACACAATTATCGAAAGCAATGCTGGGTATTAGCAGCTTCATATAATTCCTTGCACAAAATTCCTTAAATTAGACAAAATTTGATTGATACAAAAGGGTTAACCCAATCAATAAGGAACTTGTTTAGAAGTGTTTTTAAAATGATTGAAAACGCTTTTGGTAAAAATGTTTTTGCAGACAATCTTTAGTAAAAATGCAAGTGAATTATGGAAACGACGTTAAGTGCTTTTTGCAGGAAGGACGTAAGTGCTTTTGGACCCCACAACATTTTCTCTAAAAACACTTTCAGTCATTTTAAAAACACTTATAAACAAATCCTAAATTACTGTACAAAAATGCCAAAACTGAAGCTTCTTAGTTGATCAAGGGCAGTACTCCCCACTCTGACATTGTCAACTATGCTCAGTCTCAATCAGTACCGAGTACTCACTAGTCGATTACCAGTAATCCCCGCACGAGCACTTGCCATCTGCAAAATGATGAAATCTGTTTGAGTCTCGCAATACTATTTGCCTACCAACAATCTTCGATATATATTTGAAGGCGGTGTGGCAGTCACCACAAACACGGAGGTTTTTCATAATCCTTATAGGCAACTGTGACGGGCGAGTAAGAACATATGCAACCGCAAGCTTCTCGCTGTGATAGCTCAGGAGTTCTTCCTTGTTCTCCTGTTCAAGATCGTAAAGCGCAAATTTCGTTTCAGGCACATATCCTGCATCCCTCATTTTTCCATTGAGTTCCTTCAGTTTATCGTATATTAAATCTTTCTCCGGGTGTGATTTGTCTCCTGCTACAAACACATGAACACCATCCTTCATGGTGACCCAACTACAACCTGCTTCCTTCTTTGCTGATGCCTTCCTCATTGCCATCCGCGCCTTGGCCACATCATCCCACTTCCCTCCAGAAGCATACATGTTAGCAAGAAGCACGTAGTTTGTAGCGTTTTGGGGTTCCAACTCTAATAGCATTTCAGCAGCCCTTCTACCTAGTTCGGTGTTGCGACCACTAGCTCGGCCACAAGCCCCTAAAACTGTCCTCCAAATAAGAACATTAGGCTTCATTGGCATTTTGTTGATGAAGTCCTCTATCATATTAAGTTTTCCTGCCCTGCCAAGAAGATCAACCATACATGAAAAGTGCTCCATCCTAGGAGCCAGTCCATGTACTTTGGTCATGGATTCGAAATGGTGAAACCCTTCATCCACCATTCCTGCATGGCTACAAGCTGATAAGACTCCGACAAAAGTAACATGATCTGGCATCTGACCTTGTTGCTTCATTTGCGCGAAAAGTCTCAGAGCTTCTTGTCCCTGTCCATTACGAGCATAACCTGATATCAGTGAATTCCAAGAGTATGCATTCTTCACTGGCATTGATTCAAAGAACCTTGAAGCATAATCAATCCTTCCACATTTTGAGTACATGTCAACAAGTGCACTTCCAACTACAACATCAGATTCCAAACAAGCTCTTATCCCGCACGCATGAACTTCCATACCACTTTCTAATGTTGCAATGGAGGCACAAGCACTAAGAACGGTAGCAAAGGTAAACGAGTCTAATCTCTGACCCCTTTGCATCATAAACCAGACCAAATCCATGGCTTTGGGCAAGAGCTCATTGTGTATGTATCCAGAAATCATGGCATTCCAACTTATTTCATCCCTTCTCTCAGACATTCTAGAAAATATCCTCTCACAGTCATCTATCCCTCCACACTTTCCATAGAAAGTAATTAGTGCATTCTCAATAGCACAGTCCTCGATAGCATTGTATTTTAAGACTACAGCATGAATCTGCTGGCCCAGCTCTGGAAGTGAGAGAGATGAAACTGCTGAAAGAATGCTCAAAAGTGTTACTCTATTAAGCTCCCACCCAGATTGCATCATGTCCAAGAAATATTGAACAGCTTCTGAAACTGATGCCTCTGAACCAGCTAAAGCCCCAATTATGGAATTCCATGACACTTGGTCATACTCCTGCATCAAGAAGAAAACATTTCGGCATTCACTAAGATACCCAGTGTCGGAATATAATGCAAGAAGAGCATTTGACACTGAAACATCGAAATCAAGTCCCAATTTAAGTGCTTCACAATGTATCTGTTGTCCCAACATGATCCACCCCAAGCTTGCACATGAACTCAAAGCACTAATTAATGTAAAATTTGAAGGCATCAACTCTGATCTCCTCATGTCACGGAAGTTCATGACTGCATCTTCAAAACGCTCATTCTGATCAAGACCAGAGATTAGAGAATTCCATGAGATTAAGTCTTTGTCAACCATGTGCCTGAAAACTGAGCAAGCATCATTAATAGCACCACATTTAGCATACATATTAACCAGTCCATTACCTATTGCAACTTTTCTGTACATTAAACCAGCCCTGATTACGTATGCATGAACCTCTCTTCCCCTTCTTTTCCCTTCCTCCAAAACCAAAAATTCAGGAAAAGAACTTAAAAGAACCACAAGCGAATCAAGGTTTGTTCCAACCAAGTCCTTCATCTCCATGAAAACTTCAGTGGCTTCTTCTCCTCGCTTCTGCCTCACCAATGCAACCATCAACCCGTTCATTGACACTGCATTCCTCTGACTCATCTGCTCAAAAATATTCCTAGCATAATCAATTAACCCAAACCTTGCAAATCCACTAACCAAAGCACTTCCCACGTACAAGTCCTGTAAAATTCCAGATTTCTTAATCCTAGTCAGCATTTGCTGAAGCAAACTCAAACCCGAACCAGCCAAAGAACAAGCTGCAGTTATTAAGCTACCAAACGTGTACTCATTAGGTTTCAAACTGAAACCTGCACAGTCCTTTTGCATGCTCGAGAAAAGCTTGTATGCAGAGACTGCATCACCTCTTTGGCAATAAACTGAAATAATTGAGTTCCAGGATATTGAATTTCTAATCTTTATCTCGCAAAAAACCCGGTAAGCATCATCAACAGGCCCCAAACATTTCCCATACATTGACATCAGCACATTAGCCATTACCATATCAGAAGCATGATCCGTTTTAGATATCAACCCATGTGTTTGCATCCCAAACTTAAGCTTGCTAGGACCAGACTCCTGGCAAGCTCGAAGAACGCTACCAAAAGCGTAAGGACTAGGCGATAAACCGCCAGAAACCATCCGTTTAAAATGGGCACACGCCTCATTTGGCATGCCATTCTGGGTATACCCCGAAATCAAGCAAGCCCAAGTAACCGAGTTCTTATCAGGCATTTCCTCGAACAGCATGCCTGCTTCCACCAAAGCACCGCTTCTGACGTAAACATTGATAAGAGTATTGCACAAAAACAAATCATTAGCAAACCCAAGTTTGCAAATCTGCAAATGAAAGTTCTGCGCGTCGTTTGAGGTACGCGAGTCCCTGAATCGAGTAGCAAGATACCCATATGCACCATTGCTGGCATGATCCAAATCTTGGGTTTTAATCTGCGGCTCGGATGATGTGTACTGATCAGCCAAGCTCTTGAATGGGATCAAATGGGGAGTTGGGTTTTGAGATTGGAAGAAAAGGGAGGCACGCGGTGGGCTTGAGACGGCAGGGGAGGCGGCGGCGGATGTTGTGAGAGCAGGGTTTGAACGGTGGGGAAGTTTTCTGTGAGAGCGAGAGGGAGTGAAGGAGAGAAAGCAGCGAAACATAACAGTCTGGTGAGGACGAAGGTTGTGCTTTCTTTCATGGATTTTCGCGCGATCTGGTGGAAAGGTTGAGACTTTCAAACAGAGTCGCCGTTTCTTAACTTCGTTTCAGGCTCCATGACTGCGCGCGCTCTGTCCACTACCGTTGAGTCTAACGATTTAAACGGTCACCATAAAAGAGCCAAAGAAAGAAATTTTGAAATTTTATGTTGAATTTTGTGAAATATAAAATTTCATATTACAAATGTTGATATTGATGAGATTTGATTGAAAACAAAAACTTATTAAGTTTGGACTAATTAGATGGTTTAGTAGACTTTCAAATTGGTGCTACGTCAGATTATGATAGCGTTTTTCAAGTTTTTATATTTTAAGCATTGATGTATTGTAAAAAACACCATAAAATTACATGATTTCGAGTTTCAGATTTTCATGATTTGACTGACGTCTTCTTTTCAGGCCAGTGTGGAAGTAACGAGCTTCTTCATCTGGTCGTTGCGGCCGGAGACAAAAGGGTTCCGATGAAAGGCACGAACATTGTGTGGGAGAAGCTCATGTCTTGGTGCAAGTAGGTCGACATGGTGTCCAACTTTCAGGCCACAACAAAAAGCATGGTTGAATTTGAAGTACGTAGACAACATTTGCATAGTTCAATTTCATCAAGCGCACAAGAATCTCTCTTTTACAAAGGGTTAGCATATACACTTTAAATTAACATAAGTTTCAAGCATCAAACTGCCTTCACCTGACCTATTCAAACATCCGAAACCACCCCTCTCCAAATCTCGACTTGATGTTGTGTATAGGCTAGAGAGAGCGGGAACACGAAAACTTTTGATAAAGAATGATGAGGATGCAACTGAGATGAGCAAAGAGATTGATCCCAGGAAGTCTTCCGCTGAACTTGATCCGTATTTGCTTAAAAAATCTTGGTGTCGACCTTGAAGCAAAAACGTTATTACTCACTCTAAAATCTCTAATTAATATTGCAGCTTACCGAGCTTGCCAGTGAAAAATTAGAATCCTCCAGCCTCTGAATAATTGTTGGTCCAGACGCTGACTGATAGAGCCGTTTAGTTATGGACATGCCACGCCGGTTTAAGTGTCAGTCAACTGAAGCGGGAGTGTTGCCTGTGTGTGTGTAATATACATAGACCAGAAGGTTTATCTGCTAATCTGGTGAACCAGCGGAAATTCTATGAGTATTATAAAGGCTGCTCTCTCTGCTTCTCTCTGATAACGTACAGTGCCGTTCATGATCTTCACCAGATTCTTGCTCATTTGTAGGCCTAGCCCTTCCTTTGAGACTCGATGGCTGTTGTGAAACATCTCTTGAATTAGATCGTCTGGAATTCCTGGTGCTGGATGAGTGATACTGCAATGTTAACCACACAACTGAAGTTAACAATCTTAATTTAGGCTCAGATGGCAGGTTCCATAATGAGCAATATGAAGTGAGATTTACCAGAACTCAAGATGAACAATGTGCATTTTCATGCCTATACGTTCCTTCTTTGGGGTTACTCTGAGCACAATGGACGATCCTTCGGATGCAGGGGTGAAAAGGAGTGTGTTTGTCAAGAAATCAGACAGAATTTGTTGTAGCCTCAAATTGTCTCCATACAAGAGCATGGATGACACCTCGGCTGGTGAGTCATGGATGACCTTCACTTGCCGCTCCTGACTCAAAACCATAGCTTGATATATGACAACCTCCACAGTTTCCCCAAGGTTAAATTCACTAGAATTTAATTCCATGTAGCTGCAAGTAGAATTGAAATTAGTGCAAACAATAAGGGATTATTCTTCTTCATGAATCAGGATCAATATGAAAACAAGTTACGAAGTTTCTTTTATTGCCAGTCCAAAACATAAAAGTAGGCGCTACAATCTAAATCTGATATTGAAGGAAGAAAACTGATAGGGTCACAACTTGATTTGGAAAAATGAAAAAAACAAAAAAACAAAAAAAAACAACATACCATTCCTCGATACTTTCGAGATCAGTGTCATCAACAATCTTGGCCAATTGGTCCTGACACAATCTTCTCTTCCTAAGTAACTGCTTCTGCTCTTCATTTAAATCAGAAGACCCCATCAGATTATGCATAAGCATAATCCCACTTAGAGGCTTTTTGATTTCTTGACGAACGTACGCCAATTTCTTAATACTATCAGCTGCAGCCTGCTCTGATGCTCTCTGCATCTGCATAGCATACATAAGCTCTGGACTAGCCACATGTAAAAAGAACAAAACCCCAGTTATCTTTCCCAATGCATCAATTCGTTTGTTGGCAGAAAGTAATGCTTCAATATAATTACCCTGCTGATCGTAAAACCCAAAATGCAATTTACTAACATTCTCGCCTGTTATTACCCCATTTAGTAGAATGCTAAGCTTGGTTAATGTGTCATGACCTTTAACACGACAACCAAAATTTTTCACAGTGAAAACTTCCCCAATGAGCATCCGATCAACTGCTTCTTCCCTTCTCAAGCCAGACAATTTTTGCATAGCATCATTCCACTCCAAGCAACGAAAATTCTCATCAGTCATAAATATAGGAGGAATCAGTGCAGATGGGCTCCGAACAATCCCAACATAATCACCTAGCAAACGGGTATACTTGTCCATACCCAGTTTTTCTTCGGTAAGATCTTGGCTTACAAAGCAAACCCCAACTACATCTTCCTTTATGTCTCGGCTACAACATGAATTGACCACCAAGATTACAAAACTGTTACTTTCTTGATGGCCAAATGTTTTCAGTTTGATTTCAACATTTTTCTTCTCCACACCTGCCATTTTACAATCACGTAAGACAAATTGCAGATTAGACAAAGGAGAAGGAACCCAAGAAGTGTATGAGGGAAAATGTATATAAGGTAAAAGAAAAGCACACTACTAAGTTATTACATATCCGTCTTTATTTTATAAACTTCGTATGCATTGGTTATGTAAAGAGTGAAACCAAATTACTAGTTACAAAGGGTATTAATGTAAAGAGTGGTGTGGGTCAGGGAGCAACCCATGCAGAAAACACAAGGGAATCATCCGGTTCAACTTTTGTGAAAATTCACGAAGTCAGAAGCTTGAAGGAATACAAAAGGGCACATCCCAGAAAAAAAAAAAAAAAAAAAAAAAAAATCTCTTAACAATTAGAACACCATATCGCTAATTATACAACCATTCACCGTTATCCATTTGACAATATGTTCAATTTATCACCAAAGACGCTTCAGGTAAAGCAACATCCAATGACTATTCTGATTTATGAGCATCTCCAAGTCACCTATTCTGGTCTACGTATCATCTAGAGAAACAGCAAATCAGTCCGCAGCTAGTGTCAATTTTTCTATTTACAAACTAAAATACCTAGAATGGAGTGACATGGATGATGGATTTCTTTCTATTTCTATATACATATGGAAAGTGAAAGAATCATCATATAATAATCCAGAAAATGAAATAGAAAAGAAAAAAGGGAGGTTTGTGATGATTTTAAAATCTTTTATATAGGTAATCTAGTATCCTTAAATTGTCAAGGGATGAATAGTAGGGTCACCTTGCAATGCGAATGAGAGCATGTCCTTCACCACTTCAATTGAATCATCTCCAACAATATCAACTAACGGCATACCAATAGCTTGCTCAACAGCTAATCCTGTTAGCTCAGATGCTTTTGTATTCCACCCATTTATAGTACCGGAGGCATCAACAGCAAAAATGGGAACTACAGCTGTCTCAATAAGTCGAACCATTTCATTTGTAACAATGCGAAGTTCATCCACTCTCTGTATCCTATCATCAACTGATGGAGCCTTCACAATCACTTTGGAATCATCCACAGGCTCGTCTGGTAATGATCCTCTCAGTATTAGCTGTAAAGAATGGATGACATCCATTTCAATATCTTCCCAAGGCACACTTCGTCGCTTAACCACCTCCAGGAAAGCCTTGAATGATGACCTTGGATGCATTTTTCTTCCATCATCCTTGTCATCAGGATCATGTTTTGCTCCACCCCATTTGATTTCCTTTGCGGTGTGGGACCGAAACCAAAAAAGGAAATCCTTTGAGGTAATCTTAATAGCAGCCATTCCGCAAACTTCATCGCCAAGGGCTGAAGCACCTAGATAACCAGCCTCCATAAGGCTATCAGTAGTTAAGCCTGTGCTCCCACTATGGTACTTGAGAAGCCATTCAGCAATATCCTCAATTTGTGCCTCTGTCGGGGTAACCCCAAGCAACCATAATTTCTTCCTGTAATATAATGCAGCTCCATCACACTTAACAAGGTCCATCACATTAGGCGATTGAGTAACAATCCCTACAGGGGAATCCCTCATAAGCATGTCACAGAGCAGAGTCTGTATTTTTAATATATGTTTCTCCCTCGACTGAGCAGCCAGCTCCACTTCTTTGCTGATCTGTACACCAAAAACTTGTATCAAGAACTCACAGGCATATCTTAAAGGGAAAGGAACAAATCTAGGGCTTGTGTGATGGCAAACCAATAAGCCCCATAATTTTCTTCTTCCCTTCCGCTGATCACTGTCCATCTCATCAGAATCGTCGTTGATTGTAACAGACATCACAAGAGATGCAATGGAAGACATACTTTTCATATACTGTGCATGGCAACCATGAGGAGATCTCAATGTTGATCCACAAAGACTCAATGGTTGAGCTAATTTCTTGTCCTGGATTACTTTAACTGGAGGGGCTAAACAATCACATATCATCCTAACCTTGTTCCTCATAAATAAGAATCTAGAAGCATGAGGTATATCCGTGGCTGGGAAATGAAAACCCAGATAAGGTTCCAGGTCAGGTCGATGGCACTCAGCGATAACTTCCCCGTGTTCATCTTCATGAAATTTATACACCATTATGCGATCATAACCCGTCAAATCACTAACTTCCTTAACTATAACATCACATAACAATGATATATCCCCACTTGGCAAGGACTGCAATTTTGAGATGGCTTTGGCTGCAAGCTTATAAGATTTCAATGCTCCCGCAGCAGTCACTGGAACATCAGCTGGACTTACAGGTTCCAAATCTATTACTAAACCAACGTCAACTCGATGTAGAATTGCATAAAAGGGCTTACCGGAGGTCTTAGAATGCACCAATATGGGATTGAGAAGATTAACTTCCCCAAAATGGGCTGCTTTGTGCAACGCAGCAGCACCTGACGACTGAAAGAGTGTCTGGACATCCGCTCCAAAAGTCAAAGCTTCTTGCTGCTCGATATTTGGAACAGCATGAGGGGCCAAGTCCAACATTTCTGGGGCATTTTCACTATAGGCAAGAACAGTGAAGTTTTTCTCATCAACAGCAATCAAGCAACCAAATGGTTGAATAAGGCTTCCTCGCTGCATGTTTCGGAGATAAGCAGATACAGTGCTGGAGGGGACTTTGCTAGTGGAAGATGAGATATTGCAGTCAACTGACGCAGAGTAATCAAAAAACTGTTCAGATTCTCGAAAGTCTATGTCAAGCTTCGCATCAATGGGCGTCTGCGAAAATAAACGAACCCCAGTTTTTGATTGACTTGAGCTGCTTCTAGAACTATTCATCTTGTTCAAAGACGCCGACGACATCTCTCCACCCTCCATTTGTTCTTTATTTCTTCCCCAAGTAGAGCTAATTTCAATCAACCCCA
Organism: Pyrus x bretschneideri; assembly: GCF_019419815.1. Taxonomy (NCBI): domain Eukaryota; kingdom Viridiplantae; phylum Streptophyta; class Magnoliopsida; order Rosales; family Rosaceae; genus Pyrus; species Pyrus x bretschneideri. The sequence goes on from NW_025999413.1 coordinate 7,252,349, forward strand.
GCCGCGAAAATCACGTAATTCAATACCACATAACCAAAATTCAACAACCCCTGCATTGAAATAACAAACTATGAGCTCCCACAAACAATCAAGAAGTTACCAAAACCCCCGAAAACAAAATCCAAAACCACAGCCAAATTACCTACTCACTTGAATCTCCCGGACCCGAAAACCTTCACGGAAGTGAAAAGGAAAGAAACCCACCACCATTTCAATGTCAAAAAAGCAATCAAACTTTTCCAATTCCCGCAACTCCAAGAAAATCTACACAGAAAAGGTCAATAATTCACAATCCTCATGATCCCTAGAGCATCTCCAAAGTGGGTTGCTAGCATACACTTCACAAAACTTCAATACAAACTAAAAAACCAGAACCCAGACTAATTTTACAGCTTCAAATTGTTCTAGCTTCTTCAAAGAGTTAAAAAACTGAAAAAAAATTGTACCTTTACGGTCACTAGTTGACATTCCTCTCTCTCCCCCACAAACTTCAAATCCCCAAACCAAGATAATTTAATACCACACAGAATTCAATAAATAAACTACAAAACAAGATAACACATAAAACCAAAACATTTATATGCATATATATATATATATATAGATAGATGAAACAGTGGGAGAGGAGGGATGGAGTGTCACTGACCATCAAAATTTACAGGGCACGGATCAGACAGCCACGTGAAAACGGACATGGGTTCTGCGGCTCCGGACTCACCCTTGAGAGAGAGATTCACAAAGAAATTAAATAAGCAAAAAGATTCCAGCTTTTGTGCTTTTAGCCTTCCACTAGATTTTTTTGGTAATATTTGGTGATTTTCTTTACTGTTTATCTTCTCCTCCTCCTTGTAGTTTTGCTTGTTACTTGGGCTTGGGTAAAATAGTAACTGGTGGACTTTTTGACTGCGAAAGTGGACACTTGACTTGGGTTTTACGGCTTAATAAGTGATTAACTTTTAAGCAAGCTGTGTTGTTGTACGTTTAGTGGGATTTGGTTTTTGTGTTAATCATGATTACAATACAAATTAGCAAATAATGGAGATATGGGGCCGAATTAGCAGTTGGCGACAGTCTGTGCGCCAAGCCACCATTGCATCTTTTGATTTATTGGATTTGTTTTTCTATGCTTGTTGCAAGTGGAAAGCAGCATAAAGAACTTCCGCTTCTGAAAGCTTATTATTTATTTGTATCATCGCACAATTAAAGTTAATTTTATCTAGTGGTAATGTTAAGGGAATTAATTATTTTACATGTGAAGGTTAACATATATGTCATATAAAGAGCAGATTTATGCAATCAGGTGTGGATTCGATTTTAGTCACATTACAATTTAATCTACTAACATTATCGTTTATTAAAACGAAATTTCAAACTTAGGAAAAAAAAGGGGAAAATCTCACAAATTCATGTGAAGTGAAACATGTGATTGTGGGGACTCCAACAATTGCGGCCACTAGTCCTTCCCTCAGGAAACCAAGTAGAAATTTGCTACAAATTTGCAAAGTTGAAAACGTCCTAAGTGCCCCAAATGCACGGCAATTGAACATGGTTTTGACACGTGTCAACTAATGAGGAAGGAAGAATCTTGAAGTCAAATCCCCTTTGGAAGGGCCAAAAACAATTACACTATGTTTGGGTGAAGATATTTAAGATTACTAAGAAATTTAAAAATGACGAAAATTGAAACGACGAGATTTTATTTTCTAGAATTTGTAAATTTTTTTGTTTGGTTAACTTAAAATAACAATGAAATTGAATACGGAATTTGTTATTTTTAAACTCTCAATCATAGAAATTGAGAAATGACACCTATTTACATGGAATTTGAACTTGGGATTTGGTGGTCCCAAATTCCAAGTTTTTTTTCCACGCGGAAATTCTAAATTTCTATGTTTATGAATCCAAACAAGAGAATTGGTGTCTGTCAATTTATAAATTCCAACTTTTACCAAAATTCCATGTTTATTTCCCTCATCCAAACATAGGTGGACTAGGCAGATTTAAATAAATCTATTATATTTCGTGTAAATAAATGTCTGTTTATACTTAAAATATATATAATTTCATTATAAACTGCAAAATATAATGACATATATATATTAAGAAGTATTGGAACATAATGAAAACATGGGAAACATGCATATAATGTGTATTTATTTAAATATTCAACAAGTCCCTTACAATGTATTGAAAAAATTAAAATGCAAAAATGAAACTTATCTATTTTCTGTCCAAGTGAATCGCAACATAGGCGGGTCTAGGCAGGCTAGGCAGGTGCCTAGGTGGTCTAAGCGGGCACCTTAGCATCATTTCTTAATTTTCAAATGCCTAGGCATTAATCGGAACACTAGGCGGAGATTTTTAGAACAGTGATTTTATTTGTTTCCCACTCATTAAAGTGTACAAATACGTTGAACTAAGGCTTGTGTCTTAAACCTTATAATAAATAAAGGGAAGTGAATTTTCCTACCGGGACAAGATGTGCAGAAGGGCAAAACGGGCGAGCAGAAATTATTTCCCTTGATAAAGCATTTAACACAATCGTAGCATAGCATTCTTTCAATCGACGACACAAATCTTTGCTTTGTCAAAACCCTATTTGTAACATGACTTGTTCTCTTGTTTTTATAGCACTCGCCAAGTCATGAGCGCCGTAGAAACATGGAGATATATCTCCGATGACACCCAAGTGTTTCTCGTCTCGTTGGTTTGAGAATACTCACCGCCACACAATCTCAACCACACTACCAGATAATTACATGTTTGTGAACCCATACTTCCTTTGTGAGATGCCTTAAAGTAATAAGCCTAGCAGAGAATGGAAGAAAAGAAAGTGAAACTTGTGATTTTTATCGAGCAATACAAAACATCTCACAGCTATTTATTTCATTGGCTATCACTCAACAAAAACGAAATCCAGATCTTGCCAGTTACAACAGATGGTTAAAAACGACGGTGAAGAAGTAATGTCTATCTATGAATGATACATCTGAGCAAAACTCAAGCATAATTGGTGGTCTCTCTTGTCCCCCCAACCTCCCCAACCCTTGAACCCGGCTTTGTACCCTGGCTGATTCTCAAAGACTTGCACTTCCCAGTCCGAGTTGATGTTTGCAACCCTATCTATCTCCTCCACATCAAAGTTCACCATGCCGTTGTCAATACATGCTTTTGCCTCCCCCTGTCCCTGGTGCAAACCACACTTACCAAAGTGTACTGCACTAGTCCGAGGCCCACGTAATGTGAAAACTGGATTACCAAATGAGGGATACACTGTTGCCCACATTGTTATATCCCAATTGTATTCATCAAAGAAACAAAATTCTGAAGACTTCTTGTGAATTTTCCTCCAAACAGTCCGGTTAAATGTATATCCCACGTTTCCCATTCTCTCTGCAATCAAACTATCCCAACCTTCTCCTTTTGCATTCACATTACACGGTGCTAAGTTTGCAGCATAGCAATGAGGACATTTATGAGGCTTCAATTCCGTGAGTATCTGCAAATTACGATATGCATTGGGATAAATATAATGGTCCTCCTCTATGAAAAGAATATGACCATTGTGATTCTTGGTCTCCTTCAATCCATCCCACACTGTGTTCATCATCCACCACCAATGATGCTTTAACGACACGATCTTTGGAGATCGGTGGTTTCCATACTGATCAGGAGTCCCCTTACAGTGTTTCGCTTTCGCATCATCCTTTCCCTTGCAGTCTGTAGATGATTCCCCTGGAAAACTATTGGGAAAGACGTGGGGCGAGTAAGGAGCAAATATCTGTTTCACCTGGCAAAATCTGATCCCTTCCACAACCTTGTTCATTTCTTCAAAGAATCCATCATGACTAACTATTAGTAAAGTTTCATTTATACCTACAACCCGAGACAGACTATCAACAGCTACTTTGAGATACTGCGGCCGGTTGTGCACATAAAGAACTATAGTTATATGATCCTTGGCTAGACTTGGATAGAGATCTAAGTTCCTAGGGGGCATCTGATTTCTCTTTTCCAACTGAACTGACAATTCAGTCTGCTTAGGGAGGCTAAGTATTTGTCGAACATGTGAACGACTACCACTCCTTATTGATGATACTTCATCAAAATCATCCGAAGGCGGTGTGACAAAATTTGAACTCGAATTAAATCTCAGGAGGAACATCAGCAGGAAAACCCCTAACAATGTAATCGAAACCAATGGCAAGATACGGCGAAAAGCCGCTTTGTCCTTGAGACGCTGTTTCTTGATAATAGCCATAGAATCAACACCAGATATGGCAACAAACACAGCTCACATAACAGTTACAGACACAATATTCATATCTTCACAGACTTCAGAAACCAGATATGCAAAAAAGGGGAAAGCCAAATACTTGCAGCTAAAGAACTAAGTCTTTAATTCTCACAAACAAGAACAACCAAGTCTTTAAACTTCAAAACAACACCAACCCATTTGAGAACAGAAGGAACAAGCGAAAGGGTAGGAGTCAAAAACCTCGAAAACAATCTGTGCGTGCTCAGATCAAATCAGCCAAAACTTGATCTAATTGCAGCCATGGGAGTGAAATCCGACTTCCAGTTCCTGCACCTCCGAGCTTCCTTCTGCTGCAACTAAAATTTGGTAGAACAAATCAAAACTTGGACAGCAAGAATCAAATCACGAAACCCATATCCGAAAATTGGAATCTTTGAGCAGCAAGATTGATTTCAGAGGTTGAAACGTCTATGGTATCGACGGCTTTGATTTGTCAGTTGACTGACGACTTGAAGAAACAGAAGGGGAGGAGAGGGGACCGGAAAGGAAATTTCCAAATAATTAAAGGAAGACATTTGGCTTTGAAAAGTTGAGAACTGGTCTGTATGGTTTTATTGGGTAGGGAGATGCCGGGTCGCAACCAAAAGGCGGAAACTTCAAGGGACTGCTTTGACTGCAAAATGCGCAACAATTTCGTAAATGGGTATGGAACCTATATTGCAATTGGGTTTTCGGTTTGGTCCAGTCAAATTTATGACTAATGGGTACTAACTATGTGTGCAATTGTTAGGCCATGGCTGTGTCAACTTGGTAGAATTGGTTAGGTATTTTTTTCTCTTTTTGGGTTAAATGTTAGTACCATAATTTATTTGGAAATGTTTTTAAAATCACTAAAAGCTGTAGTGAAAATAATTTTGAAATCAATCCTTAGCAAAAATACAAGTTAATTTTGAAAACACTTAAAATGTTTCGTAAAAGAAGCACATATGAAACACTTCAAGTTCTTTTGGAACCTAAAAACATTTTATCTAAAAGCGCTTTCAGTCTTTTTAAAAGTATTTTCAAACGAACCCTTAGTAAGTTGAATACAATTGAGTGGAAGATCATAAACTATTGCTCTAATTTTCTGAAAGAAATAAAGAAAAAACAAGTTACCTCACTAAAGCACCAAGTTTACTTTCATACATGTATTCAAACGAGTGCAATTTTATGGTTATTGGAGTTCAAAGTTTCCAACTGTATCTTCATACATGCATATACATGATTGCAATTTATGGTTATTTGAACTACTTTTAGCGATTGTTTGTGTATTGTAGAAGGTTTAAAACGCTTTTGATTATAATTGACAGAAAAAAACTTAAAAGTGCTTTGAGATCATGCTTTCTATATAAGTAGTCTCAAACGAGTCTTCGTGAGGAGAAATTATTGTGTGAAAATGGGTCACCTGAAGTTAGACTTGGGTCTTGGGGCACGTTGGTCATGTAAATATATATATGGAGAGGAGAGAGAGGAGAGGGAGGGAGAAAGGGGGGGGGGGGGGGGGTGGGGGGAGAGAGAGGTTAGATAAGGTTAGTATGCACAACTGAGCATCTGTCTCCACTGTGACCACACCACACCCCATATCCAAAACCACTCACATATATTTGTGATGCTCAAGAGATGGCCAACACAGAGCTCACACTTCTCACAAAAATGGCTGCCAAGCTAGCCCTCTATTTTCCGACCACCATATTTCTATCCCCCTCCACCCCGTTGCCGCCACTATATCCTTCTTCTTTCACTCCCATTTCACACAAGAGGAGGCCGCACAGTTTCAAGATTCATGCAGATTTAGGTAAGAAAATACTCTCTCTCATTTATTTTACCTACATTTAAATTTAAATTATCCAACTTCATAAAGTTTTGAAGTTTCTCTCAATGGTGTTAGGTGGTGGAGACGGAGAAGTCAATAAGGGATCAGGGAAGAAAAAGTTCATAACTAGAGAACAAGAACCAGAGCAGTAAGTTTTCCACTCTTCATCAGTTAACATTCACCTTGCACCCGAGGCTCCGAGTTCAAATCTCCCATCTCCCAATATCGCTTAAATAAAGAAAACTAAGAGGAATTGACTGTATGCAATTTTGTATGTACTGGCAAACAGCAGGAGAAAGGGAAGGTGAAAATCCCATGATGACCCCCCTTCCATATATCATCATATTTGGCATGTCAACCCCTTTTGTAATCTTGGCCATTGGTTTTGCTAATGGCTGGATTAAGGTACCAGTTCGGTGATAACCGATTGCGATCAACTGCAGCCTGAGGAGCAGCAATCCGCAACACGAGTTTTTAAACCATTTGAGTTCTCAAATGTTTTGCATGCATAGTTTTATTTTTTTTTCAGGATTCCACTTCCATGGTACGTGTCATTAAATTCTACAAGCACCGGCCTTTTTCACCATTTGTTTGGTATATGTTATGAGTTTCTCATATATATTAATCATAGACTCAGTTGAGTACTTTTGTTACTGTTCTTGGCTCGTAGATGGGAAATACACTTGCAGTTTTTGATATATATTTGGCAGCGACTCGCGGTCCAGTTGAAGGATATAGAAACTAAACATCGAGTCGCCATTATGCATAAATTGTTAAAAGTTGCACATCATAATACAAAACGAACACTTCCATTACATTTTGGCAAACCGTCCAAATTTCATGGGTTACATGAACTGTTTCTCAACCCTAGTAAGTCACAGCAATCTTCTAAACAATATTACATCTATGAAATATTTTCTCCTCACAAAATAAAGATACAAAAAATTACTGATTTGTTCTTCTCAGTGGCTTGTATAACACCGTTGTGACAAACTTTGTATGAAACCTACGTGTAGCGCTGAGTGCAAAAAACTCGCCGCCAATTTGGTTCTGTATGTGCAAATGGTTCAATTGTGAAGGACGAGGCATTGGTAATGACTGGTCACCGTTGTTGGAGGATGATGGCTTGTTTAGAAATGATTCTTGTAGTTGTGGGGGTACTTCCAGCGGAGGTTTACTGAAATCATCTTCGCTTAAGAGTCTGTTGTCGTAGCTTGAAGGTGGAGATGGAGGAGGTTCGAACTTTTCCAGATGCTGAGGCAATTCTGAAATACATTCCTGTGCAGAGCATTTTAGGAGTGAAATCACTTGGCCATGAAAAGAGCTTTAGAAAAAAGCACTTATGAAGACTTCCTCAATTTCTATAATCCAACTGATCTATAATAGAATGAAGTAAAGTGATACTCCTAGAGAGTGCAAAGGTAGGAAAAAAAAATTAAATTTCATCTGCTAAGTGCAGAAGAAATGTTATCAGCAAGGCGGATTGACAATGGACTGACAAGTCCTAAGAAAATGGACGTGCCACATACGATCAGGAAATTATGTGCATATTCTCTTTTGGTAAATTTGGGGTTCAAATATAGGGTAGGATCATAAGGGGTTAGGTGAATATTCATAAGGTCATCCTGTGGTGCAAGTAAAAGCAAGTAGAAATCCCAACATGGTGATGCAGAAGATTCATTTCGCTTTCAAGTAGCGTAGAAGTTCTGACCACTAAAATGCTGAGAATCAAAGTAGGTAATCTTGCGCTAGGTGTTCAGTGCAAGAGAGAGTGAGTTAAGGTGAATTGAATGGTATGAACAAATACAATGTTTTATAGTTTACGGTGTAGTTCTCACTGGTACGAAGTTGTAAAATGATCAAAAAGCTGTTCCTTTGCTCCTAAGACTGCTGATCTCCACTCAAATAAACTAAGACTTCATCCCTAAAAACTTTGGTATTTATCCTAAGTGAAAGGTAAGACTGTATAGGTAATGAAAACAAGGGCGGTGAGCAAGAGGCCTAGTACGAGGACATAACAGTTTTATCATTTGTAGACCAGAAACCATTCACATTACAAGTCATAACATTACCTGCAAGTCCAAGATATTATACGCACTCCCAGAATTATCGTAAACCCACGGCAAGTCTGGAGCACACATCAAACACCCGTCAACAATGAATCGGTATTGGTAGAGACCTGATGGAAGCAACTTTATGATAAAGAAATCATTGCCTATACTCTGCAAGAGCTCCCTGATATAAGGAGATAAAAGTTATGCATGATGATGCTAAAAACAGAAAACAAAGTTTGGAAATTTAAGGATGGAACTGCTATACAATTTAGTACCTGGTCTCCCAATTGTCCCATGATCCTGTGATAGCAACTTGCCCGCCACCGTGATTCCATGAGATCTTCGCCCGCATCAATTTCTCATCGTGTACATTACGATTAAATACTATATGTTGCGGTAATGCCTCGGTAGGTCTTGGTAAAGGTTCCCCAGGATACTGCAAATGCAGATAAAATTTAGAGAGCTCCATCCCTGTGTTCATGTGCGTTTTATGCAGGGAAAACTTTGTTTGCCTTTATACAACACAGTAAATACTAGTGGAAAGACAAGTATCTGAAATGGAACAAATTCACTTGCAATTATTTTTCTATTTGGAAAAAAAATAGAGATATTGAACTTTAGCAGAAGGAGACATTTTCTTGAACCAGATATCACAGGTGAATAAAAATTCCAACTTATCCTAAATAGAGTCAATAAGGAAATAATTTACACCCATAAGTGCATTTCATTTAGACATTGATCAAACAACTAGTGGCTAGATTAAGGTGAAATGAAATGTCAAATCCTACGTGTTTTTTTACTGGTTATCTTTTGACAAATATTCTTAGTCCGCTGCTTCTTCAACTTGAAAAATCTACCTAGTAATTGTCAAAAGATCATACAGTAAAAGAAAGACTAGTGATTTCTGCACTCTTCTTTTCTCTGCACTCCTCCTTGCAGTTTTTCTAGCCTTTGGGTTGAATATATCAAGTGTGCGACTCGATAAACAGAAAAAAGGGAGGAGTGTCAAAGGAAGCAACGAGGAAATACAACCAAGAAATAGAGATTCCCATTTGAGAAACTGTTCTTCAAACTTTTCTGATGCCAAAAAAGCAAAAGCACGCACACATGAAATTCTTCAAAGTTTGAAAAACATAATGGAACTCACTTGGGAAGTGAATAAAAGAGATGGAGTCTGAGCCATGGATTCTTCTAAATATCCATCACTGTACTCTTCAAAGTTGTTAACGCGAGAAGGGCCTTCTCCACCATCTCTGATACCACTGGCATTCCCCATTACTGAAAACAAAGGAAACCCAGTTCAGTTTTCATCTGACTCATGCAAATTCAAAGGAAAGAACAGACCATAAATCAGAAAGGATAAAAAAAATCCTATATTCTTTGATGCAGCTTGGAAAAGCAAAAAAGGAATAAGAACCAACTAACCGAGAAACAGAAAAAGCAAAAGGAAAAGAAACCCAAGTGACTGACTTGAGTTTGGTGACTTACCCATTTCTTAAAGCAGGTTGCAAACACACAAGAAACCGAATCAGGAATTGACAGAAACTCAAGCAAAGTTTGCATTTTTTCTGATTTCTTTTCTGGATGTCTAATGGAATGGACAGCACAAGATGCTCTGTTCTTCTCTCTCTCTCTCTCTCTCAAATCCCTGGCTCTGATTGTTGGAAAGGCAAACAGTGGACAAGGACGAGTGAATTTGATTCTCCAATGAGTTTGGAAGATCTAACGGTGGAGAACTTCTGTTTTGTCTTAAAAAAGCAGAAAACTTTGCCTTGTTGTGTTGTGTTGTGCCGTCTAAGGTGTGTCAGCTGTTTGATTTTGATATCAGGGTTTAGCGTGAACTTGGCACTTCTGGAATAACACTCTTGATTAATGCTTATGGGGTCACCCTTCTCATTCTTTTGACTTAACATCCTTGTGTATTTGTAGTTTCAGATTGAACTGCTTCCTTTAAATGAGGAACAATTTAAGTCATAGAAAAAGACTCTATTTTCCAAACAATTGCCACACTATTTAATGTGCCGTATAACTTTATTTTTAATTGAGTAGTGTTATTCACGTACTTATTTTTATTTCTCACACTTCTATCAATTATCTGCCATCGGGTTGTATAAATTGAAGAAGATAAATGACAAAAAAATAACATGAGTGTGTAAAAGGTAAATCTGGGTGTGTGAATAGTAGTATCCTAAGTTATACACTTTTAGTTGCAATAAAATCATCATTAGTCAAACACCGGTGTGTTGTTGATAAAAAAAAAAAAATAAATAAATATATGTATGTTTTGAATCAAATATGTGTACATTTCAATTTGACATGGGTACATTTCAATTCCGTAAGGATACATTTTAACTTGGTGTGAATACATTTCAATTTTGCTAGGTATGTTTCAATTTGAAAATAAATTATGTTAGTAGTTAGTACATTTCAATTTGAAGATAAAGAATAAGAAATAACCATTAACCACAATACTTACCGTAGTTAAGAAAAAAGTTATAGAAAATTTATGTATAAAACAAATTTACAAATAATTTAGAAATATTGAAATTTCTTAAATACTTTAGACATATCTGGTTATTAAATTCTGTGAATTGATCTCCACTTTGAGTAGATATAGTTGAATCCTTTAGTTGAGAAATGGATGAGATCTCATAAAAATATAATATTTTTGACGAAATTTTTGACATAGAAACTAATTTTAAATGAATTTAGAAAGCACTTAAATTCAAAATATAGGTGGAATATAGGGTCAATCAAAAGTGAAAGCACTTCAATAAAAAATTAAAAAATAACAAAAGTTTAATCTAGAAAAATCTAAGATGAGGCATTTAATTCTAATTTCTCTTATTTATCAGCACTTAAAAAAAAAAAAAATCATCGTTGAACTGTTACCAGCATTGATTCGTGCTGGATTCCCGATTTCTAGGTTACATAGGAGTGACTCATCTCAACATGCTAAGGGTACTCATGCTACATGGATAATTCGGACTCGAAGCCTTGATTCGGCCAGAAAATTGCTAAAACCATGACAGAGGACTAGACCTGTAAATGGATCGAGTGAAACTCGACTCATTAATTTAACGGGTCATTCAAACTCAATCTGTTAAGCTAACGTATCATCCATTTCACCCGTTAACAATTTTATTTTTTCTTTTTTCGTTTCACCCGTCGTCCGCGCCTTCATCATTGACCTCTTCTAGGCCGCAGCTTTGGCTGCTTTTTTGTATTTCCCTAAGATCCATGAACAAACCACCCAGAGTTCAAAGGACCTCACCGACACCATTTTCGAATTCCCCGGACAGAAATCTCCTCTGAAGGCTATACACATGATCGAACCGGTGCTCGACCGAGACGACCTTGCTTATTGGGACTTCCTCTCCTTTTTCTCATATCTTTCCAAGTCCAAAGGAATCATCGTCAACACGTTCGAAGAGCTCGAGCCACCTGCCATCCTCCAGGCCATTGCTGAAGGCCTGTGTAAATTTCACGCATTGGGAGATGTCACGCCCCAGCCCCGAAATATTGCTTTATTTCGGGAAATAATAGTATTAGTGATAGGCCCGAACTACACTCTTGTTTAGTTAACTTACCATTAAACCCAATTAAACACTTTAATTTCACGAACCCTCATAATAAATTTGTAACCAACATTTGATTACGAAGGCATAAGGATAAAACTCAAGTTATTGATCAAACTTCCTTCTCTTAGCACAATCGTTCAACAAAAGATTTACCTCGATTAATTAGCTACCACCTAACATGTTTCTTTATTTGTAGGCCTTGGTTCCATCCATGGTCCATAATTACAATTTCTATATCAAATGCACTATATCTTTTCACACTTTGTCACCACCTTCCTTTATAAATCAAATCTCATTCTTATTATTTATTCTCGAAGTATTTAATCTCACTTTTTTTATGGCTACATCTAACGTCTCGTTAGATTGTCTACGTACCCTAAATAAGGATCAAGCAATTCGTAGTTCACATTCTAAATTCTATTTCATAATCTTCACATTTTAAAGTGACTAACACTACATAAATTAAGTCCAAACAATTGATTCACATCAAATATATTATAAATATGGACTCAGAACATTGTAATTAGCTTAAAAATAGCAATATCGTCGTCTTAGCCATGCGCCGCTGCAGGTGGCGGTCGGCCGCTCCAACTCGCCGGAAAATTCAACTATTTTTAAAAATTCTCAAAAATTTCAGAAAAGAAGATCTCAAAGTGTAGAGCAAACTTTATACATGTGGCCAAGTTTAATTTGGCCTGGAAAGGCTTCAATTTGCCTCGAACCCGTCTGAAACCCTATAAATGGGTAGTCTCAAATCGTCACCTCCGGTGCTCCACCGCCCCTACCATGGTTTGGGCTTTGTTCTAGACCTCCAGGGTAGTCATGGTGGTGGTTATTGAACCAAATCATTTCAAATTTGGTAGATTTCGAGCAAAAAGGGTCGGCACCCACGGGTGTGTTCTTTCCAAATTCAAGACCAAATTTCATTATTTTTGAGGTGTAAAAGGAAGGGGGGAAGTTATGGAAGGGTTTCTAAGTGGTGGTTTGAGGCAATTCACCGGAAAAATGGGTGAAAACCCGTCGGAAAATGCTAAGGGAGTCGATCGGGTCGGGTCACCAAGGGCCGGTTCCCGATCCTTCGTTTCTCAGTTCTCTCCTTTCCCCTCCTCCTTCTCTTCCCCTATTGGTCATCTCCCCTTATTCCTCCCTTCCTTTTCTCCTTTCTCTTCTCTTCTTTCAATCCCAACCATCCATTTCATTTTTTTTCTTTTCATCCCAGCCACACATGTGGCATGTCACACGGCTCCATATTTTCTGGGGCCTTCTAAAGAAATATAAAATTACCAATTTATCCCCAACTTTAAACGTTAATAACTTCTTAGTTATAACTTCGTTTCACGAATGGTTTACGCCTACATGTTTGTGAGATCGAGCTCTATTCAAAAATATAAATTGTGACCTCAAAAGGTCTATGGATTTTAAATAATTAATTCCCAAATTCCAAATTCCAAACTTCATAACTAGTTTAATTTAAAACGAAACTCATGTGAATTAATATAAATTCTTGATTCTTTTCACATATTTAAAATTTTCAGGGTATTACATGAGACGTCGGCGAGGGGTACGAATTTCATGGCGTTGGAAGATCTGCCACCTTTGTCGAAGCCGAGGTATCCAGTGCCGTTGGATTTGGAGGGGAGGCAGTAGGAGAAGAATCGGTTGTATTTCAAGGCAGATTACTCGACAAGGGAGATTTTATCCCTGTCGAGACCGAGCAAACAGGCGGCACCCACGAAGAGTCCCTGATTGTTTTTGCCGCACCTGAACAAAAACCCGTAAAAAATATCCATCGGCATTAAGCTCAGCAGTTCCTTCTTGAAAAATCCGACAGAGAATGACTGGTGTCCATACTGAATGCCGTAGATACAGCTGGAGGAGGAACACTAGGTAGTGTTTCCAGTGACTGACGCTAACAGGTTAACTGGCGGTTAATGGGTTTTGCAAGTTCACCCAAAATGACCTGTTAACCACCCGACCTGTTTATCACTCACCCGAATACTGATTTAATGGGTCAGGTCGGGTCAGGTTGAAAATGACAAGTCTATTGAGGACAGTACACTTAGCTTCGTAGAGGCATTTTGTTAAGCACCAAGCGAAAACCCTACAGATTTATGTCGAAATCTACCGCATTTTGCTAACACTTGCCAGGTGTTGCCAAAATTCCAGCTAGCATCTGTCGACCTTTGTTGACATGTATGTATGTATGTATGTATGTATGTATGTAGATTTATGCCTAGGAACCTTACTGAGGCATGATGCTATTTGTTCAGAATCCCTACGAAGCCTATCAATTGCCCTCAATATACACCGATTATGGCTATCTAGAAATGTCGAGTGAAGCATTTTGTCGAGCACATTAGTGTACACTATGGGGTTCCATACCAGACTTCTATACGGTCTCCGATAGACTTTCCAAACTATTTTTCATGCATTCCTATGGTCCTTGGTGTGTATATTTCTCTGAACTTTTAAACGATCGTGTCTTACATTGAATCCCCATCAATTAAAGTAGAATATTATCTACTAAAAAAAAAAACGTCATGCACTCTTTCTCCATCCATGTTTTTTACTATACAAAAGTTTTTAAAATGCTATTAACAACTTGAGTTTTCCAATATTTGTATGTACCTTTTGAAAGCATTTTGACCTTACATTTTAAGAAAACATAATTAAAGTTCACAAGAACGAACTAAACATAATCAAACAGAAAATCAAATTAAAGCCGAGTGTAAACCTTTCTGTACCTCCCAACCACAGCAAAATAAAAAATTATCTTCGAGTTTTAACTCCCTTGTCTTGTATAGTTGAGGCCACTTGGAAACCCCCATTAACATTATTATTTGGTTAATTTGGTGATTAACTTTTCACCTGCTTACTTTCCCATTGGCTTTACCAATCCACGTTTGGCTGGTGGTTTTTATGTCCCATGCATTGAATCAAGTATAGGGTTAAACAAATCATAATAAAAAATTACTTAGCGTCAATTGTTTAAGTGCGTGTTTGATGTCAATTGTTGGACCAATTTAGATGTGACCATAAATCACATAAAAACACAACACCGTATCGAGATTCACTCAAAGTTTGGTACATCCGGCACTTGTGTTGGTAAGAAATCAAATCAGTCACATGAAATTTTTGAAAAATATGGCATCCTAAGGTTGTTTTTTATTAGCAAATTATTGAACACTCCACCCTATTGCACAAAAGGCTCTTCCTAGCTACAATGGTTCTAAGAGTTTAGATCTCTCTCCATGTCACTTGTCTATAACCTACCAATCAAATAATCGAATTATATGCCCACTATATTATAGCTAAGGTGGTAGTTGAGCATGATTGGAGTAACCCCCAATGCTTTTTTAATAAGCCAAAGACACATGAAAGAGGGGAGATTGGAGGAAGTGGGCATCACATAAGGCGAGAGATGTGACACAGGAAGAGAATCTGATGCCGGGGATCAGTATCTATATAGTCTATATAAAAATACCCCATATGAGTTTGCGTCACAAATTGCTTGTCACTTAAATTGATATCAACCTCCTTTTCTTGGGCCATAAAATGATATCAACAAATTGCAAATACAGGAGTTTTCACACTAAGCGTGTGTGTGGGCAGATCTTAGCCGTCCATGCAATTTATAGTTCTAAATCAACACGCATAAAGATTAATTCTAATTGTTGAGGTGTGTAAGTCTCACGTACAATGCGTCAACAATAATCCGTTCACTCTACGTGAGAGATGGATTCTCAAATTTTCATCATTCACATAAATGTATCACAAATAGTTATGTGTTCCATTTCATTGCCACATGGATGTGCAAGGATGAAAATGAAAATTCAAATAGATCAGTTACAAAATCGACCGCAAACCAACCTTGAAAAATTGTGTGAACATGAATGTTAGTTGGCCGTGAAGTCGCTTTAAATGTCAATTGGGTACATAGAAAAGCTAACTAAGAGTAATATGTAGACGAAAATGAAATGAAAATAATCACATCCAATCCCTTATTTTTTGAAAAATTGATCATGTGACTAGCATTTTAAAATTTTACAGAAGGATTTCATACATATAAATGGAGTTTCTGGTCAACAGCACAACGTTTTCGCTTTGATAGAGAGAGAGAGAGAGAGAGAGAGAGAGAGAGAGAGATATGAATGAACATACATGGCTGTTTCACATACGGATAATCAAAACTTATTAACAAGGTCAACAATTTCATTTTGAATATTTGCGTTTAATCATAGAATAAATTGAATTGGTTATTGTAATGAATGTTGATGCACGGAAGTTGAATTAAGGAACAATGTGATAAAGATGACACATGCAGGTGTGATTTGGTCAGTAGGTGGAGATGCTACATGAAAATGATACTTTTGGCGACTCTAGAACAAGGCTCAGTGAAGACACTTCCTTGGCAACGCTCCTCAATCGAAGATTGTGGAGACTCTAGAACTCGGAGGTTTTGTGATGAACTACTTGTTGATGCACGAAATTGGATTAACGAGCGGTGTGGTATAGTTAGTGAAAATATATTGATGGACATGAACAATTACATTCGAAAGAGAATAGAGGTTATCCCTTATAAATGTGAAATTGGAGGAATTTTGTTGAGTTAACCGTGTGATTTGACTAAGTTTAATGTAGTGTTGTCACTTGTTGCGCCGTGATGACTGATCTCCAAGTTGAAGGAAATTCTCCTATTAGTTTTATGGGCATATATATCCAATAAGTGATTGCCACGCGTCATGACTCCACTTGCATGGGGTTCGTTTGTGTGCTTTGGCAGAGATGCATAAGTAGTGGGGATGCTTTAGTAGGTTCATGGTTCTTTTCAGGTAACTGGTGTTCAACAGTTTCAGGGCCAATTATATACAGTACAAACAAATTTTGATTTTGCAAATACCTAACCGAAAAGTTCTTCCTCACTCAGGAACTTCAGCAAATATTGTACGTCGTAATCTTTCTTGTTTTACTTCTCTTAATCAGCAGTTTATGTGCTAGCATTCGGATCCACTTTTGACTTTTAATTTAGAAGCAAAAACTATAGATGTTAACATATACATGTATAATTAAGCTAGTACTAGAGTTGTAGGTGTGGCTCTGGATTCCAAGCAAGATTGTATTATCCGAAATTTTTTATAGAATTACGATGAAACATTCATGGAGACCTAGATATGGTCCCCTCCACACTCACAGGCTCACAGCTCAAACATTCTTCAAGTTACACAGATCTCCAACACCAGTGCGGTCAAGACAAAAACTTCTCAAACCCCCAAACACATTTTTATTTGAAACAAGTTATTAACAATATCAAGGTTGTTCTCAATGTCTTGTAGTTAGGAATAAGGGTTTTCATACATGTGAAACTACTGCTTTATTGTACAGCTACCAACGTGCAAATGGGCGGTAAGTGGCACCATCTTCGTTGCCCTTAGTTTATTTGTTGACTGCTTGCACAATATTGACTTTCGTTTTAATCTTCACGTTGATGTTGGAGGTTCAAGGAAAATGGGGGAGACAGATGAATTCAAGTGGTCCACAACGAAATATATGCATGGTTTGCTTAATGCTCATGTTCATAAAAAAACTAATTAATGAAACAAGGGGTTGTAATTCTTAAAACGAATAATGCTTCTCATCAAGGGAAACCTAAGTTGTAATTCTTAAAATGTATGCTGGAGGTTTTTGCTTTTAAATTGCATACTATTTTTCTTCTTCATCACTCCGTTATTTATTTATGTCTCGTGATTCTCTTTTATACTCAATACATTAAATAAAATAAAAATGTGCATGAGAAGAAAATAGGCGTGTGGAAATCACTTCTTGAATTAATAGATTAATTAACCTTACAGACTTACAGTGGTAGCATTTTTCTCAAGGGTATATATATGTATGGTTATATATAAAACGCAAAGCTTGCGTATATGTAAAATTCAACCCCTAAGACAATGATTTCATGGCATGGATGAAAGTCTGGTCGGTCATACAAATCCCTCACACTCTCACAAGCGATGCATGACGAATCATACTAGCTAGGTTCACATGGTTAAGAATCTACACTCCTCCTGTTGAGGTCTTTGCTTGCTTTCCCCTTTCCAATGCCACTTGTGGCATACCAAAAGGCACGTTTAAGCAATGAAAGTGAATTTAACCCAGAAAAAAGCGTCAATCGATGATCAGTTTGAGACGGCTGATGATTCAGTTTGATATGGTCGACTACGGCCATTTCGTCCCACCGGCATATAGGGAAAGTGGGGCAAGCATGTATTGCTGGTAGAGATACATAGATGGCCCATATGGTTAAATCACACTTGAAAAATCATCATTAGTGCCACAACACCCAATAAACATAAAATTAAAGTATGAACCACTATTAACACTAATAAAGCTATACGCATCACCAACACCAAGAATGTCAACATTATCTTATGATACTTATCTATCAAAACCAAGGATAAATGAATTATTATTTATAAGTTTAATAATTATTTTCCTATTTGTTAATTATCAGGAAGAGTAATGCTAGGCAGACTAAATTGAGAGACCAAATTTTAGAAATTAAATGACATGTAAATTGATGATTGATTTGTTATTTAAACATTGATAGACATGCTCATTTCTATTGATGACACATCATTTAGTTTCAAATTTTAGTCCCTAAATTTAGTCTCCCTAGCATTACTCTACCAAGAAATTTAGTACATAAGGATTTGATTTTAGGGGTTTTTGTATCTAGATCCAAAAACATAGGTAGTTTTTGGGACTGAGTCCAGTTATCTAATTACATATTTTGATATCAATTTTGCCCCTTCAGATAAATATATTTAATTTCTTTAAATTTTTTTTATCATTTATTCAGTTTTTAAATTTTGAATATTTAAATATTTAAACTAAAATATTATCTAGTAACTACCTACGATTTATGAAGAAAACAAAACCGATATAATCTAGTAACTACCTATTGTATAGGAAGAAAAATGCTTTATACCTACAAAGCAGATATAATCTACCTGCAAAACAAAAATAAACTACCTATTGTATTGGAAGAAGCGGAACATAGAAATATAAATATGATATGATGTATCTCCATTAAAGGAACGAATTTAGAGAGAAGAACACAAAAATATCACCCATGAAAAGAAGAGACAAAAAAGAGGAGGATTGATTCCATGATCTAACAGAGAGAATTGTTTGGAAGAAGGGAAGGAGGGGGGATGAAACGGACTGGGGGGGGGGGTGAGGTGATTATATGCCTATAGCTAATCCTACAATTAAGGAATTAGTTAAACCACAAATAATCCCATAATTAAGAAATTTTGTGTATTTACTATAATTCATAAGTCTAAGGGGTAAATATGGTATAAACCACAAATAAGCATACGTGGAATCTCAATTATTGGACCTATTTCAATGGAGTGGACTAATCCTACCAATGGCTCACAAAATTGAATTTATATCCAGTTATCCCTTGATTTTACTACTAGAAACAGTGTTAATGAATTTGATAATAGTGTACGTATATGTTTCTTTTCTATATTTACTTATGTTTTACAAGAATTTTCTTGCAACTTAAGTATAGGACTGAACATGGAATGGAGAGATCACCACAAAACAGCTATATATTGCCAGGTGATTCCCTGAATGGCATTTAATTCCAAATCGTTTTGACGAGTAAATGTACGATCCATATGTATGCACATATATATGTCAGCCCTCCTACCAAAAGGTTTCAGAAGCCAAGGAACAAACCATACATATTGGACGACAAACCATGCGTATTGGACACAAAGTGGACATATACTATTTGTCTCCAACTTTACTAGTTTAGTTGACAAACAACGAATGTTACACTAAACTTAAATAAATTACAGGAGATGGATTCGAATTCAGGTGCAACATATATTGTTCTAGCCAACTTGACTAAATTCATGTTTGTATTAATTTAATAATTTAATAAAACTATTTAGAGATCATACATGTCTAATAGATGTGGAACATATTGCAGAAGATATCGCTTTTAATGTTTTCAGGCCATTTATCAACTAGGAATTATCTACCACATTTTCTTTCTTCTCTTTTTCATTTTAAGACTAAGTGATGACCATGTCTTTTTGCTTTAATTAGCCCCTTACCTGCTTAATTCAAATGACTTTGGTTGAGCTGGCACGGATGAAATAACTCCTTGCGCAACTGGCCCTGTAGCCACAGACTCGAATCTATGACTGTTGTTCATGAAGGCCACTGAAGGGCACTAGCGTTAGACCAGCAGCTACTGATTTTGTGAAATTTTGCATGTCAGCTACTCTTTTGGGATTTTGCATGTTCAATGTACAGGCTTGATTCATGTTACTGCCCCAAGGCATGATTTGAGTGGTAGCTACTCTTCCTATAAATTGCTGCAAAAGAAAATGGTATCTGTTGATGAAGTCCCAGAAAAGTGTGAAAGCGATCTGCAAAAAGTGGGTGTTTTGAGTGAGCTTAGTTTGAACAAAGCAGCTGGTCATCATCAAGAAAAACAAATTTCTGTGAATGCTTTGTTTGTGTGGCTGGTTTAGAGGAGAAAATGGGCATTATCTTTGATCAAAGTCAGGTACAGTACTTCCACTATCCATTAATCTTGGAGTTGATGAAGAGAGAAATATATACTAATCAATCTTGGTTCACTAATTTAATTACTAATAAGAGAATAATATTAGATAAATTAATTTTTTAGACAAAATTTATAGATTATGTGATGTGCAATAGAAAATAAGTATGGTAATTAATACTTAGAAAACACTTAAACCCAGTTTTTTAGGTTCAATGGGGACTCTTGGGAACTGTGTTCTGGGTCTGTGATGAGAGAACAACCCTTCAATAACAAAATACATAATATATTTGAGTTCTCCGTACCTACTTGCTTCCTCTTTGCAAACTAGTTGAATTAATTTACTTGCTGCCTCCTCTTTCCTCAAATCTCAAAGCACAGATAACAGCTTAATTAGTTCCATCTATACTTTCTTCCTGTTCATACCTTTTTCATACAACTATTTATATCATCTGCAGTTTCTGCTTCTAATGCCCAATTCAACACTTTCCCATTTTAGGGTTTTGTTGAAAATACTTGAGTAAGGAAAGCCCAAAACCTTGAGCCTTTCATTTTTTTTGCCCTATTTTGATTATTTTTTATTATTACTAAAGAGGATTTCGAACTCTAGATCTCTAGCCTATTAATTTCTACTTAGCACTCTACCCACTTTTGCTATTGGGCTAACTCCTGTGGCTTTTTCATTTTGATTTTTACCTACTATTTTTTTCGCTTATACTGGAGTTGAAAACAGCAGACTACCAGCTTTCTGCAATATATAGTTTTGTTCCCACAATTTACCCTTTAGTATTCTTCTGTACACATTTCTACCAACTTATATTTACTGTACAATATTCAAATCCAACAAAAGGGAAAGTTTTCTCTCCACTTACCCTAATTTTTCCTTCCAATATTTACTTGCTCAGGCTTGAGTAATTCATAGAGTTGAAAAACCTACTTGAAGATCAAATGCCTACGCCTTTGTGGTTCTTCAGATTCCCACCGCCATTGTTGCTTGTTCTTGCTCCATTCCTTGTATTGGTTGGATTAATGGAGTTTGGATTCCTCTCCATCTTCCTAACAACTATGGTGCTGATTTTCTCGACTGTTGTTTTCACATATTCCAAGCAAAAACCACTTCATCGGGTTGAGAATAAGTTAGCTGAAGAAAAAATGTTCATTCCTTGCTTGGAAGAAGTATCAAAACATCAAAGTGCTTCCCCACAAGAGAAGGATGCTCAAGAAGCACCACTGAGCTCACCAGATTTGATATCAGAAAGTGAATGCGTTGATCACCTATCAACCAGTGATGATTCTGAATTAGTAGACTGGTCGTTTGGAGAAAATGTGGCTCGGAGCCCCGATTTCTCAGACGGCTCAATTTCCGACGAGGATAGCCTCATCGAAATAGCCCTCCCGGGCGGATACTATGTCGATCACCAGGAGCATGACTCAGTGTTTAACCTGCAGCAGAAAATGCCAGGTTTGTCACACCAGTCCATTTTTAAGCAGCATACTCTATTGGAGCTCTTGGCTGAGATCAATGAGATGAATGAGGAAGAAAATTTGTTCGAAATCGACTTATCCATGGGATCCATCAAGTGTTCAAGGTTTGAGATAGAAGCTTGAGAGTTGCCTTTTTTTTTTCTTTTTTTTTTTTTTTAAATTAATTTTATGGCCATTTTTATGTTTTTGATCCTCCATGGATTTGGTTGAAGATAAGGACTGGATTGTCTGCCATCCTCCATCTCATCTCCTCTACTTAAACGATCACGGTTAAGTCACGTCAACATTTTATATTTTTATTGCTTTTTGTTTTATTATTTCTATTAAAAAAATCAATATAAAATGTTAACATGACTTAACCTTGACCGTTTAAATAAAAAAGAATAGAAAAAGGATGAGATGGAGGAGAACAGACAATCGAAATCCTGAAGATAAAGCTTAAAATTAACGTTCTGCTTATGTGCAATTGGCTAATTAGTGTTATATTGTTGTGCACAGTAGGCTGCTTCTGCTTTTTGACAAGCTTTGGATTCCCATCAAAGCACTTGTACTATGGCCCTTTTCTTTTCTCCTAATGCACACTATTAAAAGTTTAATTGAAGGTTAAAAACATTTTATTTTGCTGGAATTCCACTTGCTTTTCCTTTTCTTCTCAGCTTCTTTTTGTTGTCTCTGACCCTCTATGGCATCACTGGTCACCATTTTAGATCTCCTTTTATTGCTTTGGTGGATTCTGGAGGACAATATTTTCAGGATGAAGATTAATATCCTTTTGTTAAATCAATATATATACGGTAACTAGATATTGAGTTGACTATTAGCATCTATGCAATTACTGCATCAACAATTATCAATTATAAACTGGATCAGATCTTCAAACTAAGTATTATGAACTTGATCAGATCTTCAGAACACAAGTCTATTTGACAAGGTCTAGTTCTTAGTTGCCACGAGTTGAAGTCGTTATTACGGACATCGAAATATCGGTGAAATAAACATTCATTAACACATTAAGTTTCAACATGTCATGTAACATTCCACATCGATCAACGGAGAATGGGTGATGTACCTTATATGTACATGTCATTGCACGGGGCATTTTGGGAACCAACTGACTTTGGGTTCCATCGGAACTTCGAAGTTAAGCGTGTTCAGGAGAGAGCATTCCCAGGATGGGTGACCCACTAGGAAGTTCTTGTGTGAGTTCCTAGAAATAAAACCGTGAGGGCGTGGCCGGGACCCAAAGCGGAAAATATCGTGCTACGGCAGAGCGGGGTCTGGGATGTGACAGAATGGTATCAGAGCCACTTTGCCATGTGGTGCGAGTGTGTCGACAAGGATGTCGGGCCCCTAAGGGGGATGGATTGTAACATCCTACATTGACCAACGGAGAGAGGTGATATGCCTTATATGTACATATCCACCTCCATATAGCACGAGACCTTTTGGGAACTCATTGGCTTCGGGTTCTATCGGAACTCCGAAGTTAAGCGAGTTCATGCGAGAGCATCCTAGGATACCCGAAGCCAGTGAGTTCGGCCGAGAGCATTCTCAAGATGGGTGACCCACTGGGAAGTTCTCGTGTGAGTTCCCAAAAATAAAACCATGAGGGTGTGGCCGGGTCCCAAAGCGGACAATATTGTGCTACGGCGCAGTTGGGTTTGGGATGTGACATGTCAAGACTTACGTGACATAGACCATGTGTTTCACAAATCGTACATGGCACATAACTCATCAAAATTGGACAAGTTATAAAAAAAGACACATGTCAACATTTGACGGAAATGAATTAATTGATTTTAATTCAAATAAAAAAAATAATTTAAATCAAATGAAAATACCAAATTGGGGAAGATTGATTTATTTGATTAAATAAAATATTAATTGATGGAGTCAAATCACAAACCAAGCCACAAATCAAGTCTTGGTTATTTCGTCAATTAATCAAGTCCACAATCAAGGTTAATTAATCAAGACTTGGAAAGCCTATAAATACAATGCTCCAAGACAAAGAAAAGGTTAGAAATTCATCCAAACACCCAGACACTCGAACTCCCAAACTTCCAAATTCCAAACACTCAGAAGACTCTGAAAGCTCTATGTGTTCTTTGTCACACTGGTGAAGAACCATCAAGCATAACTATACGTGCCGGTTTTTCCATGTCACAAGCCAAACCCTTGTGGCATCCATTTGTTTGAGATCAAGTCATCACAATGCTTGAATCAATAATCCTACACATACATCTTACAAACCCAGAGATCGAATCAGATTATCAAAGTTGTAACAGAGATTGTAACCCTACATTTATATTAATACAAAAATATTATTTTGTACACGTGTTCTTGTTTGATTTGTCATAGGAATTTCTCGTTTACAGTTATTTTCGAGAGATATTGTGATGGAAAAGGGATCTTGCATATGCTCATAAGTAGTTGGGCTACTCTCCATATTACCAATTAGTTTTATGGTGAAAGGTCAACTTCTTCATCGTATCAAAATAGGCTGTCTAATGTGTGAAGTGCAGCGGCTACATATGCCCCACATCACCCTATTGGTGTTGTTTACGTGCTAGACTTGAAAATTTGCCACGCGTAAAGAGGCTTGTTGAGAATGAATCTCACATTAATGGGAGGATGAATCTTGCATGTGCTTATAAGTAATTAAACTAATCTTCGTATTGTCAATTAATTTTATGATAAAACCTCAAGTTCTCGAATAATTACGTGCATCAAAGTGTATATTTCTTTCTATTTATCTCTTCTCATATCAAGTATCCAAGTATAACCTCTTTTCACCTTAGTTTTAATCGTGTTTCAAGTATATTCTATGGCCATTTGTTTTTACTTTGGCACATAGTGAAGAAGAGGCATGGATGCCCATATAGCACCTTATCCAAATTGATTCCTTCTCATCTCCTGCTAGACTTAGATCAGAAGCTTTGGAGCCTTAGACCTCTTTATCCTATCCACAAATAATATTTCTAAACTTTTCCTTTGATCATATAGCAAATGTTATGCTGATGCTATTGCTATTCTTGGGAATTAATCAGCAAGCCTCTGATTTTATTTGATTTGGCTATGTTCCTTCGTGTGCTAGACAAATTCTGCTGTTTGACTCTTTCTGTATGGGTAAACACTTTGCTTTTTAATTCGCTACTGTTTAAAAAATTATTCTTAATTTGTTAATTAAAGGCTTGTATTAGATTTTAGATCGTATAATCTTTTTATCATTCACAAATTCCTCACATACTCTAATGCTTTGAACATTTTATTATAAGAATGTGTTGATTTTGGTGCCACAGTCGAGCTCAAAAGATGACGATATTTGATCGTACTGAAAAACCAACTGGTTAAAAGAGGATATGAGACCATTTTAACAAGTACAACTCGATTAGATGTTAAATCGGATTGGATAAAATATAAGCACGTATTCAATCATAACTTAGTTGAGAAACCATTGAAAATAAGAATTTTTTGTGCATAAAAATAAATAATATATTGACACTTAATAATACGATAATTGTATTCTCTTCACATGTAAATTACATGTGAAGTTTTAGGTTTGAATCCCGCCAAATACAAATTTGAACCACATTATTACTAGTTCATATATTACAAATTTGAACCACATATATTACTAATTTATATATTACTCCTTAGCGTTGATAATATCGTTTTGTTCAAAAAAAAAAAAAAATTGTCCATATATTTTGTTGGCAAAGATGACATCTACACATTAGCCACGACTTTCACTAACGGCTAAGGCAAGACTACGTCTGCGATCAAGTAGATTCAACACTATAAATATTACTCACTTTTCAATTAGTTCGACTCACAATCGTTGATTTGTATGGATAATAAACAAATGGAAGGGGATGCAATATTAGAAGGTGCGTTGTTTGATATGGACTCTTTAGCTATGGATTTTGACCGTGTAAAGTTGGGGTTTGTTCCGCTGGATGGTAACTTTGCTTTTCATGAGATGATTTTGTTTGCTACCAAGCATGGTGGCAAACTCCTCTGGTATGGGATTGGCCAGAATTTTTTATTTAATATTCTGGCAACTAATGTAAATTTTGTTACTCGGTTTTAATAAATTTCTATCTTTTTGACCAAAATAAAAAAAATAAAAAAATTGTTCGACTCGGCTACAGCCTGGAGCTAAAGCCGCAGCGGCCGGCTGAAGAATCTCCAAACAAACAGCGGCTTACGTGTCAATTTCACATCCGTCCAGATCATAGTCCCACGCCCTAATCCAACAACCCAAAACCCCCCACCTAACCCGCAACTTATCAAGAAACAAACGGTACAAAAATATCCACGTGTCGCGGCGGATGTGTTATTACACCGCCAGATCGAACGGACACCAGCGTCTGTCTGTCTCTCTCTCTCTCTCTCTCTCTCTCTCGCGCGCCTCGCCCCGACGAAGAAGCCCTCCGAAACTCCCGGAATGGCTGATTCGGACAACGACTCCGGAGGTCCCAACGACAGAAGCCATGCTCAGAGCGGAGAGCTGTCGGCGCGTGAGCAGGACCGCTTCCTTCCGATCGCGAACGTGAGCCGGATCATGAAGAAGGCGCTGCCGGCGAACGCGAAGATATCAAAGGACGCGAAGGAGACGGTGCAGGAGTGCGTGTCGGAGTTCATCAGCTTCGTCACAGGAGAGGCCTCAGACAAGTGCCAGAGGGAGAAGAGGAAGACGATCAACGGCGACGATTTGCTATGGGCGATGACGACGTTGGGGTTCGAGGAGTACGTGGAGCCGCTCAAGATTTATTTGCAAAAGTATCGGGAGATGGAGGGCGAGAAGAGCACTATGGGCGGTGGTGGCGGTGGCAGAGAGAAAGATAGTAGTAGCGGAGGCGGCGGTGCGGCGTCTGGTGGTGGCGGAGGCGGCGGTATCAGCTCTGGGATAAGTGTTGGTGGGTATAACGAGGGTTATGGTGGAATGGTGATGATGGGTCATCATAACCATCATCAGGGACACGTGAGGGGTTCTGGTGGAGGGTATCAGCAGAACCATATGGCTATGGGAGGTGGAGGGGGTAGGAAGAGTGGTGGTTCAAGTGGTGGTGGTAACGGTGGAGCTTCAGTTGTGAGGTGACTATTCTCATGTCAAACGCAGGTGCTTTTCTTGGTGGAGTTAATTAATCAGCATGCTGATGATAGTTACTAATTAGTGTTAATCTTAATTTAGATGGTCAACTTTTTTTGTCTTTTATTATGTACAATGTACATGGAGAGAGATTTTCATGTAACAGTTTTATCAACACTATGACGATCCAAACTATTAATGTCTATGAACTCGTTCCATCTAAGTTCTCGTCTTATGTGCATGTAAATGTAATTGTGGAAAAGGAAGAGTATAGAGCTAAGTACAAGGTATTTACCTAAAGCTAATTGAGAGAGAGAGAGAGAGAGAGAGAGAGAGAGAGAGAGAGAGAGAGAGAGAGAGAGAGAGAGAGAGAGAGAGAGAGAGAGAGAAGAGAAGTGTGTGTTTGTAATTGTAATATTGTATCATGAACTGAACTGAGCTTCTTTAATTTCACTGTTTTCATTAAACCACAATTTAGTTGTTGGATATTTGGTTGGTTCTAAAGTCAAATCTGTTTTATAATTAAAATCCATTTCATGGGATTTGTTTGCATGGAAATGGCTTTGTATTTTGTTCCGTAGAGGAAAGGCTACTTTGAACAATGACCCAAATCCTGGGCACTCTAGGTACCAAATGAAGAAACATCCTATATATGCACTTGTTTCCACAATTGAGTATTTCGTGGCTGTACAAAGACAGTGTCTCCCACTTACTTGCACAATTGTCTTTCCTGACGGATACCTTTACCAAAACTCATGTGGAGTATGTTGAGAATAAATCTCACGTTGATGGGAGGAGGGACACCGCATAACTTATAAATAAGTTGAGTTACTCTTAATATTGTTACTTGATTTTATGGTAAAACCTCAACTTCCTTTAAAATGTGAATATTATGCAATTTAGGGTGACTTGCATATAACTCAAGTAATGGATGCTTGGCCTCGCCTATTTACGAAAAATTCAGCTATAGTAGTGCTTCCAAGTCATTTGTTCCGTCCATCATGCTAACTAGTGGTGATTGATGAAACACATGGTCAATTTACCTGTAAGTGGGTGAGGTTGCCAAGCTTAGTGATATCATTAACATATTTTTTTTTTCATCCCACAGTTCAAACAGAAATGTCATGTTTGTAACATATTCTTACTTTGGGTAGTGATTTCCATGCATTTGATTTTTTTTTTATTTTTTATTTTTGTTAAATTACTTGAACTAGGGGAGAATCAAAGTATAAAAAAAAATAAATGTGTACAGAAAGATAACAATATTGGTTTTTAAATGCTACAGTCCGATGCATTGGGCTTTCAAGATGGCGTAATTAAATTGGGATTTGGAAGGATTTAAATTTTTTTTTTAAGAGGTAGATTTTGTTAAGATTTGTAGAATCTGGATTTCATTTGAGGATTTTGATGGATTTCTTTTGTGAGAGAGGATCCTCGCCGTATCCTTTTTGTAGGGATCTCAGGGATACTCTAACCTCATTCGTTCATCATACATTGTACGACTAATTTTTATCAGGTATTGTTTATATTCAATTTTAAATGAAAAAATTTACAATGATTTTTTACTGCATAACGTATGATGAGGATCCCCACTCTTCTTTTGTGGAGTTTGATCGGTTTTTTGGAAAGGGATCCTCTCCGGATCGCTTCCAAATCCATCAAATCACTTAATACGGGTTCTTGAATTTTGATCTAACGGCTAAAATTATTATAACTTTTAAAGGTGTCACGTGTTTGTAGTTATTAAATCAAATTTCAAGAACCTAGATTGATTGATTGGGTGGATTTGGTGAAAGGAATCCTTCCTTCTTCGGTTTTTTATATTTTTGCACTCTTTTCACACCCAAAAAAAAAAAAAAACAATAAAATAACGATTGAACGTCGAACTGCCACCAATCCCTGCTTGACGTCTCATCAGCAAGAGAGGAAGGAAAGACCGAATCAGAAAAAGCAAAATTGTTTCCCATGTTTATGCAGAAGCCAAACAAGGCAGAAGCTCTAAATGCACTTTTAGCTAAAGGATATTAATTCCTTTTTTTATTTGGTTGACAAAGGATATTAATTCGCAAAAGAGAGAAAAAATCCGCAACCCAAACTCGATCATAACCAAAACGGCCATGGCCGTCGTCAAGCCATTAGGGTTTCACTTGCCTGACCTTGTCATCCAAAACATCATCCAAGTCCTTCCCGCTAAAGCTGCTGTCCGGATGAGCTTTCTTTCTAAGGAAAACTAACGAAAATAGTTTGAAAACTTTGAGTTTTAACGGGAGAAAATAAAGGGTAAAGTGAATAGTATGAATATTGACTTTTTAATGTAAAAATGTGGTTTTTCGTTAAAGTGAATAGTATCGGAGCTTTTCGTTAAAGTTTCCTTCTTTCTAAGCAATGGGACCGCGTGTGGTGTTCAGGTTCCATATTAGATTTCGGTGAGGGTCGTGATGACGAAAATCTTGATCATGATCAACACAAAAAGTTCATCAACATCTTGAAGAAATGCCTGGAGCTCTTTAAGAAGGATAAGCAAAGGAAAGATACATTAGATAAAACTTAGGGTTCACATGACAGGGTACTTGTACAAAGAGGACGCCAAGATCGTAGATAAGTTGTTGAGTTGCTCGTTTGAGAGAAACATCAAATAGTTAGACATAACCCTAGGTAGATTATTTCAGAGCGATTGGGACTCGATGCAAAACTAGTACTGCTTATCTCGAATGAGTTTTCTTGATACAAAATCTTTAACTACTCTCAGTTTGAGGTACATGAGAATAAAGAACATGCACAGAAGTAATGAGGAGACTATGCATATATATAAGCCTTCTTCCCTCTTTGAAAACTACGAGCCTCAAAGCCGTGCGCTTCGAAAGTGATGCTCTATTTTTCTTAATTCAGGAGTGCCCTTCCATTGAGTATTTGTCTTTAACTTCCTCCTATTTTGAAAAAGACGATAACATTAATCTTGTGAGTTCTAGTCTCAAGTTCTTGGAAGTTAAGCATTGCAATGCTCGGGTTATTGTAGTTTAGTATGCTCCGAATCTTGAATCTTTTATGTTTATTTCATCGAGCTTTTCGCTCCTTGAGAGTATAATGTTGTATGATTCCTGCAACTTGAAGCATATTGTTCTTCATGCTCAGCACCTAAGACGATTGCATATATATGGAAGTCATGATAGTTTGAAGGGTTCTTTAGAAAAAGGCCCTTGAAACTCTTATTTTCCAAGCAAAAACCCACATAATATTAAACTTCCAAATAAAACCCAAATTTCAAATAGAGTACCATGTAGACAAATATGTAACCAATTATCATCACATATTTACAACTTATGCCACAAAACTCTAGTTATGTCAATAAATATTATTACCCACCCTAATTATGATTAGCAATTAACCCCATATGAAAATTTTACCTTTCTTGTATGATAAATATTAGGAATATATATATATATATATAAATTTAGCTATGTTCATAAACAATTTATGGGCACATTTTTCGTTTGGAAAGAAAAATCCTTTGTACAATCAGTTATTTTGCATCAAATAATAATATTGTTTTATAAAACAACAAAAAACCAATTAATATTCTTTTATGTTGTAGGTAAATTATTTTACCTAGATTATTACATACATTAGGCATTTTTTGTTTGTTATCATATATGCTTGTTAAAAATAATTTATCTATATTTATATTTAAAATATAAGTAAATTAATTTTGAATCAAATAGTATTTATTTTGTAGGTAAATTAAAATAGTAGTTCCATTATTTTGGGAAAGTTAAACAGTGCATAAATAATTTCGTAAAAATTAAACCAAGACAAATTATCTCCATTAAAATAAAACAGTACATATTCGACAAAAACAAAAATAAATAAATAAATAAATAAAATAGTAGATACATTATTTTCTTATAAGATTAAACAATAGGTAAATTATATTGTAGGTACATTATGTTTGTAATATAAAAAAAGAATTGAAATTCATAAACAAAAAGCAATAGATATATTAATTTTTAATCAAATTTTCTTTATTTGTTGGTGAATTATTTTCATGCATTATTATATATATTGGGCATATTTTACTACTAATAAATATGTGTGGAAAAATTTACCTATATTATCATATAAAATATAGATAAATTTATTTTGAATCAAATAACATTTTTTATTCTATAATTAATTTAAATTTTTTTTTTTGAGTTGAAATGATAGTGACTTTATTAATGTCAAGAAGACGACATACAATAATGCAAGAGTTGAAATGATAGCGACTTCATTAATACATTTCTTTTTATTAATTTCTCCCTTCAAATATGCATAGAATTAAATGTCTACATCAAAACGGTAATTAGGGGTATTTTAGGTATCTAAAAAATGAAAAATGTGTAAAGGCAAACAAAATTAATGAATTTACTTATGTGAAGCCTAGTCATTGGGTTTTATTCAGATAAAAAGACTATGTCGGGTTTTATGTAAAGCAACTTGAGTTTCAGGGGCTAAAGTCATATTTTCAGTAGTTTGAAAGCCACAATCACTGCTTCAAATCTAGTTTCTTTTGATTTAGACCACCATCTCACTGAACGAATTTTGGGACGAAGACAATTTACTCAACGCCTTCAACGGGCCATGGACATATTTCCCTACACTGGCAGCTGATTTTCTTAAAGAGTTTGCTTGCTCCGAAAATGTAACCCTCATCGTTTGCAACTGTAAGGTACGTACGTATCTGTTTTTGCTTTCATCAGTTTACGTAGTGCAGTATCTTTACATGTTGAAAACTTCCAATTTTTGGATTCCTAATTTGTTAATCGTGAATTTGGTATAGGTTGTAATCTTTCCAGATGAATTCAGAAACTCCTTCTCATCCCCATTGCCTGGTCTGATAAAGTCCCTCCAGCTCATGGCCTCGAATCCTCCAAGAACTGAGACAGAATATTCTGACTTGGTAAATTCCTTGTGTTAGGTTGCTCCTTCTGCAAAGACAATTTTTCCACAGTTAATTGATCCACTGCTTGTTTTGTAGCCATATGTTTGGACCAGGATTTGCAAATACCAAAAGATTGAGGATATACCCATTATCTGAAAATTTAACTTTCCCCGTCCAAACTCTCTATTTTTTTTAGCCTATAACCCGTCGTATCATATTTATTTGAATAAAACCCAATAATTAGAATCCAACTAAGGAACTTACCATATTAAGTGTGTGTGTCAGTTTTATAATTTTTGGATTCCTAATATACCCTCATCTAAGCCAATATAAAAAGGTCTTGTAATTTCGTTTTAATTGATCATGTGCATTGAATTTGGCAAGGTATTGTAGCCACGAAATCTGGTTCTAGATATAGGAATTGATTTCGAAATATTTTTAATTTCAACAATATATTTCAATTTGAATATACCTAATTTAGTGTTTAATTTCAACAATATCTATTGTTTAATTTTATAAAAGTAGTTTACCTACTGTATGTATGAAAATAACTTATCTACTATTTATTTATATGAAAATAATGTACCTATCTTTGAATTTTTACAAAGTAGTTAATGTATCTGCTTTTTTAATTTTTAACAAAATTAATTTACCTACTTCTTTTTATGGTATTATTAGTATACATAATGTAGAATATATGTCCGTATATAGTTGATCAAATTAGGTTTTGAATTGGGGGAGTTCACATAAAATTAAAACATATGAGAGAATGGTGGCATGATTTTGTAAATAAACTCAAAATCATGGACGCCTTTTATTCAACATGACATTATATTCAAAATTTGGGTTTTATTTAGAAGTTATCAATGTCATACATGTGGGTTTTTGTCAAAAATTTAAGAGTTGTAAAGGTCTAAATCCAAGGAACCCATTACATAGATGGATTTGAAATGTATTAATTGCATGGTCACATACAAGGACACAAACAAAACATTTACAACAAAGAGTAGTTATTTGTGAATATGTCTCTGATATATGCATTGTATATCTACTTATCTACTCAGTTTATATCCCTTGAATTTAGATTTTTTTTGGATGTCTGTGTCTGGAGTTGACGGATCAGAGAATCCAAACCACTCAATTTAAATCATGTCGTCCTTATTAGTCCATTCCATTGACCGACCTCACACAAAAACAAGGTCTTCAATAGCCCGTATCTCTTTATTGCTATCTTGAAAGGCCCAAACTCTCTAATCCGTCAAAGATCCGGAGAGAATCTGAATTGATATCCCCTTATATAATCTTTCTGTTTTGCATGTATGACTATACTCTAGTCTAAAATTCCTCGGTATGTCATGAAGACATGAAATTCTCAACCCAAACAATCAAAACAAGAAGAAGAATAAGTAGAGAAATAACTTTGTAGTATAAAGGTATATCTGCTGTAACTCAATTATAGTTGGTGGCATCTTGGCATATCAATGAAGTAAGGTTGATTGGGCTCCGTAGCCAAAACTTAATGAGCATAGATTGTTGTTATCTTCAACACTCGTTTGGTGGTTAAAATTGAACAAGGACCAAGTCCAAACTAACTATAAAAAGTTTTCCCGCTCAAAATAAAACTTAGAATACACGATATATTAGAATATTATCTAATTTAAGAACTCCAGTCTTAACAGTAACTTTACCAAACAACAATTGCGTCATCGAAGGAGCCCTAGATCACTGTGTAGCCCATTCATAGCAATTTAGCAAGATTATGAAATTTTGACGAGTTTTATGAAAACCTTTGTTGCTTTTTCTTTTCCTGTGGCCTTTTCTTCTCCTAATAAAGTTTAAAACAGCGGGCCTCTTTTTTTTTTTTTTTTTTTTTTTGCCTAACAAAAGGGCTAATAACCCGACAAAAGAGAAATTACAAGATAATGTGGCGATGTTGAGAAATTCTAGAAATATTAGACAATAATAACTGCTTTAAAAAAGATGAAGCTTGCTCAAAATAGATTGTATCCAACAGATGCGAGAGACTCAGTTGGCCAACTCATCAACAATGAAATCCTTTTAATTACTAATATCCTTGTATTTGAAAAAATAAATTATCAAGTATCCTATGATGCGCTCCCATACATCACTCAACTTCAACAAGGTCCTACATTATATACCTACACCCACTAAACAAGCCAATAATCACCTACTTGAATTTCCATTTTTCTTTTTCTGTACAGAAGTTCATTCCCTTCAATCTGCAGCTGAAAAAGTTGATTAATATATTCATATTAATATATTCATAGTGCGAGGATAAATTAAGTTAATATATTCACACACAAATGGAAAACGCCAACAAAAGAAAAATTAATTTCACTTTTTGGAGAGAAGACAATGCAATCATAAAAAATATGTTTGAAAATAAAATGCTAACCATCATACTATTATTGAATCTTTTTATACGTTTATTTATTTTGTATATTTGTATTTTTGTTAAAGAGATCAAGCGTCGGTGTCCATGTAGTCCAACCTCTCACAAGTTTCTTTCTTCGAACCAATCTGGCTTTTCTGGAGTGTACTTCTGCCGACACACGTTGTTAGCTTAATTTAATTCCTTTTTGTTTGTTTGTTTTGACTAATCAGGATTATTATATAGCTTAATCACCTCCTGGATTAGCATAATTACTTGCTTGGCCATATGCATGAGGACAATGATGTTGCCATTTTATCTACTTTATATTCAAAATTATATCAAAATAATTATGTTTTGACATCCTATTTTTCAAATTTAGGGACCCATAGGAAGAACAAAAGTCCTTAATTGTATTCAAAATCTATGATTCTATGTTATTAACCAGCTTGATCTTTGGAATATCATGTATCAACTAATTCAATCATTTCTCTCTTATTAATCTAAGTGCCTGACCCATGGCTTTCATGTTTTAATCACTATGGTTCAATCACAGCTTCAAATTCCAATGCTCTTCTTAGGAACTTAAACATCCATTTGAGATTTGACCCTCACTCTCTAGGCAACATTGTTGTTAACTCTGGTGACGACTGGCTAGGTGATTACCCTTTACCTACACTTACAGTATGCAACTGCAACACCTTAAACCAATAACACGATACTATTTATTTTAACTTTTTCACTTGACATCATGTTATTAGGCCGGAATGCTACGCACGTGTCTCTTTATAAAAGTACTAGCATTAGTCGTTCACATATATGCAATGCATGATGAGAAGAACTTTCATACAACAAAGATGTAACTATGATTGTATTTAACTCAGTCATGTACTATTGTATGCGAAAGTTAAAATTCATGACAATACATAATTAAATAAACATACCACCACAATTACATTTCCATTGTAAGTTTCTTTGTAAAATGAATCATTGTTATACATGTGAGTGTGAGTGACTGATGTTACCATATATAATGTGCATTCTATACGTAAGGGTAAGGTATAATCTCATAAACTCACAATTATATAAATGCAATTATCATCCCAAGGGCCCACTAATACATTATATGCCCTCATCCATCCCTCCCTACCTAAACCAAGCTGGCAACATTTTGAGGGACCGTATACACCACATCAAACACCACTGTACAGCACTAGCTACTACACTGCTTGCCCATCACTCATCCCTCATCGCATATAACCACACACCCACTTCCTTCCATTCATCCCCTCTACATTCCACCATGCAGAAACCATCAGCCATCACCGCCACCCTAGCCCTCTCTGCCCTTTTCCTCTTCCTCCTATCCTCGACATCCCAAGCGCACAACATTACGCGCATACTCGACAAGCACCCCTCCCTCTCCACCTTCAACCACTACCTCAGCCTTACCCACCTCGCCACTGAGATCAACCGCCGCCAGACCATCACCGTCCTCGCCCTCGACAATGCCGCCATGTCATCCCTCATTTCCAAAGGACTCTCGATTTACACCATAAAAAATGTGCTCTCCCTCCATGTTCTCGTGGATTACTTTGGCTCCAAGAAACTCCACCAGATCACCCACGGCACCACCTTGGCTAGCAGCATGTTCCAGGCCACCGGGGTGGCGGCCGGGACCTCGGGGTACGTGAACATCACAAACCTCAAGGGTGGTAAAGTCGGGTTTGGAGCTGAAGACAATGATGGGAAACTCAACTCCTTCTATGTCAAGTCTGTGCTGGAGATGCCGTACAACATCTCTGTCTTGCAAATCAGTCAGGTATACGTTTAATTTTGTCCACTGGACAGGTACAGCTAGTGGACGTTGCCATGTTACTCCACCGACATATAACATGAAACGACTGCCTTTTTCAGGTACTAACTTCCGCTGAAGCCGAGGCGCCAACTGCCGGGCCAAGCCAGCTGAATCTAACGGCCATCATCTCAAAGCAAGGCTGCAAAGCCTTCGCCGACTTGCTCAAAGCTTCCGGAGCCGACTCCACCTTCGAGACAAACATCGACGGTGGCCTGACGGTGTTCTGCCCGACTGACTCCGTCGTCAACGCCTTCCTCCCCAAGTACAAAAACCTAACGGCGTCCCAGAAGCTGTCGCTGCTGCTCTACCACGGTGTCCCGGTCTACCAGTCCCTCCAGGATCTCAAATCCAACAACGGCCTCGTCAACACGCTGGCCACAGACAAGGCGAAGAAGTTCGATTTCACGGTTCAGAGTGACGGCGAGGTTGTCAATTTGGAGACGGAGGTTGTGACGGCGAAGATCACGGGGACGGTGATCGATCAGGAGCCGTTGGTTGTTTATAAGGTGAACAAGGTATTGCAGCCAACGGAACTGTTTAAGGCGACGGTGGCTCCCGCACCGAAGGAGGTGGATGATTCGGATGAGGCGCCGTCGGATGATTCGGAGGATCAGACGGCTGATAGTGAGAAGAATGGAGTTGCGGGATTGGACGGTGGGAGATTGGTCGCGGTTGTTTTGAGTTTTTGCCTCGGGGTTTTGCTTTTGTGATTGGTTTGAGAAGGGTATTTTTTTGTGATTGATTTTTATTTCTTTAATTTAATCTGGTGAATAATATGTTGTAAAGATGTATTGTGTAATTACAATTATTTTGCATGTTATACCATTTAAACACAAAAAGAATATTGTTGTGATGTGTAATTAAGGTGTATAATGATTTACATAATGAAGAAACTCTCTATTAAAGATTATGTATGGGTATTGTGAATGCAAATTTCGTACAAAGTTAGATTGACGAAACCACAACTGCAAAATAATAAAGAGGTTGTCATCTAAGGGATCTCCGATGCCTAAGTCAAAATAGTAGTTTGAGAGAATTTGAATAGAGAGAATTAATTATGAGTAGTAAGTGTGAGTTACTGATTTTCCTGTTTAACTTGGTTATTTATAAACCTGAAGCCTTGTAGGAAATTGAACAGGGAGGTTGCAAGCCATACTAGGCATACCACTATGTTTTGCTAGTGATGGTGCAGACCAATCTTCACAGACAACTTGAAAATTGTTCTAGGGCTCCATGGTTGGTTGGAGCGTAGCAGTTTCGGACACCCAAATGGGAGACTCTAAAGAGTTGGCTTCCTTGTGTGAGTGTTTTCTTTTTAAAAATAAGTACTTGTAGAGTTTTGATGTGTTTGATGGTCCGCTTGTAGCACGCAGCTGGTCATAAACAACGCGTATGTTTCCTTACTAAAAATAAGTGCTTGTGCAATTCTGGAGTGTTTAGAAGTCCTTAAACAAGACGAAATTGGTTATACATTTATTGTCTCTAAAAATCTCTGAAGTGTTTGAAGGTTACGCAATTTTGTAGCTACTTTATAATCAATTGCGTGTTGAAAAATATAAAAGAAAGTATTTTAGAGATTTGATTCGATCTAATTAGGGATCTAATTTGGTCTAGATTTACTGGTCTTGTGAACAAAGGTTTGGTTGAATTTACTTCCTATTAGTGCTCCTTTGTAATCTTATAAATACCTCCTTCTGGATTAAAGTTGTATTTGAGAATGTAAATACCTCCTTCTAGATTGAAGTTGTATTTGACAATTGTGAAATTGCAAGAGAATTTTAAATTTATCAAAAAAAAATATTTTCACTTTGGTATTAGACTAGAGTTCAATTCTTGGTTGAACTTTACTATGAGTGTTTCCACGTTTTTTGTGTACCCACATGCTATGAAGCTGAGAGTGAAGATTGTCTACGATAGTTAGATGAAAAGGAAGGTAAAGTTGTTTCAGCTGCTGTGAAAAAAGATTAAGGAAAATTTTGGAAGAAAAAAAAAAGCTGGATAAAAGAGATGAAAAACGTGGGTGTATTTGGGGGCGCTCAAGTTCATTCCTCACGCCGTTTACAAGCTGCTCGAGAATATGCCGATGCCGTGGGAGCAGAGCCGGAAAGTCAAGGTTTTATACCATGTGACCGGCGCAATCACGTTCGCGGACGAAGTGTCGTTGCTGTCAGCTATCAGAATGGTGAAAGGAGCATGGCCCTGCGTCATATCCAGTTACAGTTCGTGTGAGATATCAGAAATTGTTTAAGTGTTTTCCGTTGAATGAGCTGCATCAGAAACCAAGGCTCAAAAGAAGACTCACATGTTTCGGTCGCTTAAAGCTACCAAATTTTTCCAGACTACAGAACTTGATTGAGCTGAAACTACCAAATTTTTCTGGACAACAGAGGTCAAATGAGTTCACCACCTATTGGACACGAAGGTTGAGACTCGGCATCAGGTTCTACTCTCGGTACATGGACAGGGTGCATATGTTGTTCAGCTTCACTCACGTGGAAGCTCGAGACCTTATCCAGCGATATCTGACTGAGCATCAGGATCCCAATAATGAAAATATGGTCGGATTTAATAATTAGAAGTGCTGGCCAAGAGATGCTAATACGAGGCTCATGAAGCATGATGCCAATCTTGGGAGAAGCGTCTTCTTCGATATGAAGAACAGTCTCTCTCAAAGCATCACAGCTTTAGAGTGGGATATACAGCAAGGATAATCCAAATTTGCTCTTCAGCATGTGTCGTTTTGAAGTTAGGATACTTCCCTAGGTAAATGAGT
The DNA here is from genome assembly GCF_019419815.1 of Pyrus x bretschneideri. Taxonomy (NCBI): domain Eukaryota; kingdom Viridiplantae; phylum Streptophyta; class Magnoliopsida; order Rosales; family Rosaceae; genus Pyrus; species Pyrus x bretschneideri. The sequence continues at coordinate 7,291,199 of NW_025999413.1, forward strand.
CGAGAAGCATTTAGCAGCACAAAAGATTTGCAGAATAAGCAGACAAAGGAGAGGACCGCAGTTGCTTTCTTACGAGTTGATGATGAACACATGAAGGTGTTTGAGAATCGTGTGAGGCAGATCCTTATGTCCTCAGGGTCCACAATATTCACAAAAATTGTCAACAAATGGAAAAGGCCCTTATTGGTCTTATGATTGACTTCTGTGAAACGACTGTGCATACACAAAGGCTGCTTGATTTGCTGGTTAAATGCGAAAATAAATTCAGACTCGTATTAAGATTGGATTGAATTCGAAGATGCCTAGCAGGTTTCCACTAGTCATGTTTTACACTCCAAAAGAAATTGGAGGGCTTGGCGTGTTATCTATGGGTCACATATTGATTTCACAAAGTGACCACGGATACAGTCAACAGACAGATTTGGGTGTGACACACTCTAGGAGTGGAATGAGTCATGAAGAGGACCAGCTGATTCCAAATATTTCCAGTTACATACAACCATGGGAGAGTGAAATTATAGGTTCTCAACGTGTTTGGCAGAATATGCAATGAAATTAGGCAGGAAGGTCAGGCACAAAATCGGCGTCTAACCCTTGAAGATTTGGAAGAGTCATGGGATATGGGAATATCAATACCGCGCATAAGTACTTTGTTCCAGAAGGACCGGCAGACTTTAGCTTACAACAAAGGGTGGAGAGTTCGCACATAATTTAAGCAGTACCAGGTCTTGGAGAAAAATCCTTTCTGGTGGACACACTAGAGGCATGACGACGCAAATTGCTGGTTACTTGCACGGTGTAAGCCCACCCGACAACAATTCGATGCATGGTCATGCCACCACAGTGGGGGACTCACCAGCAAGTTCATCTGCCATCAGCTCTCTCTGAGAATGATTTCCTCAATGATTTAGAGCCTTTGGGATGGATGCACATGCAGCCAAATGAGCTTCCTCAGCTTTCTTTCCAGGATGTCGCATGGCTGGAGAACACCAAGCAAGGGAATGGGGAGAAGTGCATCATTTTAACCTGCAGCTTCACTCCAGGTTCTTGCTTATTGGCTGCATGTAAGCTTACTCTGGCGGGTTATGAGTGGGGACTTAGTGCTAATACAGGAGACAGCGGAAGCAAAGTTAATCCACAAGGATACCTTTCCAACCCATTCTGGGAAAGCTCAGATGATTCTCAGCGACTGGTTTCTTGGATTCTTCAAGATTCCTGATAATGGCCCGTGGAACTACAACTTCATGGGGGTGAGGCATACAGCAAGCATGAAGTATGACATGAAGCTTGGGATTCTGAGGGAGTACTATCACCAGGACCACTGCCCGATCCATTTCCTTGAGTTCTGCAACATGGAGGAAGGTGCCACAGTAGAGGGAGGTCGTGACGATCACTTCGAGTAATTCCTTCTCCGTTCTTTTGTCCTAATCACTGCATGTAGAAGTAAGTATTTTACTGGATATTGAAGTACCTCAATTAAATATATGACTTTTATTCTTAACGTTTGTTAGTCTTCCTTACATATTCAACATGAGTAAGAGAGTTAATTTCTCTAAACGTCTTTACATATAATAAAGTAGCAACACGCTTCATAGCTTTTCACGGTGACATGATTTTTGCTTCATGATTCAGGCGTTATAAGGCTGTTTATGGTTGGTAACTTGGTATTACTATAATTTCACAGCCCTTTTATATATTTGTTTCATTGATTATGTAACGGTAACATGTATTTGAAGGATGTTGATTTTCTTTTCTGTTTTACCTAATTGTTGATCTTTCCCTCTGGTTTGTGTACAAGATATAGTATTCGACGCTTTGAGTTTGAGTCAATGTTGCCGGAACTCTTGGTTTAAAGGCTCTGTCTTTACGTGGTCCTCCTATACGTTCATGTTTTCGTTTTCTATCAATCAAGTATTCATTTATTCTATCTATATTTTGCTTTGCAGTCTCTAGAAGTTCTTAGCTTTATTATGGACATGAAAGGACTTCAACTTCGTTTCCTAGAATTTAGTAAATAATCTTGTTACTTGATTTCATCAAGTAGTGAAATTAGTTTTTTGGTTGTTTTTGGAACCGTATGAAATGACTTGGTTCATTCTCAAATTTAGTTGAAACATAAGTTGAAGTTTGACTCCGTGATCAATCTTAAAACAAAACCTACCCTGTACTTGGAGGACTTACATGGCACAGAACGCTACAATAACAGTATATTTTTGTCATTGGTACAAGACACTATGATAATGATGTACTTTTATCATATAAGTTGTTTTCCTGTGCTTGAGCTTGCAATGATGGTTAAAGTTTGGGATAGCCTGAAATGCTGAATAATTAAGCCGCCCAAATGCTAACCCTTTTTGAAAATATCTTAAATGCCCTCAGAATTTGGATGAGATAGTAGTTTGCCAATGCCATTGAGCCAAAGACGCAAATATGCCGACAAATTTGTAGCACCAATGAAGCCAGGCAAACATGGGATTCGAATTGAAGGGCACGATTAGCATACCTCAACTGAAAAACAAAAGCTACAGGTCCCCAACCAACCTAATTAAGCACTTAGTCTTCACCTTTAAAGAAGAAACTATATGAGTTGAAACTTACTAGTCCGATACATGGATACTATAGGACCACAAACTCCCAATAAACACAACAATTCACATAAATAATTCTTCTTAGGTTTTCAAAAGGCAATTAGTGGACTGTATGTAACAGAGATGTACCTGATGAGATATATCTTGATTACACGTTAGAATTTTGTAAGTATAGATTGAAGTGGTTGTTCTCTACGATAACTCATTTGTTTAGGGCATGAGACTCAAACGTATGAAACTGACATGAAAGTGAATGAGACCAAATACAGTTACTCCTGCACTTTTATAACGTGTGTCGGATTAGTGGCTTGGTCCTAATAGTTGGACCCTTTAATATGGACTAGGATCCTCTCCTGAGGTAAGGGTGAGGATCCTCTTGAGCAAGTCTATCGGATCGTTGAAATTTTATCTAACGGCTACAAATAGGGGGCTCCTCTAAAAGTTATAATAATTGTAACCGTTGGATAAAATTTTAATGGCCTGATGGGTTTACTCAAAAGGATCCTCACCCTTAGCGCATGAGAGGATCCTGATCCCTTTAATATGAGAGGCTTTGGCATAGTCAACTAGGCTGGTTGAGACACATTGCCATTGACCTTTGATGGGATTCGAGAAATGCAAAGTCTGTGAGGCATATATCTTTAGGCAGTTGAGACTCTTTGGACATGGGGTTAGTCTTCAGTGTGAAGTTCACACAGTTGGCTGCATTTACTGACGGATATAGCAGCTCAATAGGTCAAGCATCTACAACCGACCAATTCCTCCATAAAGTTAAAATCTAAAGCTTAATTAATAATTATGAAACTCTAATTCATCACCTAATTAAATCATCTACAACCGTCCAAGTTAGACCAGTGATAAGAGTGAGCAGAGATATAGATAGGAGTAGACTAGAGATCTAGAATTCGACCGTCCATAACGTATACCATTACAAGAAAAGGTAGAAGAAAATATCACAGTAACTAATGGTGGTTCCCAGAGGAAACCATGGGCGCTCAATCTAGCTAATTTGGGATCAGGATGGGATGACGGCATTCATGCATGCAATGAGTACGTATTGGTTAATTTATCCTGTTCTTTAATTAATTGCAGTGGTTGATCACATGGAGCATTGACCAAATGAGTTCACCGAAACCAAACTCACATGAATGTTGAGGAAAAGGAAGCATGCGCATGAAAATGGGAAAAAGGAGTGGCCGATGCGTTCATAACTTCATATAGTATTTTCGAGAACTCCACTATATTTTAATGTATAATATGTGCCAATAAATTGAGGATCGAAAGGGGTGTGTTCATAACTTTATATAGTATTCTCGAGAATTCTATTATACTCTGGTTTATGACATTCATTAAATGACTGAAGCATTAGATAAGCAGCTAAGCATTCATTGATCAAAGAACTTAACTGTCAAGGAACATGGTGTATACTATCTACCGTAGTGTTCTTTGCCAAGTAAGACCAAAGAAACCCAACTGAACAAAAATAATGACGTAGTAAGGAGACGCGTATTTAGTCATGTTAGCTAGAGCAGTATGCTAAACATGCACTCAAGTTCGAATTCTTCTCTTCCTATAATTTACATAAATTTATTATCTTAAAAAATGAAAATATTGACGTATTATATTTGTGCGACAAAGTTGCAGGTGCTATATTTCCAGCTGGGAGGCCAGCTGTGTGCAAACTAAATGGGGAAAATAAGAATAATAGACTCAGTAACGACTCTTAAATTACATGATTCAAACTCAGCATTCCAGGGGCTGGCACAGAGCGTAGCCAACCATAGAGACTGGAGGGCGACCCCGTTTAATGACTGCGACGACTCCGCGTTCTCTCGGCCCCAGGAAATAGGCCAAATTATGGCAACTTTGGACTCTAGAGCTATGAGTTATGGCTATGGAGCCCACGTACATACATAGCCCCTACATTGACTTTACCATGCCAAGGCATACGTAGCCAAAAAGCTAATATTTCTTTTTAAATAATTAATTGGCAATGTAGATAGTAGTCAATGCAATGTCTTTTTCTTATCGATGAGAAATTCATATCAACAATTCGTGAACTCTAGCAAGTAGCAACGAACGAGTGCAAGTATAATTTTCTAAAACAAGTGAAAGGATAAGTGCATAATCCACCTCAACCAGAAAAGAAGCAATTTAGCAATCTCTAACAATCTTAAGACCACTGAAAAGAGCTCAAAACTTAAATACCCTGAACATTGAACAATGTCATCAACACCCATAAACATCTTATAGCCAGAGTTTATCCAAATTATGATGTGTATACAACTGTTAATTCGTCATGAAGCGTACAACAAAATTACGTAATGTAATTTGAATGAATTTATATATTATATGAATCATTACACTTAATGCATTAGATCCAATACACAATATAATTTGAATGAATTGACACGCACCATAAATCATGGTAGATAGTGTATCGGATGGGATAGATCGATTTACTTTCTTTCCACATTTTCCCTTTACATTCTTTCCCAAAGCGAAAAAGTCCTCCCCACCGTCCACAAACAAAGCACTACTACTAGTCTCGAGCGCACACATTAAACACAGTTGTAGTTGCATGTCGTTTTGTACTTGTCCAAAATCTCTCTCTCTCTGTCTCGTGCCCCAGTAAGCTTTCACCTGCTCAACAACTTTTCAACACGCACAGAGAATCACTCTTATTTCTATTTTCTTTCTTCCCGCGTATCAGATCTTTCCCAGATCCCCACCGGACCTCAGTCACCTCCCACCCCAAAAATAGTTACTCTGTCTCTCTCTCTCTCTCTCTCTCTCTCTCACATCACACATGGGACCCACTCCCCAACAACACCAAACTCCCTTGAGCAGCAACTGAGAGAAGAGAAACTCCAAACACCATTCATTCCCCCTCTATAAAATCCCCCCTTCCCCCCAGCTCATCCCAAATCTCCCCCAGCCACAACCAAAGATTCAATCTTTCAGCATCCAAAAGCATCAAATTCCGGACCAAATAATACCCAGATTCTGAAATTCTCAAACTTTCAACCCAAATGGCTAGACTTGGTCTGATTTGCCTCGTCCTTGCTGGGTTCCTTCTGGTTTCTGCAATAGCCACCGAGAAATCCGACACAGATCACTCTGCTTCCATTGCGGCAGAGCCGTCGTCGGATAGTGAGAGCATGGAAGAAGGCGTGGTGGCTGAAGCTCCATCTTTGCGGCGTTTGGGACCTGCTGAAAAGAGTGAAAAGAAAGCTGATAAGTCGGTGGCCGGTGGAGGTATTATTATTGGCGGGCTTGTCACTACCATTTTTGCAGCTGTCTTCTGCTACATCAGGGTCACCAGAAAAAGGGGTGGAGTTCAGTGATTAATTAAGGTTTCCTGATGGATTATATGAGGATTAGTGTAAAGGGATGATTTTGACCCACACATATACACGGTGATAAACAGAATTAGTGATTTAGTTTAGTTAAATTTATTTTATTGGTTTATTAATTATAAATGTGAATATTATTCTTAGATTTGGGATTTCGATGAAATTATCAAACTCAATGTGTATGGAAACTAATCTGGGTGGTGTGGGAATGATATTTCGGGATTCAAATCGAACATGTGTGCCTGCTGCGAGTAGGATGTTCGGCGATGTCTTCTCTCCCATTCACATTGAAGCATTGGCAATTAGAGATGGTCTTTTGATGGCGATCGAAAGGGGTTTACAAAACATTTCGTTTGGAAAGTGATTTGCTTCAGATGATATATTTCTGCTATAAAGATGTCTTCTATGAATATGTCTAATACCCGACCTAACATTGAAGATGCTAAATTCTTATTGCATTTGATCACTGAAGTTACCGCATCCCACGTTCACCGTCAAGCTAACTATGTTGTCCATAGGCTTGCTCGTTTTGCCCTCTACGGAAGTGATTGTACATGGCTTAATGAAACTCTCTCATTGATTTGTGATTTGACTGAGAAAGATCTGTACATCTCCTGTACTGAGTAGCATATTCTTAACTTTTAATGAAATTATATTGTATTTATCAAAAAAGTATAAGTCGGATGAGGGAATCCTTCACTGCTATCAAACTTTTTCTCGAAATTTCTCTTAGCACGTAAATATTATGTAGATATTCTAGAAATCTTTATAGAAAGATAAGTTTTTTTAAGAAATAGGTTAACCGCCATCGTAGCATTTTTTTACTATTAGGTCATCTTCAACCGATCCGTCCAGAGAGTTATAGGGTTAAAAAATAGCTCGAAATAATATGAAAACTATCCCCAACCAACTGCTAGACCAAAGGGCTTTTGGGCCCCATCGGGCCAAAACCACCAAATCAGGCCAGCATGCTGGCCATCTCCAGCCAGCCCAATAAGCCCAGCCCACTTTTTTTTTTGTTTTTTTGGACGCATTTTTTTTAGCCTAGCCCACTTTTTTTTTTTTTTGGACGAATTTTTTAACACTATTTATCACATACTTTTCATCATTACATATTATCTTACTTCATTTTATTTCAATTCTTCACATTCTATTCTCTTCTAATAATCTTTCTTTTAATTTTTCAATAATTTTCAAATGGTCACATCTTTCAATAATCTTCTAATATGCCCGAAAATCTTATTTAATATGGTAGCTTAATTTAATTAATCATATTAATTTAATTAAAATAATAAATTATGTTTACCCTATGACCTTTTGACCCCTTCGGTTGGAGAAGTTTTTTGTCACATGGCTATGTTTGGCTTATGGCTCTTTGGCTCATTCTGTTAGAGATTGTATGAAATATGGTCTGACATTGTTTATTAAAATATAATTTCTTAGAGTGCTATAGGGTTAAAGAGAGCCCTCTGACCCTCATTCGGTTGGAGATGGCTTTAATAGATCCTAATTGTGTATTATTAATCGTGGAGACACCATATTATGAGTAAGTATTTTTTGTGAAAACCATTCTCAGATAAAAGGTGAACCTGTTTTCTTTCGTTCTAAGCAACGAAAAAGAAATTCTCATAAATGTACTTTGCAATCTTCACTAGATAATACGATGCTACAATTTTTATTTTGAAATCACTTGTGGTCTGCAACAGAAAAGAAAAGTAAAAAAAAATGATTGTGTCATGGCTCATTGGGTTCCAAATTATAGTGTTTGATTGCATCACGAACGTGAAAAACTTGAGTCCTCCAAGAAAGCGGGATTTTTATGGCAAATCACATGATTTTGTATATAAAGTTAGTGTCATGGGGTCGGTGACTGACATGTATTTATAAATCACTCGTCGAATTACGATAAAAAGAGCGAGATATACCTTGATCGTAAGCAAAAATTTCGCATAAATTGTACATAATACATACAAATACGTTGACCTTTGACCAAGTCAGCAAAATATTGAATAGGGGAAGGTTGGCGTTTCCTAGCCTTCATTCAATACGAGAGAGTTCACAAATCTCTTGGGGTTGACACCTTTAACAAAAAGGGATAACAAAAACAAATGAGGATCCCAATCATCATTTAATTACAAGAAAAACTAACGAAAGGTGCTTAAAAATTTTGAGCTTTAATCATAAGAACAAAATAAAGGGTAAAATGAATAGTATTAGATTTGACTTTTTAGTGTAAAAATGTGGTTTTTCGTTAAAGTGAACAGTACTGCAGGCTTTTCGTTAAAACTCTCATTATTACATCTGTTCATCATACATTGTGCGATCAGTTTTCATCTGGTATTATTTATATTTAATTTTAAATAAAAATATTTACAATAATTTTTTATCACATAATATACGATGAACGAGTATAATTGGAGGATTTTCGAAATCCTCACAAAGAAGATCTAGAGAGGATCCTCATCCAACAAAAACCACTCGAGCGATTGTGATTGGACCATCTAACAGATACAGACTTCTAGTCAAGTCCAACTAATTTAGTGAAGAAACTTTTGGGAGTTAACAATCTTTGGAAAATGAGGGAAGGAATGGCAACGGTTCGGTTTGAGAACGAAAATGCTATATTCATCCTCATAACTATGAAAATTAACTATATCCATAATTAACTGCAAAATAACTATCGGGTGTTATTCATGATCATACCTACCGGGTAATGGATTATCCATCGGTTAACAGATATATCTATTTTCATCAATACAAAAAATATATTCTTTCAATTGAGACATTATAAGTTAGTAGATATTAATTTCGTCCTTAAACATTTGATGTATATGATCCAATGAATGGATCTTGTTGATTTGAGTATAAAAATTAAAACATTGATTTTGATTCAAAACTTTACTTTCTTAAAAACGCAACTTTTATATTCTTAAAGTAATGGTTCGGTGAATAATGGATATACAAATACATACATATGTGTGTGTGTGTGTGTGTGTGTGTGTATTATATTATTTACTAATCGGATTGGATTCGGTTATGGATACAGTTTGGGGACCTCCATAACCATATCAAAAACCATAACTGAATAATATAAACGGTTTTTCCAATATCCAGAATATACCCAAACTTTCATACCCAAATCCATTACATTCGGACGGTAACAGTTAAAATTGTCATCTCTATTCACACGTGCTTATAAAGATTGAGCTACTCTATATATTGCTAATTGATTTTATGGTAGAAACTCCAACTTTCTTCATATTATCAAAGCAAGTTGTCTCATGTGTGAAGCCCAACAGTCATATATGCTCCACATCACTCGATTTGTGTTGTGCAAGTACTAGGTTTGAAAATTCGCCCTATGTGAGGGGCTTGTTGAGAGTTATCAATCCCGGAAATGAGAGACCTTGCATGTGCTTATAAGAGATTGTGCTACTCTACTCTCTATATTGCCAATTGATTTTATAATGAAACCCTAATTTTCTTCGAAACTATGCCAAATTGAAGTTAGGGTGAATCCAAGCATGCACCCTGTGTTAGCTCAGAGAAAGACCCATATCCAAGTAGGATTCAAGACGTTCTCTCTCATTTAATTTTCTATAAAGTAGTGAGCCATATGAAATTACAATTTCATCAAAATACTAATTTCTCGTTCTGTGGTTTGGACGAGTGGGTAAGGTGGCCGTCCGATTGTAGGCACAAAACACCCCAACAATAAATTGTGTCTACAACCAGATAACCACATACTCCAATTGTTTGGGCTGAAAAAATCATCTCAGTCCCACCCACCTCTTTGATCCCAACCAATTGTGTCTCCAGCTGGAAGTCCACATACGCTGATCGTCTAGACAGTAGAATTCTTTTGGAGAAAAAAAAAAAAAAAAAAAAAAATTCAGCCGGTAACTTCACCACGTCAATCACCACTCCGACAGACAGTAGAATTGAACTTCAAATAAAACCTTCTAAGCACTTAACGAAAGCCCATCTCAAATTCATATGAGTTGGGCCTCCCTCAGCCCTTGTATGGAATAGGCCCATTAGCTCGGTCTCTTTGCCATAAAACAGTTGGTCAGTTGCATTCAACTATAACTGTTCTCTGTTTTTCCCTCCACTGCAACAAACTCACAAACCCCGAAGCATTCCTCTCTCTCTCTCTCTCTCTCTCTCTCTCTCTCTCTCTCTCTCTCTCTCTCTCTCTCTCTCTCTCAATAACCACGCTTGAATCGAACAGCAATGGCGCCTCCCTGCACTCGCTGGCACGCAGCAGTCTACTTCACCATGGCTGCAGTCTTGGCCTTCATCGCAATCTCCATGACTCTGCGGTCGCAACCCAACGACGTGTCCTCCCAATCCAGACCCATCAGCCACTTCGTCTCCCTCGGCGCCTCAAGAACTCTGAGACGAGCTGGCTTCACCGTCATCGCCACCCTTCTCCAGCTCTCGCCGGAACTCTTCTTCTCCTCCGCAAACAACACCCTCTTTGCCATCAAAGACTCCGCCATCTCCAACTCCTCCCTCCCGCCACGCCTTCTCAAAAACCTCCTGCGGTACCACACTTCTCCTCTCAGGCTTTCCTTCGAACAGCTTGTGAACATGACTCAGGGTACTTGCTTGCCGACCCTGTATCAGAACAAGAAGATCGCAATCACCAAAATCGACGAGAAGGAAAGATCGGTGGAAATCAATCACGTGTTGGTGTCGCACCCGAATCTGTTTCTTGAGGGACCGATTTTGATTCACGGTGTTCTTGGCCCGTTCTCCGCTTTGGATCCGAGCGATGTTAATGAGGGTTGGGATATTATCCAATCGCCGGCCTGTGATTCGAGTTCCAACATGGTTTCTGATGTTCCTGATGCCAAGAACATGGTCGAATGGTCCCGGATCATCCGATTGCTGAGTTCGAACGGGTTCGTTTCTTTTGCTGTCGGGCTGAACTCTGTTCTTGATCGGATTCTTGGAGATCATAAGGGTTTGAAGTCTGTGACAATCTTTCTTCCGCCAAGCTTGGAGCTTGAAGCGTATCCTTTCCCCTTGCTCGAGAAGATTGTGAGGTTTCATATTCTGCCTCAGAGGTATACAACCAGAGAGCTCGAATCGATGCCTGCCAGAACACTGCTCATGACCCTGCTTCATGATCAGCCTCTTGAATTCACTGGGACTCTGGATTTCATGAAAGAATTGGTCGTTAATGGAGTGAAAATTGTGGCGCCTGATATCTTTTCTTCAAATAGGTTTACTGTCCATGGGATCTCCCGACCTTTTGAGCTGGATCATCTGCCTACTCCAGCGAGATAACATGGCTTCTAATCAACGGGTGCCCGTAACAGTATAACTCAGTCTCATCCCCCTCAGCCAATTCATATATGAAATCATGCAAAATCCAAAGTTACAGGCACATCACCTTACAAATACTTCTAGTTCTAGAGTAACTTGAACCCTGAATTACGATGAACCGCTGTACTTTTGTCTTTGGTTTGTGAAGCAGTATGTGATAAGAAGTGTAAATCCTCATTTGATTCAGTGCATAGTTGAATCACTGACTCAATAAATAGTTAGTATCACTGACTCAATAAAATAGTTAGCCTTCAGCATCCAGTAACTGTTGGTTTGGTGCATGCTTATTTGTTAGATGAATGCTATGAATCACAGGCACATACCACACACCGAAATCTGTTTAGAACACAAAATTTTTATATCTGCACATCATTCATCCAAATTAACGAAAGACAGAACGACGACTCAGGAAAGTAAGAAAAAGGGTGGAAAAGATAAATTATCCGTCAATCCATCAGTTACTCCACACAATCCAGGTATTCCACTAGGCATATTAACTAGAATATATAACACCTTAACGAGCACTTGTTGTAATAAATTGCTAACCTCTGTCCAAGTTGTGAAATCGAATGCTTCAAGACCGATAAGAGTTTTAACAACCTGCAACTACGTCGACTTAAGAAAAAACCAGGAGTCGATGTGAATGATAACCTTCGGCATTAATCATCACCAAACCCACCAAAGAAGATGTTATCATCAATGTTCATGGATCAATTCACATTCAGCATACATGCCTATTTCCAGAACTCCAAGCTAGTTTCTAACAAGTAGAATGTCCCCAATTGCATATATCATCAAGATCTTTACGTAAAAAGAAAGCCGGTGTTTGTGATTTCAACTAGAGAAAGTAAATTGCCCGAAATTATGAGACTTGAGAGGAAAGCACAGCATACATCATATTGAAGCCATTCACTCTCATTGCCATACTTTTCCACAACAGTACCAAACTATATCTAGATCCGTTCGAGTTCTTACGCAGTTGCTTAATTCGATTTCAAATCATAAGTAGCTCACTAACACCAGATCCTAAACAGAATTACTAATTCACACACGAACAGGAATTCGAAATCGAAAACAAAGGCAATAAACATGTAATAGAGAATTACCACAGGGAAATCAAGGTAAGCGCTTAACTTTCATAATAATCCTTGTCATTCTCAATCCAGTCAATGTAACATTAAGAGCACCAAGAAACCTCGAATTCCTAAACAAATCCACAATCTCCCTAATCTCCTCATCCCCGCATTCGTTCACAACCACCACACACACCCCACCGGCCTTCACCGTCCTCTCCATCTCTGCCGCGAACCGGTTCGGAAACAATGCCTCAGCAAAATGAGCACTGAAACCCAAATCAAACACATTATCGAAATAAGGCAAGTTGTGGGGATCGGCCCGGCTCACCAGCGGAGGCGATTCGAGGAGCTCAATACCGGTGACGTCAGCGACACCCAACTGGGTCAGCGCAATGACCTCGTGGCCGGCGCCGGCTGAGGCGCAGAGGACCTTGGACTCGTTGTGCAGGAGACCCATTTGATAAAATGCGCGAAAGAAGTTGGAGAAGGAGTGGACCTTGTTCTGCCAGGTCTTGGTGGACCAGAGGCGGTTGTTCTTCTTGTGGAGAGGGAGGATCAGGCGCGGCGAGGCGTCGCAGGAGGATTTGGGGAAGCGGAGGTGGGGCTTGGGAGGAGAACCTGGTGCGACGCAGGTGTCGGGGATTTTGAGGAGGAGGAAGACGAAGGTGACGGTACCGATGAGGATGGCGACGTAGGAGAGCCTCTTCAGGAATATCTCGATGTGCCTCTCCATAACGGAGGAGACCGGAAGAAAGCTTTGTATCGATGGCGGGTCTGAGTAGAAAACTGGATCTTCGTTTGCTGGAAGTCGTTACCCTTGTCGCCTTCTCCGGCAGTTGAATTTTCTGAAAAGCCCTCGCGTTTGATAAAATTGCATCTCTGGCCTGTTCTTTTTGCCTCGATTTGAATTTGGCCACTGTAATTTTATCTTTTTATTGAAATGGATATTGTATTTTATTTCCCTTGCAAAATAAGTTCAAGATATTTTAAGCAACTTTAACGAAAAACTCCATGTATTGTTCACTTTAACAAAAAACCACATTTTTAAATTAGAAAATCAATCATGGTACTATTCACTTTGTCCTTTATTTTGTCTTTATCGTTAAAATTCAAAATTTTCAAGCAATTTTCATTAGTTTTCCTTATTTTTTATTGTGTGTAAATAAGAGACTAACCTATATTGAACGAGCTCACGTCAACGTGATGTTTTACTTAGCTGATGACATTTTATGTGTAAATTTTCTTTACATAACATAATATTGCTAAACTAAGATACCACATGATAGTTTACAACACTACATTTGGCGTAATCTATTTCTCCCAAATATCAAACTTAATCAAATTCTACTAGATATGAGACTTGTAACTTAAGTAATTATTTACTCATTCGTACGAGATTCTCTACAGATCTATATTACATCAAAGAAAAACAAACCACACTACCAAAGAGAAAATTAAAAACCAAATACAACCTCATTCCCACAAACACAATGTCATGTCTAGATCTTATTACAAACTTACTTAAACACAACCCATAATTCCATATTTCCAGCACATGACACTATCACCATCACTTTCATACATCACATGTCTAATCCAATCACTTACCATTTTCCAAGTAAGGAGTGAAGAAATGAATATCACCAAGTCGATCATTAGTTGGTGAATTCCCACCATACACCAAAAGGCCCTCTTTCCCCTCCCATTGCCCGCGGGCAAACGCACACCACCCGCGAGGGCCGGGATGATGGCTTGAGCCCAGGCCATCATCCCACTTCTTCCACAACAATGTTTCTGTGTCCAGTGCATAAACCTCCGCAACAAATTTCCCAGCACCCAAGTGGCCCAAGTCACTAGGGTCCACTTCACCACCGTATATGATTATGTATTTACCGATTGCTACGGTAGAAAATACACTCCGAGCCGTTGGTTTCTCGCCATTTGTCTCAACTTGGGCCCACTCACCATGGGCTGGATCAAAGATATGTACATCATCCACTTCCTCTCCAGCGAAGCCATACACAACCCATATTTTTCCTTGGACCTCTAGCAGGCCCGCCCCACCCCTCCCCTTCAAGTTGTCACCCGGATTTGGGTATTGGATCCACTTTTGATCAACGACATTGTAGGCCCATAGATCATTGAGGCGGCCGGCAACACCACATCCGCCGAAGATGTATATGTGGTGGTCATCGGAGGTGACTGAGTGGTAACTCCGGTGAGGGGGCCCGGTGTCCCCACTTGAAATTAGAGTCCACTTGTGTGTGGATGTGTCAAAGGAATAGAGCTCATTGAGCTCATTATGTTATCCCTACCTCCAAATACATAAATAATTTCTCCAACAGCTACCAATGTCACACCAACACGTGGCAGTGGGACATCCCCGGTTCCTTCAGTCACATACCATGTCTGCTCCTTGACATCGAACACATGGAGCTTGTTGTCTACCGGGACACGTGACGTGAATTCGCCTCCGAAAACATAGGCCTTCTGTCCTACTAGGGTAATGGCATGTGAGCTTCTAGCACCAGGACCAGTCCCCTTTTGATCAAGCTGACACAATGATACAGTATTACTAATTGGACAAATGCAGAAGAAACTTTCAGGGGTTTGATGCATCTAACCAAGTAAATGGAAACAAGCAGATAATATGTTAAAATTGGTGGGGAAATGGAAGTCATGCTAGCATCAAAGTCACATGTTGCCACAAACTATATATCAATTCGGATTATAGTACATGTTATAATCTGATGACACATATGAGATTTTGCGTTATCATCTGGTGTATACATTGACATAATGAATGAGATATTCATCCGGGTGTTCAAAATTTTCCTCGGTGGTAGATCTAAACATGTAAAGAGTTATCTCAAAATCTCTCACTATAGAGTAGTAAGTTAGGATTAAGATAAGTTAAAAGTTTGATTCTGTTTAGCATCACCAAAAAGAGTGTATCTAAAGTCTGATCCAATCTATTAAAACATATTATAGTTGTAACCTCTACATCAAATCATGAAGATTTTCAAGTATTTTCATTGATTTTAAGGAAGGATGGAGATAACCAAGATAAGCTGATTATGTAAAAAGATCCAATCTTTAACCCTAAAACTATATAGGAAGATTTTAGGTAAAATTTTGAGTGAATTATAAAGGATTTTGCTGGAGTTTAACTGATTTTTAGAAATTTCATTAAAAATTTTGAGTGGATTGCCTCAAAATTTTCAGGAAGAGAGATGAAATTTGGGAATACTTAAAATGCGCAATGAATTTTTTTTTAATTCTCTCGAATTCCCCAACTTTTTAAATTTTTTTAAAATTAATTTTTAATTAAATACACCGTTATAAACTCTTTTAAAATCTTGATTGAATACATCTAGACTTTCAGATAATTACTTAATATCCTACCGAATATATACCCCTAATTTTGTAAAAAGAACTAAAATCTTTCAAAATCTCAATTGACTAGCCCTGATTTAATTAGGGTTTATCAAAATCCTTGAAATGAAGCTGATGATCCAAAATACAACAGATGAAAGAAAGTGGTGAAGGGAACATACCTTGATCCATTTGCCTTGAACCAGAGACATGGCTGGAGTGGAAGAATAATGGAAGAGAGGAGTGTAGAACTCTCACTCTGGAAAACTGAGTTTTGCTGGGTTTCTCAAATTCTTGGAAATCTATTGGAACACACTCTACTTTGTGCGTATATGTATACACACACATATTGTATATTTATATAATATATGTATTTCATCGTACAATTTTTTGTCGTTTTGAATGTCTTGTGTCAAGTTCCTACCGACTCATCAATCACCATGCTAATTTGTGCCTTTATTTTCTTTTCTTTTTTTTCTGTCGAACATGCCAATTTGTGCTTTGATACGGCCATTCTTTTTTTCCAAAAAAAAAACGCCATTTTTTGTGTGCTCCTAATTAGGTTAAGTTGCATTTCTTGCCCTTGTAGTTTGATTCATTTTCCAATTTGGTTCGTATCACTTTAATAGTCACCATTTTTGCTCCGTAGTTTAGTTTAGTTTGCAATCGAGTCCAAATCTTAAATTATGTCGAATTAGTACATTAGATTCGATGGGGAAATAATATACAATTACCACATGTGTGAAGGCATTTTTTACTCTCCAAAATTCCAAATCATTTGCAATCAACCCAACACTTAATCATTTTGTCTGTTTCTCTTAGCAATTATAGACTTGAAGGACTTAATTGCTAACATAATAATAAATTTCCAAAATTAAAATGATTAGGAGCCAAATTGAAAAATAGGTTCCAATTCGAGGACCAAAAATGTGATTTTTTTTTTTTTTTGGCCTGGTAACGAATTACCAAAAATGTGATTTGACCTTGAGATTAAAGGCATGGGATGTGCCTTTCCGATATTATATGTAAGAGAAAATTGTAGCAATTATCCCTTAATTTTAATCCAATTGGAGTAATATGATCTTTCAACTAACAATCCATGATCATTGGTCTCTTAACTCATCAAAACGTGCAGCTATAGTCCTTTTCGTCAACTCCGTTAGAATTCTGTCAAAATAAGTTATGTTGGAAGGACCATCGCTACAATTAGGTTACAGTCGAGGGATCATTGCTCTAAGTGGGTTAAAGTTGAGAGATCATTTCTCCAATTGTTTTAAATTTAAAGGACTATTTCTCCAATTGGGTTAAAGTTAAGGGACCATTGCTATAATTTTTCTCATTTTGACGGAAATTCTAACAGAGTTGACGAAAAGAACAATAACAAATTAACAATTATAGATTTGTGGTACTTAATTTCTAACATAACAAATGTTACATTTCCAAAAATAAAAGGATATGGACCAAATTGAAAAATAGGTTCCAATTAGAGGACCAAAAATGTGATATGAAAGGCATGGGATGCGGCGGTTCCCATATTATATTTGAAATGGATTTGGACGAAATATCATTTTTGGTTGTGGAAAAAACAAAATCAATTAATCAAATTGCCTCTTATATTTAAATATTTTGTGAAATCGAGTTTAACCTCACCTGGAAGGACTTATCATTTTCTTTTAATATTTCTATTGGATTTTAATTTGTTATTTTTTATGGCATCAATTTGTTTTATTATATGAAAAAAGAGAACAATACCCTAAAAAATATTTAATAACTCAAGATTCCATGGATGTCAAGGGCATGAGGCAGCATGTTTTAAAACCATTGGAGGCAGGTGTTTTAGTCCCTTTCATAGCAGTTTAAAAGCTCTAATAAGCAAAAGTGTTTTCTAGAAAAGCAATTTTCAACCGGCCACATGAATGGCCTGTTAGGGGGACTGGGGAAGTGCTGATGTAGAAAGAACTACCATGATCATATGCACTTTCTCTTCCTACAAAAGCGCTTTTCTGAAATCTGTTTTATTAGAAGCACGTCGAATCAGTAATGTAAGGTGTAATCTGCAAATTAATCTGTAACAATGGCAAAAGCAAGATACAATAGAACAACTTGTATATTTTATATTGAAGCGAATAGCAAATCCATTAGCAGGTTCCTGACCTACGACAATTCGAAGAGCAATACAGCTTGCAGTGAAAAACAATCAACATATAAATCGAATCTGTGACTTAGCACACAAGTAATTAAGCTTATCATTGTATAAAGCAATGTAAAAAACATCAAGTATAGTTTGATTTGGTTGGTTTATTCATTAAATTGTATCGGAACTGGTTAACAACGGTTCAAGCAGTATAGTTTGGTTCGATTGGGTTTAATAAATCAAATCACTATTAGGTTGTTGCTCTAGCTTAAGTAGAAAGTTATAATTTAGAGTTTCGTCTTTCATTTCGCGTCGTCAAGTCAAAGAAACCCGGTGCCGAGGGTGGGTAACTTTGTCTGCCTAAGTTTTTTTAGAAGAAATGCTAAAAGAAAAAACTGCTGAGAAATTTTTATGCAAGGAAGGAGATTTGTAATTTTATTTAAGAATGTTCTACGATATTCATATTGTGCACTATTTTTATATGGTTTCTGGTGGCCCAACCCAAATCACACTATTTTTAAGTCCTTTCTCTATATACATGTATGGCAAGTTGGACTTATTAATAAATCTGTATATGGGGTGCCCAAGATGCATGATATGATGCTTCTCTAATTTTCTTTATATTCCTGATTCATTGTTTAGAGAGCTTCAAAAGGAAGGGATTTTTATTTTTCGAAAAAAATTGAAAATTAATTATAGGCAGAGACGAATCTATTAAGAGACCGGGGTGATTTAGGAACCATCCGAAAGCTCGAAGAAGTGGCTATGAGAACCTCCAACAACCACCAATGCTGATTGCAGTGCACCTTCTACAAAACAGAAGGAGAAAGAAGATGACTTTTAATAAAAAAATAAAAATAAAAATTGACCAAAACAACATTGTTTTGAGCATTTAGTAGCAGCATTTTTAATTCAAAAGCTCAAAGCATTTGAAGAAATAAAAGCCAAATGACTTTTGAGTAAAGGTAGACAACGTTGCACAAATACCAATCCAATCCCAATTCCCACGTGAACGAGCATTTTGTAGCAACACCATTTCCAATTTTGATTCAAAATTCAAAGCATTTAGGAAAGAAAAATGTTAAAAGCATTTTAAAAAGAAATGTTAAAATTACCATATAAACATATAACAGTAAAAAATAGTAGCAAACTCTTCTAACCGAACCTTTAGTTTCTTACATAGCGTTGAGCCAATTGAAGGCAAAGCTTTTTGCTGTTAAATTTGACAGCAAGTGTCAATTTATGTAATGAATTTTTAATGGATGTGAGGCAATATATAATTTTTGAATAAAGACGGCATGTATTTCATTAAAACCATGAAAAGGCTAGATAGTACAAGAGTAAGAGGCATTATCTCTCAATTTTAACCCAATTGGAGCAATATGGTATTTCAACTAAAAATCCATGATCATTGGTTTCTTAACTCATCAAAACGTGTAACTATTATCATTTTCGTCAACTCTTTTAGAATTCTGTCAAAATAAGTCATGTTGGAAGGTCATCACTACAAATGGGTTAAAATCGAGGGATCATTGCTTTAAGTAGGTTAAAGTTGAGAGACTATTTCTTCAATTGTGTTAAAGTTGAAGGACCACTTCTCCATTGGGTTAAAGTTAAGGGACCAGCACTATATTTTTTCTCATTTGATTTTCCATATTTTCTCCTTGATTCAGTCTCACATGCGTGGCACACAACTCATTTTGACGGAAGTTCTAACAAAGTTGACGAAAATAACAATAACAAATTAACAATTACAGATTTGTGGGACTTAACTACATTTCCAAAATTAAAATGATAGGGACCAAATTGAAAAATAGGTTCCAATTAGAGGACCAAAAATGTGATTTGACCTTGAGATCATAGGCATGGGATGTGCCGTTCCCATATTATATTTGAAATGGATTTGGATGAAATATCATTTTTGGTTGTGGAAAAAAAATCAATTAATCAAATTGCCTCTTATATTTAAATATTTTGTGAAATCAAGTTTAAAATCATCTGGAAGGACTTGTCATTTTCTTTTAACATTTCTATGCGATTTTCATTTGTTATTTTTTTATGGCATCAATTTTTGTTTTATTATATGAAAAAGAGAACAATACCCTAAAAAATATTTAGTAACTCAAGATTCTCTGGATGTCAAAGGCATGAGGCAGCATGTTTTAAAACCATTGGACAGGTGTTTCAGTCCCTTTCATAGCAGGTTAAAAGCTCTAATAAGCGAAAGTGCTTTCTAGAAAAGCAATTTTCAACTGGCCGCAAGAATGGCCTGTTAGGGGTACTGGGGGCGTGCTTATGTAGAAGGAACTACTATGATCATATGCACTTTCCCTTCCTACAAAAGCGCTTTTCTGAAGTCTGTTTTATTAGAAGCACGTCGAATCAGTAATGTAAGGTGTAAACTGCAAATGAATATGTAACAATGGCAAAAGCAAGATACAATAGAACAACTTGTATATTTTATATTGAAGCAAATAGCAAATCCATTAGCAGGTTCCTGACCTACGACAATTCGAAGAGCAATACAGCTTGCAGTAAAAAACAATCAACATATAAATCGAATCTGTGACTTAGCACACAAGTAATTGAGCTTATCATTGTATAAACCAATGTAAGAAACATCGATCTATACAGGAACCATTATTTAGATAGCTAGGAATCACACTAGCTGTTGTTGCAACTATATATATACCAATGTTTTAAAAAACTATCCTCGGGGCGCGCCTAGGGCGTTAAGGCTAACGCCTCTGTTTTGCTGGAGTGGGCGAAAGGCTTCGCCGAAGACGCCGAGGCGGCGGAGGCGCGCCTCAAGGCATCCCAGGCGCCTTGTCTGCCCTTTTTTTTTTTTTTTTTTTTTGGGAAAAAAACGCTGTTTGGATAAGGGTTTTTAGACCAGATTCCACTTTTAATCCACATTCCACCATACCTTCGATCCTCTGCCTTCTTCACCCACTTCTCCCGTGCGCCAAAACACACAGCCGCCGTCACCTCAGTCAATCGTCCTTTCCCAGTCGCCACGTCGCCGTCATCACCCTGCCAACGTCACCCCAGTGCCATCAGCAAGCCCACAAATCCCCAATTTTCAAGGTTAGGGTTTCTGAAATTCTGAAAAAGTTAGGGATTTAATTTTTTGATTTTTTTAAAACAAGTGTGAACTGTGGAGCATTCTGGGATATGGCTGGGTGAGATATAAATCTGGAGCAGTGGATTAGGGAAGCTTTTCTGGAGTAGGAAGTAAATCTGGGCGATAAGCTTTTCTGGGGAAAGCAGAAAAACAGAGAGGAGGGAGGAGGCGAAAGGCTCAAGGGGATGGGAGAATGATACCAATTTAAAGTGGGTTTGATGTTGGAATGTGGGACCCGAGTCGGGACTTGTTTTTTTTTTTTTTTTTTTTTTTTGTCAAATGATAGGAGCATATTTATACGACTTAGTTAGCTTGTTTTCTTGCATTTAATTAGCTAAACTATGTTAATTATAGTGTTTAAAGTTATTTTCGTGCAATTTCAGGTTTTAGTGTCAAAGTATGCAAAAAGAAGCAATTTGGAGCATTCTAGAGCATTTTTGGGCCAAGATTGGATAGTGCAAGCATGGTGGCATGAGGATGGACGAATTTGAAAGGCTTGAATTCAGTTAGGGAGTTGCAAGGGGGCCTAAAAACCTGATTTCTAGAAGGCTACATTTCAGCCACATGCACTCCCATCCTTTAATCCATTGCAGCCACATGCACTTCCATCCTTTCATCATTGCATCACAAATCAGCCACATGCACTCCCATCCTTTAATCCATTGCAGCCACATGCACTTCCATCCTTTCATCATTGCACCACAAATCAGCCACATGCACTCTGCCTTTTCATCATTGCACCACAAATCAGCCACATGCACTTTGCCTTTCATCATTGCACCACAAATCAGCCACATGCACTCCCATGCTCTCCCATTAATTAATTCAAGTCCATATCTGATTTCCCTAGGGTTCTAAGTGCCTATATATACTCATATTAACCCCTAGATCAGATTACCACCTCTCATACACAACCATTCACGCCAGAAATTCATCCCCTCTCTATAACACATCCATACTTCACCATTCTTCATATTTTCTGCCCAAAAAGAAGCCTTGAGGTCCCCTACATCCATCCCTATCCTAAACACATCATTCTACACCATCCATAACTCCCCATCCCTCCAAACCTATCCTTAGACCTTGTGCTACAACGAAGAGGAAGAGAAGAGGGCCTAAACGTTCATACAATTCAAGTTTGAGTTGTTGGAATGTTTAGGCGTTTCTTTGATTTCAATGTTTAATTTCAATTCTCTTTGTTTTGTACGTATGAGGAACTAAACCCCCCTTGGCTAGGGGGGGATTCGAAATATATGTTTATGCTTGCATTTTGATTTGATTACTTCTAATTGCGTTTCATAAGTTGTGGATTCAATTTGTTTAACTGTT
Organism: Pyrus x bretschneideri; assembly: GCF_019419815.1. Taxonomy (NCBI): domain Eukaryota; kingdom Viridiplantae; phylum Streptophyta; class Magnoliopsida; order Rosales; family Rosaceae; genus Pyrus; species Pyrus x bretschneideri. The sequence continues at coordinate 7,313,515 of NW_025999413.1, forward strand.
TGATTGATAACTTATTTATGTATGTTTATTGAGAGTATACGCTTAATTTTCATGTATGAATATGACGCTAGAATATAAGTGAGTTTCACGTAATAGTTATGAACTTATATTCACAAGTAGTGGAGGTTGCTTATAAACAATCGCGTTAAACAAATTCTTGGCATAAGTTTCATGCAATCATAGTAACGAATGCCTCGTCAACACTTATAGTTTTCATGATGCTTAATGATTCTTGCTTGTATCTCTATTATGCAATTCATGTAGGGAACTTGTGAGGAATGCTTTGGGTTGTCGTATGCAATCATCCAATTCATTAACTTAAGGAAAACTTGACGGTTAATTTAAGCGGACCTAATTAACCCGGGGCGTTGAGAATTCATGGTTTATTGAAATGCATTTGGAAATCTTTTTATTATGCAAGTGTAACATACGTGGAGATGAACCCCTTAGCTAGCTTTTCATCTCATCCATTCTATTCCATCAATTTCATACTTACATTCTGTTTTTAATTAGAATCTGTGCATTTAGTTTAATTTCGTCCAAAACTCAATCCCCCCTTACTTTAATGTCCAAATTAGTTAGAAATCAATTTAGTTTGTGTTTTTAAGAGTCTTGAGTCAAGTTACAACTTAATTTCGTCCAAATTTGGGTTTAAGGTCAGAAACTGCATATTTAGTGTTTTTAGGCAGTTTTGAGTCTTTTGAACTTGTTTTGAGCCCTTTGAGTCTTTGTATTGTTCAAATTAGTTAGAAAGTGTTTTGGTTTGTGTTTATAAGTGTTTTGAGTCAATTTGTTACCCAAATTCGTCCAAAGTACTCAAAGTGCTCAAAACTGCCCAGAAAGTGTTTTTAAGGCAGTTTTGAGTGTTTTGGGTGCTGTTTGAGTCTTTTGGTTTGTTTTAGTGTTTTAAAGTTTAGTTTTGCATTCTTTGAGTCTAGTATAGTGTTTTATATTGTGTTTTTACGTTTTTGAGTGAAATCCAAGTGATTAACAATCCCTCCTAATCCCCGGTCCTGAACGATCCCTACTTACATACTTACTACAATTGTCAAAAAGAGGGTTTAATTTGTGTGCGTATAAATCTCGCATCATCAAAAAGTCAGGACTTGTTTGGAAAGTTGTCCAATGAGGGGGAGGAGATGAAACTGACAAATGAGGTTGCCTATTTAATGGAAAATGGGATATAGGTCTTTTCGTTTCAGATTTATAGTAAGGTTTCCAATTTTAAACGAATTTGGATGATATTATCTTTGAATAATGAATTTTGATGATATTATCTTTTGAATGATTATGGATTTGAATGATAAAATTGAGAATGGATGTTTATTTTACATAGTATTATTTTTTATACAATTATATGTATACTATATAAATCATATATATATAAAAAAATTTAATCCTATAAGGCTTCGCCTCACGCCTCACGCCTCACGCCTTACGCCTAGGCCGGGCTTCGCCTCCGACGCCTCGCCCACGCCTCACGCTTTTAATACATTGATATATACACACACACTACTGGTGATCTGCAGTAGAAACGGTGACCTCGTCCAATAACATATAGGGAGTAGAGGTACCATTTCTATTGCAGATCACCGGTAGTACACACATGTATATGTATATATTATCGAAGTAGAGGTCAACGTTTTCTACTGAGGATCACCGGTGGCCAGTAGGTTTTCCATATCCCGGTTGTTATAGTACAGGTAGCTTCTTTTTCCAGAGGATGTAGTTGTACCCAGCGCAGTAAAACCGACATAGTTCTTGTCTGATTTTGCCAAGCATATTTTTGCTATATAGTCAAAGAGTTTGTTTTTCTTAACAAAGGGTTGAGCTGCATAGTCCGCAGCTGGCATCCACTGAAAAAAAATTCCCAGAATAGCACATTAGAATAGTTTTGAATCATGTTAATGATACCTTGTAACACTTGGAAGACATGGTCACATCCTCTACCACCAAATAGTTTAAACAAGATTAACGATCATACTCTAAGGGGGATTTTTTGTGTCCCGGGAAATTACCTGGGCTGCCTCAATCTCCAAGTTCTGCTCTTGGATGTCGAAGGATTTTGGGGTCAACATGCAAACAATGAACAAATCTGACTTTCGAAAGAATGACTTGTGGCTTTGCCTGTAGAGAGATGGAGAGAATATAAAGAGGGGCTTCTGTAGAATTATATACAACACTTCTTTAATCCGAAGGCAAGTTTCTTACCTAAATGCTAAAACCTCCACGAACTCCGTATCGATTCCCGTCTCTTCTTTAACCTCTCTAACAGCAGCTTCGCAGATATCCTCACCCTGTCGATGGATAAAATTTTTAATCCATGATGATAACGTATTTGAAAATTATTATGAATTTGTTATAGTTGTGCTGGTGCTTTTACTCACTTCATTGACAACCCCAGTTGGCATCTTCCACACACCTGTATTTCTGAATCTGCCACTTAACTCCTGAACCACAAGCACCTACCCGAGCGAACAATTTTAGTAGGCAAAGATAGAATGCGTCAATGCAAACATAATGTCGTAGGAACAGACTTCAACATAAGAAACTTACAGAACTACTTAAAATGATATCAAGTGCTTTATCAGAAACATGACAGCCAATCCTATTTTCTGATTTAGAACCGTTAAATTGTCTATGCAATTACCAACGCAATATTCATCTAGCATGTATATTAAAGGAAATTTTCCTTTTAAGTTTTCGATTACTATGAATATCATTACTCTATCTCTCTGGTTATCTAATCTAAAGGCTAATAACCACCACAATATAGTACATAAAAGGACCAATTCATGGCTTGAAAATCTCTTTTAAGTAGCAGGTTTCAGAGCGAACAATGTTAGAAACTTTTCACTATTTTCTCGTTAAACAGAACCACGAAAGCAAAATGTTAAAATTTTGAACTTTCATTTTTACATGTCATATATGTTCAGAACAAAAGGGCGCCTACATTCATGTGCAGAAGGTATACCTCTCTTTTACTGTTCATGACAAAAGCTCCAATGCCCACTCTGTGCGAAGCATTTGCAGGGAGTCTATCATCAGTTTCGGAAATCCAACGTACAAGCATTAAGTAATCTGATTCAGCATGGTGGTACCTAAATCCTTCCTGCACAAGTAACAAAAGAAGCCCGAGTGTTGTCGGACATCAGAGAACAAAACAGCTATACTTAAGTATGCAGCCAGCCCGAGTGTTGGTGCCGGATTGTGCGATTATACTAATACCTTTTGTCAAGAACATTGAAAAGAGAAAAGGATAGTTGATAAAAACAATAAGACTACTGGACAAGTTACAATCCTAACAGCTTCAAATAATTAATCAAGAATATCTTTGAGGTAATTCAGAAGAGCTAGGCCAGTAGAATCTCTTGTACCTTGACTGCGGCATCAACGAGATTTGACCGTTCGATAGGCAATTTGATCCAAACGCCCTTCTTCCCCTACAAAACACAAAGTAAACAACCTTCACATCGTCAGCATCAAGTGAAACACAAGACATTTAACGAGATCGAAGAAGGGCAGGGCCTTATTTATGTTTTCATAAAAGTATAAATTTATAAAATTTAGTTAATAACAAAGAAATTTAACTAAAACAGGTGTTTTTGTGGTTTGAAATATAAAGTGAGGCCACATTTTTTGGTGTCGTCCGGGTCTGATAAATCTCAGGACCGGCCTTAAAGAAAAGAAAAGCAACAAATACAAACCTTTTGCCTCCATTGCGATAAGGAAGCTTGAAGCAAAGAAGTGAAAACCGCAGAATCCATAGGTTCAGTCACGTCCACAACAACTCCTCCATATAAATCCTCAACTGCAGCGAGCAACTCAACCTGTTCGACTTCATTTTCAGGCACGGCTTGTTGTGCAACGGTGGATGAACTCGTTAAAAACGGCATGGCTTGAATCAAGTGTGGAACTTTATCTTTTGAATCAAGCGAAAGTCACACATCAACATTTATTTCGACCAACGACTACAATTCCTCAGAAATAAAACTCGAGTTTCAATTGCTAGAAGACAGAGGATGACTAATAAGTATTCGCTCCATTATTTGACATTTCCATGTGCCTACGTTAACATGAATTTTTTTTAATTATTATTATGATTTTTATCACAAATAGTTTTTGAAATTGAGAATCGATTAATATAATCTGAAAATAAGTGTCGTAAATCAATGTAGTTTTCTGCAACAATTCTGTAAAACTTTTAATGAAAGTACCACGTTGAGTTGTGACACTAATTTTCAGGGCTACATTGATCAATTTTCAATTTTATGGACCATCTTGATAGAGTTGGTCAATTAATGAATCATTTGGATAGAACCCATACTATTATTAAGGGAGGGGAAATATTCAAAACTTTTATAGTAACGGTAAGAGTAATTTCAGACTTGGACGTATGAGTAGAATTTTAATACCTCATCTACTAAAATATTAGACCGTATATTTACATTATTTATATTGCTCGAATAAAAGAATATAAAAATAAACTTGAAGCCCACCTTTGTGAAAGCCAGTCAAGGATGGTGAGGAAGGTGGAGTTCCAAAGCAAGGCCTCTTTGTTAAAGAACGATGATGGGCAACAACAGATGACGCAGAAGAACCTTTGTCTGCAGAAGAAAGATATGGCAAAAGCTTGGTGGTGGCTCTCAACCTCTGCATCAACATATATATACGTACTTAAGAATCAAAACGTATGTCAGCTGGAGAAAGTTGATTCGTCTGTTCTCATCTGTTAATGGAAGCGAAGGATTTTATGCATTTTCGGCTTTGGCTGCGAAGAAGAAATGATGAATTTTCTTGGTCTGCCGGTTTTTGCGACTTTGAACGTGGAGTCTTTTGCAGTTTTTGGCACGGTATTTGGCAAACGTTGTCAGTTTCGAGAGTAATATAACGATGAATTTGCTTGGAAACTTCGTGAATATGTCGTAAAAATAGAGAAATTTTTCCCTGTTCCGGGAACTCCACTTCATACATGACAGGTGGAGTACCGAACTAATAAGCATCTGCAACGTGGCTTTTTGTTTTTTCTTCCCACTTAAATTCGCTTTTTTATTGTTTTTTTTTTTTATGTTGAAAAGTAGTTCATTTTTTATTGTTTTTATCAAAATTCATTATAAAGGGGGTGTAATCAAACTAAACTTTTAAAGGATTTTAAAAGTAATAGATATAAAAGGATTTAAGAGGATTAAAGGTTCCTACAAAATTCATATGGATTTTAAAGAATTTGAATGGATTGTGGTGGATTGTGATGGAAGGATTTGAAATCTTAGGGGGTGAGGTTGGATTCTTTTTAGTTTTGGTTATATATATTTTTTGTTTTCAAATCTCACAAAATCCACAACTTATTAAAATCCTTCAAAATCGTAATTTTTTTTAATAGACTTAAATTTGGATAGATTTTAAAATCCTTTCAAATCTTTTAATTAACCACACTTATATTTGAATGGATTCTAAAATTCTTTAAAATCTTTTAATTAACTATACTTAAATTTGAATGGATTCTAAAATTCTTTAAAATTTTTTAATTGACTGCATTAGAATTTTAAGTAAAATTCTCTCAAATCGAGTTTGACCACACCCCCTAAAATTTTTTGAAACTCATCTTCTTCGTCTGCAACCTTCTTCACAGTCTGATTTGAACTTAATTACTCCACAACCTTCTTCACATTTAATTCCCAATCCCGTCGGTTGTGCACTCTCAACATCGCCATCTTCAGAGTCTCCATCGCCAAATCAACGGGCGAGATCTTGTCGTCCATATAATTCCCACCCTCCTCACCAGCCTAAAATCGACGGCACCGCATCGTCTCCATTTTGCTCGCCTGCTCTCTGTCAAGTCCTCGGTCATGCTGTCCGCCATGTGCAACACCAACAAGGGCTTGAACCCAGCAAAGAAAAAGGGTTTAGTATGTTTAGGAGTTGGGTGAATCTGCAAAGAAGATGAAAGCGGTGACTCTACAAATCTACCAAAGAAGAAGATGAACAGACTAAAAAATTAATGGAGTCCATAGACTTCATCTCAAACAAAACAAAATAAAAAAAGTAAGAGATTTAATAGAAAACAGATTTGCCACATGTCGGATATTTATTGGTGGTACATCAGATGTCTAGTGCATCGGGCATCCTGAAAATTTTCTTGTAAAAATACAATTGGTGAAACAATTGGCATTCAATGTAAAATCTTTAATTAATTAGTATAAAATAAAACAATATTCTACACTAAGGGTGTCATCAATTTATATTTTGGAGGATTTTAATGAAGTTTTTTAAGTGACAGATTTCAAAGAATTTTAATAGATTCTACAATTTTATATGAATTTTGACAGATATATGTGAATTTCTATTATAGATTTGTATGGATATCAGGATATGTTTCATGAATTTTTTAGGAATTAATTATTAGTTGACTTCTATAATATAAAATAAAGAAATGAGCATAAACGATTATATATATTAATATGGAAATCTAAACCGATCAAATATGCATTTCCCTTTGTCGTTTAAATTGTGATTTAACTAACCAAAACAAAGATCAGTGACTCAGTAACAATTCGGTTGCAAAAGTTACCTTATATCATTCTAGGCATCTCAACAAATGTAAGATAGATGGTTGCAACGACATATCTTAAACATAATACAAATATATAATTGTATCCTTCCATAGTAACTGGTCTTCAATTTAAAAGACGTTTAATAGGTTGCCGACTTATAATTATAAACTCTGGTTTCATAAATAATAGTAAAAAAAAACCTAAATTGTTCCAGCCAATCATATACAATAAGCCCTAGCCTAATTCTTCTTTCCCATTATTCTTACCAGCTAAAAGCACACATCACAATTAAACCAATTATCAATTTTAAACAGCTAAAAACACAGCAATTTGTATTCATGAAAACATGCTAATCATATAACCAATTTCATAAAATACCCAAATACCAATCAAGCCATGAAATTTTTAACAGTGATGTTAGGGAGACTAAATTTATAGATAAAATTTAGAAAACTAAGGGGGTATAGTCACACTCGGATTTCAGAGGATTTTAAAAGACTTTAAAATTCTAATGTAGTCAATTAAAGGATTTTAAATGATTTTAGAATCCATTCAAATTTAGGTGTAGTCAATTAAAAGGTTTTAAAGTATTTTAAAATTCATCCAAATCTAAGTGTATTCAAAAAATTAAGATTTTGGAGGATTTCAATAAGTTGTGGATTTTATGGGATTTGAGAGTTAAAAGTATATATAACCAAGAGTAAAAAGAATCCAACCTCACCCCCTAGGATTTCAAATCCTTTCATCACAATCCACCACAATTCATTCAAATTCTTTAAAATCCATATGAATTTTGTAGGAATCTCCAATCCTCTTAAATCCTATCAAATCTATCACGTTTAAAATCTTTTAAAATCCTATTAAATCTTAGTTTGACTATACCCCTTTAATTGAAATGAAAGTTGATACTTGATTTATTACTGAAGTGTTGATAAACGTATTTATTCTTATTGGTGACTCATCATTTAGTTTGCAAATTTTTGTTTAACTTGACATCAGAATTAATCTATATACACACGCATACCAAATTAAACAATGCTCTGCAAATGTTTTATCTATGTACACACACCACAAGTAAACCATGCTCTGCAAATGGTTAATCTATATACAAATACCAATTCAACCATGAATTTTTTTATATCAAAGCCATGATCTAATTTGGTAGCCAAATAAAGCAGAAACTCAATACCACCGCTCAAGGTCTGTGAGCTATTTCAGGCAAACCAATTCAACCATGACCTTTATTATGTCTTGAACTTTCTTAGCAAAACCCCAACATCCCATATACTCCAATCCCTCCTATTCCCTCCATTTCCCAACAATTTCCTACATTTTCTAGGCAACCGAACGGAGTTAACACCCAACTAAACAAAAAAAACGACAACAAACGTAGAGAAGTAATATACACATAGCAGAATTAGGGTTGCGGGGGTTGAATTAGTGGTGGGTTTTTGGATTGGGTGGATATTTGAGAAATAAAGGCGCTTTATAAGTCGTCGTCTTCATTTTTTGAGAGATGGTTCTTTTTCCTCTCTAGAGAGAGTTTTTTGGTCTAGAAATGAAATCCTAGGGCTGGAGGTTGGATTGTTTAGGTGCTTGGTACTTATACCACCCCACTCTCAAATCCATCAAAATCTCTCATTCATAAAAATCCTAGCAAATTTTTAGTATTCTCACTACACCTAGACATTTGTGGACTTCTTTAAAATCCCAATCGACTACTCCTGAATTTTGCTATATATTTAAAATCCTCTTAAATCTTAATTTGGGAAGGTACAATCTACATCAAGTGTCTTTACAAGTATTTCTCCATTTTAACACAAGTTCTCTCTTTAATTTGTTATTGTCATTTCACCAAAACACTTATCTTTCTCTTTCCAATTTATATATTCTTATTGAATTCTCTACATAAGTATAGTCATTATCATATAAGACAAAGAAAGAACCTAAATTGAGTCACTTTCACTCAATGACACAACCTTTTAGTTAGAAGTTAAATATCACAATCTCTATAACTCAAATATCATCTACTGGTGGTAACTAGTAGTAAAACGCTCACAATCTCCAATTTCATGTTCAAGTAAATCTCAACCTACTCTAAAGACCCGTGACAAATTTAGGGAGCGAAAAACTTGCAAACCAATCATTCTTCTAAAAGCTAGTTAAAAGTTGATTAAAGCTTCAAAAAATCTCAATCTCTGCTAAAAGTTGGTTAGACATTTGTACTTTATTATTAAATGAATTCACTTTATGATGACCTATTAAGACCGAAAAGTATGTCACATTATTATTATTTTTTTTTTAAGAACCATCTTATGTCAAAGCTAAGGTAGTTGATCTTTTTTAGTACCAGAAAGACTCACACAAATATTTTAATCTTCCTAAGCATCGTCATATGAGTCATCAATGTCAGGAATCAAACCCAGAATAAAATGAGTTCTTATTACGTTTCCCTACTCATTCCACATGATAGTGTAATATTTGCCTTATCGAGATTATCTGATAATTTGGTGCTGAAAACTTCATTGTAAATTCATTGCATCTTGCAACAAGGAAACACGAGAACATGCAAATGGTACGAGGGATAAATTACTCATTCAAATCTCACTCAATATTTGTGTCATGGTTTAAACATGTTTTGACAAGTTTCATGCATGGTCAGAGGTTGGCAAAGGGCAATGTCACACGAAAAAATAAAAATGCATAATCGATATAGGGTATATTTTTTGGTGTGGTTTTGGGTTTGATTTGGTTTGGTTTATTCTTTAAATTGTATCGGAACCGGTTAATAACAGTTTAAGCAGTATAGTTTGGTTTGATTGGGTTTAATAAATCAAATCACTATTACGTTGTTGCTCTAGCTTAAGTAGAAAATCATAATTTAGAGTTTCGTCTTTCATTTCGCGTCGTCAAGTCAAAAAAAACCCGGTGCCGAGGGTGGGTAACTTTGTCTGCCTAAGTTTCTTTAGAAGAATGCTAAATGAAAAAACTGCTGAGAAATTTTTATGCAAGGAGATTGGTAATATTCATATTGTGCACTATTTTTATATGGTTTCTGGTGGCTCAACCCAAATCACACTATTTATAAGTCCTTTCTCTATATACATGTATGGCAAGTTGGACTTATTAATAAATCTGTATATGGGGTGTCCAAGATGCATGATATGATACTTCTCTAATTTTCTTTATATTCCTGATTCATTGTTTAGAGAGCTTCAAAGGAAAGGATTTTTATTTTTTGAAAAAAATTGAAAATTAATTATGGGCAGAGACGAATCTATTAAGGGACCATGGTGATTTAGGAACCACCCGAAAGCTCGAAGAAGTGGCTATGAGGACCTCCAAGAACCACCAATGTGCTGATTGCAGTGCACCTTCTACAAAACAGAAGGAGAAGGACGATGACTTTTTTTTTTTAAATAACTTGGCCAAAACAACGTTGTTTTGAGCATTTAGTAGCAGCACCATTTTTAATTCAAAAGTTTAAAGCATTTGAAGAAATAAAAGCCAAATGACTTTTGAGTAAAGGTGGACAACATTGCACCAATACCAACCCAATCCCAATTCCCACGTGATAGAGTATTTTGTAGCAACACCATTTCCATTTTTGATTCAAAATTCAAAGCATTTAGGAAAGAAAAATGTTAAAAGCATTTTAAAAACAAATGTTAAAAGTACCACATAAACATACAACAGTAAAAAATAATAGCAAACTCTTCTAACTAAACCTTTAGTTTCTTACGTGGCATTATGCCAAGTGAAGGCAAAACCTTTTGCTATCAAATTTGACAGCATGTGTCAATTTATTTAATGAATTTTTAATGGATATGAGGCAATATATAATTTTTGAATAAAGACAGCATGTATTTCATTAAAGCCATGAAAAGGCTAGACAGTACAAGAGTAAGAAGCATTATCTCTCAATTTTAACCCAATTGGAGCAATATGGTCTTTCAACTAAAAATTCATAATCATTGGTCTCTTAACTCATTAAAACGTGCAGCTATTGTCATTTTCATCAATTCCGTAGTAATTCCATCAAAATAAGTCATGTTGGAATGATCATCGTTACAATTGGGTTAAAGTCGAGGGATCATTGCTCTAAGTGGGTTAAAATTGAGAGACAATTTCTCCAATTGTGTTAAAGTTGAAGGACCATTTTTCCAATTGGGTTAAAGTTAGGGGATCATTCCTAGAATTTTTCTCATTTGATTTTCCATATTTGCTTCTTGATTCAGCCTCACATACGTGGCACTTGACTTATTTTGACGGAAATTCTAACAGAGTTGACAAAAGAACAATAACAAATTAACAAATATAGATCTGTAGGACTTAATTTCTAGCATAAAAAATATTAGATTTCCAAAATTAAAAGGATAGGGACCAAATTGAAAAATAGGTTCCAATTAGAGGACCAAAAATGTGATTTGACCTTGAGATCAAGGGCATGCCGTTCCCATATTATATTTGAAATGGATTTGGATGAAAAATCATTTTTGTTGTGGAAAAAAAAAATCAATTAATCAAATTGCCTCTTATATTTAAATATTTTGTGAAATCAAGTTTAACCTCACCTGGAAGGACTTGTCATTTTCTTTTAATATTTCTATGGGATTTTTATTTGTTATTTTTTTGGGAATTGTTATTGGCATTCAAAAAATCTCATTCTACACTTCAAACTTTCTATATTTAGAAAGAAAAATACACTTATGAGGAGTGTAGAATGAGATTTTTGGAGTGCCAATAACACTTTCCATTTTTTTATGGCATCAATTTGTTTTATTATATAAAAAAAGAGAACAATACCCTAAAAAATATTTAAAACTCAAGATTCTCTGGATGCCAAAGGCATGAGGCAGCATGTTTTAAAGCCATTGGAGACAGGTGTTTTAGTCCCTTTCATAGCAGGTTAAAAGCTCTAATAAGCAAAAGTGCTTTCTAGAAAAGCAATTTTCAACTGGCCGCATGAATGGCCTGTTAGGGGGACTAGGGAAGTGCTTATGTAGAAAGAACTACTATGATCATATGCATTTTCCCTTCCTACAAAAGCGCTTTTCTGAAATCTGTTTTATTAGAAGCACATCGAATCAGTAATGTAAGGTGTAAACTGCAAATGAATCTGTAACGATGGCAAAAGCAAGATACAATAGAACAACTTGTATATTTTATTATATTGAAGCAAATTGCAAATCCATTAGCAGGTTCCTGACCTACGACAATTCGAAGAGCAATACAGCTTGCAGTAAAAAACAATCAACATATAAATCGAATATGTGACTCAGCACACAAGTAATTGAGCTTATCATTGTATAAAGCAATGTAAAAAACATCGATCTATACAGGAACCATTATTTAGATAGCTAGGAATTTATACTAACTGTTGTTGCAACTATATATACACACACACACTACTGGTGATCTGCAGCAGAAACGTTGACCTCGTCCAATAACATATATGGAGTAGAGGTACCATTTCTATCGCAGATCACCGGTAGTACACACATATATATGTATATATTATCGAAGTAGAGGTCAACGTTATCTACTGAGGATCACCGGTGGCCAGTAGGTTTTCCATATCCCGGTTGTTATAGTACAGGTAGCTTCTTTTTCCAGAGGATGTAGTTGTACCCAGCGCAGTAAAACCGACATAGTTCTTGTCTGATTTTGCCAAGCATATTTTTGCTATATAGTCAAAGAGTTTGTTTTTCTTAACAAAGGGTTGAGCTGCATAGTCCGCAACTGGCATCCACTGAAAAAAAAATTCCCAGAATAACACATTAGAATAGTTTTGAATCATGTTAATGATACCTTGTAACACTTGGAAGACATGGTCACATCCTCTACCACCAAATAGTTTAAACAAGATTAACGATTATACTCTATGGGGGATTTTTTTTGTGTCCCGGGAAATTACCTGGGCTGCCTCAATCTCCAAGTTCTGCTCTTGGATGTCAAAGGATTTTGGGGTCAACATGCAAACAATGAACAAATCTGACTTTCGAAAGAATGACTTGTGGCTTTGCCTGTAGAGAGATGGAGAGAATATGAAGAGGGGCTTCTGTAGAATTATATACAACACTTATTCAATCCGAAGGCAAGTTTCTTACCTAAAAGCTAAAACCTCCACAAACTCCGTATCAATTCCTGTCTCTTCTTTAACCTCTCTAACAGCAGCTTCGCAGATATCCTCACCCTGTCGATGGATAAAATTTAATCCATGATGATAACGTATTTGAAAATTATTATGATTTTGCTATAGTTGTGCTGGTGTTTTTACTCACTTCATTGACAACCCCAGTTGGCATCTTCCACACATCTGTATTGCTGAATCTGCCACTTAACTCCTGAACCACAAGCACCTACCCGAGCGAACAATTTTAGTAGGCAAAGCAAACATAATGTCGTAGGAACAGACATCAACATAAGAAACTTAGAGAACTACTTAAAATGATGTCAAAGTGAACTACAAATGCTTTATCAGAAACAGGACAGCCTATCCTATTTTCTGATTTAGAACTGTTAAACTGTCTATGCAAATACGAACGCAATATGCATCTAGCATGTATATTAAAAGAAATTTTCCTTATAAGTTTTCGATTACTATGAATATCATTACTCTATCTCTTTGGTTATCTAATCTAAAAGCTAATAACCACCACAGAAAAGTACATAAAAGGACCAATTCATGGCTTGAAAATCTCTTTTAAATAGCAGGTTTCAGAGCAAACAATGTTAGAAACTTTTCACTATTTTCTCGTTAAACAGAAGCACGAAAGCAAAATGTTAAAAATTTGAACTTTCATTTTTACGTGTCATAGATGTTCAGAACAAAAGGAAGACTAGATTCATGTGCAGAAGGTATACCTCCCTCTTACTGTTCATGACAAAAGCGCCAATGCCCACTCGGTGCGAAGCATTTGCAGGGAGAGTATCATCAGTTTCGGAAATCCAACGTACAAGCATTAAGTAATCTGATTCAGCATGGTGGTACCTAAAGCCTTCCTGCACAAGTAACAAAAGAAGCCCGAGTGTTGTCGGACATCAGAGAACAAAACAGCTATACTTAATTATGCAGCCAGCCCGAGTGTTGGTGCCGGATTGTGCGATTATACTAATACCTTTTGTCAAGAACATTGAAAAGAGAAAAGGATGGTTGATAAAAACAATAAGACTACCAGACAAGTTCCATTCCTAACAGCTCCAAATAATTATCAAGAATATCTTTGAGGTAATTCAGAAGAGTTGGGCCAGTAGAATCTCTTGTACCTTAACTGCGGCATCAACAAGGTTTGACCGTTCGATAGGCAATTTGATCCAAACGCCCTTCTTCCCCTACAAAACACAAGTAAACAACCTTCACATCGTCAGCATCAAGGGAAACACAAGACATTTAACGAGATCGAAGAAGGGCAGGGCCTTATTTCTGTTTTCATAAAAGTATAAATTTATAAAATTTAGTTAATAACAAAGAAATTTAACTAAAACTGGTGTTTTTGTTGTTTGAAATTAATGAGGCGGTTTGCTTATTTAATTTCCAATTTTTACAAATTTCTTTTGATAAGAGTATAAATTTATAAAATTTGGCTAAATGATTAAGAAGTTTAATTAGAAGCAATGTTTTTTGTTGTTTAAAATTAACGAAATGTCTTGAGTTCAAAATGCTATGTACATGTTTATTCTTTTCAATTTTCACAGGTTTCTATTTGGTTGTTAATTTCTTTTTAAATACTAGCTAGTAGCTATGTGGGTTGCGGTTTTTAAACATTAATTCCAATTTAACTCCAACCTTTAACAAAGGGTAATGTGTAAACCAAATTTGCAAATCATATGATATGTTATCAAAAGGTTTAAAAGTTCAGATAGAAGAAGAACAAAACTCATCATCTATCTACTTGCAAACCCCGAGTTTTTTTGGTTTCCTTCTGTCGATACAAAGTAAATTAGTTTTTCCATGTTTCTAAATTAGTTTGAATTTGGATTATTTTTCTAAGTATAATTTTATCGAAGTCTTTTGTGTAAAAACAATTATTTTTTTTTTTTTAAATAAAGTTAGGCCACATTTTTTTGTGGCATGAAAAATCTTTGCACCGGTCCTGAAGAAAAGAAAAGCAACGAATACAAACCTTTTGCCTCCATTGCGATATGGAAGCTTGGAGCAAAGAGGCGAAAACCGCAGAATCAATAGGTTCGGTCACGTCCACAACAACTCCTCCATATAAATCCTCAACTGCAGCGAGCAACTCAACTTGTTCGACTTCATTTTCAGGCACGGCTTGTTGTGCAACGGAGGGTGAATTCGTTGAAACCGACATGGCTTGAATCAAGTGTGGAACTTATCTTTTGAATCTGAAGAAATAAGCGAAAGTCACACATCAACATTTATTTCGACCAACCACTACAATAAAAAAAATAAAAATAAAAAAACAAAAAACAAACTCATGCGTTTCAAATGACGAATAAGTAGTGCCTCCAATATTTGAAATTTCCATGTGCCTACGTTAACATCAATTTTTTAATTATTATTAGGATTTTATCTCAAATAGTTTTAAAATTGAGAATCGATCATTGTAATATGAAAATGGATATCGCAAATTAATACATTTCTTCCGTAACAATTCTTTAAAACTTTTAATGAAAGTACCACATTGAATTGTGACACTCATTTTCAGGGCTTCATGAATCGATTTTTAATTTTATGGACTATCTTGATGAAGTGGGTCAATTTCATAGATCTTTTGGGATAAAACCCTTACTATTATTAAGGAGGGGAAATATCCGAAACTATTACAGTAACGGTAGGAGCAGTTTCAAACTGAGATGTACGAGTAGAATTTCAATACCCCATCTACTAAAATATTAGACCATGCAATACGTTTACATAATTTAATATTGCTCGAATAAAATAACTGAAAATTTGATATTACAAACTATATTTTCCTCTACTAAAACCCATCTCCTTTTGTTTTCTTGAATAAAGCCCATTGACTAACCTTCAATCAAACAAATTCTTTAATTAAGTTTGACTTTTCAAATTGTGTATTTTTTGAATGCCTAAACTACCCCTATTAATACTTGGATGGGGTTTTTGGATCAGTTACTTGTTATATCCATTTAATTAATTTTATATATTTTACAAAATAATTCATGCCATTCATTGTATATTCAATGTATTAACTTTCAAATTGTTATAACGTGCTAATTGAAAAATAATAATACTAATTTCATAATTTGGAATAGGTAAATTAATTTCAATGTAGGCAAATTAGTATAATATTAATAAGTAGGTAAATTAGTATAATATTAATAAGTAGGTAAATTAATTTAAATGTAGGTAAATTAGTATAATATTTTATAAGTAGGTAAATTAATTTAAATGTTGGTAAATTAGTATAATATTTATATGTAGGTAATTACATGATTCAAAATGCAGGTTTATTAGTATAATATTTTATAAGTAGGTAAATTAATTTGTATGTAAGTAATTACATAATTCAAACAATATTATTTTTTCCGTACAAGATTGTCTTTCTCTTTTAAATTTGGTAAATTAATTTATATATGTTGCTAATATTTATGATACAAGAAAGGTAAAATATCCATATG
This sequence comes from Pyrus x bretschneideri, assembly GCF_019419815.1. Classification (NCBI taxonomy): domain Eukaryota; kingdom Viridiplantae; phylum Streptophyta; class Magnoliopsida; order Rosales; family Rosaceae; genus Pyrus; species Pyrus x bretschneideri. The sequence goes on from NW_025999413.1 coordinate 7,329,672, forward strand.
GATTTAATTGCTCATCATAATTAGGATGAGTAATAACATTTATTGACCAAATTAGGATTCTATGGCATAAGTTGTAATTGTATTGTAATAGTTGGTCATATATTTGTCTACATGGTAGGCTATTTGAAATTTGGGTTTTATTTGAATGTTTAAATTTAGATGGGTTTTTATTTGGAAAATAGGAGTTTCAAGGGTCTATATCTAAAGAACCCATAAAATAATGTAAAGATAAACCTGAAGCCCACCTTTGCGAAAGCCAGGCAAGGATGGTGAGGAAGGTGAAAGAGTTCCAAAGCAAGGCCTCTTTGTTAAATAATGATGATGGGCGACAACAGAAGACGCAGAAGAACCTTTGTCTGCAGAAGAAAGATATGGCAAAATCTTGGTGGTGGCTCTCAACATCTGCATCAATATATATACACGCACCCACGCACGCGTACTTAAGAATCAAAACGCGTGTCAGTTGGAGAAAGTTGATTCGTCTGTTCTGACGGTGAGAACAGATTTTATGCTTTTTCTGCGAAGAAGAAATGATAAATTTTCTCGGTTCCTTCTGGTGCTGCCTCTGCTGGGTTTTTGCGTCTTTGAACGCGTAGCCTATTGCAGTTTTGGCACGGTATTTGGTCAACGTTGCCAATTTCGAAGAGAGTAATATAATAATGGTTGGTCAGATTAGTAACACATGAAAAAGAGGCTGCATCTGCTCATTGTTTCTTCAAACTTGCGTGAATACGTGGTAAAAATACAATTGGCGTGAAACGGTTGGCATTCAAAATAAAAATCTTTATTAATTAGTATAAAATAAAACGATATTCTACATTAAAGGTATCGTCAATTTGTATTTCAGATCATTGTAATGAATTTTTTTATGTGACTTATTTCAAAAAAATTTAATGTATTTTACAATCTTATATGGATTTTGATTGATTTATGTGAATTTCTATTAGACCATCTTCAAATCTTAGAGTAAAACCTAAAATTTTTTAACCTATAAACAGTTTTTCTGCTTCAATTATTCTGGCTTAAATTTGTTAGCCCTTATTAAAGAATAAATTTACGCTAATATTTTTGATTAATTTTTAAAAAAAAAAATTATGTACACTATCCTAATATAATTTTATGAACATTTTAACCTAAAAATATTTAGATTTCGATAAATATTATAAAAAAAATCACTAAATTTTGGTGAATTTTGAGTTAAATAAATTATTTTCGCTGTTATATTTAAATTTGGGCTGTTAGATCTTTTTTATGCTGTTGGATTTGATCATATTAAATATCAGCCGTTGGATTCAATGAAATTATATATATATATATAAAACAAACAAAACAAATATAAATTTGGACGGTTGGTCCATTTGAATTGTGGCCGTTGTATCAGAAAAAGAGTCATATGGCTCATTGTTACGGCCGACAAGAGGGGGACACACCGACGTGAGTGACTGAGTGGGGTCTGGCTGGTGTTGGGCTGCCGCGTTTGGCGCCTCTGAGAGTGATTTTTGAGTGTTTGATCAAGTTCATATGTAGGCTCTACCACTAATTTTGGGCTAAATTTTTGGGGGGAATGTGAGTTTTGTTTAAGTTTTAACACTTAACCCAATTTAGAAAAAGGGTTGGAGAATTTTTTTTTGTTTTTTTTTGGGGGTGGGGGGGGGGGGGGGGCCGCAAAGGAATAGAAGGGGAAATTTAAGACCTACTCCAAAGGTTGGAGTTGGTCTTATAGATTTGTATGGATATATTTCATGAATTTCTTAGAAATTAATTATTAGTTGACTCCTATAATATAAAATGAAGAAATGAGGATAAACGTTTTTATATATTGATATACAAATATAAACCAATCAGATAGGCGTCTCCCCTTGTCGTTTGAATTGTGATTTAACTAACCAAAACAAAGCTCATAGACTCAGTAACAATTCGGTTGCAAGAGTTACCTTATATCATTCTAAGCATCTCAACAAAAGTAAGACAGATGGTTTCAACGATATATCTTAAAGATAATATAAGTATATATTTGTATCCTTTTATAGTAACTACTATTCGATTTAAAAGACGTTCAATAGGTTGTTGACTTGTAATTATAAACTCTAGTTGCATAAATAATAGTAAAAAAAAGCTCAATTGCTCCAGCCGACCATTTACAATAAGCCCTAGCCTAATTCTTCTTTCCCATTATTCTTACCAGCTAAAAACACATACCACAATTAACCAATTATCAATTTTAAACAGCTAAAAACACAGCAGTTTGTATTCATGAAAACATGCTAATCATATAAGCAAATTCATAAAATACCCAAATACTAATCAAGCCATGAATTTTTTTTAACGGTCATACTAAGGAGACTAAATTTATAGATGAAATTTAGGAAATTAAATGACATGAAAGTTGACGCTTAATTTATTACTTAAGTGTTAATAAATGTGTTCATTCTTACTAGTGACTCATCATTTAGTTTACAAATTTTGTTTAACCTAACACCATAATTAATCTATATACACATACATACCAAATTAAACCATGCTCTACATATGATATATCTATATACGCACACCACAATTAAACCATGCTCTGTAAATGGTTAATCTATATACAAATACTAATTCAACCATGAATTTGTTATATCAAAACCATGATCTAATTTGGTAGCCAAATAAAGCAGAAACTCAGTAGCACCGCTCAAGGTCTATGAGTTATTTCAGGCAAACCAATTCAACCATGACCTTTATTATATCTTGAACTTTCTTGGCAAAACCCCAATATCCCATACTCCAATCCCTCCTATCCCCTCCATTTTCCAACAATTTCCTACATTTTCTAGGCAACCAAACGGAGTTAACACCCAGCTAAACAAAAAAAAAACGACAACAAAGGTAGAGAAGTAATATACATAGCAGAATTAGGGTTGTGGGGGTTGAATTTGTGGTAGGTTTTTGGATTGGGTGGATATTTGAGAAATAAAGGAGCTTTGTATGTTGTCGTCTTCATGTTTTGAGAGATGGTTCTTCTTCCTCACCAGAGAAAGTGTTTTGGTCTTGAAATGAAATCCTAGGGTGGAGGTTGGATTGTTTAGGTGCTTGGTATTTATACCATCCACTCTCAAATCCATCAAAATTCCTCACTTATTAAAATCCTAATCGACTACTTCCGAATTTTGCTATATTTTTTAAAATCCTTTTAAATCCTAATTTGATTATACTATAATTTCAAATTCTTTTAAAATTTTAATACATTCAGATTTTAAAGTATTTTAAAATCCTATCAAATTATAATTTGACTACACCCTCATAATATACATTAAGAAGATGACAGATTTTTAAATTCAGAATGCAGTAGATTAAATAAAATGACCTTACTTACTAAGATAATCCACTATTTATGTTTGTGCCTAAAAATTGCCAAAATTTCATTTGCTTGGGTCTATCGCCAAAATTATGGCACTTTGGGAGATTTTTGTGCAATTAAGCTAAAGTTGAACCAAAATATTTTGGAAGGGCTCCAAGTTGACGCGTTGGGCTTCAAAGGAATGGACTGAGCAGTGATAAAAAAGCAAGTGCCTACTTTTATATCATTTCGGAGGATCTGGTGGGGTGCAGTCTGCATCAGGTGTCTTTACAGGTATTCCTCCATTTTAATACAAGTTCTCTTTTTAAATTGTTATTGTCATTTCAACACTAAGCACTTAAACACTTTATCTTTCCCTTTCCAATTTATATATTCTGATTGAACTCTCTATATAAGTAAAGTCGTTATCATATAAGGCAACGAAAGAATCCAAATTGAGTCACCTTTACTTAGTAATTTCTTACACGACCAATTAACACGACATATAAATGCGGAGAAAAATTTCGTACAACGCGGATCATGAAATGCATTTCGCACGCAACATTGAGATCGGATGATCTCATGTAACCGTCCCAAACAACAGCAACAAAAGCAAAAGATAGAAACTAATGCAAAAAGAGGGGGAGGGAGGTCAACACGCACAACCAATCCCCCTCCCGAATCATTGGCATATAAAAAAAGATAAAATGAATCTAGCCAAAAATAGACTCTTGCAGAAAAGAATCAAAATAATATGATGTGCTCCTTCTTGTCTATAGATCCTTGAGAATCTTTTGAAGAGTCTCGATCTCGGCCATGTCGATACTACGAATAGCCTCTCCCTTCAGTTCCAGCTCGAGCTCCTCCCTCTTATCCTCAAAAAAGGACTGGATTGCATCCGTGGGCCTGATGCCGATGCAATGGGGGTTCCGGGAGAGCTCATATTCCATAATACGCGCACATTCGTGCTTGAGTTCCCGGATAAAAATATCCCGGGATTCCGCTTCGAGCAAGCAATTATATTCCGGCTGAATTGAAGCTTGGTCCAAAGTTTCTTTTACCAACCCCTACTGCTACCCCCCCCCCCCCCCGGCGGATTTACCATGGTTTCCCCTGTTGTTTCGGATTCGCTAAATGGTTCCAATAGAACCCACACGTCAAACGAATCCTCCGTAAAAGAGGAGGGGGTTGATGGTCCAGATGGTCCGGAATCGGTAATGATTCCATTCCCAAGAATTAAGAGAGACTCGATGGAAAGAGATAAACAAGTTCCTATATACAATCTTAAAATATATAAATAGCTCAAAATTAAAAATAAGATGCATAAGCAAGGACGGGAAGCTACTCGCCCTCGGTCAGTAGAACCCTAGTGAGGGAAGAGCATCCGCTTCTCTTACTATATTAGTATTAGTAGGGCACACTACTCTAGGAACAATAGCCAGCCAACTAGTCTCTTACACTTCATTTTGTTGGATACCAGGGAAGTACTTACAGCTAGGCCTTCTTGCACTTCAAACCTTTTTTTCTTTTCTAGTGTACCTATGCATGTGAGTCCACACAAAGGTGATACACGACCGAGGGAAGCACTAATCGCGCAGGCAAATGGCTGCCGGATTTCATCCCGCAACTAGAAGAAGATCGCTTTGGGGGTTATTGTGGCGTGGCCCCCACCCAATAGGTCGAAAAACGTTGCAGTCACTTGCCCTTCTCGTTCTCATAAAAAAAAAAAGACTACCGGGTTAACACGATAACTAATCGGATCATTATCAGGTCACACGATAATAACCCCTTAATAACGGGTCCTTAACAGGTTTACACGTGAGTGATATGCGGGTAACCTGTTTCGACACGATAAGAAAAAAGTTATTTTGATGATTTTAATTTTTTAAACTACTAAAAATACTTACTATAAAATACAATAGATATAATGAATATGTTTATATTGTTTATTAATTATTATTCTATATAAATTTTAAATTTTTATTTTTATTTATTTATTTGTTTTTATAGTATATTATAGGCAAGATTGAGATTAAAAATCATAAAACACATTAAAAATAAAAATATCAGGTAATTTAAAAATACCAAACACATTAAAAAAATTATAATAATTAATTTACATGTGTGAAAAATATGAAAAAAAAAAATGCAAACGCTCGCGGTCGCATCCTCTACGCTTTGAAAATGGGTATATGATCGTTTGAATTTTTAAAACCGTACAAACTCTCATGAATAGTATTTTTAAAGGAGTTCAAAATAAACAAAATTCATAATCACTAATGCATAAGTATGAAATATGTGAAAGCATAATAAACGTTCATAATTGCATCCTCAATGCTTTACATGGTCGTTTAGATTTTTAAAACCCTCCAAATCTCATAAACAGTGTTTTTTATTTGAGTGAAAAATTAATAAAAATTATTGTAGAAGTGTGAAAAATGTAATTACTCGTAATGAAAAGTTTTACAACTTTCACGAAGGGGTCAACTTCAAAATTTAGTATGTAATACTAATTTAGTATTATGTTTTACATTTTTTTGGGTCAAATTATGTTTTTCATTTTCATTTTTATTGATTTAAAATATATTTTTCTTAACGGGTAACGGGTCGAGTCATATTATCTGATGATATTAACGGGTTGATTTCGAATCAGGTCATATTTCCCGTTTACTTTAACGGGTATTACACAACATGACATGTTAAGCTATCAAGTGTGACACAAACACGAGAAACACAACATGAATGTCAGTTCAAGTTTCAATCAATGGCACAATCTTTTAATTATAAGTTAAATAGTGCAATCTCTATCACTTAAATACTGTCTACTAACGGTAATTAGTAGTGGCACACTCTCAATCTTCAATTTCACGTTCAAGTAAATCCTGGCCTACTCCCAAGGCTCTTGACAAATTTAGGGAGTGAAAAACTTGCAAACCAGTCATTCTTCTAAAAGCTGGTTAAAAGTTGGTTAAAACTTCAAAGAATCTCAATCTCTTCTTATATGAATTCAGTTTATGATAACCTACTTAAGACGTAAAGTATGACACATTACTTTTTATTTTTAAAAGGATCACCTGATGTTAAAGTTAAGTCTACCTTTTTAGGTACCAAAAAGATTTACACAAACATTTTAATTTTTTCCATGCATCGTCGTATAAGTCGCTACCGTCATGAATCGAATCCAGAACAAAGTGAGTTTTTATTGCGTTTTCTTACTCATTCCACATGATAGTGTCATATTTGCCTCATCGAGATTATCTGATAATTTGGTGCTGAAATTGTAAATTCATTGCATCTTGCAACAAGGAAACATGAGAACATGCAAATGGTATGAGTGATAAAATACTCATCGAAATCTCAAACCCAATTTTTGTGTCATGGTTTAAACGTGTTTTGACAAGTTGCATGCACGGTCAGAGGATGGCAAAGGGTAACGACACACGAAAAAAAAAAAACATAATCGATTCAGTATATACTTTTTGGTGTAGTTTTGGTTTGGTTTATTCATAAAAGGGTTTTTATCGTAAATAGTCATTGAAATTGACTTTCATTATCAAGATGATTTCTGAAATTGAAAATCAATTGATGTAGTTTCTGAAAATTGGTGTCAATCAATGTAGTTCCTAGAAATAGGTGTCGCAGATCAATGTGGTTCTTCTGTCACAATTCTGTTAAAAATTACGTTAAGTGCTAATATGGCACATCAATAGGTCTCATAAGTCATTTTTCTCGCAAATAGTCCTTGAAATTAACTTGCGACATCAAAATGATCTCTGAAATTGACATGCAATATCAAAATGGTCCCTGAAATTGAAAAGCGATTAAGGTAGTCTTGCTAGTAAGTGTTCCAAATCAATGTAGTCATTTGCACAATTATGTCAAAAATTCTATTATGTACTAATGTGGCACATAAATGGATCATAAAGTCTAATTAAATTAAAAAAATTACAAATAGGTTTAATAATTTAATAGTTGATAAAAAGTTGTGAACTCAAAAATCTAGTCATGCAATCATCTCTAATCCCAGTCCACATTCATCTACTTATTCACTATTTATTCTCTAAAAAAATCTCAGTACACCCATCTTTACACACTTCGACACCCTTCAGTGAATTAAACCTGGATTGAGATCACCTTTGGTGATGGCTTGGCTGATTCGCAACAACTTCTGAGACGTCATCATTAACATTTAGGCAATCAACATCCTCATAACCTTAATCTTAGAGAGTTTGTTCAATGCTTCCCTGGTGGTATGGTGACTCAAAGAACGGCGAGGTCTACCTTGAGATAATGAGGTTATAACTGAGGTGCATCCATTATTGGTTGAAAACTATTTCCAAACCCCCTCTTAGGCATTGGTTAAGCTTTGTGCATTTGAGAATTCATGGAAGAGATTTCTCTTCGGAGTAAGTTCTATTATAAAAATAAAAAATAAAAAATAAATATTGTGCAAAAACATATTTAGACAACTTTTTAAATTAATTATTAAACCCACATCAGCATATAGCAATTTTTTTTACAGAATTGTGACGTAGTGATCATATTGATTTGCGACACCTATTTTTAAGGACTACATTCATCAATTTTCAATTCTAGAGACCATCTTGATAATGTGGATCAATTTTCAAAGACCATCTTGAAGGTGTGGGTCAATTTTAAGGACCATCTTGATGGTGTGAGTCAATTTCAAGGAACATTTGTGATAAAAACTTATAAATCTTGTGGAGCCTATTTATGTGTCATATCAACACTTAACGAAATTTTTAACATAATTGTGACTAAATAACGATATTGATTTGCGACATCTATTTTCAGATATTACATTGATTGATTTTTAATTTTCAAGGACCATCTTGATGATGAAAGTAAATTTCAGATACTATTTGTGATAAAAATAGTATGGAAACCAATTAATAACGGTTTAAGCAGTATAGTTTGGTTCGATTGGGTTTAATAGTAGAGAAATCAAATCACTATTAGATTGTTGCTCTAGCTAAAGTAGAAAGTCATAATTTAGAGTTTCGTTTTTCATTCCGCGTCAAAGTCAAAGAAACCCGGTGCCGGGATGGGTAGCTTTGTCTGCCTAAGTTTTTTGAGAAGAAATGCTAAAAAAAGAAAAACCCAGCACCTGCTGAGAAATTTTTATGTAAGGAGATTGGGAATTTTATGTAAGAATATTCTAAGTTTCTTGGTAATTTTTAAATAACTTCACCAAAATTACCAAGACCATAAGAAGAAAAAAAAAAAAAAAAAAAAAAACAAGATTAACAAGCACAGCCACGTGATAAACCCTTCGGATCCACCACAGCACCATTTTCAATTCAAAAGTTCAAAGCATTCAACAAAACCAAAAACATAAAAGCCAAGTGACTTTTGAGTACAGTTAACATTGCACCAATTCCAACCCGATCTCATTTCCCACGTGAAAGAGCATTTAGCACCAGCACCATTTTTAATTCAAATTTAAAGCATTTAAAAAGGAGAAATGTTGCCACTTAATATTCGTCCTCACTTATAAGTGAAAGGTTATAAATCATTAAAGACGAATTTGAATTATATTATTATTAGTTCATTATGAGGTTAAACCCACCTCATTTATTCTTAGTGTAGATAATATCGTTTATTCAAGGAAAGAAAAATGTTAAGGAGACTGTCTCAAAGTGGACTCTTTATGGACTCTCTGCCACCTTACAGTTTAATATTACTTTTCGTGTCAACATTATAAATCATTATGCAAAAAATATAAGGTGGCATAGAATTCACAGAGAGTTTTATTTTTGAGAGTCTCCTTAGCATTTCTCTTTTAATCCACTCTGCAACAAAATGAAGGATCAATAGTCAAATAATAGCTTAGTTGTTTACATTGAGAAATATGTTTTTTCTTGTATTGTATTTATAATGAAACTATCCTAACACGTTTTCAGAGTATGAATACTTTTCGTGGACAAATTTAATCTTTGTAACTTGTAATGTTTTTTTTTTTTTTTTTTTTGGAAAACTTGTAATGTTGTTTTCACAAAGATTATGAATAAAAAGTTGTAGTTTGTAGTTTATTTTTTCAATGTCATTTTGGTCTTTTTCTTTTTCTTGAGCTTTAAAATTGGGACCATTTGATATTAAAATCCTGAAGTCGCCACTTGTTGTGGGGTCATACCACATCGGATTTCAATGATCCGAACCATCTATTTTTCAAGTTACACCTTATAGATCATCCTTGCAAAATAATAGCCAAATTCAAAATATTTGAGGCATCTAATTGAGTTCAAAGAAATTGACGAACATTATGTTCTAAGAAACATTAAATTTCATCATGACAATTAAATAGGAAAATTCTCGGATTGAATTGAATTTTTGTAAGGATGATCAATGAGTCAAGACTTACAAAATAGAAAATTCGAATCGTTAAAGTTTGGTGTGGAGTGTGTCCCACAACTAATATATATATATATATATATATATATATATAAAATGAAGATCGTTGTTTATATGTTAATTGTCTCTAAACAAAACAAAATTATGTAACCAAAAGGAAATAAAAACAAATTTGGCTCAAATCAAACAAAACTCGAGACTGGAAGTTGTGGCAAGTTAGGTGGGTAATTAGGTTAAGAAATAATATATAGCAGTGATGATTGGTCTAAAAACAAAATCACAGCTCACAATTCACAAATGAAAGAGTCCAAAACCAGCAAATGGGGGGTTGTCAGTCTATCCCCACTACCCAGCACCCCAATTTTTCAAAGTCGTGTTCCGTTTGGATCTCCACAACTTCAAAACAAACATCTCAGTGTTCCAATTTCTTTCCTTATTGTGAAATGATTTGTAGCTAAAGTCGTTAAAAGCATTTGTTAATTATAGCATTCAAGATTATGTGATCGAAATGCTTCATTGAACTCAAAACCTTATTGACAAAATGAAAACTAAACGTCACGATCATTAACAACCTATCCCCTTATTCAAAATTAATTGTATTTATTCAAGGCTATAACCATGTAATTTGTACAAGAAATAATGTTGTGCGTTTTGTTACTTAGAAAGAATGCAGTGATTAGCATATATTTCGCGAAGCTAAATTTTTTTTCATAAAACATTGCCAGGTTTTGCTCAATTTTTTTTTTCGACAATTAGGTGAAATAACCATATTTTGACAATTTGTTACAAAAATAATCAATGCTTATTATGTCGCTATTATCATCATTGTATTGATATTATGTCGTCAATATATCATCGATATATAATTAATATGTTTGCGTTAAATAGTATGATTGGATATGCTCCTATATGATACAAAGTTTAATCTTTAGCAAAACAAAAAATTGATGGGATGTGCTATCCACATATCTCATTTTACTTCTCACACACCCCTGATTAATTTATGTATGTTGATCTTTTTCAATTCATTCGATCCGATGGTCGAAAATTAAAAAAATGTGTAAGAAGTAAAATAAGGTCACCCCAAAATTGAAATGACCGCATAAACATTACTCCTATCCGTTGGGACTAGGTTTCACATCATGCAAAGCAAAATCCTCACTCCTCAGATAAACTTGTGTCGGATATTTTTTTCTGTTTTTTTCTCTCTTTGGAGTGAGAGAGCAGAGCCAATCAGAAAATACCAGAGAGGGAAACTGCCACGCCATAGGAGAAGCCAAATGTTAGGAAGTCCAACACGCACCAACCAACTGAATGGCGCCAGTTGAAGGGACGAAGATCCTTATTTTCCCAGGTTTTGTCGTTAACCTCAATTCTCTCAAATGTCCCAGAACAAAAAACCAAGCACTGTGACTTAAACGCAGAGAATTGGGAACTCCGATACGCCTCGTCACTTGGACTACACCCACGCCCACGTTCTTTGTTCTTCCTTATACCTCCCAATTTCTCCTTTCCATTTCATTTTTCTAATAAATTACTGTGCTTGGTGACTGGTTTTTCTCTTCTATCAAAACCCCATCAAGTTTTTGCTCCGCAGCTGCACTTTCGTGCTCAAATTTCAACGGTTCTTAAGGGATTTGGAGTTCTGATTCTGGTTTTACTGCTTACCCAGTAAGTACTTTTTGATGCTTTTATTTGGGTTCTCTTTGGTTTGTCAGGAAAGTAACTGGTAATTAGAAAGCTCTTTGCTTTTTGTTGTTTTGGTTGAGGAGTTGACTTCAATGTATTTCTTGTGAAGCTTGAAGAACAAAGGAAATGCAAAGTATAAAGATTTCAAATGTTGTTTTTTTTAGTTCTTTCTTGCAATTTCTGACAGTGATGAGTTGATTTAATTGGTTAAAACGTGAAGAGTTTTATATGAGACTCACTTGTCCTTGTTTTCAAAGCTGTTTCAGTTTTGATTGAATTCAACTATATATCTGATGAGGTTTATTCAGTTCTCTTGCTTTAGTTACAGAGTTTACAACTATTAGCATTACCATTATCTAAGGATCTTCAGATCCAAATTTTTCTCTTGATGATTATATATGTTTGTGTTTTTCGGGTTCGGTATTCTTTTGTGCTTTGAGGAAGATCTGTATGTTGTTTTGCTTCATTGCCAAATTGGGATCTGTGCACTTTACAAATTCACAATATTGTTCATGTTTCTATTTTCATTGTGTTCTGCAGGTATCTGCATTCATAGATGGCTGCAGTACTGGCGACAAACAGATGCTATTGGCACAATGTGGAGCTGATAAATCAAGGGAAAACAGCAGATGGTCTTGGTTTCTCAAGCTCAGTTTCAGTTCATGAATCCCTTAAGTCCGGGAGACCGACAAGTACTCTACCCCGTACTGATCAGTCTCTTAAGTTTCATGTGCAAATGCGACAGGCTGATTCATCCTCAAGATTGGGAATCAATGGACGAGCTGTGAAAATGGTACCGGCTAGTGAGGTATCCCCATCCAAAAATAAGGCTGAGGTAGTGAATGGCACAAAGCAGGTTGTTAATGGAGCAAGTCTGGTTAGAAGAAATGCTAGTCCGGGCTTGGTTAAGACACAAAAACCCCGACCAACTAAAGAACTTCCCCCGATGGAGGAGCTAAAGGTTTTGCCTTCGGATGAGGGCTTCAGTTGGGCCAATGAAAATTACAATTCTTGGCAAAGGAGTGCAGATGTATGGTCATTTGTTCTGTCATTACGGGTGCGTGTCCTGTTGGACAATGCAAAATGGGCATATGTAGGAGGATTCACAGAAGATAAGCAGGTTGGTTTTGGGACTCTTCTGTAGCTACTCTTTTTCCCCTGCAACTTATCTCATTCCAGGCCAAGTCTCCCTTCAGTTTGTTGGTTTTGTGGACTAGTTTCTTTTGTTCCGTTTTAAGTTTTGTACAAACTCTCTCATTCAGAAAAACAGAAGGCGAAAGACTGCCTCATGGCTCCGGGAGCGTGTACTGCAGCTTGGCCCAACTTTTATCAAACTTGGACAATTATCTTCGACAAGATCAGATCTGTTTCCGCGTGAGTTTGTGGACGAGCTTGCCAAGTTACAGGTACGTAATATAGGCATTATCTTCTTCAACACTTATTATGTTAGTTTATAAGTAGGCTCTCAGCATTTGTGTAATAATGTTCGCGATAATTTTGCTGATTTTTCCTTATGTGATTGTTATGTAATTATACAGGATAGGGTGCCGGCCTTCTCACCAGCAAAAGCAAGAGCCTTTATTGAAACTGAACTGGGAGCTCCCATCAACATATTGTTCAAGGAGTTTGAGGACCGGCCAATTGCCGCTGCTAGCCTTGGTCAGGTGCTTAGTTCTTGACTAGTTTTCATTATACGATGTCGGGCTGCAATGTTTGAATTCTTAAAACATCAAACAACACAGAATCTGAGTTTAATTATATTAATGTCAAAAGAACATATTCATGTTCTCCTCCACATAATACCTATATGAAATTTTTATTCGAGATGATTGCACGCACTTTTCCTTGTTTGGATATTGATGAGTTGTGTCTTTAGGTCCATCGTGCTATCTTGCATAACGGAGAGAAAGTTGTTGTGAAAGTTCAAAGACCCGGTCTCAAGAAGCTTTTTGACATTGATTTAAGTAAGTACATACGTTGGATATAAAGCTAGGCTGACAAGCCTGACATGCATCTCATACTTCTTAGATGATGTTTGATATCACTACTTTGAACTTAGTAGTTTTAGTTCTATCTCTAACCTATTTCTTCTTACTGCCAGAAAATTTGAAGCTAATTGCCGAGTATTTCCAGAACAGTGAATCCCTTGGTGGTCCAACAAGAGACTGGATCGGTATTTATGAAGAATGTGCCACGTATGCAATAAGCAGTTCTTAGTTGCTGTGTTAACCATTTATTGAAATTTCATATCTACATATAATCCGAGTTCTGATGCTTCGAATTATATCTGGTCTTCATGGATTGCAGGATTTTGTATCAAGAAATTGATTATATAAATGAAGGGAAGAATGCTGACAGGTTTCGCAGGGACTTTCGTAATATAAAGTGGGTTCGAGTACCTGTATGTTTCTTGCCACAGAGCTACAACAATTAAAACTGTAGTCTTTGTACTGTCTTTCTGAGTTATATCTTGACGATGTTTCTTTCCCTTTTGTAGAATGTCTTTTGGGATTATACCGCCATGAAGGTGTTGACGTTGGAGTATGTACCAGGTTTCACTCTATACTAATGTTTTCGTTTTGTCCAGATCTTGTGTTTTTCATAAAAATCACTCAGTAGATTAATGTGGTCCGGCGTCAATTTTCTTTTGTTGGTAATCCTTGATGAGAAGTCTTTCTTCTGTTTCAGGCATTAAGATAAATCGGCTAGACATGCTAGATTCACAGGGTTTTAATCGTGCTCAAATTTCATCACGTGCTATTGAAGCATACCTGATCCAGGTCAGGAAATGCGTTCTTCTGTCAACCAGCTGACATGACTACGCTCTTCTTGACATGAATGTGATGACTATTTTGTACTGAATGGATGCATCTATTCCTTGACTGTGTCTGTTTTGTTTTGATTACCATAATTCACAGTTAACTATCTTAGCTAAGTGCTTGATTAGCTGGACTTTGCTATTCATGCAGATACTCAGAACCGGTTTCTTCCATGCTGATCCTCATCCAGGAAATCTTGCCATTGACGTGGATGAAACGCTGATCTATTATGATTTTGGTATGATGGGAGATATTAAATCTTTCACCCGGGAGAGACTGCTTGAACTTTTCTATTCTGTATATGAGAAAGATGCAAAAAAGGTGTGCTTTCTATGCCATAATCTGAAGGAAACCGATTAAAATATAAACACTAATCATCTATTATTTTTGTAGAAAGTGTATTAAGTATTCATTTTCAATTTGCTTATTAAGCATTAGGATGGCCCCAAATCATGCATTTGAATTCATTAGGAATACAAAATATATCGTCATGTCTGGCCTTGCTGCAAAGGTTTAATCTCACAAAAGCCACTCGCAGGTTATGCGATGCCTCATTGATCTTGGAGCACTTCAGCCTACCGGAGATTTGTCATCTGTATGCACCATCTCAGTACTCATTATACATTTTAAAGGGAGAAGTCACTTGAGAGAGTGATTTTCAGAAGCATTTAGTGCTCTCTGTCTTACTCTTTCTTCCCCCAATGTCTAGGTACGGAGATCCGTTCAATACTTTTTGGACAATTTGTTAAGCCAGACACCTGATCAGTCGCAGACGTTTTCTGCAATTGGGGAGGTATGCACATACTGTTTTTTACTTGTTAACTTGTCTCATTTGTGTACACGATTGCGTGCTATTAGAGAAGATGCCCAGTAGCACCATGGCTAACCAAGCTACTGGTTTTAGGCTTTTAGCTCTTATAAAAAGGGCTAGAAAAGGGGAAAACAGTGGAAACGGGTTCTTCTACCAGACAATGAGATTGACTGCAATTCAGTTACAAAACGATGTCCTGGTGATGGTTACATGTGTCACTGCGCTGATGAAGATGTCGAGTCATTTTATCTTTTCGTTCTAAATATTCTGTTTTTAATCTAAAGTTGGTGACGGGGCTTTTCTTAATCACAGGATTTATTTGCAATAGCACAAGATCAGCCATTCCGATTTCCATCCACGTTTACTTTTGTCTTAAGGGCATTCTCAACCCTGGAAGGTACAACATTAAAACTTTTAAATCTTGATTCTATATTCTCCCGAGTTAAAATGAATTTTGTTTTCGGTCCAAAGACATTATCTGATAAGCATAAGTTAATATGTGTTTCAGGTATAGGCTATATTCTCGATAAAGATTTTTCCTTCGTGAAGATTGCTGCACCTTATGCTCAGGTTAACAACTATAAGTTACTATTTTGTGCGTGACAATTTCGTGTGTTCCTTAGCAATGGTTTGGAAGTACATCGCTGATATTATACGCTATATGCAGGAGCTTTTAGATTTAAGACAGAAGCAGCGTACGGGGACACAGCTTGTAAACGATATAAGGAAACAAGCCGATGATGTACTGCAGCCTAACTCTCTTTCCTTGCTTTAGTTCCTTGTTCTTGTTTCTGTTAAGTAAATAAGATTGCTTGCTTTGATTTCTATTTCAGAAAATGGTAAAACCAAAATGTTTATCAGTATTGGCACTAAGCGTTCTTGTGTGTGTAACTTTAGGCTAGAAGCTATACCATGTCGATGCCATACAGAGTTCAGCGAATAGAGGAGTTTGTGAAAGAGCTCGAATCAGGGGATCTGAAACTGCGAGTCCGGGTACTTGAGGTATGCAATCTTAACTTTAAGTACGCTTCTTTAGCTTTCCAAACTTCCCATCCCGTTATGTATACAAACACAACTGCACAAGTTCAATTAACATGAGTAAAACTACATTTTGGCAGTCGGAAAGAGCTGCACGAAAAGCAACAATACTACAGATGGCGACGATGTATACAGTCTTGGGAGGTACCCTGGTGAACCTCGGGGTCACTTTGAGCAGTCAAGGCAGTCAAGCTTTCGCAAATGGATCATTCATCGGTGCAGGTAACTTGTTACTCAAGAAAACTTTGATATAAACACACCTTCCGGTCCATTTCGTTGCATTCATCAAAGCTTTTGACGCTTTGCAGGAATCTTCTTCACGCTGTTAGCTAGGTCTATGCAGAGGGTAAAAAAACTTGAAAAATTCGAGAAGATGATCTAATGTCTCAACCGAAAGTCTAGAAGCTCGTCTTGCCATTGCAGTATAACGTCCATCTCGTCTCTCGTTCATCCCTCTAATTCTTCACCAGCTTCATATAGGCCCTTTTTCTTTTTTATTTTATTTTATTTTATTTTATTTTATTTTATTTTTTTTATGCATACACAAGAGTTGTGTGCCTTGTATACGATACACACAAACATGAAAATAATAGTGCCTCAGAAATTTGAGCCCTGTATATATGTATAAGCAATTGGTGACTGTACAAAGAGGCGATAAATTTATTATAAATTTTTAATTTTTAATTTTTTAAATTTTAGAAATATTAAATACAAGAACTTCTTTGTAGGGATTGTCATGCAATGTGTTGACGTTTAGTTGGCCATGGTGTGTCATCCGTTGGATGCAGTAGGAAAGTATCTTTAAGATGCTAGAACATCTTAAATATACTTGAGAAATAATCATGAAGATATTATTTAATTAATAATATCTTCGAATTATCTCGTGAAATTCTTGATTGGATCTGAGGGTAATTTCTTGCTTAATTACGTTATCCTTCAATTAGGAAAGCTTCAAATATAGGATTTGGTTATTAATCCTACTTTAATACAACTTTTTTCCTGCCTGGCCATGGGCATGAGAGTTTGGAGAAGTTGTAGTCAGCAACTTAAGTCTTCTTGAAGGTTGAGTTGCGTATGGAAGGGATGTGGACCTCATTAATTTAATGAGGCATTCTCATGTCTTGCAATAAAAGTTCACATGTCAGCTCCGTGATTTTCTAAATTATTTTTGGCTCTACAATATTCTATAGCAGTTCAAATCAACAATTTAACGATTATAACATATAAGAACATCATTATGATACCGAGACATATTATTTTATTAATATGAGCGAAAAGAAGATTTTTTTTATTTTTACTTTTAAAGAATTTTATAGACAATTAAAAAATTTCATGATGCAACACTCATTGCTTGTAAAAACACAAGAGAGAAAATACACATACAAAAATATATGACGATAATTTTAAAATGTCAATATCAACTTTGACTACGATATTTTGAACTGTTGGCCACGCTCCTTAAGTTAGAGAAATCTATAGCATACAAGCGTAATGTGTGGAGTGGACCAAGTGGCATTTTGATTTTTGGCTTAGAGCAGCCATACTTTCAACAACATAAATGTGAAATTAAAAAAACAAAAAGGCAGCACATCAGTGCTGGCTGAAGTAAAAGTTGCATAAAAGGGGCAAACGACATTTGAATTATCGGAGTCAACAAGGGTTGCACAAACTATGCAATATAATTTGGTGGTCGGTGAACTTTTCCCCAATCCTTCATCATCCCCCAAATTTTGTAATGTTTAGCATTTCATATATGAGTGATGCTATTCATACACATATTTTTACTTTTCACATATTTTTTTCAAATTTTAATCGTTAAAACAAATAAATTAAAGAAGATGAATTGCAAAAAATTATCAAAAGTGTGTGGGAGGTAAAAATAAACGCGTGAATAGCATTATTCTTTCCATCAAAATACATGACAACAATGAATTATTAGCTACCCAAATTTCATTAATTTTGTCCTAAATGTGTGCGAACTATTATTTATGCAAGTAGTGGATTGTTTTAGCTCATTTTTTATAAATTCATTATGTATCGAGTTTGAACTTTCTTTTTTATCTGATTATAATTTAGAGAAAAAATATTGTTTGTGTTATATATATATATATATATATATATATATATATATATATGCAAGGATGATTTTAGTAGTGTTATTATATATATGTACTCATTTGGCCGTTGGTGGTTGACTTGACCATCCAAATTCCAAAAGTATATGTGGAAAGGTAGTGTTATTTACGTACTTATTTTTAGTTTTTATATTTCTCTCAATTTTTGATTGCCGGATCGAATGAATTGAAAAAAGATCGATAACAAAAAAGTAATAAGAATGTGTAAGAAATAAAAATAGACATGTGAATAACATTATCTATTTGCAAAGTCATCAATCATGTTCATAATAAATCATTTCACAATTCAATATTTTGTCTCTTTTAATTATAACTAACTTGATTTCTTTTTTGTTCATAAATCATAGTCCAAATTCAATTACTTATTTCGAGGTGGACATCGTTGAACGCTTGAACTCATCACTACCAAAATCAACTTCAACTCCATAATACAATTATTTCTAGTTTAGTCCAACTAAGTTAACAATGATTGCCACCAACTTAGCTTATTAATCATGCATTTTCGCTTTGCTTATTAAGCATTAGGATGGCTCGGAATCATGCATTTGAATTCATTAGGAATACCCAAAATATATCATCATGTTTTGCCTTGTTGCAATGTTTAATCTCACGAAAGCCACTCGCAGGTTATGCAACGCCTCATTGATCGTGGAGCACTTCAGCCTACCGGAGATTTGTCGTCTGTATGCACCATCCCAGTACTCATTATATATTAGAAAGGGAAAGGTCACTTGATAGGGTGATTTTCAGAAACATTTGGTGCTCTCTTTCTCTCTCTTTCTTCCCCATTCTCTAGGTACGGAGATCCGTTCAATCCTTTTTGGACAATATGTTAAGCCAGACACCAGATCAGTCGCAGACGTTTTCTGCAATTGGGGAGGTATGCATATACTGTTCTGTACAGTTCTTGTTTTGTCTCATTTCTGTACACGCAATTAAAGAAGATGCTCAGTAGCACCATGGCTAACCAAGCTACTGGTTTTAGCTCTTATAAAAAGGGCAAGAAAAAGGGGAAACCAGTAGAAACAGGTTGTACCAGACAATGAGAGTGACTGAAATTCAGTTACAAAACGATGTCCTGGTTACGTGTGTGACAGCCAGGGCCGGCCCAGAGTATTTAGGGGCCCTCTGCAAAACTTAGATGGAGGCCCTTCATTTTTTTTTAATGTTATATTAATAAGTTGTTTGATAGCAAAACATTATCACAAGGATTCGAACCCAGCACAACGGATATAAGAAAAAAGAGCTAAACCGTTAGCACTAGAACCACATATAACGTTGTCTTTTGCATCTACTCTATTTTACATGCATCTGTATACATGTAATGAAAATTTGGGGGCCCTTCTGAATCGGGGGCCCTGTGCAGTGGCACCTGTTACACACCCTCAGAGCCGGCTCTGGTTACAACGCTGATGAAGATGCCGAGTCATTTTATCTTTTCATTCTAAATATTTTGTTTTTTTATCTAAAGTTGGTGATGGGGCTTAAGTTAATATGTGTTGCAGGTATAGGCTATATTCTCGATAAAGATTTTTCCTTCGTGAAGATTGCTGCAGATTATGCTCAGGTTAACAACTTTAAGTTACTATTTTGTGCGTGACAATTTCGTGTTTTGCTTAGCAATGGTTTGGAAGTACATCGCTGATATTATACGCTATATGCAGGAGGTTTTATATTTAAGACAGAAGCAGCGTACGGGGACACAGCTTGTAAACGATATAAGGAAACAAGCCGATGATGTACTGCAGCCTAACTCTCTTTCCTTGCTTTAGTTCCTTGTTCTTGTTTCTGTTAAGCAAATAAATTTGCTTCGTTCGATATTAGTTCAGGAAAATAGTAAAACCAAAATGTTTCTCAGTATTGGGCCTATTGGCACTAAGCGTTCTTATGCATGTAACTTTAGGCTAGAAGCTATACCATGTCGATGCCATACAGAGTTCAGAGAATAGAGGAGTTTGTGAAAGAGCTCGAATCAGGGGATCTGAAACTGCGAGTCCGGGTACTTGAGGTATGCAATCTTAACTTTAAGTACGCTTCTTTAGCTGTCCAAACTTCCATCCCGTTATGTATACAAACACAACTGCACAAGTTCAATTAACATGAGTAAAACTACATTTTGGCAGTCGGAAAGAGCTGCACGAAAAGCGACAATACTACAGATGGCGACGATGTATACAGTCTTGGGAGCTACCCTGGTGAACCTCGGGGTCACTTTGAGTAGTCAAGGCAGCCAAGCTTTCGCAAATGGATCATTCATCGGTGCAGGTAACTTGTTACTCAAGAAAACTTTGATATAAACACACCTACTGGTCCATTTCGTTGCGTTCATCAAAAAGCTTTTGACACTTTGCAGGAATCTTCTTCACGCTGTTAGCTAGGTCTATGCAGAGGGTGAAAAAAACTTGATAAATTCGAGAAGATGATCTAATGTCTAAACCGAAAATCTAGAAACCCGTCTTGCCATTGCAGTATAGCGTCCATCTCGTTTCTCGTTCATCCCTCTAATTCTTCACCAGCTTCATATCGGCCGGTTTTTTTATTTTTATTTTTTTATGCATACACAAGAGTTGTATGCCTTGTATACCATACACACAAACATGAAAATAATAGTGCCTCAGAAATTTGAGCCCTGTATATGTATAAGCAATTGGTGACTGTACAAAGCGGCGATAAATTTATTATAAATTTTCAATTTTTAATTTTTTAAAATTTTAGAAATATTAAATACAAGAACTTCTTTGTAGGGATTGCCATGCAATGTGTCGACGTTTAGTTGGCTAAGGTGTGTCATCCGTTGGATGCAGTAGGTTTAAGATGTTAGAACATCTTAAATATACTTAAGAAATAATCATGAAGATATTATTTAATTAATAATTTCTTCGAATTATCTCGTGAAATTCTTGCTTAATTACGTTATTGGAAAGCTTCAAATATAGGATTTGGTTATTAATCCTATTTTTAATACAACTTTTTTCCTAGACATGGGCATGAGACTTTGGAGAAGTCATAGTCCACAACTTAAGTCTTCTTGAAGGTTGAGTTGTATATGGAACAGATGTGGGCCTCGTCAATTGAATGAGGCATTATTTTTTAAATTATTTTTTACTCCACAATATTCTATAGTGGTTCAAATCAACAATCTAAAAAATATAACATATAAGAACACCATTATAATAACGCAACATATTACATTAATAATATGAGGAAAAATAAGATTTTTTATTTTTACTTTTAAAATTTTTTATCGACAATTCAAAAATTTCATGATGCAACACTCATTGCTTGTATAAGCATAAGAGAAAAAATACACATGCAAAATATATGACGATAATTTTAAAATGTCAATATCAACTTCGACAACGGTATTTTGAACTATTGGCAACGCTCCATAAGTAATAAGTTAGAGAAATGTATAGCATACAAGCGTAATGTGTGGAGTGGACCAAGTGGCATTTTTTTTTTTGGCTTAGAGCAGCCATATTTTCAACGACATAAATGTGAAAATTTAAAAAAAAATGAAAAGGCAGCACATCAGTGCTGGCTGAAGTAAAAGTTGCAGAAAAGGGACAAACGACATTTGAATTATTGGAGTCAACAAGGGTTTGCATAAACTATGCAATATAATTTAGTGGTTGGTGAACCTTTACCCAAACTTCCATCATCCCCCAAATTTTTTAATGTTTAGCATTTCATATTAGTGTGATGCTATTCACGTATATATTTTTATTTTTCTCACATTTCTCTTAAATTTCGGTTGTTGAAACAAATAAATTAAAGAAGATGAATTGCAAAAAATTATCAAAAGTGTGTGAATAGCATTATCCTTTCTAACAAAATGCACTACAACGATGAACTATTAGCTACCCAAATTTCATTAATTTTGCCCTAAATGTGTGCTGATTATTATTTATGCAAGTAGCAGATTGTTTTAGCTTATTTTTTTTTTATATAAAATTCATTGTGTGTCGAGTTTAAATTTTTTTTTATTTTATTATAATTTAAATAAAAAGTATTGTTTGTTTATATATATATATATATATATATATATATATATATATATGCAAAGATGATGATAGTAGTCAGATATGTACTCATTTGGTGATCGGTGGTTGACTTGACCATTCAAATTCCAAGGTATGTTTGGAAGGGTATTACTATTTAGATATTTATTTTTACTTCTCAATTTTCGGTTGTCGGATCGAATGAATTGAAGAAGATCAATGATAAAAATGTAATAATAATGTGTGGGAGATAAAAATAAATATATGAATAGCACTATCCATCTGCAAAGTCAGCAATCACGTTCATAATAAATCATTTCACAATTCAATATTTTGTCTCTTTTAATTATAACTAACTTGATCTCTCTTTTGTTCATAAATCATAGTCCAAATTCAATTACTTATTTCGGGGTGGACATCGTTGAACACTTGAACTCATCACTACCAAAATCAACTTCAACTCCATAATACTATTATTTCTAGTTTAGTCCAACTAAGTTAACAATGATTACCACCTAACTTAGCTTATTAAATGATTTTTTCATCACCACACTCAAGTTGGTAAAAGTTTAGCCGCTATATACATAATACATATAGATATAGTGATACCATATCATAGCCTCGCTTTCGGTCGACAACAAGCGAGGCTAGAACGGCTTATACACCTTGTCATAACATTGAAACGAGTAATTGGGATTTCATTGCATACTCCAAATTAATCAATGCCTTTTTGCTTGATTTTGACCATCACACAAACATACTATTTTCTTTAAATTAGGTATTATTCTTTTTAAGAAATGATTTTCATACGCCTATTTTTTTTTTCTTCTGCACTCTCTTGTTTATCTTCATCACCCAATCTTCCTTTATCTTATTTTTATTTAAAATAAAAACGAAGAAACATAAATGTGCAAAGAACGAAAAAACGTGTGCAAAAATAGCTTTTTATTCTTTAAACCAAAAAATGATGCAGGAGTTGTATCCATTACAAAATATAATATTCTCCTTTAGGATTATGTAAAATTTAATCTATGCATCGTTTTTACTGGAAAAGGATCCGACGAGGATTCTTTTCCTAGGAATTCTAGGGATCCATAATCATGATTGTTCATCGTATATTGTACAATCAATTTTAATTAGGTACTATTTATATTTAATTATAAATTAAAATTTTGAAATAATTTCTGATCACACGATATACGATGAACACTCACGATCATGTGATCCTTAGAATTCCCACGAAAAGGATTCGGCAAGGATCAACTAATTAAAAATTAAAGCTTAGGTTAGTGAGCCATCTTTCTTACCAATTAATTAAAAATTAAAACCATCTGGATTTGAGGTAGTTGGTGGAAATGGATCATTTCCTCCTAATCTACCAAATTAGAAAATTCGTGTCATTAAAATTTGATTTAACAACTACAAATAGAAGTCCATTTTAAAAGTTAAAATAATTTCAATCGTTTGATCAAATTTTAATAACACAAATTCACTAATTTGATGAATTATGAGGAAAGGGTTAGGAGAAGATCCCTTTCCGTCGTGGCAGCAAAATTTAGAGCGCTCCTTAGTTGACCATTTTGTATTTCCCCAACTCACAACAAACAAAATAATAGTAATAATAATTATAGTAGGTCTCACATATACGTTCTTTGTCAAACTTGGCTCCTTAAGCGCGCACACATCTAAATGGACCACATCCCCCCATAAACAATTCATTAAAAAGCATTACTTGTCAAGCATCTATTGTTTTTCGATACAAACAATATCAAGAGTGTACAACTTAAGAATGCTATTAACCGCTAGAACTATAAATCATTTGTATTAAGCACACTTCCTTAATTATATAACCGATGGACTATGGGTCGGTTTAGTTTTTTCTTTTACTAAATGGGTTGTCAAGACTCAAGATCACCGTATAATAATATTAACATTTCTCCAACATGATAACATTATTAGTTTTTTACAATTCTTTATACAAAGATAACATTAGCAGTTTTTAGTTCTTATTATGCGCTAACGCATGTGACAATTGATATTTTTTAAAAATCCATTCAATAATTTACTTAAAATATTTTCATAATTGTTTTAAAAATTCAAGAAATAAATCAGAGAGGCATTTTTGATAGCTACACATCAAGTAAAAGACAAAAAGGAAAACAAAATAATTAAAAAAAAAAAAAAGAAAACCAATGAAAAAATTTGAAAGCTTTGAGTTTTAACCAAAAAGACAAAAATATGTTGTAAGTAAATAGTATTAGGATTAACTTTTTAGAGTAAAAATGCCTCTAACGTTAAACGTGAATAGTAACAAGAGTGTTTCGTTAAGACTTCCGATAAAAAAATGATTGAAGTGGATCTTCGTTCGTAGGGGCATTTTGGTAATTCCACATCCAACTGTATGTGCTCGTGAGCTCTCTCTCCTACTATATAATAACGGCAGCCGTGCTTTTGCATTTGCAGCAAACCAGCACCAATTCAGAGACTTGGAAGTCAGTCTTCTTCTTCCTCCCACCAACTTCCCGAACCCAGAAGGTAACAATTCGCTCTCTCTCTGGTTCTCGATTTTCTCTCTGATCTCAGCACACCATTCACTCTATACATCCGTGCGATCGTTCTTAACGCTGCTTTGTTTTTCTTAGCATTTGCATCGTTGGATTGATTAGGATCTGTGATTTAGTCGATAGTTTTGAAGAACTGTGATGATATTTTGTGCATGCTTTGTTTGTTTGCTGATGATAGATCTAGCTCTGGTCGAAAAATCACGCACTTTCTGTTTGGTTCCAGAGGAAAAAAAGAACTGGGTGGCTGGTTCTTTCTATGATTTTTCAGAATGTTTCATACTAACACTATGTTTGGAGTAGGGAAATAAACTTAGAATTTGGACAAAAGTCAGAATTTATTAGTTGACATGCATGATCCATCAATTCTCTTGTTCGGATTCATGACATAAAAATTTAGAATTTCCGCGTGGAAAAAGAACGTGGAATTTGGGTCCTCAAATTGCCAAATTTCGTCATTTCTATTTCCGTTGTTTTGGAATTCTTTAATCTTAAATTTCCTCATCCAAACACAGTATGAGGGTTTTAAAAATCGCCAAAATTTCACTCGATATATTGGAGTTTTGAGCCCTCAACGTGCAAGGGGTTGAAGCTTATATCTTCACGCCGAAGTCAGCAATTACCGGTATAATATCAGAAATGTCGTCAAAATCGTCAATGTTATTGACGAAAATTAGTTAATTACCAAAAAGTTAACCTTGACAATGACGAACTATGCTACAGTTGCAGTACTTTTTTTTAATCTATAGCCAAAACGAGGGTTTTGGTTAGTTGGATAATGGTATAGAATGCCTTATGTAAATGAATTGTGTGTGTGTGTGTGTATATATATATTAATACCCTTGTTTCAATAGCCAAAACAAATTACTTATTTTAAGTGGTACATGGAACATTTCTCTTTTACTTTCTGGAATTACCGTATGATTGTTGGGGAATTTATGAGAACAATAATGATTATATAAGTTTATGTAAAAAGAAAGAAAGAAAATAACAAGCAAAGCCGTTTGTTTCTTTTCAGTTTTCCCTCTAAATTTTGAACATTTAATGGTTTATTTCGATCCTTCATTTTGTTATGCGTGTAATTCAACATGGAAGTCTGTCATGTATTCTATTTTGTTGCTCTTTTTGATTCACTAACTGAGTACCATGTAATTATTGCAGATTTCCATTTGCTTGTAACAATGGCTCCAGTTTCTGCAGAAGCATGTTCCAATTCAATCAACCCTAGAGGTTTTTGTTTACCCTGTTTTTTTCTTTCTAAATTTATAGGATTTTGTTAATTTCGTGGCGAAGGCACTGCAGTAGAATCTATGGTGGTTGCAACAATTAATCACTGTATTTGAAAATTAGATTTATTTGGAACACTTGTTTTCAAAGTTTCAAATTTTTTTCCATGTTTATTGATCATAATGCAGATGTTTACATCGTTGGTGTTGCAAGAACACCAATGGGTGCATTTCTTGGGGCACTTTCATCTGTACCAGCCACCAAGCTTGGGTCTATAGCTATTGAGGGTGAGCAATATCTCCTACTTCCTTAAGCAGATAATGTTTCGCGTTTTTTATCTTCTACTTTTTAATATTTAGCATCGTCTGATTTTTCATATTCTCTTCTGTGAACCTGCAGCTGCTCTTAAGAGGGCAAATGTTGATCCAGCACTTGTAGAAGAAGTTTTCTTCGGCAATGTTCTCAGTGCAAACTTGGGGCAGGCTCCTGCTAGACAAGCTGCATTAGGTGCAGGAATCCCTAATTCAGTGATCTGTACCACTGTTAACAAAGTCTGCGCATCAGGGTTGAAAGGTGCAGCACCTTCCGTTTTTCTACTTTGTTTTCTCTTTCAACAATGAATTTTCATTTTCGGTAGGAAAAATGATATTAGAATAACACAACTTTGATTTCGGTTATTGCAGCTACTATGCTGGCAGCACAAAGCATCCAGTTGGGCATCAATGATGTTGTTGTGGCTGGTGGCATGGAAAGCATGTCAAATGTGCCCAAGTATCTTGCCGAAGCAAGGTTAGTTACTTCTTCCGATTCACGACTCTTTTAGACTTTAAAATGGAACTTCAACAGGCACTGATTGGATGCAAAAATAAAAATGCAGGAAAGGATCTCGACTTGGACATGATTCTCTTGTTGATGGAATGCTGAAGGATGGTCTGTGGGATGTCTATAATGATTATGGCATGGGAGTGTGCGCTGAATTATGTGCTGATCAGCATTCAGTTACAAGGGAGGACCAGGTAAAATATAACCCCTTTGGTGCATTCTAATATAATAGCACATTCACCATCATACAAGAATATTCATATATTTATTTGTGACCAACTGCAGGATAACTTTGCTGTTCAGAGCTTCGAGCGTGGTATTGCTGCCCAAGGCTGTGACGCCTTTTCATGGGAAATTGTTCCGGTAGAAGTTTCTGGAGGAAGGGGAAGACCATCCACCATTGTTGATAAAGATGAAGGTTTAGGCAAGGTAATAATAAATCATGCTTGTATCAGTCAGACACCTTAGCAAATTTATGTTTTTCTTGCACAATTTAAAATCTCCATCGGTACACCCTGCTAACATGAATGCCAATTTTTAGAGTAGATAGTTTCAATGCTTCACGGTAGAGATATCACTTTTTTATCATTTGCAGTTTGTTTAGCCAGAATTCTAATTTGTATATAGAGGAAGAAGGGGTGGGGAAGTGCAGACTACAAAGTTTAATCTACGACTTTATTTTTGCGTTAAATCCGTCGTTGCTAATTGATCGTAAAAAATGTCTCATATTATAGGAGTCTAGGATATATCTGAATCACATTCTTTGAGTTCACCCATCTCAGATGTCCTTATTCTTTGCTTTGTTATGATGTCAGTTTGACGCTGCCAAATTGCGGAAGCTCAGACCAAGTTTTAAGGAGAGTGGAGGTTCTGTGACCGCCGGAAATGCTTCTAGCATCAGGTTATTAGTTTATATATTTCTGTATTTGTTATTTAATCCCCAATATATAATAATTTAATGTTTACATTCGTTTACTTAAATGAGCACAAAAGTCATTTCCTAAGTTGTCATTGGTTTGATTTTTAATTGATGGAACCACCTTCATTTCGGTTTCACACGTCTTACAATGAAAGTGTTTCTGAAATTTGAAATTCCTTTTATCAACAGTGATGGTGCTGCAGCATTAGTTTTAGCAAGTGGGGAGAAGGTATTAAAGCTTGGGCTACAAGTGATCGCCAAGATCAGTGGATACGCTGATGCTGCTCAGGTACTGTGGAAGTTTTGGTATATCTGAACAAGATTGTAGAGCCCCTGCAGATCTTGGAAGTTGAAAGTGCATTTTTGTTTTAATTACCTTTCATACCACTATGCTTACCTGAGATAAATTGCACAGGCACCAGAACTATTTACAACAGCTCCGGCTCTTGCAATTCCAAAAGCTATTTCAAATGCTGGCTTGGAAGCTTCTCAAATTGATTTCTATGAAATTAATGAAGCCTTTGCTGTAAGCTATCACAGTTTGTCGCAATCTTTTTAAATAGGGTAGCATCTCAAGGCTGCCAATATTAATTGGAGCGATTTCATGTGTGCAGGTTGTGGCTCTTGCAAATCAGAAACTTCTTGGACTTAACCCAGTGAGTTCTCTCTCTCTCTCTCTCTCCGATTGAATGCTTAAAATGAGTCGCATTTAACTTTTTGTTGATGAAGCAGTCTCAACTCCTTCCGTGAGGCTTTTACTAGCACAGGAATTCGCATTTGTTCTTATTGCCTTAACTCATTTTCCGTTCTCATTTCAGGAAAAAGTTAATGTGCATGGTGGAGCTGTAGCATTGGGACACCCTCTTGGTTGCAGTGGAGCTCGTATCTTGGTCACTCTTTTAGGGGTACATTTCACTTCCTATTCTTTTAAAAGAAAAGAGAATATTTAAACTTTAAGAACGAACAGGCTCTGATTTACTTTTGCTACTCTCCCGCACCTCTCCTTTCTGTTCTAGCTCACCTGGAATTATTTACTATCAAACGCTATCTTTTTCTTTCAAATCCTTTATTCAGAGTGCAACGCTATTGTAGGTACTGAAGCAGAAGAACGGGAAATACGGCGCTGCTGGTATTTGCAATGGCGGCGGAGGTGCATCTGCGCTTGTTTTGGAGCTTTTGTAAGCTAGTTTCAAGTCACTAACTGGTAATTTTGGCGCGTTTCATGTCATTTTAGCGAAACTTGATGGATATCTTCTAAATGTCAGTTAGCTTATCAGTTTACCTGACTCGTGTTTCTGTCCAGAATCGCTGAGGTCGAACCTTCTTCGTGTGAGAGATGAAACCGCCACTGGCAAAGTTCCCAGTTGTGCAATTTATTCTGCTTTCGTACTTGATTTGCTTCCCCAATAAATTACAAATGTATTTAGATTTTAGAAGAAGTATATTTCCAATACAGTTCGGTTTCGCCATCTCTCTCTCTCTCTCTCTCTCTCTCTCACACACACACACGCTGTACACGTTTTGGGTTGGATGCGTGGTACTGAGCAATAATGTGGAGCTAATGGCCGGTACTAAATTGTACAAGTAATTCATAGTTTATGATATGAGAGGATGATGAGTTTATACTTTATTGTCTAATAATGATAATCAATTTATGTGTTTTGTTATACGTGAATTGGTTATACAATTATACTACAGATAATTCCAAACTATAATATTATTGCATATAATAGTTACCTCCATTTCGTTGGAATAACTCTTTTAAGTTTATCTTGCTTAAATACAAAAACAATACATATTCGTAATGAGATTAATTCTTACTTTTGACGGACCATTGTTGTGACGTAGTTGATGAATGATTAAATCATGATAGTAGTCCCGTAAACATTTGGGTAAAATCTTTAAATTTTATTTTCACAACTGTTCAGACGTTTTACTGAGGGTATACACATTACACACGATACGAGAGGGAGTCAAATTTAACAACGTGGGGAAACAGACAAAAGCTGTATGGGATGCTTAGCTGGAAGCACCACACCTTCCAATCTAATTGGTTCTTCAAACAGTAGGCCCCTCTTCGTCCCATCCTGTTCAGAGATTTTTAGCGTGCAAGAATACACTTGAATTGGTTGGAAACTTAGGAAAAAAACTTCAACTGAAAATATTTTTAAAATTATTGAAAATGTTTTTAAAGAAATTGATTTTGAATTCTGAAAATATTTTAAATGTTTTTTTTTTTTAAAACATCAGATATGTGTTTCTTACAATAAATACATCAATAATTTTTCTATGATTCATTTGAATATTTACTTAAGATTTATTTAAGAACTATTTTTTCAAAAACACTTCTAGTTATTTGAATAACACTTAAAACGAGTTTTTTGTATCAAACCGTGATTCCCCCACACTAAAAAAAATTTGTTATCAAACTCGAGTAATGCTATTCATATCATATTTTTATATCATATTTAGCATCTGATATGGACAAACACATAAAATATTACTTAAGATGATATAAAAATATAGCACAAAAACATGTTATGAATAGCATTACTCGGACGCACCTCACACACACCAGTACACAAACCCACGCCGCGCCCTCTTCTCTCTTTCTCTCTCTCTCTCTCACTTCCTTCCATTGAACCTCACCTTGAAAAAGCAAAAGACTCGTCAATTCATCACCAACTCAAATCCCTTCAGTACTCGGACCACCTCAAATCCCTGCAACCAGAGAAAATCAGTCGCCGTTTTTTGTTGTTACTCTCACAAATCTCAGAGCAGAAAGTCATGGGGGTAAGCAGATTAGTCGACTTTTTTGTCCTCTAATTCATGAATTGAATTTGTATCGGTGTATGTATACGGTTCTGTGGTTGATCCAAGACTCTTGAGTTTATGTGGAGCGATTCCTTCCTTTTTTTCAGCATGCTGGTGTTGTTGGAATTTACCATATTTTCCCCCCTCCGATGCTTTCTGCTTCCTCTTCATCCTTTTGGTTTCGAACTTTTAAGCAGAAGCTTGTTCTGTATGAATATGATGTATCTAGCTGTTGTTTGCTATCTGGGGTCACGTTTGCTTTCTGGGTTTTTATATTTTTAATTATTTATTGATAAAGTTTGTATTTTTAGCTTCTTGTTTGGTTTATACCAACCCGACTTTGAGTATTTGAGAAACAAATTGGATGTTGTATGTGTTTGTGTATGTGTGTAGATTCGGCTTCCACCGATAAGCAGCGTATCTGATTGCTTCGTTGTGTGCAAAACTTTCTCTGTGTCTGTTGTGTTGAATGGTTAAGCGTTGCAGTTTAGTGGATTGATGGGTTACTCAATGGTTTGAAACATACAATGGGTTCTTACTTGAGGGTGAACCTAGATCAATGGGTAAGGTTGTTCTGTTGCTTCATGGATGTTGCAGGTCAATACGCGAAACAGGCGCTCCGCAAGTAGGGGTGATGCGGCGAGGCTGCGTATATCTAACCTCCTCAGACCACAGAATGGTCGGAGTTTGGTGCACTTGACTGTTCTGTACTTTACTTATTTGATTTTAGTGTAAACCTATCTGATAATTTGTTGGACTTTAGAAAAAAAAGAAAATTTCTTTGTGTTCCTTTTAGGCATGTATAAAGTTGATAGCAGATATCTTACAAGATTGTCGAATTTCAAACCTCTTCTTCTTTTTGGAATACCTTCGTATTGAAGAGTAATTACAGTCATTGGCGTTTGTAAACCAACGCATGAATACATATTACTTTCTATATCATGGTGTTGTATTCTTATGCATTAGGATTAAGGTTATAGTAGTATGATTAACTTTTTTTTTTTTTTTTTTTTTTTTTTGACTGATGTGTGGGAGTAAACCTTCACCTTAATCTTAATCATCTTTGTTACTTGGATTTTGTTTACCTTCATAATTTCATGCAAGCACATCCGAAGCATTGAACTTTGCACACAATTGTGTTATATATACATCTCAATTCGGTATGCATTGTCTTTAGATGATTGATTCCCTTCATCAAAATTATGTAAACTACAGGAAAAGGGTGTACCGTTGCCAAAATTTGGTGAATGGGATGTCAATGATCCAGCATCAGCTGAGGGATTCACTGTAATCTTCAACAAGGCTAGGAATGAGAAGAAGACAGGTGGTAGACCTGACTCACCATCAAAGGAGGACCGCACATATAAGCAAGGAGCAGTTCTCGGAAAGCCCCCATCTGTAAGTTGGACTCATTGACCTTATAGTTCTTGGAAAGCCTCCATCTGTAATCTTGTATGCTTGACGCTGTTTGTGTTTACATCGTCATATATTTCCCTAGAGCTTGAATGGTGGTTGATGTTGAGAACAGCGAAGATTTAATTGAACCATAATGAGCATTTTATGCATTATACATTGGAATCCTTACATCTTCATCATCACACTACATTTGCATATAATCCTTTAATTTCAGAATTAAATTGCTCAAACTCAAACTATTAACTACCCTTTTTTCCACCCAGGAAATAGCACCCATTGATTTTATAAACGTATCTGTTTCATATTTTATCATTTCGCTTGGTAAAGCACTCATCTGGTTTTGTTAAATGATGTCCAACTAAGCTGGCACCAAAAAAGAAAAAGAAAGGGAAAAAGAAAAGAATGCTGCCAGTTGGTCTTAAGCCACCCTAATGCGATGATGAAAAAGATGGTAGCTTGAAAAGTGATACAATGATTGGATTTTTTTACGCTTTTTTCTGCTTTGATGTGTAGAAAAAATGGTTTTGCTGCTTGTGTGCGGAGTCGTGAGGAGGCACCAACCATGTCATAAATTTTACAGAAGATACTACTACGTATTTATGCCCCCCACGACGATGTATATTCCAGAAGACTGGAGCTATGTTCAGAAGCCATGATTGGTCCCGCTGGAATCTGTTTGCTGTCTATTTGAACATTGGTAGAATTTTGGGAGACGAATGATTGAAAAATGATACTGTTTTACGTTTGTGCATACTGGTGAACTATGATTGCATGCAGCTTCCTTTTCTTGAATCAATGCTTGATGCTGAGTTAATCGTGACTGTTTGTTTCCTGTTCTCGGTTCAATTTGAGTTTCTATGTCTTGTAACCACGTATTTGTGCACTGTGAAGCTTTGTATTTTCTCTTAAGAAAGTCCTTTTCCCCTCGAAATCTCCCTCTGAGTTGGGAAGTTCCAAGCTTTTACGACTCCATTCATTTGCAATTTTGAACGAAAATTGCTCCTCTCAGCAGTTCGGTGATCGATTTGGTTGTAGATGAATTCAAGATCTGTAGAATTTCCAATGGATGCACCACAAAACCATTGTGGAAGCCTCTACGGACTGATGCAACAGAACCGAATCTTACAGCTCCCTCTAAAAAAGCACCAAGGGCCTGTTTTTGGTGCTTCTAGAACGGCTAAAAGAGTGTTTTGACAACTAAAGCACTTTTGATAATGTTTGACACAAAACATAAAAAGATCTTTCTGAGAAGCAACTTCTTCAAGAAGCACTTCCAATTAGGTTTTAATAATTATTCCGGCGTGATGATTCTAATGCGAATCCCCAATAGCACACTGTTTCGATCTACACTGATTTTCAAGATCCGAGCTATCAATTATTCGGGCATCTCTCCAGAAGATGATTTTTTTTTTTTTTTTTATCCAATACTTTAGTTTGCACCCAATAGAACACGGACATGAGTCAATACCATTACTAAATGTGTTTCTAGCAAAATCGCATTTAAGCAGAAGTGTTTCCTACAAAAGCAATCCCAGACGGGCTCAAACTAACAGACGAAAAACTGCTTCAAGTACTAACAGCAAAGTGTCTTTACTAACTCCAATCAAACATGTCAGCTAAATCTACCATTATGCAAGGCAACTCAAATTGTCCAACAATAAGCAAAAATACACATCTTCAAAATATTAAAGCTGAAGCCAATGGTACATTTTCTGTTTTGTAACATTTCAGTATATAAATATTCTTTCCATTTTCTAACATTACAACCAGTAAATACCCGAAAACAAGTACGCAACTGACTAATCTAAACTCTAGAAGATCCAAGCTTGCGTTCAAACAAACGTTTCAGAAGAAAAACTTGGAGGCAGCTAGCTCCAATAAGCGCTGCCGATTCTATCAATGCCTTGTGCGTTGCTCTGCGGCTCATTCCTTCATTCACTGCACGAAAATCAAAGATTAGGGGGCCTTAGCTTCGTGTGCCCGTGTGTGACATGCAGACGCAAGTGCAAAATCATGTACTTCTTGAAGTACTATAGTTTATGCAACCTGTTCAGGATAAGAGATTAAAACTTGACAGAATAATAAATACCTATTGCTTGGCGGTCAGTCTCAGCTTCTAACCAATGTTGTTCGAATTGGATGTTATAGAGGGCTTCCTCCAACTTTTGAATCTGCTCCAGCAAGGGCGTGAAATGCTCTGCATACATTCAAATAACAATCCGTGACCATTATTCCAATATAAAGAAGACTCACCTAGAAGAAAAAAAAGGTGGCGGAACTTGAATAACAGGTAAAGTGGCCTCTCACCGTCTTTAGCATGCTGGTCATAGTATGTGAAGTGAGCAGCATGTACATCAAAGTCAACAGTTTCGTGGTAAGGAGACTTGTTCGTGAAGCAGAACTGGTGAACACCTTGCTTCTGAACCACAAACTCATACTTCTCGCTTGTCTTGCCGCGTATGTCATGAATTTGTTCACCACCAGGTCCCTTTATCTGACATCGGCAACATAGTTCAAAAGTATAAGAAAGATTTTAGAAACAGGAACCACTATCCTCATTATCGAACAAAAAGCAATGTCCTAATCGAAAAACCAATTGGGGGATGATCTTAAATTCCTAAACTAGCAATTGTGACTCAAAGTACCAAGTTACCAACAATAACAACATAATATTCCCTCTCCCGCTTTATTCATCTCTTCCTTTCTATTACAATCGATATCAGGGGAGTAGAACCGAACGGAGGACATCAATGCAGGCTAAACCATAAACGATCTCAACCGAATGAGCTACAAGCCCCGCTCTATCTCCCGGTTTACAAGGGCAACAGATAATTCTACCCTCTTAACGAATGCAATCATAAACAGAAATCCACAATCTTTATCTTCTATCAAAATTCAACTTGCCAAGGCAGAAAAAAGTAACACAAATCAGCAGAAACCATCGAACTTTCTCCACAACAAGATCAAACAGATGAAATTATGACAAATCACACAATTGGGAAAAACAAACAAATATGAAACATCATAGTATCATTCATTCATACCACGAGATCAACGCCGTCTTCGGTGTAATGCCAAGTCGAATCCACCTTGATTACCACAAAAGAGACATGGATGGTGTCTCCCATGTACTTTGCATCATGGGAGAAGCACTCTTCCCTGTCAATCACGAACCTTAACCCTAACGACCCTTCCAACTGGCACAAAACCAGAAAACCCACCAGCACCAAACTCAGCGCCACGTGTCCCCCGCACCAGAACTCCATCTTCTTCCCTGCAAACCCATCAATTTTTCAGCACACAAAGTCAAACAATCACCGAGTTTTTTTAGCCACAAATAATCGTTACCCAGATAGATATTTAGAGATGCAAAAACACACAGATCGAGAAGAACACGAAAAATTACCTCGGAAACTGCTTCTGGTTTTCGTATTTGGCAGAGGTTTCAAGTTTGGGATTATCGGATGAACTGGGATTTGCAAAGTGCCGAAGTCGAACTTAGGCTGTCGGACAACGGCAGTTCTGGTTGGACCAGCATAAAAGGACAATCAACGATGTCGTTTTGTTTTTAGTTTATGGGCTTAAGCCAGCGTGGCCAGGGTGTGATTCAATAGCTTGACCAGTTGCCAATGGGAACGCTCCACGTTGGATGATGCTTTCCAGGTGGAAATAAGCGAATTTCGCTTGCGTGTTCCGTGATATCAAAAACCCCCAAAAATCTTTTTTTTTTTATTTTTTTTTATATTTTCGTAGTATAAATTTAGTGATGGACAAAAGAGGAAGACTGGCCAGAGAGAAGCGAAGGGCTTGACGAAGATGTTTGTGAATTTCTATTTTTATTTATAGTAACATGGAGAGAGAAATTTGTTATTCAAGTAATACAAGTTGTACATGAAAAGATAATCTAAATCTCTTACGATTACTATACATAATCTTTAAGATTTAAACAATCATATTTCTAATTAAACTAGAACTGCAAAATTTATTTATTTCATTTTATTATGAATTTTATTTATTTGTTGGTAAGTTAGAGTGTTATGCTTGTCGCCCTTTTTTTCTTTTTACTTCACATTTTCCTTTTTAAATCATTTTTTTTGAGTGAATCTTTTTAAATAATTAAAACATAAAAATTGTAGGTAAGAACAATCGTAACTTTTTAACACGGTAGTACACTTTTAGTATGGCGTACCAACCCGTGTTCTAAGCACATTAAAAAATCTCTACGGATACCCGAAGCAAAAGCATCACATTGAAAACTGAATTTAGTTTCCCTAATCAAATTCAAATGTTAAGTACATCCATGTACCTTCGATGATTCAGCACAGATATCTAAACGGGGAGTTCAGAGGTGCCTCATTTGATTCCCACATTTACATTTGTGTGCGGTCTTCGTTAGCACCTACGTGCAACGTAGCCAAAAGCATTCACACGGAACTAAGCTTTAAAGTTCGTCATCTCTACAGCGGATCAGATGGCTGCAAAATCCTTCCCTCTTCAATAACTAACCTCTGGTGAAGCATACATTGATGCTTTGCAAATTGCTTAAACAAATCATTTAGCTGCTTGGCTTGCTCGTACTCTTTCGTCCCAGAAACGACAACCTTCAATTCGTTGCAAGTTCCGGTTCTGCTCTGTGCTACTCTCTGCAGAGTCAATAAGAATGGTGCTTTTAGAGGAAACTCGGTGCTTTTATACTCTAGTTGTTTTGTATTCTATCGGGTTTTGGCATGCTAAATTACTAAATTTGAACAAACACCATTTTAAGACAAGTTTGCGCGATTTATAATTATTGGAAATAGACATTTACACTATATGCCTTCCTCCCGAGGAAACGATGATGTGATCTGGATTCTCCAAAAACGCCAATAATTTGTCAAAGTTCCGTTTGCTGTGCAACAGAACAGCTCCTCGTGCATACATCTCTAACAACTTACTTGGCGAAACAAATGCTTGACATGAGATTTGAAGTTGTTGATGGATAAACTCCATAATTGTTGATGGCGATAACTCCTTCTCAAGATTGTCTATGACGATCATATGGGGCGCCCCTCCGACATCTACGTCATGTTCTCTTCGTTCAGACTCTACATACAAGATAAAGTAACCAACTGGTTTGAATTGTTTAAACATAGTCCACCAATATATGGAGAATATCCACAGCGATCAACTACTTCGACGTCAAATTTCACCGCAGAGCTTTATTTAATCACCCATTCAAACTAAAAAGGTCATAAGTTTAGGTTTACATTTATCACTGCCTTTGAAGAGTAGTTAAAGATTAAGAAAAGAACTTAAGTAAATCAGTACAAACCTTTGACATGATCCGAGGACAACCCAGAAGGCCTTGTTTACTGCAAATGAACGAACGAGCATATGAAAAAAACCCACATGAATCATCCAAACAATATACCACGAGTATCTAGTACACATGTAAAAGACAAGAGGAGCCATATACAAAGTTACTGTCAGGTAGCAAAAGCAAGGGCGGAGCTAGGAAAATTTATAGGCATGTGCTATGTTTTCTTCTTGTTCAAGATAGCCTGATTTTGCCCAAAAAAAGGGCTGACTGGCATTGAAATAGACAACTTCTGCATATAAAATTACATGCAGTTTTCTAAAAATCTGAAATTGGCCCTAGGCTGCAGCCACTCAAGGCTCCAGCCATAGTGCGGCTCCACCCTTGTACAAAAGCGTAAGATTTTCGACAAAGTTGTCGTCATCCATGGACAAGGGGATCGAAAATCCCACTACAAAACAAAGAATTGAAGAACTTCCCAAACTCTCAACCTCCCAAATCAACTCTCTTTCAATTCACTCTTGTTCAACTTACAATCTTACAATCATGCAGACTATCGGAAACTCTCCCGCGCAAATTCTCGTTTCCTCTTGCATTAATCTTGCACACTATTAAATACAACCTCACCGTCTTCATATAGAATTATGGAAAAATTACAGATAGAGTATCACATCCCAATCTGATTTCTTTATTTGTATTTCACCAGTTTCATATTGCCTTTACGAGCTCAGCAAATGGTGAGGCATATACAAACTTCAATACTTCGGAATTTTTCTGAAACTTTGTCTTGAGTTCTTCAATTTTTTCTCCAAAAGCTATCAAATTCATTTTCATCCGAGCATAGTTTTCATCAGACGCCCGACGCTTCTCACTTTTTGTTCGTCTTTCACGTTTTTTAGTAGGAGCAGCAGTTGGAGATGTTTTCTGTTTTGCTGTGTAACATTTCTCTCTCGGCGACATCTTCATAAAAATGGAACAATAATTAGCGACCTTGAATCAATGAAACTGGAATTGCATCAATGAATTAAAGAATTTAAATTGAGAATTTAAATAAATAATATGAAACTAATCATGAAGTAACTACTAAAATTGATCTCGAAAAAAATGTGAAAGAGATTTTGCAAAAAGTAGACTCCGATCAGTTTGCACAAGATATATGCAGAATTAGTTTCAACTCAAAACTTCAAAAAACAATAGAAGAAGCTAAAAGTTGGTAAGAGATCGAACTGTGACTGAACTTAAACAACTAACTCAAACAGAAATTAGATCAAACTTATTCTAACAAAAATCATATGCAGTATGCGCAGCACAATTCCAATTCAAAAGCTAAACATCATCATACATAAGTAATCTGAAACTTGCCTGATTTCGACGTTGAGGAAAGCCAGGGGGAGCGTTGCGGCCGTTGCTGGCAGCAGCAGCTTCCACAGAACTCTCGTCGTCCATGCAGGACCTGAACTCCATCGCCACCACCTTTCTATAAAAATCGGCTTTCTAAAATTCACTTGAATAACTGATGAGTGTTCTCGTTGTTAATATATAGAGTTACTTTACAACGTAAATTACACCATAATTCTTAAGGGTTGATTTTGGAATTGCGATGTTTTTAAAAAAAAAAACAGCTTATTAAAAAATATAAAGAATTGCTTTTTAGTACTACGATTTATTAATATTTATCTTTATTTATAAATTAAAAATTTTAGATTTTATTTTTGTTAAAGATAAATTTACATTAAATTATTACTAACTTATTGGGAGATTAAGCCTCCTCAGTTTGCAGCTTGTCCTTCCCAATAACCCATTTCCCATGTCTCTCTCTTTTATCTCTCACCCTCATCATTACAATTACACACACAGATTCCAGATACGTCAACTCTCTCTCTGATCGATTCCATACTCTTTTCAGCTCAATTAATACCAAATTTTCCAGTTTCTATTTTAGGATTTTAAAATTCTTCAATTATGTACTTTTATATATTATACGATGATAAATTATTAAAATTAAATATAAATAATATTTAATAAAAATTAATCACATAACATAATAATATACAATAAATAAATATAATTAAAAGAACATTGATCTTCACAAAAGAAAATCTAGAAAGATCTTCTTCCCCAAATTTGCTCTATGTTATGTGTATCCCTTTGATCGATGTCATCGTGGCCGTCACTTCAGGAATTAATTGCAGTTGGGATGGGACCCTACGAATCTCACCTCTGATCTTTTATTTGAAGAAGGAATTTTGTAACCTTGGATTTCGACTCCCTAGTGTTGTTTTATCAAAAAAATTGTCTAGTGTTGTTTTAGCTGCAAAGAACTAAGCTTTTCTATTTAATTTCGACTCCCTCGATTGCAACATACGAGAATTTTGCTATGTACTACAGCTACTGAAATTGTTTTGTGCACAAAAGAATCTCTTTCCAATTACGTTGATGACCCAATAAGTAAATACATATTATATATATTGTATGTATATTAAATATATACGATATGCGCATAATATGCTCGCGGATTTGAGTTCAATCCAAAAACTCAAAGCTCACAACTTTCTTCGAAATCAGAAAAGTCGCAATGAGTTGTGAGTTTTTGTAATATATATGTGAGTATTTTTGTCATTTCGCTTTTATACATGGTGTGCATGATTATAACAACTGGTTTGTCCTATTTAAGTCTAAAAATTAAGAAAATTCGTCATTTCTGACAATTTCCCTAAATTCTATAGTGCTTCTATACTCCGATCATTTTAACTATTAGATCTTTGATTTTTTTTTTAATTTATTTTAACAAAAAATCTGATAGGTGAAATTTGTCTCAAGATGGGTATAACCATGGGAATGAGGATTCCAAAGATCCTCAAATCGTGTATGTTCACCGTCCTTCGTGGGATCAGAAATTATTTTAAATACTTTTATTTTAAATTAAATATGAATAGTACCTAACAAAAACTAACCGATATACGATGAATGAATACAATTGAGAATTCCCGAATCCGAGGATCCTCCTGGTGACCATGGATATATGTATGCAATACCGTCTAATCGTATCAACATTTCACAACTATTATTCGAAATTCGGAACCGATGCTCCAAGCAGAACAGAAACGTTGAAAACTGACGGGCAAAATTTAGACATATGCACATTCATTTCTTACTAATCAAAATGTTAGGTACATCCTATGTATCCTAACTCTCAGCCCCATTGAAGGGCTGCATTTTCTTACATTTGCTTGTCAAAAGATGGGGTCAAAACTCAAAAAAGTCGCAACTCTCAGTCCACTGTGTAGGCAAAACCTCAAGGGTAACTTGACAACAGTTGGTATGTGTACAACACAACAAAATCTTGCTAAAAAACCTAGCCTTCGAACGCATTCACCTCGGTTTAGTCTTCTCCGCTGCGTTAAATAGCTGCCAGATCTTTCCCTCTTCGACAAGTAACTTCTGGTGAAGCCGGCGTTGCTGATTAGAATACTCACAAAATAAATCTTGCAGAAGCTTGCCTCTCATGTATTCTTCAGTTCCAGAACTGACCACTTTCAATTCGTTGCAAGTATTTGTTCTTCTACGCTCTAGTAGTTTCTGCAAAAAATTTCAGTAAGAATAGTACTTTTCAGTCGAAAATGGATGCGTTATACCAGCCGTTTCAGATTCTTTTTAGTTTTGTATGCTTCTCAACTCTTTATTGGGGACGGTGTGTTATAAAGAGAGACTGTTACGAAAATTATGTAGTTATCAATTTATTGTCTGTTTTCATGCAGATCCAAGAATAACTTCCATCGATTAGTCAAATACTCCATACAAGCAAAAGAAAAAATATTGGAACTAACCTGCGATATAAGCATGGAGTTTACGATTGAACCCCTTAGTCTGTCATGTGCTCGTCTTTTCTCAGTCATGACCCAAGGCCTGCACAGAATTAAAAAATGGCACATGCCTTAGCAAGTCAATTGAGCAAAAACCATATTAACGTTGTGA
The DNA here is from genome assembly GCF_019419815.1 of Pyrus x bretschneideri. NCBI lineage: Eukaryota > Viridiplantae > Streptophyta > Magnoliopsida > Rosales > Rosaceae > Pyrus > Pyrus x bretschneideri. The sequence goes on from NW_025999413.1 coordinate 7,370,889, forward strand.
GGTTTACACGACCACTGGACTGCAAAACCTAGCTATTAAGAAATAGATCAACAACGTATGTGAAGAGCGATATTGGAGGCTTGAAACAAAGATCTCCACCAAACCAAGAGTCTGTATTTTGGACACTCGCTTAGACCCCGAAATATAAATTGTTAGCAAATGGAATTCAAGCTAACCTATCTAATCACGAAAAAAAATTTATTCACACTAGATACCTTCCGCGTGAAGAAATAATGATGTGATCGGGACTCTCCAAAAAGTCGGATAACTTGTCAAAACTCTTTCTGCTATCCAGCAGGATGATTCCTCGTGTATACCACTCAGATGACAGACTTGGCGAAACAAATGCTTGACATGAGATTGAAAGTTGTTGATGTATAAATTCCACGATCTTTAATGGTGATAACCCCTTCTCCAGATTCTCAATGGTCATTACATAGGGAACCTCTTCTACATCCATGTCGTGCCCAGCCCCCTGAGAAGGATTGACAATCCCATCTGCCTTGGGAAAACGGAAAAAGAATAAGAAACTAATGAGTACGGGAAAATCTCTAAGCGAATCAGTACAAACCTTTCAGAGACGAGATGAGACTTAAGGGTCGCCTTGAAGTTCTTTTGTCCTACAAGTAAATAAATCCAAATAACAAGTAAGCACAAGAGAAAGCGAGTGATTGCAGAATTAGTTTGTCCACATGGACCAGACAGAAGGTTAAAAATCATTGCAAACTTGGTAATTACAAGGATTTCTAACAACTCTCAGCCGTACACAATGTCTATCTCACCACCAGAGAAGCATACATTTTTACTCTCAAACTTGCACCACTCCACTCTCATTTATTAGAAAACGACAATGGAATCTAAAAACAATCAGTGGAGAAGGCCAGAATAATATATGCTGCAATATTCACCAAACATGATACATTCTTAACACACCCTCATGCGTAGAATGACATGAGCCAAACATGCACACATGACACAACTTTACCTTACATGCGCCATGAATTAAACCAAACATGCAGACAATCAATACTAAGTGACATGATAGCTCAAGTGGTTATATCCAGCTCAAATCCAAATTGGCAATGAATAAGGTGAGAGACTATATATATTATAAGGCTGACTAATTGATTTGCCCCTGAAACTGCCATCTAGTCTCACTTTACACCATGAAACTAGTTTTGTTTCATTTTGCCCCATGAAGCTGCCATTTTCATCTCAGTTGAACCCATATTCGTCCATTATGTCAAACAAACGTTAAATTAAAAGGGGTAGTATAGACATTTTATTTTTGACATAACTCTTTGCCTCCAATCTGCCTGCTATAAAATCCCAATCCCAATTCCATTTTCAGTAACTCTAATTCAAACCCCGTCTGTCTCTCTTGCTTATTGATGAGGAGCTGTAGTTGCAACCGTTTGATTCAATAAGTGGCTTAAATTAGATTGTGAAACATAACCCATTATTTTCTTTTGCCAACAGTTGCAGCTACAACTCCACACCAATTCACAAGAGAGAGATTTAGGTTTAAATTAAAAATATTGAAAATGAAATTGGAAGTTGGAGGCAAAGAGTTGTGTCAAAACCAAAATGTCCATACTAACCCTTAATTTAAGGTCTATTTGATGGAATGGACAAAAATGGGGTGAATTGAGACTAAATTAGATGAAAACGGCAGTTTCATGGGTCAAAGTGAGACAAAACCAGTTTCAAGGGGTAAGGTGATACTAAACGGCAGTTCCAGGATAACACAACAATATTCTTATAATCTTGTACATATATTAAAAGTAACCCTTTATATAACGTTAAGAAATCTCTAATAGGAAGAGTAAGACAAAAAAAATTTCCAAATATGAATGGTGTTAAATGCACAAAACTCTACATAAGAAATTCAACCCAAATAGGAAAACATATGCACTAAATAAACTTGCCTTGTTTATACTTAGAGAAAGGCTTAACTTGTGCCTATAGTTGGGCGTACAAGTTTTTGCGTCATAAGCAACATCACGAGGAATTGTAGAAATATTAGAAAGAGTGGTTTCAATTTTCTCCCTGGCTGTTTTTAGAAAAGAGTTCAAAAGCGGATGCATTTTGTTTGTACGAGGCTGGACTCTGCAAATGGTATCGAGAGATTGTGCGGTTAAAGACCCTGCTTTTGGACCGTGTCTCCAAAAGAGGATGAAGCTGCATGAACATTCTTCCTCTCCTTTTACAAACCGATGTTCCTCATGCACCACCTAATGATACAAAATCACAATCAATAGACAATCTATCATCGGGAAATTTAGAATACTTTATGGTGCTTTTTAGAGAAGGGCCAATAATGCTTCCTTATGAAGCCAAGAAGGTTGTTTGACTATTTTTGTATGAAGCACTTATGCTCTTAAGCTTTTGCTAGATGTACTTTTATTAGGGGCTCGTTTGGAAGTTCTTTTAAATGACTAAAGCGCTTTTAGACAAAATGTTGTTGGGTTCCCAAAGCAGTTGAAGTGCTTTCTGCAAGAACCACAAGATTTTTACTAAAAATTGTTTTCAAAAACATTTTAACTAAAAGCAATTTCAATCATTTTAAAAGTGCTTCCAAACGAGCTCTAAAACACGTTGAAATTTGTATTACCATTCAACTCCTTCCTATAAAAGTAGTTGGAAGTGCTTGTTCCCCAAAAAGCGCTTCTATACCCCCACACTATTAAAGTTTCTTTGGGACTACTTAAGAGGGCTAAAAAAGCTATGTGACAACCAAAAACAGTTATAACTACATTTAGGCCTTCCACAGTAGTTTGAGGTAAAGTAGGAGTACCGAAATTGAAGGAAAGATGAGAGAAAATCGGTTACGGTGGTTTGAACATGTGAAACGAAAGCCTACTAATGCTCCAGTTAGAAGATGCGATTACGGGACAAAGGTTTAGGGCCGAAGAGGTAGAGGAAGACCTAGGAAGACTTTGAAAGACTCTAAGAAAAGACTTAGAGTATTTGGATCTAACAGAAGACGTAAACCAAACGCAATGGCGTACTAGGATTCATATAGCCGACCCCACTTAGTGGGAAAAGGCTTTGTTGTTGTTATTGTTGTACAGTAATTTGAGCGAGTGTAATACCTATATATATGAATTAAGTAACTTGAGTTTGATATCTATAATACTACTGCTACTATTACGCATTCAATATGTTAGTATCATAATAAAGAGTTTAATATATTGAACTAATAAGTGTAATATATTAAACTCATGAGTTTAATATATTGGTATCACACTCAAATTTTGGCCCACGAGTGTGATTCGTATATGAGTTTAATATATTGGTATCATACTCAAATTTCATCCCACGAGTGTGATTCCTCTATAACAACAACAAAGCCTTTTCCCATTAAGTGGGGTCGGCTATATGAATCCTAGAACGCCATTGCGCTCGGTTCTGTGTCATGTCCTCCATTAGATCCAAGTACTCCAAGTCTTTTCTTAGAGTCTCTTCCAAAGTCTTCATAGGTCTTCCTCTACCCCTTCGGCCCTAGACCTCTATCCCGTAGTCACATCTTCTAACCGGAGCGTCAGTAGGCCTTCGTTGCACATGTCCAAACCGCCATAACCGATTTTCTCTCATCTTTCCTTCAATTTCGGCTACTCCTACTTTACCTCGGATATCCTCATTCCTAATCTTATCCTTTCTCGTGTACCCACACATCCAATGAAAGCGGTCGCTCTATGGTTGAGGTCTCCATCTAATTCTCCGTTCTTTTGCAAGATAGATCCTAGGTAGCAAAAGCGGTCACTCTTTGGTACTTCCTAATCTCCGATCCTCACCCTAACTCATTTGAGCCTCCATTTGCACTGAACTTGCACTCCATATATTCTGTCTTTGATCGACTTATGCGAAGACCTTTAGATTCCAACACTTCTCTCCAAAGGTTAAGCTTCGCATTTACCCCTTCCTGAGTTTCATCTATCAACACTATGAGTTAAATATATTGGTATCAAACTCCCTTTTTCCGACCTAAACTTCTATAGTAAAAGCACTTCCAACTAATGTTTTTCTTAATAGAAGTGTTTCGTACAAAGTCAATGCCAAACATGCCCCTGGGTCAAACAACTAACGTTGTTTGTTACACCCATTAAGTGAAGCTCCAGGATCTAATTATACCAATGGTTTCCCATGGTGGACCATTATCCATCGCCGTTGATACCATTGAACTTAGACAAATTGATCTACAAACTCAATCCATCGTCAAGACCATTCAACTTCACTACTCGCAAGCGTCATAGCACCCAGAAGCCAAACTCACGCTGTTATCCATTACCGTGGCTCACCATTCTTCAAGTTAGCTTATCTACCAATCTAATGCCCACCTTAAAACCGATCTATATGCAAAATTATTGAACCAATTTTGGTGCCACAAAATCGCGGATCGCCAAAACAAGAAGTTGGTTTCGATGTTGGCGCTAATAACTTTGGGAAAAGTGACTGTTGAGGTTGTAGTGTTTTGCGAGGTGTATTGTTGGAATTCATAAACCCAATTGCTCAAAGCACTTTTGTTACCTCTAAGCGCATTAACTTTCTATGCTAGACACTCAAGCTCTTTATTTGGATGGAAGGTGTCATTTACAAATCCTTATTACATGTCTTTTGTAATACTTCCTATTAACCTTTTTGTGATGCGTCCCTCTTACATTCCTGTGTTGTGCTCATATGCTGCTTTTCTAATCCCTCGATAACATTTTTTTTTTATTCATTTCTTACTCACTTGGCCTCAATCCCTAGGAACTTTAACTCCATCATCCAAACATAGCCCAAAGGATTGTACACGACATTATATGATAAAATTGCCTGCCTAGAATATTAAAAGGAAACGAAGAAAACAAACAAACTTCAAACAACTCTTAGCATATATAATTTCAAACATACTTTTTTGTTTCTTACTCAAATTTATCTTTTTTGTTATTACACGAAACAAATCTAACCTTACAATATAAACTAAATCTTAGACTTAGGACTCTCCATCCAAATGGAGTCTTCTCTTCGCTTTTGTTTTCAGTAAATTAGAAATTGCACTCCACCAACTCTAAACCTTACCCTAAATCTTACACAAACACACTTTAACAGCTCAATTGGAGGGAAAACAATGAGTGGCTATCCACTCTTGATGCTCTAACTGTGTCTTAGTGAAATCCCTTCCCCATAATTATCACAATTTCATAAATATGAAATTAATGGTTATACACCAATATTGTCCTCAACTTAACCAACAATATCCCAAGAAGTGGGATTTCATCCTAAAAGACATCAGTGTAATTAGGAAATGAACAATTTGCACATAAATCGTAATTTGTTTTATCGGATCTCAGATGTGGGATTTCCCAACACAACCCCTCATGTGGTACCATATCTTTAGTGGGGCCAAACTGTCTAAGGCCTTGTTTGGTATCTACATAAGAATTTTTTTAGGGGTCCACACACCCTATTTTACTTCTCACACCCCTTGATAATTTCTATCTGTTGATCTTCTTCAATTCATCCAATCCGACGGTCGAAAATTAAAAAGACGTGTGAGAAGTAAAATGGGGTGTGTAGATATCACACCCCTTATTTTATTGTTAAAATTTACGGCCTCGTTGTCGTTGGGTGTCTATGACTACAATGAATAGAATAGCTCATTAGATTCAATGTACATTGAATCAGATAACTTGAAAGATTCAATGTATGTTGAATTAGATAACTAACTAACAATTTACATTAAATGTACATACGAAAAAATAGGTTTCCTTTACGAATAATCTATATTAGGACAAAATTTCAAAATTGGTATCCCTTTCTTTATTCAAGGTACATTGATTTTATGAATCATCCAATCTTATTTAATCCGACAACAACGGAGGCCTATGCATATAGATGAACAGTTTTGTAAATTTTAACTTTTTCATATTTTGGGATTACTAAGGCCACCAATGCGTGTAAACAACGTCTTTACAAAACAAGAGTAAGACGTATAATAGACATTGCCCCGACCTTCGTAAAGCGAAAAGCCTTATTAACTTGGGATCGCCCTTAGTAAATGCCTAAATGGTCATTTCATTTTCTAACATATGTCAACACAAGTAATTTCCTCTTCAACTAAGGTCAATAAAACAATTTTCCTCTCCCAATTAAGGTCAATAGTAATTACTGATTTCTCTTCAATGACCAAAATTTAAGCATTTCCATCATTGAAAATATTTTGCGACTTTAAACAAATTACTAAAGAATATGGCACCAAACAAATTTCCCACTAAAGAAATGGCGAGAAATAGTGAGGGGAAAGCGAGAGACAAAGAAAACTGACCTTTTTGACAACGGCGTCGTAGAAGCGGCGATCACCGCGGCGAATGGAGTGAGAGGCACAGACGAGCATGCCCTTCACCACCTGAGAGCAATCCGTGTCCTGTACTTGTACGGACAACGGCCTGAACCTCCGGCTGAACTCGTCGATGTCGTTGAACGAACTCAACTCGCTCACTTCATAAAGCTCGTCATGGTCGTCGCCGAAGCCGACGAACTTCACTCTCAGTCGATCACAGCCGTCGTTCGCTATCAGGACGTCGTACCAGGCGTCGTCCAAGCCAGACCTGAACTCCACCGCCATCCCAACTCCACCCACCGCCGTACACCTCCAAATTTTAAACGATTTGTAATCTAGTTCCCAATGATTATCGTTTCCCATCCTTCATGATTATCTTGATTGAAATGCCACTCCACCAACTTTGTAAGGAGTTTTTGGAAAATTAACTGTGTAAGGAGATCTAGATTCAAGAGAATGCAAAAAGACGAAAAAGGAGTCCTATTTTTTAATGTGATACATGCATCTTAATGAGTCGTGTCTTATAATACCTGTTAAAATAAACGGATAATATTGCACGACCCGTTATTAATGAGTAATATGACCTATTAAAGAGAATATATTTTACTTCTACAAATAATCAAATAAAAAACGTAATACTAAATTACTATATACGTACTACGTTGTCACATTAATATTACTTTAAAACATAAAAGCATATTTTTTTTTTTCAAGTATTACATATCCCAAAATACGAAAAACATTAATACATTACTACAAAATATCAAATGTTCAAGAATATGTAAAATATAGAGAAATTAAATCCTATGGTATTGTTGCAGTAAGTTTCTTTTCATTAATGTAAAAGTGTGAAAAATAAAAATATACGAACGCTAGTAATGACATTGGAACATGATATCAACAATCCGAATAGTTCATTTTTCTGCCTACGCTAAAATATCATGTTTTTAAAAAAAAAAAATTTGAAAAACATAATCAACTATTAAATATAAATCTAGGGTTTACGGATTATAGTGTTGAATTTTGGAGTTGACCCTTTTACGAAAGTTGTAAAACTTGTCATTACGAGCGATTGTATTTTTTTTTTTTTTACAATTTTTCACACTTCTACATTAATTATTATGAATTTTTATTAATTTTGCACTTAACACAAAAACACTATTCATGAGGGTTTGGAGAGTATAAACAACGATGTAACCATCGCCTAAACGTAAATAATACAATCATGAGTGTTTATATATTCTTTTCACATTTTTCACACTTGTACATTAATTATTATAAATTATTATTTGTTTTGAACTCTCCCAAAAACACTATTCATGAGGTTTGGTAGAATTTTAAAAATTCAAACGACGATGTACTCATTGCCAAAACGTAGATGATGTGAACAAGCATGTGCATATTTTTTTCATATTTTTCACACTTGTAAATTTATTATCATGAATTTTTTTATATGTTTTGGTATTTTGAAATTGCTTTGGTATTTTCAATGTGCTTTAATTTTATTTTTTTTCTTAAAGGGTTGAAACTAAGGGTGGGCACGGGCTGGGCCAGGTCCAAATGTAGAGGGATCGGACCGGACCTGCTTAAAAAGGAAACGGGACGGGGCAGGCCAGGTGTTGCAAATCTAATCACTGGAACCGGACCTAACCCGGGCCGGTTCAGGACAGGTCCACGGGTTTTTTTTTTCTCCTTCCAGTTTTGATCGCCTCCTAGACTCACTTTCAGAAAACAACTAATATTAAGGTTTAATTTGCAGGCAGCTACTTTGAAAATTGTAGAGCAGTATGTTGATTCCTTTGGTAATATCGCTAGCCTAGATCCTTCGCTTGTTCCACCATGTTCGAAACCTCTGGATCAAGCTCTCATCAAGCGATCTCCGATTAGGGAGAGAGCTGGGTTTATGGCGGGTGAGCTGGGTATATGTCTGGTTATGCTTTGTCAAGGTTGGAGAAGACGAGAGGAAGAAAGGGGTTAAGCTGGGTTTAAGGCGAGTGAGATGGGAGAGAGAGGGGGGAGGAAATCGAGAGAGATAGAGAGAGGAGACTCGAAGTGGAGTCAAGACAGAAAGATAGGGTGAGGGGCGGGTTAAGTGAGCTAGATCTGAGAATAAGTAAGAGAAGGTAATAGAAAATAGAGGCCCAGAGGGTAGAGATTTAATCAGTAGGAATGAACAGAGGGGACCCGTTTTCTCTAATTTTTAGAACCGGCCCGTCTTGTTATTTACCAAGAACCAGCCCGGCCCACCTTGATTTGTATTTATAATTTTTGGACCTTCCCCGTACCCGCCCCAAACTACAAGGATCCACCTTGACCCATGGGTCTAGGACCCGTTTGCCTACCCCTAGTTGAAACAGATTACTTGTAGGTAAGCTTCTTAATGCGTGACTGTTAACAACCCGACTAATTAATGTGTTGACTCGAAATCCTGTTATTTTTGTGTCGGGTTATCAGGTCATGCAAGAAATTGTCATGATCTATAAAACTAGGAGAATAGAAGAACTTAATAAAATCACTTAATACTACAATCTAATGATATTCATCTTTACTTGTAAGTAACGAGTTTGATACCAATTCATTGTATAAGAAAAACTTAAAAAAGTAAAAAAATAAGTGCGTTCTTTAAATTGAAATAAAATCAAAAAAAGAAGTTAAGTCGGATCTTAAAATTATACACATTAGAATTGAAGTTAGAAAAAGGAAAAACAATTACTTGTTAGAAATCATGGGCAAACTTAAACATATAAATCAAGTTAGGAAATTACCTAACAGGATCAGATGATATAAAAACGTTCCTTTGGTCCGCCTACACAAGTCCTAGGGTTTGAGTCTAAACCCTAGATTGAGCATGAAGGATATGATGGCTAAGGTAAAGTTATATTAGACCTATTTTCGATTGTTTATACTCTTGCATTCGCAACAATCTCCTAATGAACTCTTTATATAGTGTTTATTTGAGGAATTTAGGAGAATTATGGGCCAACTTGCTTATCAAGTTTAAGCCCAATTCCCAATTTGAATGGATTACCATAAGATCAATTATATTTAATTAATTTTATAATCTAAAATCCTCATATATTATCTTTTTTTGGTGAAAAAGAAAAGTGGTGATATACTCATCCTATTATCTTATCTTCTCACCCCACATTTTAGTAAAAATGTTAATGGCATGTTTATCCTTTTATAAAAAGACTTTTAAACCCTTATTTATTTTATTATAGCTCAAAAAAAAATAAAAATAAAAACCTAGAAAATGAACCTAGCTACCATTTCCCCTGTCCCCACCCCGTTTCTCTCTCTCCTCACCACCGTCTCTCCATCTCTCCCTCAAACTGGGAAAACTAAAAAATCTCCCTCCTCATCACCCACCACCACTCCATAACCCAGCACCCACCCCACTGTTGTCCAACTATGTTCCATCAAAATTGCATTTCAACCATCGCTGACAAAGAAAGGGGGTCCTTGTCCTTTCTCTCCCCCGTGCTTCTCTCTCTTCTTCCCCTACCGTTTCTCTCTTCCTCCCTTCCCGTTTCTCTCTCTACTTCCCTCTCCCGTTTTTCTCTCTTCCCAAAGGAGATGCCACCAAGCATGTGTCAAAGGTTTTGGTTGACAAAGAGAGGGGGTGGTGCGGCTAGGGTGATGACATTTTGATAAATTACAATAGAATGAGTTTAGATATAAATTAAAGGAAATTTTAGGAATAATAGTGGGTGAAGAAATAACATTTTAATTTTTTAACCATTTATAGTGGGTCAAATTATAAGGTGGATAGGAAAATAAAACAATAGGATGGGTCTAGTAGCACTCAAAAAAAAATCCTAGCCACTAAGGAGAAGAGGTAGAGCGCCTTTGCATCCTCCATCTGCTTTTCCTCATTCTATTTTTTCCTTCTCATTTGTATCTTTCTTCGGATGAATAACATCCCCTTGTGGTGATTTCTCATTTGGTGGTTTCTCTTGTCATGATTTCATCTAGCTAAGCCATGCTCGGATTTAAGTTCCCCATCAAACACTTCGTAACTACAAAAGGAATCCGTACAAAAACATTCGAAGAATCCTTAGAAAACCTTCACAAATATATTTCTCGGTCTTCGGGTGGTCCCAGTGTGCATCCGTCTCTGTGTAGGATACAAGTTTCGTTTCATATACGAACATAACACAATTATTATCAAAAATATATATAATCGTAAAATACATGTATCTCAAATTTATTTGTTCATGCTACAAACCCTAATTAAAATTGACACAAAACTGGCTAATTTCCTACATAAAGAGCAAAGGAAAGACCATTTCATATTCCAACTCCATTTTTTGGGGAAACTAAAGTCTCTATTTCGAATTTATGACTCTCATGAACAATCTTATGTGTCTTTTCCTGTGGATTGTATAATAGCAAGCCGTAGTTGCCTCCGATCAGATAGAAGCTCAACAAAACTTGCCCATTCTCCAAAATGCATACAGGCTCAATATAACTTAAGGCACTTTCACGTAAACTCCATCCTGAAGTAGGGATGATGAATTTAGTCCAAGATTCCGCAAAGCCGTACTCCTTCATCACCCAAATTGTAATCGCAGGATGGACGGGATTTGTGTTATAACTAACAAACAGAGAATTATTTCGTATGTCCGTCCCAATTGTCACGGAGGTATTTTCATGGGCAAGTTCGGGCAGTGGCACCGTATTTCGTTGAAACTTCTCCTGCACTAAATCGAAAGCGATGATTCTTGCAAGCTTTGGTTGCCGCCAATGTATAGCTCCATTTAAGAAGCATCCGATCCCATCCAAGTCCACATACTTGAGGTTTTCAGTGGTTTTCCATGACCCCTTTTTAGTGAAAAGACAGCGATTGTGGTGGTAGTAAGCGCACCTGTTGCTGTTTTACAGTCGATTCTCATTACGACCTTGTAATCGTGAGTGGTGGAATCATAACCGAATCCTTCGAACAATTGACCACTCGAAGGAAAAGAAGTTGGTAATAGTGGTAACCTGTTGACGTCTCCGGTGCTAGGGTTGTATAAGAACAAGGAGTCGTAGGTCTGTTGATGTAAACATATCAAGCCGTTGCAAGAACCCACAACTGTTGTGCCATCCAGCCGTTTTGGTAAACGAAGCTCTGTGCTTGCAACACAACTACCATCATCCTAATCCTTCGTGTCGAATAATAATAGTTCTTTGTAGTCTATGGATTCCGGAGGTCTGATTGAAGAAAGAAGTCTGAATCTGTTCTGCGCGGGTACAATGCTTCATAACAAAATAATAATCAGAGATTAAAGCCCGCCATGACTTGCACACACACCGGAATCTTATTAGAGATTTGACTGGAAGCCTTGACAGTATCTCAATAACAATGTCATCATCGTACTCATCGGTAAGAGGCCGTAGAAGCAGTTGCTGCCGCCGGCATGGGAGGTCCTTCGCCAGGTTAAGTTTCCTAGTTATAATTCGCGAAGCCAGAGCACCATGTATACAGCTTTGTTAAAGGCGGTTTCTTTTATGAAGAAAAAATTGAAGCTTTACTTGGTACGCAAGTCAATATATATAATTGACCAAATAAATTATTGTCAAAATTTTAATTCATCAGCTTGATAATAAAATACGGATTGAATTTATTCTGGGATAGAAATATTAATCCAAATAAAACAAAAGGAAATCAAATTTAATCCTAATATAATAGGAAATTGATGATCCAAATCCTTATAAAAGTAGGAACTTAAGAACTAAAACCTCGATCAATATATATATAGGGAAATTAACACTCCTAAAATCTCGTTTGGCACTCCAAACTTTCTATAATTAGAAAGAAAAATAAATTTGTGTGGAGTGTAAAATGAGATTTTTGGAGTGCTAATAACAGTTCCCTATATATAGAGAGAGAGAGAGAGAGAGAGAGAGAGTAACATCCTTGAATTTAATGTGGCGTCCACTCCTATCCTCGTCACCAACACCATTGCACCAACACCTTTATGGCGAATTTTGACTAAGTTACACAATACATCATCTAATAACTTGAGAAGCAAGCAAGCTGAATTCCATCCTTAGCAACGACCCCAAGAGCAGACCTGTCAGGAGCATTATTGTTAATTAACTGCAGAAATTGCATGAGTGGAATCATTTTTACTACCATCTTCTCTTCTGCGTGCCAATAACTAATGCAAGCTTTAAGCCTTCAGAGTATGAGCAGCAGAAGAAATCCCGCCATGCGCGCCTGTAACTACTCCGACTCGTTAGATACAGTACAAATTGATTGAAAGGATGAATGGACAAATCTCAATTGATGAACGTATCAAAATATCCTTATTGGGGTCGTGATCAATTTAAATTGAAATTACAAAATCTCCTTGAAGAAAAAAAGAAAAACGCAGTTGAGGCATGCAACTGATTCCAGTCGTTGATGTTTGTCATGCAGCAATGAAAAGAATCGCATCGGCACCTTTGGTTCTAGCATACATGCAAGATTTGTCAAGCGTCAACCATACATTCCATGCACAACGGAGGCCGTCGGTCATGTTTTGGGTGGACAATTGAAGACCAAACCCTTGTAACAGGTTATATATAAAGGCTTTACTGCAAATTTGCCCCCTAAACCCTTGGGTTGTTTAACTTTGGCCCTTCAATTAGTTTTCATCCAAAATTGCTCCAGATACTTTTAAAAATAAAGATTTAAACCGATTTATACTCTTTTATTTTTACCAATTATCTTCCTGAACTTTTGAAAATCCAATTCCCGCCTCAACATTAGGACTTTTAAATTGTCCGTCCATATTTATCACATGGACAACATGCGAGTCACTTATTTAAGAGGGTAAAATGAAGTTTCACCTCCACTAAAGCCCACACTGGCGATTCTATTCTACTCTCTCCAAGTTGTGGTGGTATAATATCGACCTTGGAGCGACTCATCTAAGTGCCAAAAAATGATGTTTTCACCCCCTTATGTGGCTCACGTATTGTCCATGTGACAAATATGGGTGAAATTTTCGATCTAATGTCAAGTAAGTGGGGAGATAATTAACTATATCTCAAAGTGCAGGAATAATTGATTGAAATTAAAGTTCACGGTAGGAATTAACAATGACATACAAGTTTAAGTGATAAATCAATGAAAACCTCAAATTATTGTATCTAATTAGGACAATAGTAGTGTTTGAAATACAATTTACGCAAGTACTAAACCTAAGTAGTGTGCAAGACGGTCGGGTCTTTGACTTTGCTATGTGAGTAGTTCTGTCAACTTTTGTATCGTGTCCTATATATGTTACCTCATTCCGTCAATTTTATTAGAAAAATCGTTACCTTAGTTAACGTAGGACTGGCGTTTTGCTCAAAACTTGGCATCTTTGTTTGGCTATAGTTCCACAACAAAGTTAACAATTTTCCCGGACAACTTGACGGAATAGGGCAGCATAAGACACAAAATGAAAGCACAACGAGCATAGTCACACAGTTGCAAGTTCAGGAAAAGTGAGATTCTCGTCAACGCACGAACGAAAAACACTGCATTACAAAACTCACCATCCCAATTGACAAGCAGTTGAGGCATCCAAACTTATTCAACTTCACTCATTGATACACAAGTACAATTATCACACGTCCAACTTAAGTCTGTGTTTGAACCTTCTGTGGTCAACCAAGTTTGTGTTCGAACAAGCGGGCTCTAATCTCCCTAAACTGACTTATAAGGAAATGTCTTTACCAAAAAGTTCAGCTATTCCCTTCTGAGGGTCATTCTGTTTCACAATTGACTCTCCTACCAAAACCGCTTTAACACCAGCTTCTTGTACATAGGCAATGTCATCTGGTGTAAACAGTCCAGATTCTCCTACCACAATGATGTCTCTCTGACGGATCAATTCGCCACGCTCTCCTTCAAGAAGCTTCTTTGTGTTACTAGTATCAACCTCAAATGTTTCTGCAGTCAAAGCAAATATAAGGTTATCATATTACAATTAAAGTTTACACGCAACACACGGCCCAATAACTGACAGATAGAAAACATGAACATGGGCAGGTTTAACGCTCATCCCCTTCCATGTATAGCTTGACAACCTGTCTAATTCACCCCATCAACATCCCTCTTAAAAAGAAATTAATAATTGATATAAGAAGACCGAACTACTAATTATGCTGCCTAAACCACAAACAGTTATTATGCCTATACTAATGCATGTTAGGGGGCAAAGGGAAAAGTGTTTTGAGGATCCTATCACAAATTCAAACAGGTAGTACATTATTGAAGGCTTTTGAAAAGTTCTCACATATTACTCCAAAATACTAGTTGACGGTTGATTGTCTTTCATAAAAATATGAGATAAAGATGAAATGATCAGCAAACAGCCATATTGTATATGACAAGGAAACAGAAGTTTCATAGCATAAGCCAATTCATAGAGCTTAGGAAATTTTACCAAGATTGCGGTTGTTGATGCCAATTAACTCAACCCCCTCAATGCCAAGAACACGGTCCATTTCCCTCTCATCATGCACCTGTAACAATGTAACACACGAGATGTTTTGGGATTACATTTCAATGGATATGGTTTTTTTTTCTTTTTGATAAAAGGATACACACACAAACAAACAAACACAAAAGGATATGTTGTAACTGATGGATAACTCTGTATCCAAAAGCAGCCCAAAATAGGCCAGACATTCAAGAATAGTAAACTCACTTAGACAAGGGCGGATTTTCCCAGTTGAAACCCCACAAAAGTTCCAACATACAAACAGAAGTATAAAAAACTAATAATGGAGAAAGAAGTGCATCTCAAACCTCAACAAGTGTTGCCATGCCAAGCATCTTGCAGATCTTTGTCATGTATTTGATGTCAAGGTCAGGCAAAACAGCAGCAATCAAAAGAATCGCATCTGCACCTTTGGTTCGAGCATAGTAGATTTGCCAAGCCTCGATGATAAATTCTTTGCACAACAGAGGGCACTGCATATTTTGCTAGTGTTAGAATAAATTATACGCAAAGTACACCCTAGCATGTGCAGAATACAACAAAAAGAGGAACACTGCTTACGAACAAACCTTAACTCCAGCATTTCTTATCGCCACCATATTTTCATAGCTTCCCTAATTGATTAAGCAAAAAGCAAGTGAGATACAGCTAATAGGTTTGCTTTTAATATCCTAATAAGTTTGCTTTCAATATCGATGACTTTTAAGAAAGATCGAATTGATTTGCTCACCTGAAAATACTTTTCATCTGCCAAAACACTAAGACAAGCAGCTCCCCCTTTTTCATAAGCTTGTGCAATTTCAACCTATCATGACAAATCATTTGAAGAATAAGAACTAGTGAGAAGGTTGGGGGAGAAAAACATTTTCTCACACAAAAACGAGGGAGGGCCACTCATGTTTTCTTTTCCCGAAAGTTATATAGTTATATCAGAAATGAGACAACGTCACAATGCGCACACACATACAATGCTTTTGTTCCAAACCAACCTCGTGAAAGTCATTAGAATATGAGGATAACGAATACATTCTGATCAGCATTATAGAACGAGGTTCCAAAAATAGAAAATGAGCTTCCTCTATTCCGATGAGCATGAACTCGTCAGTTTAGCATACAGAATCTGGTACCACCACATCAGGAATAGAAACAAACTCCCAAATACAGGAATAAGGATTGAAAAGATGCAGACTTACAGGATCAAAATTTTCCCTCAAAACTCCTCTACTTGGGGAAGCCTTCTTCACTTCAGCAATCAAACCGGGCAGACCAGTTCGTGAATGCGCCGCCCTCAGAGCTCCAACAAAATCCCTCACCGGCGGAGCATTGTCAAGATCTTTCTTCAATGAATACAGAGGTTGCCTCTGCTTCAACTGAATCAATATCATTAGCAGTAATCAAAATTAGCAACTCAACATATGCAAAATTAGACCAAATTTTTTGATTTTTCGAGCAACCAAATTCACGAAAACGCAAAGCGGACGACTTTACCTGAGCAACTTGAGTGTCCTTGTGCCATATGATTTCCTCCAGAATATTCCGTGGAGTGTTGCCCTCGTTCTGCAACCGGAACTCGAAAGGTCCCACATAGTGCTGAGGGGGTCCTGTGGGAGGCCTCCTCCTGATTCTAATTCCCTGACTCGCAGCCACCTCATTGTGGTACATACCCACCTCCCATTCCTTGATTTTCAGCTCAACTTTCTCCGGCTCCTGTTCACCTTCCACCGCAACCGCCGACAGCGCAGTGCCCTTAGACTCCATCTAATAAAAAACAAACAATTACCCAGAATTTCAAACACCATTTCAATGCAGTTTAAAGTAAAATCCAGCAAAAAGTAGAAGAGAATTAAGAAATCTAAAGAACTTAGAACCTGCTGAGCTCGAACAAAGGAAAAAGACGACGAAGGAAGAGAGAGCCACTTTGCTCTACGAGCGTCGAAAGCGGAGGCGGAAATGGGGTTTCTGGGGCGGGAAGAGAGAGAAGCAACAGCCCGGAAGGAAGCCAAGCCCTCCATTGTTGGATCGCATGGGGATTTGCTGAGCAAAAACGAAAGGGGATGTCATTGAGTCCTGGTCTGTGGGCTAGGGCTGGGGAAAGTCAAACTACCTGAGAAGTCAGAATTACTAGAAAAGAAAGCACAGTTTTACGGTTTATTAAGCAACGAATTATATTTAGTAGGATATTTAAGTCGACAAATTAAAAAGAAAAAAAAAGTTAAAAATATAGTAGTGAGGTTTACAATATTGTCAAAATAGGATTCTATACTCAAGAATCTCAACAGAAAGTCTCATCTTAATTTTCAAAATTTTACAGTGAGGTGAAGATGAAAAATAATAGATTGAACGGTGATTTATGTATGAATTTGTAAAACTGACTGAAAAACCGTAAATGTAATCCACGTTTTTTTTTTTTGTAAAAATTGCTAATTTTTTATTTTCTCAAAATATTTTCTATGAGCATTAAGGAAATCTTTATAATATATTTGGAAGCGGATTTATGATTTATTGAGCAACATATATATTTAGTGGAATATTTAAACCGAAAAGTAAAAAAAATAAGTGAAAAATATAGAGATGTTTAAATATATATTTAGTGTGTCTGTGTGTGTATATATATATATATTTTTTTTTTTAATTAGAGATGGTTTTATTAATACGTATTCATGTTTGGATAAAAGAAAAGTTAACCAAAAAAAAAGTTCAAATATCTTTAAATTTAGGTTTTAAATACTTGATTACAAGTATTTAAATATGAACTATAATAGATTTTGCACAGAAAAGTATATTTTGAAGAACATGAATATGATAATTTATTGAGCAACAAATGTATATTTAATAGAATATTTAAGCCAAAAACTAAAAAAATAAGTGAAAAATATAGTAGTGAGGACCAAAACATTGTCAAATGAGGTTCTACACTCAATAATCTCACCTTAATTTTCAAAACTTCACAGTGAGGCAAAGGTGAAAAACAATAGATTGAATGGTGATTTATCTACGAATTTGCAAACCGACCGAAAACCATGAGTGTTGATCCATCTTTTTTTTCGAAATATTGTTCATGAGCATTAAGGAAATCTTTATAATGTATTTGGAAGCGAATTTATGATTTATTGAGCAACAAGTGTATATTTAGTAGAATATTTAAGCTGAAAAGTAAAATAAAAAGTGAAAAATATAGAGATGTTAAAATGTATATTTAGTGTTTTTAAAAAAAAAAAATTAGAGATGATAAAATCACCTGTGAGTAAGGCTTAAACAAAAAAAATAACAAAATTTTGTTTTGTTAAATTGCCTTTTACCCTATTTTGGTTAACAAAGATAGTTTTATTAATATGTATAGTTTAGATTTAGATAAAAGAAAAACTAACAAAAAAAAAAAGGTTAAAATATCTTTAAATTTAAATTTTAAATCGTTAATTACAAATGTTTGCACGGAAAAATATATTTTAAAGAATATGAATATGATAGTTTGATGTAGTGGTAAGAGAAATAAAACAAAAATATACAAGCTATCATATTCATGTTCTTCAAAATATATGATAGTTTGTTAAATAGCTTTCACCTTCAATAATTTGAATCATTTTTGTATATTTTTGTTTTATTTCTCTTCCCACCACTGCAAACTATCATATTCATGGTCATCAAAATATATTTTTTCATGCGTGGAGCCCTGACTAGTTTTCTTAGCACCGGGAGTTCGCCTCGTTCTGCAACAGCACATCATACTTGCTTGAAGCTCTTCTCACTGTAAGAACTTCCGAAATCCGTTGAAGATAGCTTATAGTTCACCACTTCCTTATGTCCCTCAGTCTCCTTCTCAGGATCTGAAACCAGTCACAGCTTCGTATCAGCAACACAAAATAAGGCAGATTTGCTATAAAGCACAAAACAACAGTTTTGCATAACCCTCACGGAATACGTGCAATCTCACCCGAAACTTTCATTGTTTAACTTCCCGCGTTCATAATCTCAACTCATTACTCATCCACAATTTTCAGTTGTTCTGTTTTGAAAATCTCCGGTGATCGCAACTTTTTCAGCCATTTATAGAAAGCAAAAGATGTAATTTTCTTACGTGTTGGGCACGAAATAGGATTCTCCGCTCACTAGTACTCAAGTCTACCGCTAGCTGCTTCAGAAACAACCTTCGGTTTAGTTGCTTTGGAGACGCCACATCCAAATCCATGGATCCACTTGCCTGTCAGCGAAATAATCAGTTGTGAGTTTAAATGTTTAACTCTCTCGGCTTCAACCTATCTAGATTGTTCATGGAGTCATGGAGAGATGTAGCAAATTAGTCCTTCACCTGTAAGAATTTGTCGTACTTTGATATGCTGGCTTCACAAGTATCCGGTATCAACCGTAAAGCTTCTTCCTCTATCACTGTATCGTAAATCCTTCTTCGTGGTAGATTTGTTTGATGCTGCTGCAGCCATCTAACATAACGGTCTTTCAGACAAAGTTCTACAATATTGAAACTTCGATGAATAATACGAAGCTAAAACTATCGCACCTCTTTAAATTGTCCGCTCGTACTTGGAGGACTGACGGCTAAATAAGCTTACGCCATTAGCTCCAATGGCCAACCAGTGATTTGTACAGGATAGCACTAAGATCTGCTTAAGTTATAAATTAAAACGGAAGTACAACATAAAGGAGGAATACATAATTTGTAATATCTCAGAGGTACTAAACCGAAAATATGAGGTGCGAAAAAAGCTTAAAATTACTACAAAGGAAAAGAATGAATGAAGATTAAACATGATTTGTTTGAGTTATCGAGCACTTACGCTGATAATCCATGCTTTCTCAAAACTTCCAACTTCTCCTTATAACATTTGTCCGATTTTGAAAGTGACACTGGCACCTCAACAGAATCTCTAGGGTTGGTGCCCTCCCTTGGGACAAATCCATAGGATAGCAACCGCTCTCCGTTAGATTTCTTTCCATAAGAAATGAAAACCTGCATTAAGTGATGAAAAGCATCACTAGACGTGTTGATGATTAAAAACATAACCAGCTAGTGATTAACCACCATGGAATTAATGCTTTCGATTATTTGTTTGGTGGCATTTTTTCTTGCAACTTCAACGATGGATTTAGATCGAACGTTGTGAAAAATTTTCATTGTTTACCTGCACACCTGGCTCATATGCCTCATCTTTTGAAAAGACAACTCCCTGTGATGATTTATCATAATCCAAAAATGCGTCTACCTACACCGTTCAAATTAAGATGCACACAGTGAGTAAAACTTGTGCAGCTAATCCTTCGGATCATGTTTATCAAATGAGAACTCATCGACGAACCTTACAACTATGATTCAGCATATCTGCCCAAGGAACCAAGGCAACCTTTCCACCCAACAAGGGTAAGGTGACAGAGAGTTAAAAAAAAAAATTTACTTTTAAGAGAGTCTCATTAGTATTTATCTTTTCTAACTGCGGTTGTTTTTTGTCTAGTACTATCATTTAATGGTTTTTCAGTAACAAATATTAAACTTTACATTAATGAGTTACAAATTTGATATCATATTTGTACAATTTATCCCAAATTTTTCCACTTCTTACGTAAAAATATCATGGTATGTGAGTGTAATTTTAATCTCATTGTCGCTTCTGTTAACTTTTCACTTAATACTAGAGGTAAATTAGACATTTCATTTCTTGTGTTAGACATTTTGATATCAATCATCATGTTCATACTGTTAATATGATTGATACTTTGATTGCATAATTGTTGATATTTGCACAATATATTTAACAGTAGGACGATGTAATATGACAAAATTGAAGCACGTTACGGCTTATAAAACTAAATTAGAGGACGAAAATGAAACTCGAATATATATATATATATATATATATATATATATTACAACAATTGCAGGAATCAACCTATGTACTTTTCCTAAAAATGTTGTGCAAACCATTTTCTGCCAAAAAATAAATGTCACAAACTCACAAACTCATCTTTAGGGTTTACAATTCAATTCAGAGGACCAACATTCAAAGTTAACCCAGATGTCACACGTGCCAACAAACGTAGGGGAAGTGGGGAACTTTAAACGGCGTCGTTATGATGGACTTGGCTCAGTGGCCCAGTGCTAAAGGCTTGAATAGGAAACCTCAAAATCATCAAATCTCATCAATCTTCCAAACATGTCGTTCGCTAATGCCACCTTCATGTCCTGCAACTTCCTATCCCTTCCACTCAAGAACCCGACTCTCAGAAGCTCACTGCTCCAACCCCAAAACTCCAATCCCAGAATTTCACTTTCCCAGAAAAGCTCAAAAGTTCCAACCTTTTCTGCAACCCAATTTTGCAAAACTTCAATCTTTACATCCCACAAGGAAAAGGGTCGTCTCCAAATTTGTCGGAGTACCTTGAATGGTCAGAAACCAGAAGACCCAGTTTTGAGTGAGGGAGAAAATGGAGGTGCAGGGAAGAACTGGACGACTTCAATTTTGCTGTTTGTTTTGTGGGGGGCACTCATGTTCTATGTGCTCACTCTTTCCCCGAACCAGACTCCGGTATTGTGCAATTCAGATTGTAAATGTAGTGTTAAAAGTGCTTTTGTTTGCCCGTTTGGAAGTGCTTCTCTAGAAGCACGTTGAACTTTTGAAAAAAAAAATTCAAAGTGCTTCGTGGAGAAGCAGTGGGAGTGATAATTCCAAAGTGTTTTTCTTTCTAACCCATAAGCATGTTTAATTGTCATGAAGCGCTTTTGGTATCTGAAAGTGTTTTTAGCTATCCTAGAAGCACTTATGAACTGGCCCGAAATTTATTTGTTTCATTGCTTTGTGCAACTTAATGAGGCAGAATTCAGTTCTCTGTTGAAGTAGTTGTAGTGCTTGCTAGAAGCAAAGACATTTGTTTGCAATTCTGCTGTTATTCTTTTACATTTGTGTTTGGATTCACTAAATTTCATTTGGAAGGTTTAATTTCGTTGCTTCGTACTGAAATGGTTACTTATGTCAAAAGACACTATTAAAAGCAACAAGTTAAACTGTTAAGCGTTATTGCTTTCGAATTTCGAATTGAAGGAATAATCCCTAGCTGGGATGTTTTCGAGGATTTATTGGCTTACTGACCTTCCTGAAATGTACGATAGTTCTTGTAGTGCTGCAACTTGCTGTCCTAAATCGTGATTTTGGAAAAACTAATAATCCCTAGCGGTTGTAAAATATCGATTAAACTAGTTTTTTCTTTTATTAAACTGATGTGAGACGGTGAGAGCATGTCGTCTAACGTTTGATTTCCCTGTTGCTCAATTGATCTTTGCAATGTCTGCAAACTAGGCTTTGTGATTATCCTACATTTCACATTCTTAACATATGGTCTTTTGACTTTTTCAGTCAAGGGACATGTATTTCTTGAAGAAACTCTTGAATTTGAAGGGAGATGACGGTTTTCGAATGAATGACGTGCTTGTGTCTGTTTGGTACATAATGGGTTTGTGGCCTTTGGTCTATAGCATGTTGATGCTTCCAACAGCGAGAAGGTAACATTGTTTTCTCGGTTTTAAAATTCTCTGATCTTTTCTTTTGGTTTGTGATTCTATTTATTTATTTGGAAGAAATCAGAGTAGATTATTATCAGTGAGTCAAATAAATTTCTCTGTAAACAACTCTTGATGTATGTAATACAACGAATGATGCCTCTGAGGTACCTGAGAGTCAACATCTCTTCTAAAAATGTGTCTGCAGCTGTGGCAATACTCTTTGACTTCCGAATGCGTGGACAATTGGATTTATCTGTATTATCCATCCTTTTACGTGCAGCTCAAAACGCAAAGTTCCCGTCTGGCCTTTCTTGATACTTTCATGCTTTGGCGGTGTATACGCTCTTCTTCCCTATTTTGTACTGTGGAAGCCACCACCACCTCCTGTTGACGAAAGTGAGCTCACAAGATGGCCTCTCAACTTTCTAGAATCTAAATTGACTGCTTGGGTAAGGAACCACCTCTTGTTCATGCTTTTCGCTGTTTATGATTTCTTAAAAGATTAATTTAAACATGCAGCTGTTTATATATCACTTTCTTGGAAGATATTAGCCTCCGGCCAAAAACATTCAATTGATCTTAAAAAATCGATATTTTCTTAAATTTTTCTTTCTTCTATGTTTTAGTTACTCGTGTATAAACAATGTTCATTGGGGTTAGAATCGGAGGAATTAGCATAATTGACTTGAAGCATTTTGATTAATGTCGGTTTAAGTAAATTGCTCTTCAAGTTGTTTTGGAAAATGAAAGTAATACAGTTACGCATCAGATATCACTTGCTGCAGCACTGGGATTAGTAATCTATGCAGGCCTGGCTAGTGGGGCTGACTGGATTGAATATTACCAGTACTTCAATGAAAGCAAATTTGTAAGTCGCTCAATCATCAACACTTCACAGACACTTATATTTTTTTGGTCCAGCACCGGTTGTGCGCACGGATGTAAATTTGGCTTAATGGCAAACTTATAAAACCCTCATAACTAGCAGATGTAGGACATGGGAAAATTTGACCAAAACATAACGAATTTGGAACCTTCATGTTGCAGATCCATGTGATGAGCCTTGATTTCACTCTACTATCTGCATTTGCTCCGTTTTGGGTCTACAACGATATGACCTCCCGGAAATGGTGATTGTTTTACGGATGTCTCTACTTCTCCCAAGTGCGAGTTCTAAATTCCTTGGGAAAAACTAATGTGGTGCAATATTCAAACACTTTCTTTTACTTTTGCAGGTTTGACAAAGGTTCTTGGCTTCTGTTCTTATCATTGGTGCCACTCATAGGCCCTGCTTTGTATCTCGTCTTACGGCCACCACTATCAGCAGAAGCAGCTGCGCCGAGCCTCACGGAACCAAAATAGTATTCGAATCCTTTGTATCGCTTGCACACCATAACCAAGATGTATAAGGATTATGACTCTGAAGAGAAGCATCTTGCATCAGAAACGCGCTCAAATATGAACTCCCAGTAAGCACACTTGTGGACGTGCTTAAGGGACAATCATTCATACAATTGAAGAATTCCGATTACTTTTAACAGAGTTAGAAGTCGTTCGGATAAGGCGTCAGTAGCGTTTTCGATTACCTTAAGCAACAGTTATGCTCCCTATCATATGAAGTATGCTTCCTGCCACGCTGAAAAAAACCGAACCAAACAGTAATTTCAGTTCGGTTTTGGCAAAAAACCGAACGGATTGGAACCGAATCCAACCCTACATTTAACCACATGCATCGCAACGAACTAAAAAACCTTTGCAATAGCAGGCATCGAATTACTGAAATATATGAAAAGTTCGAAACAAACAAAAAATTAAGTCGTCAAGAAAAATATAGCACAACAGAGTAAAGGAGACATTAGCCGTTCTCGTTCACGCATACAACTTGTTTAGCTCATTTTTGAACTTGCCCTTGATCTGTTCTCTCTTAATCTTCATAGCAGCGGTAACCAATCCGGACTCCGGTGTCCAAGGCTCGGGCACCAACTTAATCTTGGCAGGAAGTTCGAACTTGTCCAATTTCAACGCTTTTGCTACCTGCAAAAGATGCTAGAAATTTATTTACGGAACAAAATGACTCGACTCCGGGAAATCATCTACTAGGTAATAAGGTGAGATGAACAGACCTTGGAGAGGGACTGCTGAACCTCACCCACTGTTTCAGCCTTTTCACAGAGCTCGGGAAAATCATTGTACTTGACGCCGGCTTCCTGGGCCCACTTCTCGAGGGCCTGGCATGCAGGGACAATTAGAGCTACGCAGTAGTTGTGCGAAGGATCAGCATACACCATGACGTTGTCCACATAATTACTTGATGCTAACGCCGCTTCAACCTGCAGGTAGGGCAGTGACCAATGTAATTAGTATCCCAGAGGAAATGAATTACGGAGTGTTTCCGTCTGGTGACATCTTATCAGAAATAGTACAGGACTTGTAAAGGTACCTTGCCGAGGGAAATGTACTCTCCATGCTGGAGTTTAACGATATCCTTCTTCCTATCAATAATTTCAAGGCATCCATCAGGATGAAACATTCCAATGTCTCCGGTATAAAACCAGCGCATACCCTTCTCATCAACCTGCAGCATGTAATGAGTCATCAATCATTAGCGCTTGTGAGGAATGACGATCATGAAGCAATACATGTACACACACAAAAACACGTACAGGATCATTAGAAATTCACCTTAAACACCTCGTCAGTCTTTTCTTGGTTCTTAAAGTAACCAGCAGTTACACTGTATCCCCCGACAACAATCTCCCCACGAGGCATAGGCTTGTCTGATGACAAGTATCCTCCTTCTTTCCAGGAAACAAGCTGCATTATCAAATAAGGATAACTGTCATACTGAACTCTTCAAAATCCTGATAAATTTACAGCATCATGTCTTCTCTTGTTAATTACTTACATTTTCCTACTCATACGAAGATATATCATCCCATTAGAAAAACGAGGACGGTACTCTGACAACAAAAGCTAGAATAACAGAAAAATGCGCTGGGCATGACACACAGTAAATTCTCTCCTGTTAAACATCCTGCTCTGATTATAAACTTGCAGCATTTTTTCCAGGAATTAGTAATATAATATACCTTAATGTACCCACAAGGAAGGGGAGGACCAACACGGCCCACAGTTGTGTCATCCCACTCGGAAAACGTAGCTCCAGCAAATGTTTCTGTCAAACCATATCCTTGCCCAATAGGAGCCCTGTTAAAAAACAATGGCATGCAAAACTAAATACATTGCATATCCGATAAGAATCAACAAAACCTTTGTGACAATACGGATCACATATTGATAAAACTAGAAGAATAGGCATAGATTCTAATCCAAACACGGTAGAAAGATTAATTTTGATTCTAACTGTTGTAAACAAAGGGATGTTAACCCATTGGACATATTGTGTTCTGTTACCAATATTAGAATAAGCATATGAAGCACTTTCTGCCATGAAATTTCATTTTCCTTGATCAGATAGAGTGCTTGCTTCAACTATTGGCATTAATATCGAAGGAAAAATAATATAAAATAGGTTATTCTTCCAACTATCTGGTTATCTCAAGATGCAAGAGCAATTACCCCATGCAAATATTGATGAATCGCTGTGAATCACCAGATAAAGGAGCACCACCACAGAGCATAAAACGAATGCGTCCTCCAAGTAATGAGCGTATTTTCTTGAAGACAACGACATCCCACAACATACTTTCCAAACCCCAAGCCCCAAACCAGCTTCCTTCTACAGCTGCCAGTCGCCGTCTAAACCCAAGATTAAAAAGATTCTTAGCAAGGCCCCCTTTCTCATTAACCTGTGATACACCATAGTGATTAGTGCAAGCTCAACCTATATGGGGTGTATAAAAGATGCTAACAACCGCATACAAGGTG
This sequence comes from Pyrus x bretschneideri, assembly GCF_019419815.1. Taxonomy (NCBI): domain Eukaryota; kingdom Viridiplantae; phylum Streptophyta; class Magnoliopsida; order Rosales; family Rosaceae; genus Pyrus; species Pyrus x bretschneideri. The sequence goes on from NW_025999413.1 coordinate 7,397,068, forward strand.
AATAGTATACACTTCACCTTTTTCAGAACTCCATCTCGAACACGATCTAAAATAGCAGGAACCGCTGTCATGATGGTTGGCTGTAACATAGTTGCATCTCCCTTGGTTCCTTTTTTAACTTTATTTGAAGTGTCTGTTAAAGTCAATGCCGAACCATAACCAATTGAACAACCTGCAGCCAGCATCACAGACTGGACAAACACAGCATGATTACAATTTAACACATGTACAGTACTAATGTAATACAAATATGAAAACAAAGCTACCTCAGCTGCCAGTTCAAAAACGTGAGCCAGGGGCAAGTATGCCAGGAATACATCAGCGCTACACAGACTCGGAACCACTGTCATAACCGCTGCAGTAGTGGCTAAAATGTTGCCATGGGTTATCATGACTCCCTATATCATTACGCACAATATCATGTTAACAAAAATAAAGTATTAGAAAATAAGTAGTCATGTTCGGATATCTCACACTACATTATTCAATTAACGATGATTTGAGAACTGTCACATAAAAATTCTTATATCATAATAAGTACTCAAGTTTTTAACACAGATAGCCAAATGGAAAGATTTACAAGACCATATTCTGGATCAGCTTTACTGCTCAAATGGCAAACAATAAATTTGCAATAAAGGGCTAGCGAAACAAACCTTCGGTAGACCTGTACTTCCACTTGTATACATAATAACAGCAATATCATTCTTGGACGGTAAACTTGGAGGAACAGGACTCTCTTTTCCAAGTTTCTCAACTTCAGAAAAGGATGCAACTTTCAAATCGCCCATACTTCCAGATACGCTAGTATCTGAACTTCCCTCGTCTTCAAAATAAATAACATTCTGAATAGTGTTTAGGCTTGAGGTTATAGCAGCCAACTTTTTCAACTGCTTGGAATCACAGATCAATGTCGAAACTTGGGTCTGTCAATGTACAAAAGCTCTATATGAGGACAATCCATGTTCTCTATTTTCAGTCTTTATAGATAAACATACAATAGCCGGTTAAATAAATTTAATACACTCATAAAGAATAGAAAAGCAGGGATTTTTGCCACACACCTCATTAAGGGAGTGAATTAACGCATCCTCTCCTAGTGAAGCATAAATAGTGACAACGGTAATATTCTGCCGGAAGAATCCCTGGAATCCAAAACCAACATAATTTAAGAAGTGGCTGTGCACTCACAAGTCCTTAGACAAAAAAATAAAGAAATTTCCAAGAACGAAAACAGACACCACAAGGCAGACATAAAAAAAATTATGAAAGGTACCTGAAAGGCAATAAGCCACTCTGCGCGGGTTTCTGAGAAAATTGCTGCACGGGTATCCACATTATGACCTAACTTAATAAGACCAGATGCAAAGTTGCAAGCACGATCAAACACTTCTCCATAAGATTGCCATTCATACTCTCCCATGTGAAGCTTCTCAAACTTCCTTCCATCGCTAGCTGTAACAAACTCCCTTCCAATAAACTTCCTTGCTCCAAGAAATCGGTTATGTGAGTACTTTTTACAAGATTGTTCAAAAAGGGCTGCCATGGTTGTGGCTCCTTTCTGAGGAACTTCAATCAACTCAGTTTCCCGAGCATTGCGCATTGCATAACCTGCCTCACCACCAACTTCTACCGGAACTCCTCTCTGCTTCCCCTTTTTCTTCCCCCCAAACACGGTGGCCAGAAATGCAGGTATAAGTACGGCAACAACAACAGCACCAACAATGCCGTAAGTTCCATAGCCTTTCAGAACTGACAAGTGATCATCAGCAACCATACCGTCTTGCACCGGTGAGTTAAACACAATTTTCTCAGAATCCTCCATCACTGAACGTTTGTTAATATGAAATTACTCCTTCCTGAATAGAGTGCACGGTTACCTAAAATAGAAGGCAATGTCATCAATATTTTAGCCTACAAGCAGTTAAATAAGGAAATAAATTATATAATTAGAAAGACTTCCAGACATACTAATCTGTGCGTATTACTACTGTTCCGTGTATATCACATTCATAAACTTTTAAAACACTTCAACTTTGCCTAACATGGAATGCACATGAGTGAAGTGCATCACCATCGACTGATCGACAAGAGAATTTCATTAACTTTCTTCTACAGAAACCACAGGGCCAATTCAGTGACGTTCACAGACACAAATAACAAATGAATTAACTCTAAACAGCTTCCATCCATATGAATTCTTCCATTCGAAACGCTATGAACCCGAAAGTATAATTATCACACTCTGATGGTACTAATTTTCAGAAGAAAAAAACTCCACTAATCAATACCCAGATGTCAGAAAATTCATATCTTTCTTTTTCCAGTATTAAATCAAACATATAATCCAAAACCCATCATGTAAAATTGCTGCAATCGATCAATCGAACATGATCAAACAGCCACACCCACTTCGCTATTAGCAAACAAAATCAACAATTTCAACACAAAATTACACCAAAAACAAAACCCAATTGCCACAAAATCCATACAATATTACGCTAAACCATTCTTCATCAACAAGAAACAATCAAACCTTGAATATATATAAAAAATTAAAACAAATCTTACAACAAAACACATCCCGTTAAAAATAACATCAATTACTGCAAAAAAAGAAAAAAATGAGACTCAACCAAAAATGTGAAGAAAAAAAATCCCGAAATACACCTCCGGAATCGAAGAAGCCGAACGCAATCGTAGAGGCAAAATCTTTGAGCGTGGAAAAAAAAGCAGAGCAAGGTATTTTGAAGGTGGTGGCAGTGAGATAGATGGTTGGGCTCTGATTTTTGCCTTTACTTATTTATATCAAAACTATGAAAACGACGCCTGTGAATTAATGGACTTTGAAATGATGACCAATCTCAGTGAGGGGTGGTTTCGGGATTTTGTTTTGTCGGTCAAGCTCTCCAAAATTTCCAAAATGGATGTGATGTGTACACTTTCTTTGTACTTTTTCTCCGTTTTTTTGGTTTTCGAACATCGAATTAAATGAATTAAAGAATATCAACTAATAAAATTTAATAATAATGTATAAGAAGTAAAAAAAGACGTGTAGATAGCACGTCCCTTTCTAGAATATCAGATGCTTGCAAACAAGGATAAAAATAAAATAAAATCTTCCAATAGCACATCCCTTTTCAGAATATCGAATGCTTGCAGACAAAGATTAAAATAAAATAAAATCTTCCAATAACACATCCCTTTTCAGAATATCGAATGCTTGCAGACAAAGATTAAAATAAAATAAAATCTTCCAATAGCACATCCCTTTTCAGAATATCGAATGCTTGCAGACAAAGATTAAAATAAAATAAAATCTTCCAATAGCACATCCCTTTCCAGAATATCGAATGCTTGCAGACAAAGATTAAAATAAAATAAAATCTTCCAATGTCTAGTTACTGACACGTGGCGAAGGGATAGCGATTAGCAACTCGGCATATTGATCAAGCAGAGGTCACACGTGGCGTATCGAGTGGCATCTTGAGAAGTGGCACGTGCGCGATTACATTACCCTGTCATTAGACCAAGATATTGCAATTTTTTATGTTGAAAGAGAAAATTGTAATACTTCGCTATTTGTCTTCTTTTTTCTTCGAAAAAATTTCAATTGCGAATTTGATACCTATCGATGTCAAATTTTCTATTTCTTCAATGTATTTTTTATATATGATATTTGTAAGATTTCAGTGGTAAATGACGGATTACGAAGCTTTTTTAAAACTAAAAACTAGATGTCTCGAGTTCGAAACTCACTGCTGGTGTGAAAGCCAGACTTGTGGCCAGGGAAGACTCAAATGCCTCTATAAGTCTTCATGGCCCCCAAAATGAGTGGATAACATTGGTTTACCATCAGTTGTCCTACTTTAAAAAAAATAAAAGGGTGAATTACATAAAACTACCACAACTATTAGATCAGTCACAGTTTCACACCCTATTTTTAAAACATTTCATTGTCATACCTTATCTTACAAATTTGTTATAATTTCATACATTCCGCCAGCTTGTCTATCAATTCTTCCGTTAAATAGTGACGTGGCTTGAAACGGGATCCACTTTCTATTAAAAAATTAATTAAATATTAAAAAACTAAAAAAAATAAAATCATTTAATATTTTTTTTTTGCATGAAGGACCCACCCTTATCCCCCTCACCTTTTTTTCCCCATTCACTTGTGTCTCCCCCCAACCTTCCTTCAACGCCAAAACCAAAACCTCTCGCCGCCCTCTCTTCCTCCATCTCCACCTCCCTCCCATGGCGCTCCTCCTTCTCCCCCTCCATCTACACATCCATCACCTTCACCAAATTAATCCTTGTAACCAATTTCAAACAAAATACCCCAATTCCACCCAAACCCTAACCCTAAATTTCGAATTCGCCTGTTTCGAAGAAAGTTTCAGATTTTTGGATTTCAACTTTCAATTGATTTGGGGATAATAGCTAGCTCTGAGAGAGATTGGAGATGATGAGGTGATGCAAACGAATGACGCAAAGAGGTTGCAGGAGATGAACTAAAAACATTGATGAAGGAGACGAAGCGGCGAAGGAGGTGATATCTGCTAGGTTCTTTGTGGCCCAATATTGTGTGAGAGATTGCAGCGGTTATAGCTTGATAGCAGGGACCGAGAGCAGGAAGAGGAAGAGTGGGAGCTCAAAGACGATCAGAAGATGTAGGTGAACAGAGGGAGCGGGTGGAGAAGTTAGGGAAATGGAGTCTGGGGACAGTGTACAAGACGGTGCCCGACGATGGCAGATGCAGATGCAACAAAACCAAAGAGATTGTGGGTTGCTTGCTCAAACCGAAGAGAGAGAGAGAGAGATGGTCACCAATGATAGGAGGGAGACATGGGCAAATGGGGAAGAAAGGGTGAAGGGGATAAGGGTGGGTCCTTCATGAAAAAAAAAAGTATTTTTTTAGTTTTTAATATTTAATTAATTTTTAATAGATAGTGAGCTCTGTCTCAAACCACGTCATTATTTAACAGAATAATACAAACTGACGGAATGTATGAAATCGCAACAAATTTATAAGATGAGGTATGACATTGAAATGTTTTAAAGATGAGATATAAAACTATAACTGACTCAATAGTTAAGGTAATTTTATATAATTTATTCCAAAATAAAAAGATATTTATAAGATAGAACCTAATATTAGGTGTCACTTATTTGCCAATTCTTAGATTATAGAACCTAATATTAGGTGTCACTTATTTGCTAATTCTTAGATCTTGGCTTTCCGATTTATACAGAGAGGCCACACGCGATGTAGCACAGACCTTGATGGTCCTACCTCCATTCAATGTTAATTTATGGGTAAATTACATTTTACCACTTCAAGTTTAAGGTTTATTGTAACCTCATAATCTTCAAAACATTTCACTTTCATACCTCAAGTCCTATTTTATTTTAATATAATACATTCGTTACATTTTCCATCCATTGATCCGTTAAGAACTGACGTGGTTGCCAAATTTGTGCCACGTGGCAAACAAATAATTTTTTATACATTAAAAATATTATGATAATTTACCCTATAAAAAAATAATTACAAAAAAAAAAAACTTGAAAACCCATAATCCCATTAGTTTGTACCACAAGAGTGACCTTAGTTTCTATGGAAGTGTGCTATCTCCACACCTATTTTTACTTTTCACACATTCTCTTGATTTGCGATCGTCGAATCAAATAAATTGAAGAGATCAATGGACTGAAATTAATAAGGGATGTGTGAAAAGTAAAAATGACGTAGATACCACATCCCTATATGAAACTGCAGTGAGAGATTGAAGGCGGTAATGGTAGAAGGCTTGGGTTGGTCTTGGGCCTCGATATTGGACCTTGCGTTCTTAAACACTGACCAATTTTGTTTTTTGTCTAATTTTATTAACAGGCCTTTTAATGTCAATACGTTTAAACAAGCGGGTTGGCGGCTCAGGCCTGTAGCTCAATTTGTTTAGTGACTTAAGCTCAACATTACATTACTTAAATCACATTTGTTTGTTTCTTAGTTTGATTTCCGTCAAAGACGAATTTGAACTACATTATTGCTAACCCATTATTAAGCTTAACCCACTACCCCATCCCTATACTGTAGATAATATCATTTGTATTTTTTTTTTTTTTAAATTTGTAAGTTTAAATTGTTGCACGGCTAATTACCCATTTGTCTTAAAACAATCATGAAAGAGGGAGACATGGTCAAACACACAAACTAAAGAAGTTGACTGGTGGAGAAAAAAAAAAAAGATTTATCGAATTAATCATATAGTTTGTAAAGTTGACCACTAAAGTTAGGGCATTATTGCATGATTTAGGACTTTTTTTTAGGTAGTATGAACTTGATAAGGATACTCTCTTAAAAGTGAGATCTTCTATGAACTTTCTGCCACCTCGTATTTAAGCACACTATTTTATAATGTTGGCACGTGAATTAACGTTAAATTATAAGATGACATAGAGTTTATAAAGAGTTTGGTTCTTAAAAACATCATCTTTGCTAATAGTAGATAGATTAACATTGTGGTCGTGTATATTCTTCACCACCCAAGTATATATATTAATCCCATTGCTTTTAATATGCATCATGGCAATCGTACCTTTTTAACAACTCAAGTATATTCGGATTACATTGGTCTTAGGATAAGCTAAATAATTAACCTTTTTAATTCTCTTACATTCATATGATATTTTGCACTTTTATTAAAAGGCTAATTGCACTAATAATTCATATTGTTATTTGAATTTTCACTTTCGTTGATGTTGTTTATATTTTGTATTTTCATCCGTGTTGTTTCATTAGGTTAATATTGGTAATTTAATCTGTAAAATTCATTTTAACTTATCAATATTTTGTTCATTTTTAGTGAAAATATGCGTGCAAAATGGATAGAAATTAATAAACTTAATCACCTGCTGAATTGATTTTTTTTTAATACAACGATATATTTTTATACTGAAGGAATGCGGAAGTTCGGCTAAGCTACATAATGGGCATCCAAATTTGGTATCAAATTCCCCATACGAGATTCGAACTCAAGATCTCTCACTTACAAGTGAAGACGAATATCACTAGACTGTAGTACTGAGTAGCAAATTGAAGTTAAAACCAAACACATTACAAAACTAATTGGGGAATGGTGGAGTTTGGTTAGGGGGTTTTCTACTAATTTGGGGCAAGGACGTGTTATGGAGCCAGAGATTTGGAGTTTTCGTTTTGGCCTTAAGCTTGATTTGGACAAAGGTACATCTACACTTACTATTGAGATGGACTGAGTGGGTGTTGTCAACTTGATTAAACAAAATATAACAAGTGACTTTCATCCTTTGCATACAATTTTGAGGAGTTGCAGAAATATAATGGGTCAGCTGGAGCATCATCTGTTGAATCATAAAATTATGCTGCTAATCATTTAGCTAGATGGGGCTGCGATATGAATATGAGGGTTTGAATTTTTCATGATCCTCCTATGTGGATTAGGATGGTGTCGATGAATGATTTCTTATGGATTTTCAAGGCTCGTTTTGTCTGTTCGGATGTTGTTTCTTAGTTTTGTTTGAGATTTTTGATCCCGTTATTTTAACCAAAAAAATAATAATAAACAACAACCTAAACATAACTAAAAGAAAGAAAATGCAACAAATAATTATGGGGATGACATGAAATAGCATGAGGCATGCAGACAATACTCGACCATATTCTACTTTTTTGATAATGCTATAAAACCCAAAAGTCGTTTGTCCGACAATTTCCGCTTTCTATTACTAACTTATTCTCTTTGGTTTCTTCCAATAATTGAACATATGTTCATTTTGGGTAAAGAAATAAGTTTATATTTCTTTTCTTTCTTGGCCAATATATTGTTATATCAAGTTGTAAAGTCTATATAGTTTTCATCCAGACTTATGAGTTGTTTACGATTTTCAGTCTATATGCGTTTTTATGAACTTGAAATATGATCATGCTTAATTTGAGTGATGCATATTTTTTAGTTGTTTGTGCGGCTTTCGTCATTTGCTTGTTTGGGCTCGTTGGTTTTGTTACCCATTTAGGCTTTTGGTGTTTTAGTTGTATTATTTGAATTTTTCCAATCTGATGAAGTTATTTTGATTAAAAAAAGTATTCACATATTTGAGTTAGGTTTAGCTAGGAGAATGTCTTTCTTCTTGAATTCGAGTTTGGCTCTTCTTGTGCATGTATCAACATAGTATAGAATATCATTTTGTTAGGAGAATAAAATCTTATAGGTGGTGGTATATTGTAGATCTAAATGTAAATAAGTGGTATGATACTCAACCTAAAAAAAAAAAGGTATGATTGAATTCGGGATCACATACATTACGAAAAGTGCACAATGCATTCATAAACCCTTTTGTAATCTAAACTACATATTAATAGAACTCTCTTTGTTAACTGAAAAATGATGAAATGATTATTTAGTCTTATATCATAACAAAAAAGTTAAGGGCAGTAATGTAATTTCATAAAAAATTTGCTATTTTTTGTTTAAACATCAACAACAAGTGATTTTAACATCTCTAATAATTTTTTTTTTAAAAGAAAAAGAAAACCACTCCCCCAACTCCCCATTCTCTCACTAAGCGTCTGGAGGAATAAATTTGTTATGAACTCGTCAATTTCAAGCTTCAAACCTGATATCTTTTATTTATAAGAAGTATAGATGAATATTACCATACTTGGTTTTAAGTCACAAAAAAATTGCCACTTAATCTCTAATATTAGGGCAAAATTGCCACTTAATCTCTAATATTAGGACAAAAATTGCCCCCAACTCCCCATTCTCTCACTAAGCTGAGACTTTAGTGCATTTATATGGTTGAATAATTTTTTTTCAGAAATAATTAAAATTAAGAAAAGGGCAAATAAACCAAAAAGCCCTACACTCAAAAAACACTTTCATTAGCTCCCTGCTCCCTTTCTCCCCCCTCTCTCTCTCTCTCTCAATTCTCCTCCCCCTTTTCTTTCTTGTTGTTGTCTTGTCACAGGTCACTAAAAGCCCCAAGCTTATATTTTTCTCCCCTTTGAGATTTTCTTGTTTATTTCAGTACATGTTTTATATAGCGGCCATCTAAAAGCCCCAATCCTCTAACCCCAGCAATTCCTTTTTCTCCATCGAAGTCTCTTTTTTGTTGTTGGTCAGACTCCATCAAAGTCTCTGTTCTCACATTCTCACATACACTCCAGGTCTTCTGGGTCCTTTCGCTTTGTGGGTTTGCAACCATGAGTGGCGCTGGGCTTAGGGTTTCAATCCCCAACAGTGTGAGGAAGACGATCCAGGACATCAAGGAGATCACCGGCAATCACAGTGAGGAGGAAATCCACGCAATGCTCAAAGAATGCAACATGGATCCTAACGAGACCGCCCAGAAGCTTCTCTTTCAGGGTAACCCACAATTGTGTCTTTTTTTTTCTTCTGCTTTTGCTTCTCCTTTGCTCGTTTTTCTAATTTGGGATTGCCTTGTTTTGCTTTTGGTGATTTGGCATGATCCGTGCGTTAAAGTTCTGATTTTTTCTTTTGGGTCGTGTTGGTTTGGTGATTTTTTTTGTGGGTTTGATTTGATTTGATTTTTTATTTTGGTTATGTGGGAAGTGGGAAATCAGTTGGGTTTTTGATCTGCTGTAATGGGTTTTCACTGTTTGTGTGTTACTTTTATGACGGCTTAGTTGGATTCTGAAATCATTAGGAATTGAGCTGGTTCTATGTTGGTTCTTAGCAATCATGGTCAGGCAATTCGGAGTGATTACGGCAACAGTGAGATGCATTTGTGTAAAATTAGGGTCTCTATTTTACATTAAACTTACGTTTATATTTGGAGTCCAGAAGTAAGCTACAAGCCTACAGCTTTCACTCATTTTTTTATTGAAGTTGAATACACGTTCTCTGTTTGGAGATTCGAAGAAGAAGGTGAAAAGGAAAGTAAGTTCAGGATTCATTGTCGTTTAGGTTTGAACATTTTGAAAGCTACATTCTTGTAGAAATTAGTTGCATTGGGCACAGTGAAGTCATCTGCTTTGTCATTTCCTAAATTCACTCTCCCTTTGGATGAAGAGAAATAGGAGGATTTTTTTAAGACTATTCAGAGGTTTGTTCAAGGATCCCTGGAATAGAGTTGGATTTTTGGCTTCATTGTGGTCAGTTGTATCCGTAGGGATTTTCCACCGTACTTTAGCTGGTTTCTAGTCTAGTCTTGCCTTGGAGTTGTGAGTGTTCTAAATAAGGTAGTGTAGGTTTATGATGGATATTTGGGGTGAACTTTTGCTCACACTTTTGTGTTATTAATTTCAGTAAAATTGATATACATAAAAGGTTCTTAATAGTATTTTCTTTAGCAGACTGGCGAAACTAATAACAATGTTGTAGAACCATGTAGCAAGAAATAGCTTGGCTTTGTTGTGATGGATGGAACTTGTCAAATCTTATTACTGTGAATATCGATAATGTGTTGTTGGCTTCTTAGGTTAGTTTTCTGTCTTCTGGTTGTTGTTGAACTGCAGTGTGGGAACACACTCACACACGTCAAGCGAAGTTTCCACTTGTAATCTTTGCATACAATTGCATATATTATTCTCCTAGGTTCTCATATTCATGATTGTATGTTGTTGTGCACTTTCTATGTAGTGGCTTCTAAGGAACAAAGGTGATACCATGTTTAATGTATCTGTGTCTATCTCTTCTATGTGAAGGGTTATTGTTATTTAACATTTTTGTTGTTCTTACTCCTTATGTTTATTTTTTTCTTAACTGAAATAAAATTTTGTGTATGAGTATGCAGATCCATTTCATGAGGTCAAAAGGAAACGTGACAAAAGAAAAGAGGTAAGAAATTCTAATCCCAATTTAATTTTTTTCATAAGCCAAATCAGTTAATTTGGGAAACTGGTGGCTAAGGTAGTGAATTTTTAACATGTTCTATTATCAAGCATTTTTTTTAACAAAATTATAATGTGGTTTCAATACACGTATGCTGAGTTGGTTTTTGGTACTTATTATTTTGAATACCAATTAGTTGTCTTCTATCTTTCAGAATCTGAACAACAAAGAATCTGCAGAGTCCCGGTGGAGACCTGGAGGGCAGGGACGGGGGAGTAGGGGTGGTCGGGCGAATTTTGCACCTCGTCATATGCCACATGGTAAGTGACGCTCAAGTTAGATCTTGTGTCGGGATCAATATTCCCTGTATGTTTTCTTTATACCCTAGCAAAACATCTTGGTTCAATTATATCAATTTTGAATGTGTTTGTTGATTAAGATAAAATGTTATGTTTTTGTCTACTGACTATAACTGTAGAAACTTTTTCATCCAACTGCTATTTGTTTTGTGTTATTCTAACACTTCCGGTAGAAGGTTGCTTAGTTGTGTGAACTACACCTTTTTCTTTTCTTGGTGTCTCTAGCCATGCGTTGTGTGAAATTAAGGGAAAATTCTCTTTTCCTCTTCTACCAATATAATTATATGAGTGCACTTAATAGATTTCAAAATGCTTCTTACATGCTGCTCAACTGTTCCAAAAGTTTGACTTTCATTGTGCCACCAATATCAGTCATACCAGTCAAGCTAACTTTCTTCTGCATACTTCTTGTCAGATGCTGGTGGTGGCAGAAATTCTGGTCCTGCAACAGAGAATGGACCCAGTCAGGGTGCCGAGAAAGGTGTTTCTCCCTCTTTCCCACCCTCTCGTGAGACAAAAAATAAAGAGAGAAGTGTCGATGGGCCTACCAATGTGGCTTTTGGAAGTACTAGTGCTGTGCATCCCTCCCATTTATCTGCTGGAAGTGGTCCTGAAATAAGTTTGTCACCGGTTGGGGATAATTTGGGTAGTTCGGTCCCCCCAGTGGATGCAAAAAAAACCCCCAACATTAAATATGGCAATGAGGACTTGCATGAGCAGCCTGGCCTAAGCTCCAGTAGCAGCTCAGTGTTGCCAACCCCAGCATCTACATTGGCAGCTTGTTTCTCCTCTTCAGATCCAGTACTCGTGCAATCTAATGATTCATGGCTCCCAGGTTCTGTGGGTACAATTAAATGTGAAGTAGGGAGCCATCATCCTGCAGGTGAGTCAAATGTAACTGTTGAGAATATTAGTTTCAAAGACTATCCCCTCCGCCTCTTGTACTGAGTTGTCGGTTATAAGTTTATAACCCATGTTTGCATTTTTTGGATGACAATGTAACAGCTTCAGAGGTTGGTAGTTCTCCTGCACAAGTAAAAGTGGCAAGCAAGACACAGGGAGTTGGGAAAAGTCAGCATTCTGAACTTTCACACTCTTCATCTGCATCAACTCATGGTGGTTCAGGGAGTCGGCCCCCATCTAATTACAGTAGCCGGTCCCAACAATTGATTGGCACTCAAAAAGGTATGATATTGGTTTTGTTTGTTTGTTTGTGTGTGAGTGTGTGAAAGTATAAAATCCTATATGCTCTATGTCATAATGATTGTGTTGTGTCCTTGAAATTGTCAAGAGGTCATGCGGGTCTCTTTCAGACATTAGGGCCTTGTTTGATAGAGAGGATTGGCTTGGGTAGGCCTATTTATAATATTAAAGGTATTAAATGAAGAAATGAATGACAAATCATTATTTGGTCCAACTTGAAGGTTGCTCATGAAGAATAGTTGTCCCATTTCAACTTGGACAATAAGGAATTTGTCATTTATTTCTTCCTTTAAAATGCCTTCAATATAGTGAATAGTCCTACCCAAGCCAATCCTCTCTATCAAACGAGGCGTAGAGGTACCGTTAAAAGTTAGACTTCACCTCCAAACTTTCTCCCAAAAATGAGGGAAAAGGGAGGAAAATATGATGGCCTACCTTTTGCTTTTATTATTTTATTGATATTATTTTGCATTATACTATTACTCTCAGCTTAGTATTGGAGTTGTTCTTATATGTTTGAAGCATTCAAAACATTGACAATCGTCCTTGAACTTTTGGGTCCTTATGTGCGTGTTAATTGTGGCTTCTGATTTTTGCACAGCAGTATCTGCTTAACTAAGGTAAACTTAGTCGTGGTCAGAATGGTTGACTGACATTCTTCTGAAAGAGACCCATGGTTAGCTGCTTGACAAAATAGAGTTTTGTCTCTCTGCTTTGGTCCTTATTGCTTAATTCACTTTTAGATGCTTTATTTCTCTTTTGCAAAGAAAGAAATCAGAGTTCGTGCAGTTGTCAATAAATTTGGAGATAATCGGTATCATGATACAGGGTGAATTTCTAACTAATGGAAAAGTGAAATCAATCGTAGAAGACATAGTTCCTAAGTTGGTACATACGTTTTCTCAAGAAAAATTACACTTGATGACTAGCTGTGTTCTTATTTGGTTAATAATTTATGATAGCTTTGGACTTTCTCTGTTTTTGTAATTTTTTGTTTTTTTTTTCCTGTCTTCAGCAGTTGGTACCAATAAAGAGTGGAAACCGAAACCAATCAATTCTGCTGTTGTTCAAGGTCTGGGAACAGCTGGTGCTGCTCCTGCATCTGAGGTTTCTGCCGATTCTGTAGAGGCCCCTTCTCAGTCACAGCTGGTTTCAAGAGTCCTTGATTCGGAAGAAGCAACTTCAAAACTGCAGAGAAAGCTAGAGGAATTACACCTTCCTCAGCGCAAAGTAGTTATTCTTCCAAATCACATACATGTTCCAGAATCTGAAAGAACCAAATTGAGTTTTGGAAGTTTTGGGGCTATGTTTGGTGTAAGTACTGGCTATGTGGGTTCTCCTGAGAGTGATAAGAACTCAACACCTCACTCTGAGACTTCTCAGGTTGTTGAAGAATCTGTGGAGGAACAATCCTCAAGGTTTGTAGTGATCATTATTTAGTTTACTTTAGCATGATGCTTATGTTAGATGCAATTTCATTTGCAAGGAACTTTATGGATAAAGAAGATTGAATCATTGCCCCAGATATTTGGAGCATGTTCTCTTGTCAGTCTGCTTTTAATTGGCTTGTGTTTGAACTTTGACCTTGGTTGAGACAAATTCTTGACCAATTCCATACCAACTAAAGCTTTTTCACAATCACAGTAAAGCTCCAAACCTTATCCTGGTAGGAAATCTTGAGTTCAAATCTCTGCAATTTCGACATGCCAATATAAGCTGAATTCCACATGTTGGGGTTTAGTATGTGAAAGAGTCCCATATTTGAGGGTGAATATTAGAATATAAAATAATTGTTGATCCAAATTCTAAGAGCTTACGCTTTTGGGATTAGTGGTGAACTAACAAACTTTATCAGATCCTAATTCATCCAATAAAGTTCATTTGCAAGCCATCCCTTTCCCTGCTTCCATCATTTTGTTTTAGCCTGTGCTTGGATCTAACCATTAGAGTGTACTATCAGTAAACACACATTCTGAGCCCTGTATTTCCATCTTTAGTGTGTGTGGTATATTCTTTTTATTATTATCGTCTAGTGAACCTGTGGTGATGTTAATTTATTACTGTTTGTTTTCCTTTCTTCTTGGATGCAGCAATCAAAATGCATTGGCAACTGCTGATGAAGGTGATTATCCTGATCATCCGCAATCACCTCAAGTATCTGAAAATATATCATCTGGTGAGGGGGAAGTATCATCCAGTGCAGCCCCAGGACACAATGAATCCAAGCATGACACTGCATTGCCGTCTGGAGGCCATCAGTTCTCGGTGGCTCATACCTCTCCGAACTACAGTTTTGGAATTGTGCCCCCAATTATAGGGAGTCAGCTTGCACCATTTGAAAACTCTGAGTCTCAATCACGTGATGTTTCCCGCCTTCCAGGCTTTGTAGTACGTTCTCAAACCTAAGCTTCCTATACTATCGGATATAGCCATATTGTAACTGCTTATATTTTTTTGCATGGCTTTAATTTCTTATGTCTAGAAGCCAATTTAACTAACCCTTGATCTGAATTAGTTGGAGTGCGAGTTTAAATGTCCAGTGACATTTAAAAGTTCACATGTTGATTGATGTGAAACATTTTCTGCCTGATCTGGTGTGAATATGAATTTACATTCCTTGCAAATATAATTTTCTTTGATTTTGCAATCAATTGATAGTGGCTCTAATTGTGTTTGTCAATAGGTGCAACCACCCTTTGACCCAGCAAGTTATTATGCCCAATATTACCGCTCAGGTGCTGATAGTGATGGCCGCCTTTCTCCATTTCTTTCTCCTGGGGTTTCCACCAAGTACAATGGGAATGTTGCAGTATTGCCTCAAAGTTCTCAGTCTCCCCAAGAGGTTTGCACTAATAGCACCTTCATTTTTTCAAAGTTAAGAGAGTTGATGGTTTGTAATGTAACCACATTGTCTGAGGTCTCCTCGGTACCATATCTTTATAGTTTTAATTGTTATCGATTAATTCTTAATTTGACTCGGTTGCAATTTCCAAAATTTGAGCACCGACTTTTCTGGATTGATTAATGTGTGTTCACTGCTAGATGTAATACTTAGTGAGAAAATTATAAAGAAGCCTATCCGGGCATGAGCTGTAGATTTCATCTTAATGTACATGGTCATTACGAAAGTGAGCCTTAAATTATATTTGTTTAAGTCGTAATTCTTTCCGTGTGTAGGGAAATCACCAATAATAACACCTGATTAATTTATTAATCTTTAAAATTTATGTTGTTCAGATATCTGATGTTAGACAATAGCAACTTTTTCATATTATCAAGTATCAACGAAAGATACATGTAAGAATGGAACAAAGGTGGCATACTGAAGCACGTAAATATCTGATGTTGACATTAGTAGTCCATTCAGTTGTTTTTTTCTTTTATCATGAAAAACTATGGTGGGCCTAGAATATACTTGTGAACGATATTGCAAAAATGTGTGTATGTTGGAGTTTGCTCTTCATCGGGCAGGATTAGTAATAAATTTCTCTGTTGGTAGTAGCTCATTTTCTTAGATAGGATGAAGTAGGGTTATTTTATGGATGTATTTACCTGTCTTTCCGTGATGTGTGGATGAACATAAGTAACGTGTTGCTTTTTTAAGATGCTTCCCGTATTCTGATGATATTTAATGCCTATTTTCAGGGCGGGGTTCTATCTGCAACCGGCCCAACACCATTGGTGACACAGGCTCCTGGGCTTGTGCAAAGCACTCAGCAGCCACTTAATGTCTTTCGATCACCAGCTGGGATGCACTTATCTCATTATCCTCCTAACTATATTCCCTACAGTCACTACTTTTCCCCATTCTATGTTCCACCTCCAGCCATCCACCAATATTTGGGCAATGGTGCATTTCCTCAGCAACCTCAAGCCGGTGGTGTGTATCCAGCTCCGCCAGCAGCCGCAGCAGCCGCAGGAGTTAAATACTCACTTCCACAATACAAAACAGGGACTAATACAGGGAACTCAGCTCATATGGGAATGGGAAGTGGTTATGGGCCATCTGGTTCTTCCCCGGCTGGTTATAATCAGAGTGCTCCCACGACAGCAGGAAACTCTACTTCTAATGAGGATCTTGCCTCATCTCAGTTCAAGGAAAATAATGTATACATCACGGGACAGCAGGTTGGTGTTTATCTTTTCCCTCGTTTGTGATGTCAAATATATTTGTAGTAAAAGATTAGAGCGTGATCTATCTTAATTTGTTTGCTACCTTGGTGAATTTAATTTTGACAGAAAGGAACAGTAGGATGTTTACAAAGCACATATCTCAAATGCACTTTTTTAGCTATAATTTTTGTATATTTTGTTTTTATTTATATTAACATGACAGCTTAATTGAATACTCGCTTTCCCTTTTATTGAATAGATTTCTTTAAGTTTGATATGATTGATTTTTTTTTAACTTTTCAATGTAGTTAACTTTCTCGATACCTGACAGAAAATAAAACTTTATCTATGTTTTTATCTCTTCTTTGTTAATGTTCTCTAAATAGTAAATAACTAAATACGTTGCAAATGGTTGTGTACTTTTTAATTTACCCTGTCTTATGAATCTGTAAAAGATAATCATTGCTAAGTGGTAATATTTTATAGTATCGTAGAGTGCTGGCTTTCCATCTTTTGTGTTTCTTAGTGCATCAAGTCCTGCCATTTTCCCCTTGATACCGAAATCATTGTTGCATGATATTTACGAATTGCTTTTCTACAGAGTGAAGGATCTTCTGTGTGGGTTGCAGCACCTGGCCGAGACGTATCCAGCTTAACAAGTTCGTTTTACAACCTTCCTCCTCAGGGTCAGCACGTGACTTTCACCCCAACGCAGGCTGGCCATGGTACCTTTGCTGGTCTCTACCACCCTGCGCAAGCAGTAACAGCAGCAGCTGTTCATCCGCTTCTCCAACAGTCCCAGACCATGGCCGGGGCTGTTGACATGGTGGGACCTGGGGGCAATGTTTATCAACAGCCTCAACATGCACAAATGAACTGGCCGAGTAACTACTGAAGCATTTTGTAAACTTCGAAAGAAGAATATCTTGGAAATTATTTTGGGCAACTCCAATTAGTTTGGGTGGAGAGAGGCATAAAGAAGATACGGAGTTGGCTTAGATTGAGTGTAAATCTGTGAAAGGAGGCTGGAAAAAAAAAGGAATTCGCCGATAGTATCTTCTGATTGTTTTAAGGACATAAAAGGTGCAGTCCACCTGTAACTGATATTGACCATTTTAGCTAGTCAGGGTAGGCATGGCAGGTCGTCTTTTTTCTTGCGCTGCTTTATGGTGTTACCATTTTTTCCGTTTTCGTAGTTTCGAGTCCTATCTGGCCTCTTCCCTTCAGTTTGTTCTACATTACTTTTTGAAGTTCTTGAACTTAGAATTTGCCGTTGAGTGGTGAGAATCTCTTTCCTTCTCTCTTTTATTTCCGAGGTCTTATAGGTTATGGAAGGTAAGATTATAGGCTGCTGAAGAATTTTTTGCATTCCATTGTCCTCGTCTTCCTGCTGTCTTACCTGTAAAGTGAATTTTGATAGCGAGAAACATCTGTATTGAACTGTTGTATTTGGTATAACAGAAGCAAACATGTCCATTCTATTAGCCGGCCCGGGTTTCGATGATGCTTCTCATAGTTTGCAGGCTTGCAAGTCGAATACTTTATGTTGGATGGAGAAATATGCAACTGAATTCAGATAATATTTGTGCAGAATGTTCACTTTCTGATATGTGCTACGTACGTTCTTTGTATTTTCCACATGCTGACTTCTGTGTCCGGACGCGTTTCTGCACACCAAAGAGCTTGGTGATTGAACAGCGTCGTTGTGCTTGATTGGTGGTATGATCGACCGGCGCTCATGGCAGAGAAGCCAAAGTTTGATGCCGTTTGATCGGATAGTCCGTCCAGGTGAGTTCAATTTAGTACGATGAGTTTGATGTGGCGTGACCTAAGTGCCTGCTCGACAGTATAAACTATTCTTTGAAACATGCCTGCCGGTAGCCGACTGTATCGGTCCGCGGACTATCCTTCGCTTTCCTGGCATTTGACCTTTTACTTGCTTAACGTTGTTAACTTCCAACTGGCCCAATCGGGGCGTACTACGAAGTTTTGGTTCTTGTTTTCATCGATGTCAACTGTGTTAAAAGGAAGCCAAGTGTGATCGATGTCTGACCATGTAGAACAATAGCCAAGCCACCATGTTCCATAAGTTTCTCAACGACCGTAAACTCAGACCGTTCTCACGGCGGATGCAACCCCCAGAAGCAGAGCCGGAGGTGGAGGAGGACGGTACGTCTACCTTGAAGATTGTCCATATCGGTGGAGGTGTTGAGAAGTACTACATGGCTACTCCTGCGGCGAAGATACTGGAGAAGCACCCCTCTTTCTTGCTGGCTAGGCCTGAGGTTTTTAGGCGGCCCTGGGACTCGGTAGTTAAACCTAATGAGATCCTCACGCCCGGTGAGAAAGTACTCCTTATTCCTCACCGAGCTGTGAGGAAGCTCCGGCGTAAAGTAAGAAAACCTAACAAAGAGCTTTCTGTCAACTCTTTTGTATCTCAATCTTCCATGGATGTCTCAACCGCAGCTGAGACAATTTTACGCTGGAAACAAGGTGCGGCGGTTGGTGAGCTAAGTGACACTTCTATTTGTAGTATTCTCAGAAGTAAGAGGAGTGTAGGCAAGAAACATGTGACATTCACTGGCATTGATGTCAAGCACCACGGTGGTGAAACCGAGCGTTCGAGTGAAAGCTCGAGCGCTCAATCTCACCGAAGGAAGAGGAGGGTCCGAAGTGCCAAGGTATGGCAGCCGTCGCTTATAGCAATCACAGAAACTCGTGAGAATGATCATGTGAAGAAATATGAGTGATGTTACCCTTCCCCTTCACCATAGAGAGTTTAATCATAATCATATAATCTTGTTTTTGTTTATTCAATGATAGAACAAGTTAACCATAAATTGTCGGCCTTGGCCGTTTAGTCTAATGAGTCTGAGTTCAAAACCCATGGACGATAGTTGTTAAATAAAAAGAAAAAGTATTACACGTTTCTGGGGGCTTTCTAATTTGAGTTTGGAGTCGTTTTAATCTTTTTTTAATGCATTTTATGTGAAATTATTTGAATTATATGATGTTTGTTGAGAACATATGTATCCAACATAAAAACAATAGTATGATCTGAATATATTATAATTTATAATAACATAGAACACCAAAGTATATGACAACATAGATTTTTCAAAAGTCTTAGTGGATAGAGTGCTGGGTTTTCGTCCACACGTCTCGGGTTTGAAACTCTTCATCTTCTTAAATTATTGTAATAGTTTCAAACTTTTTTTCCCAATAATAAAATTTAAAATAAAAACTTTTGCTTGCCATTTTGTTTTGGTCCTCTTTAACAAGAAAGAATCATTTGAGCATCCAACAATGCCATATGTGGCATAACACATAGAATGTACCAATTCCTTATGTCTTTTGCATAAGTACCATTTTTGACATGACTCAAACAGAAAGTTCATTCGTTTCGTTGGAAAGAATCAAAATTACGTCCAAGTATGATATATATTATCGAATATAACTATTGAAGGCGTGTTGAAGAATTCTAAACCCTAAATTTAACAAGTGGAACCAAACCACTTAGAACGATTCGCTAATTGCATTGGTTTACCGTAAATAAGAAAAAAATAGTAATTTTCACACATTCCTTTACATCTCTTACATACTCTTATTAATTTTGTCCATTGATTTCTTTTAATTCATTCAATCTGACAGCCGGAAGTTAAAAAAAATGTATAAAACATAAGAATGAATATTTAAATAGCACCACCAATATGGTCCTAGCGTGGTAGATCGTTATGGTCAGTCTTAATTTTTATTTTATTTTATTTTGTCAGTCTCATTTTTTATGATTTTGTGAAAAAAGTGATACTTTTATATAAAAAAGGGACAAAGGAAATATTCCAAATAAATTGTTTAGAAAAAGGAGGGGAAATAGAAATGTTTTGTTTTGTAAGTTTTAAAATAGAGGTATTCATCAATTTCCCCCTTAAAATTGTGACCATTAGCCAATTTCCCCCCTCAACTTTAATTTAGCCAATTTCCCCCCTCAACTCTTACAATTAGTCAATTTGCACCATACTGTTAATTTTTTAATTTGATCATAATTAAACAAGTGTGTGTAAGAAACTAAATAAGATGTATGTTAATCATGTTCCTATATCTCTATCCTATTACAAATAGATTAAAATTTAGAATTTTACAATTTATCATAGATAATATTATTAGTCATAATAAATCAGTATGGAGTAATTTTATTTGATTTTTGACTATACATAATTGATAACGAAAAGGATTGATGTGTAAATTTTTGTATGTGAATACAATTTTCTTTATAAAAGTGAAAGATAAGTTCAAGTAAATTGCGGAGAATCGAGCTTTAGTGAAAAAATGGCTAGTCTATTCATAATTTTCGACTCCTTATTAAGAATAACCCATTTTATTGAAATAGGTCTGATCCATGAGTTTAGGATTATTATTTCTTTTTGTTATTATTTCTTCTTCTACATGCTTTAAACCCGATTCATAACTTTTTCTTATAATCAACCCATATCACATACTAATTGTAATATGTTTTTGTACATTTTACCCCATATTATGCAAGTGAGTTTATGTTAATTTTAGTACTTTGTTGGAAGTTATTAGAAAGATTGAAAATTAAGAAAAGAATAGATGGAAAATAAAAAATAAAAAATAAATAACAGTAGGGTGCAAATTGACTAATTTTGAGAGTTGAGGGGGGAAATTGGCCAAATTAAAGTTGAGGAGGAAAATTGACTAATTATGTGAGTTGAAGGGGGAAGTTGGTCAAAATTAAAGTTGAGGGGGTAAATTGACCAATTGTCACAAGTTCAGGGGAGGAATTGATGAATACCTCTTTAAAATATAAGCAAGAATCGTCGGTAATTGTATTGGTGGGTGTAATTTGGACGGTTAGTGGTTGTCCTTACTCGCCTTTTTGTCTTCCCTCTATGTATTCTTCCGACCACAAGAATATTTTGTAGAGCACTATGCCCTATCATTTTAATAAATCAATTCACTTTCTTTTTTAAGAAACAAATCACCTTACTTTTGTATTAATATGAATTTACTTATTGTCAATACGATCTCTCTTTTGGTTCGAAGAATCTTCGGATATTGTTTGTGACCATTTTTTATTTATTGTAATCTTCTTTTAACTCTAGTATTAGTCTAGTAACAAGCGAAGATTTATAATTCATAATCTAAGTTCGAGTTTCCACATAGGTATTTGTTGGAGTCGTCAACTCTGCTTTAACATATTATTTGACACGAGAATTGAAAATACGGTGCTAATTCATATTGTACGGGAGCTACTCGAGAAGAATGATTGTTTTGTTATGAATGTGTCGTGGATTCCTCCTATATTAAATAACATTATAATGCTCTTTGATATCTAATATCCTATCGCTTATCCTCTAAATACAAATCACTTTAATTTGTTGAGCTAGTTGAATAAGCCTCGCATCCAAATCAAATGGATTACCTTCACTGCACATTTAAACATGCATTATCAACTCAGGTCGATATATTTTTAGAAGTTATCGTTACCATTTAAAATTTTAAATATTCTGTTACACACGTGTGAACAACTGACGTTAACATATCTGTTATAACATTGATGATCATACCGTATTCCAATTTTGGGGTATATCATATTAAATTTGACCCGTATTGTTTTCGGTTTTTGAAAAATAATCCCTTTTGTTTTGGAATTTCATATATTAATGCATTTTTATTGGAAAAGAGAAATTAAAAAAAAAAACCGAAAAGATTCTTCACCCAAAAAAAAAGAAAAGATAAAAAGAAAACTCCTCAATAACAGAAAGAGAAACTCGTGTGCTGTAGAGAGAGAGAGAGAGAGAGAGAGAGAGGAGAGATGGGGGAGGAGGAGCAAAGCTCAGTGGGAGTGGAAGGAGAAGAAGAAGAATTGGCAGAGAAGGTGGGGGAGGCAGAGACATGGAACCAAAGGAAACAAACCCTTATACTCGAAATCTCCTCAAAGCTCATCCATGGCGATCTCGAATCCAAGATTGAAGCCGCCAGAGATATCAGAAACTTGGTCAGAAAGTCTTCATCTTCGTCCTCGTCCTCGTCTTCCAAGACTCGCTCGAAGCTGGGCGCGGCGGGCGTGATTCCGCCGCTGGTGTTGATGCTCTGCTCTCCTAATCCGGATGCGCGCCAAGTTTCCCTCCTCGCCCTCCTCAACCTCGCCGTCCGAAACGAACGGTACTTTTCGCTGCTCTGCTTTTGAATTTCTCTCTGTTTATTGACTGATGAGATTTTAAGGATTAGGAATTGCTAATTTTGGCGGTGGGTTTTGTTTGCTTTGTGTTAATTTCGGGAAAGATTGAAACTTTATGCGTTCTGTGATTGTTTTGTGATCAGAGAGGAAATTAGTTGATATGATATGGGTTTTATGTGTTTTTTTTGGATTTTGGTTGCAAAAATGAAAATAATTGCTCACATTTATATCAATTAAATGGATTTTGATGAGGTGATTATCAAAAAAAAAATTGATAAGTTTGTTGGTGATTTCTTGATTGAGATTAGTGAGTACGAATCGTGTTTGTCCATAATTGTGTGGATTTGATCACTTCGTTATTTACTAGCTTAGGGAGGATGAGATGCAGAAGAACTAGATGATAGTGAATTTTTCCGTTGTTTGGTAACTGAGGAAGTTGGGGTTGGGCCAAAGAGTTGATACTAAAAACGGTTGTTGATTTCGGGAAGAATTAGGTTCCTGTCCGTTCAATTTACGGAAATTTCTGTCTCAAGGTGGTTATTAGAGGGGGAAAAAATGGAGAGAAAGAACATAGCTTGAGCATGTCAAATTACTTGAGGAATAACTTTTTTTGACAAGTTTTGATCTCCTTGTGCTGATACACTGGAGGATCCAACAGGATCTTGAAACCCTTGTTGCAAATGAGATGGAATGCCCAAGGCTTGACCAATCAGATGGCTTTGTTTGGATATCATATCTGATTGAAGGGTGTGAGGCCGCGGGTTCATTTTTGTCCTTGTTTGTTTCTTCATATACGTGGCAATGAAAACTTATGTGGTAGTTAATAGAGAGAACTTTATTCCCAAAGTTAAAATATTATCTCCCTCTTAATGCTTCACAAGCATCGTGATACCAGAAAATCACCTTGGGTCACGGTTATTGCGCTTAAATTGTGTCCTCCAGTTCTTTTCTTATCTCTTTAATGTGGGGGATTCTCCTCAACTGTAATCATGTGAATTCACAGTTATTATATGTGAATTTAAAGTGGTCCCAAGTTCTGCAATCGATTGCTCTTTGGTCGTTACCCTTGTTTTAGGTTATGGCATTTACTTGTATAATATTCGCCATGTCAGTATGACTTATTGGGTCCTTGTTTGATGCTAATTAGGAATAAGGTCAAGATTGTGATGGCTGGAGCCGTCCCCCCTCTTGTTGAGCTCCTCAAGTTCCAAAATGGTAGTTTAAGGGATTTAGCAACTGCAGCAATCTTAACACTCTCAGCTGCTGCACTGAACAAGCCAATCATTGCAGACTCTGGAGCTGCACCTCTCCTGGTTGAGATCCTGAGCTCCGGAAGTGTTCAAGGAAAAGTTGATGCCGTGACCGCCTTACACAATCTCTCTACCTGCAAAGAGAACTCAACTGCTATTCTGGATGCTACAGCTGTTTGTCCTCTCATCAACCTTCTCAAAGAATGCAAAAAGTACTCAAAGTTTGCCGAAAAGACTACTGCCCTTCTTGAGATCCTATCCAACTCTGAAGAAGGGCGTACTGCAATCTCAAACTCAGAAGGTGGGATATTAACCTTAGTAGAGACTGTTGAAGATGGATCCCTAATCAGCACACAACACGCGGTTGGAGCATTGCTTTCCATGTGTCAGAGCTGCCGCGACAAATACAGGGAACTCATTCTTAATGAAGGTGCAGTCCCAGGTCTTCTTCGACTGACAGTAGATGGCACAGCTGAAGCTCGGGAGAGAGCTCGTACGCTGCTAGACTTGCTTAGAGATTCTCCCCAGCAAAAGAAATTGGCCTCCTCCGTTCTGGAGAGAATTGTATACGACATTGCCACTAGGGTCGATGGAGCAGACAAAGCAGCTGAAACTGCAAAAAGGTTACTGGAAGACATGGTTAAAAGAAGCATGGAGCATAGCATGGACCGAATCCAGCAGAGAGCTGCATCTTGTACACCTTCGGATACTCAGTCTGCGTAATAATTTTGTTTGGCGGTAGGAGTTTCGCAAATCACTCGGTTAAAAGAGTTTTAATCTGAATCTATGTATTTGTTTGGGCAGTTAAAACTCTGCACCCTGCTAATTCACCCTCCAGGATGAGTTAGAAATTACTGGAGTTGAAATGTTGGATTGGAGTAGGGGTGAATTGTGAGTCCATTGTACATCTCAAACTTTGTTCATGTATATATATAAAAGTCACTCTTTGATATTTTAGTGCACATTTCTTCTAACCACAAGTGAAAACAAATTCACACATTTACCCTTGCACTGGAGATTTTGTCTTCGACTCTCCCTCCAAATCCATCTCTTTCGATAAAATGAGAAAACTATATAATTGAAGATCGCTTGTATTCAAAGCAACCCCAAAGTTTGACATGTTCAATAGGGAAAATTTGCTTTTGACGAGAATGTTACTGTGCCATTATCCTAAACCATGGTCAATCACGCATTGGGCATTTTAATTTTGACAATGTGATTGACTTAAGATACCGCAACAATAACATTTCTCGTATAATGGGATGTCCTTGTGATGTTATCTCAAATCAATCACACATTGTCATGTGTTTTAACTTTCTCACATGAAAATGTGCGATTCACTCAAGAGATTGCCCCCGGTAACATTCTCCAATGACCCTAGTAACATTCTCCAATGATAGTGTTATCTCAAGACAATTATGTACTGTTATGTGTTTTAACTTTCTTACATGATAATGTGACCCATTTGAGAGACAAACACAATAACATTCCCCATGTAATGGTAATGACATGTTGGATCTTGTAAGGCACAATTGTCCCATATTGACCAAACACTTGAGCAAATCCATATTTATAAAAGTGATTGAAAAGTTATGGGCCAAAGTCATGGACCATGGGCCTTGGATTTCGGTACATAAGTATTGTTTTTGTTTTCTATGTCTAAGTTTTTTCCGAAACGATAAGACTATTTACTGAAAACAGTCAACTTTTTTGAAAGAATAAGAGTGAATTTAAACAGTCATAACTGTTGATGCCAAATATGGTTGTAGTATAAAAAACATAATGAATTAATTTGCAATGTTTTCCTTCTATTTCTTTCATTGAGAAACATGCCTCAATTTGCCAAGAATCCAAGTTCGAGTGAAAGAACTTAGATTAGATAGTTGTATTATGCATGATAGGCGTCCAAGAACTACTGCACAGGTCTGGGGACGTAATAGTTGTATCCTGCATGATAGGCGTTCAAGAACTACTGTAAAGGTGTGAGGACGTGTTTCTACAAGCCTATCTTCGAAAAACCAAGTTAGTATATTTGTTCTGATTCTAGTTACAACTTCGCTTACATTTTCATATTTGTGATTAATTTATATAGTTCAATTTGATTTATGTGTGTGTATATCATTCATAAGTGGTTGGTTCAAACATGACATTGTGACGTTATCTTAAACCAATTACGTACTATCATGCATTTTAACTTTCTCTATCATGCGTTTTAACTTTCTCACACGAAAATGTGATTAACTCAAATTGCTGCTGCAATATCGTTTGCGTTGCATATAAGTCATCTCTCATTCTCTTGGCTCATGTGGCAGGGCTGGGAGGCTGGGATCCATTCCATCCTGTACTTAAAACTGAAGGACAGTCTTCTATTTAGTACCACATAAAGCCTTATCCACCGCCCCCTTAAACAGCAAAGGCACCGACCTAGATCCACCCCAAATTTAACAAACCTCCAACATTTTCACCAACCCTTACAATGTCACATCATTTTTAGGTAAAAAAATTGTTTATCCAGTAATTAAAAGGGTTGTATTTGGAGCTTAAAATACATCATTAATTAACTTAATTAATTAATTACTTTCACTATCACCTTATTAGTTTTTGCTAATACTGATAGTGAAAGCCATTAATTAATTACTTAAAATTACATATTTGCCACTGTCGGTGTGTCTGCAGTTGTTTAACTGTGAAGTAGAAGCTTCCCTAATAAACACCGGACTAATTAAACCTGGATTAGTTACTCCCGGGTGCGCACTACGCCGAACCAGTCATCGCCTTCCCGTAATAGACACCGGACTAATAAACCGGGATTAATTACGCCCGGGTACCCGTCGACTCCTTCCACGCAGCTGCATCCACCACGTGGAGCCATCCTAACAGATAAGCGCAGTACGACCCTGCTCAGTCTAGCACTGGGCGATATAGTTTTATAATCATCGTAATCGTCCCTCCTCGCTGAAAGGTCAGAGAATTTGAGGGAGAAAATCCAGCAGCTGCCCGCACTTCACACTCGCACTGGAGAAGCCAAGTCGATAGAGCAATGGTGACGAAATGAAGCTTTCCCGACGGTTCTAGCTTCATCTCTCCGTGAGAACCGGTAGAAGAAGGTAAAAATCTTTGCTCATCTGCTAATGTTTTGGCTTCGTACATTGCATCGATTCGTAGATCTCCAAAACCCCACTTGGAATTTGTTCAAGGATCTGAAAATAAACAACCTAAATCGAACAAAATCTTATCTTTTTCCAATCCCATATAGTTTGTTTCTCCATTTTATTTTACTGAAGCTTCGTTTTTGTGTGGTTTGGTGATCTGGGTGGTTGTGTTTTGTGGTAGATTGTTGGTTTGGGGGGTTGTGGAAGAAGCTTCTGGTTCAGAAAAATGATGGGTCGGTCTCCGTTTGCTAGAGCTGGGGGGTTTAGGCCTGAGAATTTAGGTCCCAGTGCCCTTGCCTTGATTAGGAACCTTTGCTTTACGTTTTTTGTGCTGGGAGTGTTGATCTTTACTATCATTGCCGCCACCTATGAACCTGAAGACCCGTTGTTTCACCCGTCGACAAAGATCACTACATTCCTCACATCCAAATCCAATGCCACTTTCAAATCCGATGACACTGTGGTCAAGACTGGTGAGAATTTCTTGGCTCCCAATCAAACAGAGATTGGCAACTTTATCAGTATGACTGATGTTGTTAACTTGAGCGAGGGCGATAACTCGATCACTCAGAATTCTGAAGCAGAATCTGCCAGTTGTGAGGGTCCCATTGATTGCAGGGACCCGGAAGTGTTCCATTTGATGATGAGGGCCACCATAGAGAAGTTTAAGGATATTCATTTTTACCGGTTTGGGAAACCAGTGCAGGGTTCGGATGGTAACAGTTGTGATATGGCATGGCGGTTTAGGCCTAAGGAAGGGAAAACTGCTTCTTTTTACAAGGACTATCGGAGATTTAGCATTTTGAAGTCTGAGAATTGTACTCTTAGTGTGGGTGATATTGGAGAGTACCATACAGGAGTAAATGCCAGGAAGAGGAAGAAGAAGGCTGGGTTTGATAAGCAAGGGAAGACAGAGGCCGGGTTTGATAAGCAAGGGAAGACAGAGGTGAGTTCTTTGCCAGTTGTTGGGGAGGTTGTGAATGATACCCTACCGGTGGTTGAGTCTGAAGGTTCATTCAGTCATGGGAAGTACTTAATTTATAGTGGTGGTGGAGATAGGTGCAAGAGCATTAACCATTACTTGTGGAGTTTCCTGTGTGCTTTAGGTGAAGCTCAGTACCTGAACCGAACTTTGGTCATGGAATTGACTCTTTGTCTGTCTTCGATTTACACTTCGTCGAATCAAGATGAGGAAGGGAAGGATTTCAGGTTTTACTTTGACTTTGAGCATTTAAGAGAGTCTGCATCTGTATTAGATGCAAAGCAGTTTTGGACAGACTGGGAAAAATGGCAGAAGAAAGACGGTTTGGGTATGCATCTTGTAGAGGATTATAGGGTCACACCTATGAAACTTAATGATGTCAAGGATACTTTGATTATGAGAAAGTTTGGATCTGTGGAGCCAGACAATTATTGGTATAGGGTTTGTGAAGGGGAGACAGAGTCCGTAGTACAACGACCATGGCATTTGGTGTGGAAATCGAGAAGGTTGATGGATATAGTGTCTGCAATCGCATCAAAGTTGAACTGGGATTATGACTCTGTGCACATTGAGAGAGGGGTGAAAGCACAGAACAAGGAGCTTTGGCCTAACCTTGATGCAGATACTTCACCTAGTGCACTTCTCTCAACCCTGCCAAACAAAATTGAAGACGGAAGGAACCTCTACATTGCAACACACGAGCCAGATACATCTTTCTTTGACCCTTTGAAAGATAAGTATACCACTCATTTCCTTGACGAGTACAAGGATCTTTGGGACGAAAGCAGTGAGTGGTACTTTGATACCACTAGGCTTAACAATGGAGTCCCTGTTGAATTTGACGGTTACATGAGGGTCTCGGTTGACACAGAGGTATTCTTGAGAGGGAAAAAGCAAATAGAAACTTTCAACGATCTCACCAAAGATTGCAAGGATGGTATCAACAGTTGCAGCACCGCGACCAGCTGATCCCCGCAAATTAATTTTCAGACTTCGCCATTTGCTACATTGCCGATATCCACGTGTACTGTTTAGCTATTTTTCTGTTCTGCATTTGAGAATTTGTAAGCCTAAATTGATTGTTTTAGAATTAAGTAGCTTTTGTCATGAGTTTGTACTTGTAGAAAAAGCACTATCAATATCCATCACTTCGAATTTCACTAGTGTGCACTTGAACTACGGTTTTGTTTGATGTCAATGTCTTATGTATTGAATCATGTGATCTTCTTGTGTGGTGTTGTTCCAGAATTCTTTTTCTTCGATAAATAGTTGAACTTTTTCTTTTATTTTGGTTCTAGATTTTTAATTTCTTTCCAAGTAGCGAGTTGTTACTCGCACTCCCGAAAAAGATGTGAAATAAAATAAAAAATGGAATGCAAAATAACTAATTTGAAGTGCTAACAACCATTCTCGACATCAATAGAAGTTGGGAGTACTGAAGGCTCCCTTCATGGCCTTCCTCTTTATCATTTGTTTGGTCACATGCCAACTTTCCATCCTCTACGATCTTTTACCTCGAGGGAGGACATTTAGCAGAGAAGGTAAGTACCAAGTTGCTCGTGCTTCCGTTAATATTATTTTACTTTCACTTTTTGCACTCTTAACTTTATGGTCATTAGATTTAATAAATCAAAGGAAAAAAAAAATTAGTAAATCAAATCATTGAAGAAGGTATAAAGGAGAAGAGCGGAAACCACCTTATTTTAAAGGCTGATGCTATCCATACATCATTTTACATTCGAGGCACTCCTTGTTAATTTGTGTCTTTTAATCTTCTTCAATTTTTTCGATCCAACGCCTGAAAATTAACAAAGTATGAGAAGTAAAAACCGATGTATGGATGACACCGCCCATTTTAAATTGGTAATGTTCATTAGTGAGCGCCAACCCGCCGGACAATCAATAACATCATCCCTACTTAGTCCTTAGAGTACTAGATAACAAAATCTTACCAACTTAAACTTTCCATTTTCACCAGGGTAGCGATTTTCACACTCCATTTTATACATTCGCAGTCATCGCTCTTATTTTCGTGCTATAAAAACTAGATAATTGCAGAATAGCCAAGATGAGAGAAGTGCAAAAAGGCCAAAATGGAGAGTGTGAAAGTCGCTACCTTTTTAGAACAGAAGCATCCTTTCGAACAACCAACAAAAAATAAGGTGACAACATACGACTGCTTCTGAAAATGCTACACTGTGCTGTTATCAACAAAATGTCATCTAATCCTCTCTTTTATCCTCTCTCTACAGCCTCCTCTTATATAGTCAACATTTGAAAGAATCAAATAGAAAATTTAGTCTGTATACAGAACAAATACATGTCAATCTGGCAAGTCTCATTTTCGCCCGGTCTTCCACTTTTTGACCGGAAACAAGGTCACCTTTCTGCCAGAATTGTTAGCTCTGCCTTCTGAAGATCGTAACATTGAAATCGTTACCGGTGGAGGATCTTTGTGTGCCTTTTCATCCACAAATGGTTTCACCTCAAATGCACCTCTAGTGAAACCTCTGGCAACCTGAAAGGGGACAATCAGTGAATTTCAATGCAAATCATGAAAAAGCAAGTCGATCCATTAACCAGATGCGTGTATCAGCTACAAAGTACAGGGCAAGAAAGTTGAGGTCGTGTTTGTTTACTAATGGAACCGATAAATCTAAGGTTTCTCCTAGCGGCTAAAGTTTCAATTTAAACCATTATTCGCTTACGCATTTCACATACCATACAGGTCATTCATACCATCCTCAATATTGAACAGAAACTGAGAATCGGGATCAAGAATACCCGTCGGTTTTACATACCTTTAGTAGAATCCAGACTTTGAGGGAACTGCTCAAGAATGCAAGTCTTGTCCTTTTCCCAGAGGTTAGGTACTCACACATGTGATGGTCAACTCTCAGAATAAACTTCGGCCAGGATTTGGGGTTCCCCGAGTCCGGTCTCTCTTCCATCATCGCCTGATAGAAGTTCAAGAAGTATTAACTTTTCTGTTTGAAAGGCACATTTAACAGTTGAATGAACTAAAATTATATAGTACATGTTAAAATGGCCGTAAAGCCCGCTAGCAGGATTTCAATTCTAGAAAGAAATAATTTTTAGTAAAAGGAACCTATAGTAGTCTGAAACTTCACTTACAAGTAATCGAGAAATTTCTTGTTCAATTTTGGAGAAGGAGGTCTCTAATGCTTCTACTCTCCCAGTGGCATGACAGCAAGCACACGGTTCACTAATCATAAATGTCACACTAGGTCGTACCTGTCAACATGATAATCATTCATCACATAAAACAATTAACCTTGACTGAGCTCGTCAAGCATTGTGCGAAGATTCGCCGGTTAATATATAAATCTTGAGAAGATTTTCATGTTGCCCTCTTGACCTAAATTTCTAAATGTTTAATAATCTATACGTACATTTGCAATTTCAAGCAACCATCTAGCCAACCTTGAATAGTTGGGATGGTGCTCAATTGCAAATCTTCTTCAAAATTACTCTCTTTAAAATTTTACTGAATTAAAAGTAAGGAGAAAATTGTGATTTGCAATAATGCAACGTACTCGCTTTCTTGTTATTTCCATAAGTCCATGCCTAGACAGTTCAGAGACTTTAACCATCGATCTGTCTCTCTCCACAGCCTTCTTAACTTCTTCATACACCAATCTCTTGTTTGCTGAAAATAAGGCAGTGCCAAAGAGGAATCATAAACAAATATAACTTCCTCAAAATAAAATGATAAAGAATTCAGAAACTTTTTATGTTTTATGTATTTTAATTAAATTGCCTCATTTTTCCCATAAAAACATGAAGTTCAGTGACTTTCTATCTATCCTAAGAACCAAACCAGTTATGGTCATGCCTAAATATGTCAATAGCACTTCCACAAACTCACAAGAGAGGGAGACTTCGACTTACAATCATCAGCCATGTCAATGAAATCTACCACGATTATGCCACCAATATCTCTCAGTCGCAACTCCCTTGCAATCTGAAACACATTATTCTCTGTCAAACAAGTACCGCAAAGCTTAAAGAATCAGATGGAAAAATACATCTATCTTAAAGCTTAGAAAAACAAAAATAAAGCATCTTTCGGAAGGCAATCAAGTATTAGTTGCATAAACATGGTAATATGCTTCGTTGCCATCTTACAAGTCACAGCTGAGTATGCTGTTGCCTAGCAAGAAATATACAAGTTGCCAATCCGTGCAAGGCAAACAACGTCCAAAAGTGGTGATTATAGTTCACATGTAGCATACCTGTTTAGCAGCTGCAAGGTTGACTTCTAAAATAGCTTTCTCCTGTGAATTTCCATGACCAAACATCCCATGTCCTCCATTCACATCAATAGAGACTAATGCCTCAGTTTGCTCTATCACTAAAGAACCTCCATTAGCCAGGGGAACCCTGTAAGGCAAGAGATGTAAACATCAACAAAAATACTCAGCTAGCTCTTCCCTCCACACCCTCACAGCAACAAAAGGAAAAACAAAGACAAATGGCCAATGAAGTGAAGAGATCATGGAACAAACATTAACAAATGGGTCGATAAGCATCACCAGTGTTAGAAAATGTGACAACTGAGAGCATAAGCAAAATTCCCTGCCCCTCACCTTTTGCTGAGCATGTTGTTGATCTCTTCTTCTATGTTAAATTCATCAAAAAGAGGAACTCTTTTGTTGTACAACTCTACTCGATCACAGAGATCAGGGGCAATCTCCTGAAGGTAATTGCTAACCTGGAAAGCATGGAAATAACTGACCTTAGTATTTCATAGCAAAACAATAACTTTAGCAAAAAAACTAATGATTACACTGTTGCAGTTAGAGAAAGATAGATCATGAAAGATATAGAAGCAGTCAACTGTAGACTAGTTGAAGTCTGGAACCATCCGATGCTTTTCCAATACCGTGTTCTCAGTTTCTCCTATATAGCAGATACAGTAATTTCAATTTTCCCCTCTCACTATGAGTAAATTATGACCCCATACATCAATTACGATCCAACTACACCACACACATTTGTCTCATTCTACAAAATTCATGAGAGTTTCTAATCTACTAAAATATTCCTATATGATTAGGCCATACCTCATGATATGTCCTGGGAGAGTCAACCACCATTTTTTCAACCTGAAGCAGCCACAAGAAAGGGATAAGACTGCAAGATTTTTGTAAAATTTAATGTGAACAAAATAGCGGAAAATGAAAAACAATAGACAGAATGACTTTGATATAAATGATATAAACTCACCGTCTCATTAAAATAATCCTGGACAACTGAGAGCGTCTGACCCATTGCCCGATGCAGAATGACAGGAATGGCCCCTTCCACACCTTCATCTGCAGCAAGAGCTGCAGATTTTGCATGTTCTGTAATGTTTTTCCAAGTTGAAACAAGGCCTTCCAAATCCTTTTGCAGTTCCTCTAAAGAATGACCAGCAGCGACAGTTCTTACCGTCAGACCAAAACCCAGAGGCTGCAAAGTTTTTGCTATGACTTTTAATCGTGTACGCTCAACACCGCCAATTTTTTTGGAGATTCCGATTCTATCACAACGAGTTAACAATATCTGCAAGCCAAAGGACTCAGAGGTGTTATATATTCATAATAATAAAGAATAAGGAAAATTTAAGGAGGCAAAGGCTGAATCAAAACATACCCAGAATCTGCTTTTTAATTTTGGGTAAGCAGTCAGTGTGGGACCTTTTGAACCCAGCCCCTCTTTGACAACTTGTACAATAACTTTAGTGCCTTTCTGAACTCGGGCCCACTTATTCTCATTAGTCACAGTATTTGTATCCTTCTTATTCTGGAGATGAGACATTTGAGAATTGCTAGAACCATTTATGGCAACAGGTACAGCACTAGTTTCACTTTCACCTTCTAGAAAATCAGCTTCTACTTCACCATAATCGAGTATACCACCATTCATGTTTTCCTTAACATCTGAAACATCAAATTCATCCTCAATATCATGCTCATCATCGTCATCGTCATTGTGCATTGATTTTACATAATCATTCTGAGAGCTGATTTCAATGACGTCATCAGTCGCTTCATAATCAAGTGACACATGTTCATTTTCGTGGGCAGTCACGTGCTCATCCAACATATAGTTGTTAGCTTCACTTTTCTTTGTCCTTCGGAATGGAGGGAATATGAATGGTTCTCTGTTTTGTTTAATGTCCATAAGAGAGGGTCTAGAACTCCCAATATTTACAAATGCACCACCCATGTGGGGTACAAGTTTCGAAACCACTCCTATATACACGCTATCACACTGCACTGTACTTTTAACTGGTTCCAGTAGTAACTCAACCAATTTCCCATATTCTAGTAGAGCTATCCTTTGCATGGTACATATAGAAGAATTAATCAGTATAATGGTAGAAACAGGTTCCTTCGAAATTACGTTATTCCTTTCTTCAGGCAACAAATCTTCTGGATCGTCCAAATCCGCACCATCTTTTATGCTGTCATTCTTTTTGGACATATCAGACCCCATCTTATCCTTATACACAAGGCAGAAGAGAGGCGAATGTAGTAACCAGGGTTCCTCAACAGGATAATGTCTTTCAGTTGAAAAACTATTAGAAGTTGAGCCCCTCTGACTGCTAATTGCTATACGGTCGCCATCAGAGTACACATTATCCTCCATTGGTTCATTTAAGAATGGGTTCAACTCTAATAAGTCGCTACTGGAAATTAAGCCATTGTTAAGTTCGCCATCGGCGCACACCGTGCGCTTCTCCATAGGAAGATATAAGGCTGGCCTGGATTCTATCATATCACTTTTAAGGTATTTCATATTCTCATATTCATCTGTCAAACCACTGGAAGCATTTGAGTGTTCAGAAACATGTCAAGGAAAGAGATTGCATATACTATGGCATTGCAAGGGAGATTTACCTCTAGCTGGAGCTGAGATTAATGGTTGTATTGGAAGATATGCCTCCTCTATCCATGAACCCCATGAACTATTTGGAGACATTGTGGTATTGGTCCTCATCCATGAATCCCGCACTATAATTTTTCCACTTTGTTTGACAGGTAAGGGTACAGATATAGACAATTCAGGTCCAGGTCTCCAGGTAATGTCATATGAAGGCCATCTTTCCGTCTTTATGAAATAGTTATACTTGAAGTTGACACCACCATTAATCTGCCGAAAAGTAAAGGGTGAGAATAAGCGGACCTTACAGCATAATACAATAAAAATGCTTTCTGTGTCTCTCTTCATTTTTTTCTGGAGAAACATCTCTAGTTACTTCTATGCTAAAGGGAAATCTTCAACTACTTGTTTTATCATATTAGAAACATGTGTATGGAATTTGTTGTTTGCTTTCATTTGTGTAAGTCACTATAACAAATAAACAAAACTCATATTTGACAGATACTATAATTCATGCATCACTTCATGCTTCACAAAACCAACATAATCACGTGTTACTTTGTGCAGCTAGGCAAAATTACCTTGACTTCAGCCTTCCATAAGTTTGTATGTTCCATAGGAGACATTAGTATAGCAATCTCCGGCTCCCAGCAGCCAAGAACAGTAGGATCCCCAGTTATGTATAGAAATTGGCCAGCTTGTAGATCAGCCTCTATTGTCCAGACTATCTTGCACATTCCTTTAGAAGCAGAACTTGACTTTCCTGAGAAACCAGAATGTTCTAGATGCATAAGCCATTTTTAACAAAAGGAAAGTATTTACTGAAAGGATGATGTGTAACATTAACGACATAGAAGTTTACGTTAGTACTAACTGGTAAGAGGGACATTCTCTTACAATCCTTGTTTCTTTTTCGAGTTCAAAAAAGAGGTTACGTATTTCCTTATTAGAGGTAGAAACAAGACTAGGAATGATCATCGTGGAAAGGAAATTTTCAGATTAAAATGCTATTGCTCAGACCAGTGAAGCATATTGCAAAGGAAATTCTCTGATTAATTCTTTGCATTTTCGTAGTTGTCTGTCTGAACATGGATGGGGATGATAAGTCCTATCAGTAGACAAAATACTACTTAAAATGCATCTTATTTTCCGCCAGGGCGTGGGGTGTAGGTTGAAGTTCTTAACCCAAACACGGAAATGAGCTTAAAATGAATTAATGCAAACCTAACACACAAGGAAATGGTATCAAAGATGTTCAAAAATAGTACAGTTGCGTTACCTTTCTCCATGGACATCATAGGAGAACTCAGGAAAGAACTATGCTTTGCCATACAAAGAGTGAATCTGAACGCATTTCCGAGGGGTATGTGATGGCATGTATACCTGCTTTGATACCATTATGTATTATATATATCAAAGTAGGAAGACAATTAGACTTAGCAAAATTATTTTTTGAAGCATTTCTATGTAATTTATCATCTTCTTTTGAGCACAAATGCTGAAGTTTCCATAGAATGCACAAATACAGGTAGTGGAACAACTACAACTGGTATTTGAATAGCATTTCATCTATCCCAAGATGTTCTCATTGCATGCAAGGATAAGGGGTCGAGTGACTACTAATATTGGAATTTTCATTCGAACCAATGCCCACCGCTCGAGATTAAACAAGCAAACATCTTTCATATTCCATTTATCATGTGCCTCATGCTTTCTATGTTTTGATTAACAAAAAACATGAATATCATTACATTGGATAATGAACAATTATTCTGGAATTAATATGATTTAGCTCGTGTTTAACTACATATCGCAGCGGTAATAAATCTGCTTCAAACTAAACACAATTCCCTATCTAGAGAACACTGACTATAATTTCCAAGTGTATGCTGACATACATTGCGAGTAGAGCAATGCTGAAAACGAAAAGGACCCAAATAAAACCCGGTCCTAGAACACCGAAAGACGCAAGCTTTCGCACTCCATAGCCACAAATACATTCAATTCAATGTGCTTACATAGCAATTCATTCGAAACCAATAAAACCCAAACAAATTCAGAAGCAGAAGACAGTAACAAAACTTGAATTCGAAACGTACGGCGACAAAAACCTCAGGCTGACGGAGCTCCGAACAAGCCAAGAGGAAGAAGAGGGAAACTGGGTATGCTTCGTGAGCAGGTGGTGGTGGCGCCGAAGACGGGCGTGATATTCGGGGACGCCCATGAGCCGCCGCGACCCCAGTGCTTCAGTGGAGCAGGTGCAGTGAAAATCCATAGAGGGCGGTTCGGGGGTGGTAAATTAGGACTTGCAGAAGGGGCAGTTCCGTCATTTGATGGGTGCCGACCTTCAAAGGCTTCAGCTTGGGGACTGTGGAGGATAATGGAAAGTGGATAGAACGATTTCTGCTGCTTGTGAGTTGTGAGAAGAAGATAGAATGACATGGGCTTGCGGGTTGCTAGTGTTTTTGGCTTGGCGCCTTGTCTCACACGTGTGAGTGTGTGGATGGTTTTGCTTTTTTTTTTTTTTTTTTTTTTTGAAGAAAATAATTTTAAATTTTATAGACTTAAAAACGTAGTTTGTTAGATTGTCTGGTAAGAGAAAATGTTTCTTTTTTTGCGGATACATAACATATTATATGTTGTCAAGCTATGAATCAAACATCACCTAATTAATAATTTGGATTGACAGTCTGACAACATAACATGTTAGATTATGTAGCAATAAACAATTTCTTATAGGGTATAAAAAATGTTAGTTGTCAAGTTACGTTGAGACATCACATCACTCTCTATTCGTTAATTCAAATTGACAATTTGACAATATAATATATCAAATTATTTAACACCACGGACTTCTTCTCAACAAATGATCATGATGTGTTTCAAGTTTAACCCTACTTTCTTGTCACTGTTTTTGTCAAAATGCAATCGTGTGGCTTTAGCAAGAACAGTTCCATCAGCTTGATCATTCCATTGATGACAACATGAACTTCCGCAAAATAAGTTGAATCCTAAGTTAGTTGTCTTGGTAGAACACTTCCAACACCAAAATAAATGTTTTCCACGTTTTGGTGTTTTTGACAAAAATAAACTCAAATGCTTCGATTTACAGGGAGGAGGATATGAACTTGGGCACAAAGGAGATGAGGCGGGAGCATTGTTTTAGTCAACTGGCCCAACTCACGAAATGCAAATGTTTCACATTATTAACATTGTACATTTTGGGTTGAAATATATAAATAATTGAATCATACATGAAAATAAAAATAAAATATTGTTAATATTAAACATCGATCCGTATCAATTTATTATTCAAGTGAATAGTAATTGCTCGAATACTCCTAAAACCATGTAAATAGGTGGAAATACTCTGTAGCAATGAAGATAAACTTACTTGGGAGGAAATTTCCCTAGTGAAAATTATAGTCAAATGTGGCTACTTCACATGAAAGATGTAAAAACCATTTTTGTACTGCCATTGTCTAGTGGCATGCCATGTCATCAATTAACTGTCCCTAACAGAAAAGCTAATGAAAGTACAAAAGTGTCACAACATTCAAACTTTAGATATAAAAGTGGAACCAAAAAAAAAATTTAAGTACGAAAGTTAAAATTTCACAATACTTGAGATAGTAAAGTTAGAATAACCCATAAAATAAAATACAAGAGCTGCAATAGGTAATAAAAATAGAGTTCGCTCCATTAGAACAGAAAACCAAATTACATACATTAAAATTCATAAGATAGAGAAGAAAAGACCCACAACCAAATCTGCACGACCAACTCAGCACTGTCTTTTCTACTTAGCCTAATTAACATTTCAAGATACAGTTCATCACAACAACAAAATTCAAGTCGAACACGAGGCTCCCTACTACTTTGCCATCGCCAAGAGAAACAAGGACAAAACGGCACCTTTCTTGTCCAAGTACAACATGTAGACGTTTTTGATGTTTTTAATTGCCATCATCGCGTGATATCGCTCTATCAACGAAGTACTCTTTCCTGAGATCCAGCAGCTTAGCCATTTCCAGTGCATAGGCTCATACAGGCCTTGGGTAAAAGTACATCTCGAACGATACACTGGATTTAAGTAATTGGAAAAAACATAAGAGCACGCACATGCATGTACACAAGATAAGGTAACTGAATCAGGATGAATAATATCTATACAATCTCATTTTCCGTCAGAAGCACGCTACTAAAATGAGAAAAACAGAAGTGATAAACTCATAACTGGAGGCAACAAACAACACCTCCCAAAGGTGGGTGCATACCATGAAAATTTAAACACTAATCGTGTTATAAAGCAAAAACACGTGAAGGAAAAGCATAACATACCTTCCAGAGTCTCTGTCTGGCTCTACAGCCAGAGGCTGGTCGCCTCCCTTGACAGAAACAAGACTTTCTGCATAAAGAACAGCTTGGATATATAGTGGGTTTTCAATGCCATGTATAGGAAGGTATTTGAGGTTTCGAGTGCGTAGGTTATAGGAGACAACGTCCCCATCAGTGGCCGCCAGAAGAAGCTCGTCATTCTTCCAAAATATCAATGGAATCTCAATCCTTGGTACAGATTCGATTGTTAAGCGTTTCTTACTCCATGGACTTTTTACCCCATCACTAGAGTCATCCATCACCCATATATCAAAGATAGAAAGTCCAGTTCCTTCATCTTTGCGGTAGCAGAACAAAGCAATGGATTCCTTCCATATTGCAAGACTGCAATTCCATGCAAATCTTTCCAGAGAATCATACGGAACTGGTATCTTATCAAATACCTCCTCACCCATATCAAATGTAAGGATGAAATCATTATTTTTTAGATCAGTAGCAAACCAATGATAAACACCCTTGAAGTAGACATAAAAAGAAGGTGTCCAGATGACGGAAAAATCGATCTCAAACTTGACCTCTCTCCAAGAATCAACACCTAAAGTGTATACCTCTGCTATTCTAGGCCCCGGCAAAAATTTCACAATTCTAACAACCTTGTATGCTTTAGCTTTGGAATCATACCCAAATCCAACGGCATTGGTAATGGTATCCACTCTATCAGCAACATCTGGTTCTGGGGGAGGCAGGAGAAGACAAGGCTGGGGAAGAAGCTGAAATTCCATGGTCGCTGGATTGACTAAACCAATATCCTCGGGACAAAAGTGAATACTTAGACAGAAAATCCCATCACAGTAACCCACAATTTCAAAATTAGGGGAAGATACACTCAACAAAGGATACGTAACACTAAGATCCTCAACACAGTCATCACTATTGCTAAAATCCTCTGAAACATTAAGCAATGACAATAAAACGTGCTTCCTATGATCCCTCAGATTGTTAACAGTATGTTTTACAACAATGCTGGTGGAGGAATCTGATTTCGAATTCGAGTTAGAAAGGTGACTTGCCACAAAGCTAGGACTATCAATTAGATCACACCACAACTTACGGACACATTTGAATCGCATCAAGGATTTAGGTGGCAATCGAGACAAGATTTGCACCACCATATCATCCGTAAAATTACACGACTTTGCCATTAACTAACTAATTAATTTCTCCTCCTCTACTTTTCCTTTTATGCTTTTCAGCAAATTAAATAAGGCGGAACAATGATGGAGCAAGATCAAGGGAACATCTTACCTTGGATTTCCGATCGTGCTGAGTCCAAGAGCAGGAATTTATTAAACTTCAAAATCCACTCAAATTCCTCTTTGGAGCAACTGAGATTCCTTCATTTCCAAACACTCATTGTTTCTTCCTTCCACTCGGCTCTGACTAGTCCCTCTGTTATAGTCAATGCTCAGTCATACTGATATTTCTCTCTAGGGTTTCTTCTCCTTTTGCTGCTGTTTGATGATGGAGCGGGTTCAGGCCTCCTTTGGACTTTTATAACCTAAAAAGGAAAAAATATATTGTCCAAATGTGGGTGTCATTTATTATCTGTCTCGAGAACATACTTTACGTTACAAGTTACATCAAGAGAGAAGTGCACAATAACCCATATATATATATAGGACATGATTTCCGCACACCATTTTCCTTTTTTTGCACACCCTAATTATTTCTGGGTATTATACTAAATAAATCCAAAGGAGAACCACGGAGCAGAAATAAACAGGGTCTGTAGGTGGAGGAATGGGGTGTGCAGAAATCATTTCCCTAAATCAAGAGTAGTTTAACGATTTCCCACTAAATTAACATAAAGGGCCAATTTCCGCATACGGCCATGTTTCCCCGTACTTCATCTAACTTTCTATTGAAAATGTCACATTTAAAAAAAAAAAAAAAAAAAAAAAAAGAGACAATAATAAGATTAAGAAAGGAAATATAACAAACACAAAAGAAGATTCAATGACCAACATGTGACTTAATGGATGGAATTTGGGCAAATTTGAAGCTAGGGAGAAACTATCTATTCATAGTATTTTACGGAAAAAAATTGGCCACACTAAAACTTTATGGGTAATATCGGCAATGGGGTACAGGTTAAGGGGGGAAATCAGCGAATTACTCTTCTTAAATGTATGGAGAAACTGAACTCAAGTAAAGCTTTAGGTTAGTGTCAATTGTGATTAATTGAAACAATGGAAAGTAAATGGACGAAAACATGGTGGTCAATAATCTGCAATGAGAGAATCTCTCTTGAAAAGATATTTTTGAAGCACTACATCCAACTAAAGGAGACGGAGAGAAGATAAATTTGGCTTGCCCAGTGTTCAGCATAATTATAAGGTTAGTGTTCTGCAGTTCTACGTGGATCTACTTAAAAAGCTTCCGGTAAAACTGCTTTCTAGAGAAGCATTTCCAAACAGACCATGGATGTACTAGTTTACAGGATTTAAGCCAGTCAGTCAAGAGTTAGTTTTTACTCACCCCATAACCCTTGTATAGCTTACGCCCCTCTAGATTGTGCCACATGTTTAAAAGACAAAACACAATTAGTCTAATGCATTTACTTATTTCTTACCAATAATTAAGCAATAAACTTACCATTCAAAACCCCACTGAGTGAGGTTTCAAAACATAATTCATTAAAATTACATGCTGAATGTTGTTGTTAAGGCCTTGCAAGGCATGATAGTGATCGGAATTGGGGCTTTTGACTTTATAATTGGTGCAGCTCTCTATTCATTCAGAAGCAGCAATCTGTAATGGAAAGAGATCAAGAGTTTGTCATTGAGCAAATTTGACACCGTATTCTATATACAAGCTCAAAGTAGCCACTCTTCAGCATCCTAATTTTGAGACAACATAAAAAATTCATATGATCACCTATCAAATTTGCCCCACCTAGTCAGAAATCATATTGCTATTTAGCCTAATGAAAAATTCAAAAGTTAGTTCACATCAAAAACGACATTCACTACTTTTATTTATGAGACAATGATGCCCTATTAAATGGCGGCTCAGTTTACTCTCGAGGATTGCTGATTAAGTAAGCTCGAGAGGAACGGGTCTAAACTAGACAAGAGGTGTAAACTATTCAAACTATGCACAAGAAGGATATGGTTAGTGCTTACAAGGAACTTTCTCTTCAGGTTGCTTTCGGTTGCACAACTCCGACATCAGATTATATACTTCATGGCTTAGTGTTTGGATCTTCCCCCGGGCTTGGCAATGACCGAAGTGGATGGTCGGAAGGGCAAGTCTTGTGAAGTTGCCATTGCCCCACTGGCCCTGCCTTGACCTCTTCCTCTTGTCACAGTTTGCGAAGACGATGGCAATGCAGCAGATTGCTGAGTGAACTCCATTCGCCTTGATCATGGCATGGCCTGACTACCTCTTCCTCTTCCTCTTCCTCCCCACACATAAACCCTAACAACAATATCAAACTAAGCCTTAAGTTAACAAAGTAGATTATGCATGTACGATTTTCTCAGTTACTGCTCGAGAAGAGGATGCAAATTGAGTTTCATCGCCTTTGCCTGCGACTCTCCCATTTCCTCTGCCCATTGGTCTAACTCTTCCTCTACCTCTTCCCGATTGAATGAACAAGCAACGCTCGCTCGCTCGCTCTAAATTTGGGTTGTGATCATGAAATAAATGAAACAATAGGAAAGTGTACTGTATCACTTAAGAAATGACACCCAAATCGTCCTCCTCATCATCCTGCTCGCCACCAACAAAATGCCTGACGGCAATGCGGGTGGAGGAACTCAAATTATTCGAATTTGAGAGGTGGCTGGCCACAAAGCGACTATCAACCAGATCACGCCAGGACTCGTGGACGCATTTGAACCGCATCAGCGGATTTAGGTGGCAACCTTGACAGGATTTGCGCCACCATATCATCCGACAATTTGCAGGAATTTGCCATTAATTAACTAATTAAAGAATAATTAACTTGTCGCCCTCCTCTTCCTCCATCTCTACTTTCCTTTAATCTTGAGCAAAACAAACTGGAACGATGATCGATGAAACTGTTACCTTGATTTTCCGCTAGCGTCGACAGCGTCGAGACCAGGAGGACCCACTCAAATTCCTCACCGCGACGCGAGCGACCGGGAATCCTTCGTTTCCGAGCACTCCTCAGCTTCTTCCCTTCGTTCTTTCCGCTTGGTTCTGAGGACTGTAGTCACTGTTTTTTAGTCAACGCCAGTCAACGCATACTGACAGTGATACTGACAATGCTCTGTACTCTGTAGGTTTTCTCTTCGTTTCCAAACACTGGTCTTTTGCTGTTTGCCGCCGTAAGGCTCGCGCTTTCTGTTTTGCGTAAACTGGTTCGGGCCCATTTCGGGTCGAGCATTTGGGCTTTTACGAACTAAAAACATTTGGAAGGTGGTTTTTTTTTTTTTTTTTTTGGTCCGTCTCAATAATATTCTGCTTAAGTGCTTTCCGAATAGGTAAAAGCACTCCAAAAAATTTAAAGTGCTTCTTACAATATTTAGCGAAGATATATTAAGTGTTTGCGGATTAGGAATATTAATTTTTTTTCTTGAAAGTAAGCAGATATTGAGTGCTTTCTTAAAGAAGCACACATTGAATACTTCTCGAAACAAGCATTTGGAATTTTATTCACACGTTTAACAAAAGCACTTCTATTGATCAAGAGAAGACGTAATTTCGAGTGAAGCA
Source organism: Pyrus x bretschneideri (assembly GCF_019419815.1). Taxonomy (NCBI): domain Eukaryota; kingdom Viridiplantae; phylum Streptophyta; class Magnoliopsida; order Rosales; family Rosaceae; genus Pyrus; species Pyrus x bretschneideri. The sequence continues at coordinate 7,441,133 of NW_025999413.1, forward strand.
TCTAAGGGGCCCTTCAAGTTAAGAGCTTGTATAACTCGAGTACACTGCTACTGTAGCGTGCATGCATATGAAGTTCTTTTGCAAACTATATCAGCCTGCGGAAGTACTCCAAAGTTAAAAACGCATGCATTGAAGTTCTTCCGCAAACTATATCAGCCTACACAAGTACCCAAAGCTAAACGTGTGCATTTGAAGTTCTGCAAACTATATCAACGTGCGGAAGTACATCTTCTCGTGATGCATCCAGAACATCTTCTCCTTTGTCAAAGAGAGAAATAAATAAAGCAATTAAAAGAGCTGCAATCATCAAGCAAATTTGACACTTGATGCATCCAGAACATCTTCTACTATGTCATAAATCTGCAACCATATCCTACATACAAGTTCGGTATCCTACTTCCGAAACAAACATAAAAAATTCAATCCGCTATCAAATTTTCCTTCACCTAGTCAGTAATCGTCTTCTGTTTAAAAGTAATGAACGATTCAAAATTAAGTTCCACCTCAAATACGAGACCAGTGGTGTAAGGACAACACTGAACGAAACGAGAGGAGTGATTAGTATCTCAAACTATGCACAAAAAGGATGAAGTTAGTGCTGCTGCAAGAATAGATCATGTGGTTTTCATTTGCTTGACTGGGAACTTCTCTTCAGCTTGCTTTTGCCACATATAGTTTGCAGCTTCAATCCACTGTTTATTAACTAAAAACTTCTTCTCTTTGACCGCCCATTTAGACTTCTCTGTGCCAGCATCTCCTGAAACCACATGTGTCACCGATGGGTCCACTTGTGTCGAACAAGAGGCTCCCAACTGCTCTGCCATCTTCCAGAGAGGTTGATTCTCAGCCTCGACATTCGAAGGAAATTCGTGGCTGAAAACAATTTTACACCCCTTTAACACATCCTTCTTAACAGTTTTCAACACCTACAAAAATAGCATCCAGAAGAATCCATACTAAATAGTAAATTTATGAAGCTAAAGGAAATAGTCATGTTTTAGTGGTTCTGAAAAAACTTGTTCACCTGTCTCACATCTCTTTCAACAAGATTATCCTCCAATTCCTACAAGATGGCCACCAACAATAGATTAGCACACAAAGAAAATGTAACTATTTGCCATCATAAAGACATAAAGTGGTACTTACATGAAAGAACATGTTGTGGACTCGCTTAAGAACTTCGAGAACAGTTATAAGAGCTCCTTCAGGTTCACTTTCGTCACTTCTCAACTCAGAAAGGGATTTACAGCGAAACCCAAATTGTTTACAGCTCGAACTGAAGAAATGATATCTTTCCATCAATATTAAATTGTCCTTGTGCTTTGTCCAGGCCTACAATAGTGGATATCAACATTGATAACCCTTCATAAGATAAACAACAAATTTAAAAGACCATTAAACTGATAACCAGGCATCTGCATCCAATCATAAAATTAGGATAAATAAAGATTTCTCTGGAAGCATATATATCTGTTAAACGATAATCAATGGGGCAACTATATGAACAATAAATCTGCGTCATAATGAGAACGTGCTATGAAAACAGCTTCAAACAGATCTCATCGAGGACAGTTTTATTTAGACTCTAAAATCAGTTGGCTCCCTAAATTTTATTTTAAAGTATCAGGAAATCCTTGATTGATGGACATGAAATTGCCGACCTAAATCTTCTAGACCTAACAAATAAAAGTGACACTTAAAATTACCGCAAAGTGGAAACCACAGGGGTGCAACTTTGGGATCACAATAATCAAATTAACAAAATAATAAAAAGGTTTAGATGGTTATGAATGCACTTCTAATTTTCAGTATCATCAAGGGAAAAGAAGTTCTTACATTTTCTGTATCGTCAAGGATCACAACTGCATTATCTTGTCCAAGCACAATATCTAGACCTTTTTGATGTTTTTGGGTACCATCATCACGTGATATAACCCTATCCCCAAAGTATTCTTTCCTTGGATCAAGCAGCCTAGCCATTTCCAGCGCATAAGCTCGTTCACCCATTGTGTATATGTACATCTCAAACATTTCACTAGCCTCTTTTAAAAATGTCCTAACAAAGGGCCTCAACTTGGTCATCATATGCATAATGTCTACTCTGAATAGGCTACCTTTTGAAACATCTACAAGTATCATATTGGAACCAGAGTTAGAAGATGTAAGTAACTGGGCAAAAATAATAAGAGGATGAAAGGGCATGCACACATGATAAGACGTTCAATGAATTAAAACAAATAAAACCTAATCAACCTTGTTTTAAGCTAGAAACAGGTTACTGGAAGCAAACGAACAACTTTGTAACTGATTAAAAGTAGAAACCTTTCTCTAGTTCACAAAATTTCAACAGGAACAGCATATGTATTTGTAAGGTAGGAAATATTCTTCTAAATTACTTACTTTGAAGATGTATAACAGGAGAGAGTACAACAGCTCACAAAGAAAAACGTATACACTAAAATTTAATAGCTAAATATGTTACAAAAGCAAAAACACAAGAAGGGAAAACATTACATACCTTGCAGAGAATCTATTTGACCATGTAAATATTCCTCATCAGCTGACATATGATTCAGATGGGTAGAATTAAGCAGTGTGTGATCCAGATCAAGGACCAAGTAAAGCTTCTTATGGCGCAACGACTTCTTAATGTCTGTTTTGCGTAACCGGTCAATTTCTTCATTATTAAGCCTTAATCCCTGCAATAGATACCAATAGATTAGGTAGTTATTCCACATATTATGAGCAAATGGATACATGAAAACAGTTGACTTTCTTTTTAAGAATAAGTTTATATTTTACATTAGGGATCAGTAATTCCTGAATTACAAGTTAAAGGTGACTGGAGTCGAATAATGCCTCTAGAATTGATTGTACGCATGTATGCTACCAATATTTAAGTAAAGACATACAAATTCTTCTATCCACCTCCACCAACCAGTCATCTAAAGGCGTACCTTGTGTATGTACCCAAATATCACACTAGAGTTGTCATCCACCGGCTGCCCACAGACGATACACATATCTCCAAATGAACCAGGATGAGTACAAATGTCCTCCTTCGTGGATGCTTCTGCGTATAGTAGCATGATGAATACAACATTTTGTGTTCAAGAGAAAAAAACAAGATGTGCACATATATCCTTTGAGATTTGAGCAGAAACGTTTTCTATGATGGAGGACATTCCAAGAAACTGATCATTTCCTTAGTGTCTGCCCAGTTAATTTTATGAAAAAGACAAGAAAACCCTTTCATCCCTTATATTGAGTTAAAACTATAACTAAACACAGAGGAGAAAATATGTTCAAGGAAGTATTAAACTCCATAATGACTACATCTAACTCTTCAGCTTTCATCAATCTAAAGAGTGAGACAAACAGACCAAAAGCCAGATGTACAGAGTTAGAAAGAAAAGAAATTAAGCGCAATTGTAAGTCTACAGAACAAGGTCTCGCTACTAACAAAGTTGCTCATTATTAGAAACGTTTCTCGCAGAGCACAGAGTTGGAAGGGAACAACACGTAACAAACCAATCCAAAACACTATCCAACTGAGTCAAAATAGTTACCTGAGTGTTCTTCTACAAAAACTTCTGAAGTCGACCCAGGAATTTCCTCAGTGCTTCCAAACTCTACCTTACGCCTCTTTGCACTGCACGGTAATGCAGAAGTTGTATTTTAAAACCTTTGAACATACCCAACAGTTTTATAGAAACTCTGATATCTAATAAAAACTCATACACATTAAACATAAAAGAACAACGAATTTAGCACCTATTACTATCAATCTCGACGTCACAGTCATCATCAGCTTCTTCATCCGGTGAGGACCCCGGAGAACTAGAATCCAGGGCACTCTCAAGAAACCCAACAAAGTCGTCACTGCTAGACGAGTGTAGTGGTGAATCGGCAATACTCATCTAAATTATTCACGCCAAAAGAAAACTCCTTAGCATATTTAAATTAACAGAAAACATAAAAAATTCTAAGAGCACGAATCGGAATATTAAACCCTTTCTCAACTCTCTCGCAGCTCATTAATAATTATTAGCCAATAAACAACAATAATCGCCGGAATAAGCATCCGCATTATGATTTATGAGTACCCAAACCATCGAACAAGAAAATTCGTAAAACCAAAACATTGATAGATCAAGTGATTAGAAAGCAGCTAAATAATTTCTTTCCCGAAATTAGGGTTTATGAAAAAAAATCAGGCTTAGAAACGTTAAAGAAACGAGAAGGAACCAAGTAGCGAACATACCGCGACGAAGAATTCAAATTTGGGTGCGAGAACGAAAGCTTGGCGAGAGTGTTGGATGATGCGTTGGTGACAAAACTATACAATCAATCGATTGAAAGAAAATTGCAAGAAAAATAAGAGAGAAACCCAACAACTACAGAGAGAGAAGAAGAAGAAGGAGAAGGAAGAAAACCTGGGATTGCGATGGCAACGGGAGTGAGGTTGCAGATCGACGCGTGAGAGAGGCAGACCGAGAAACGAGACCGAGAGAACGAGACGAAACACCCGACTAATACATTCTTAGGTACAGTATTGTATAGTCACGTTTTTTGTTTTGGATTATATTTTTCCTTTTCCGAAGAGGTCGCTTAGCTCTGGTGATCCAGTGATAAAAAACGGATTATCTTTCTTAAAATAAAAATTTGGAGGTCTTGGGTTGGAAATGTGGCAGCCAAAATTGTGATTAACCAAGGTTGAAATGCTTCTGTGAATCTTCTTGGGTCCCCCAAAAAAGTGGATAATGCCATCAATTGTTCCCCTTAAAAAAAAAGAGGAAGGTCGCTTATTCTTGTTTCTGTAATTCAAAACAAAATATCATTGATTCGATATTAAAGTGGGTATTATCTGACTAATAGTACTCTTTTGAAAGATAAATTGGTATGTCACACTGTATAAAACAATATGGGGACCCAATTTAATTAATAAGAGTACTATTTAGTACATTACTACATCAAACATCAAAATTCGATTATTTATTCTAAATAATCAAAGATTTTAAAAAACGCTATGGATGGGGGCATAAACTTTAACATCTGACATGGATATTTATAACAGTAATCTGATTGTTTATACGCGCTGCCAAATGAAGCTCGATATTCTCTTGGCGCACTAACCAGGAACGTTATTAAAGGTCAAGTTAAGCTCCAATATGCACAAATGGCAACTTTTACAAATAATCTTCAATATAAAAATAGGGTTTCCATTGCAAATAACTCATTTACTATTTCGTACTCCTTATTCGGAATTGAAATTCCACTTATATAAGGAAAAAGATTTCCTTTCTAGATTCCTCACATTATTCGGAATTGAAATACCGTTTATATCTAGAGAGTCTAATTCCTCTACAAAGAGAAATAGAATTCTAAAATTTGTGTGAATCCCACTACTTTTTTTATTCACCAATATTTAATAAACACTGAAACACTCCGTAATCAGAATTCAATAGTAATAATGGCACTAAAGTAGAGTGGTAACAAAATACACGATAAAACAGACACGTAATAAGACCGAAGTGAGTGGTAACAAAATACACCGGATGGGGTTTCTGTGGGCAGTTGAATAGCCTCCGATTGTCTACACTCAAGAATTTGTCCTCCATTTTAGGGGTGGAATTTTTTGCCAAATTACCATACCAAGATTGTGCCAAAAATATTTGTATCATTAGTAATGGTACGGTATTTGTACTATACCATACATTTTTTGTACAATAATGGTATTCAAAACCATTACCAATGATATACCATACCGTACTATTATTATTAATATTATATAATTTATTTATTCATTTATGTATAATTAGGTATTATTATCCTTATATATGCACTTTATATTTTTTTCCTAATCATTTATTCAATCATCTCACCATCTAACCTCTACTTTCCCAATAAAAAAAAACCTAAACCTTCTTACTTTGCGACTCTTCATCTTTTCACTCATCTAACCACCAATTTCATCTCTGTGCTCCAGTTTTGGCGACTTTCTCTCTTCGGAGTCCATCTCATCTTCTCCTTCATCAAATTGGGATCTTTCTCCACTTCATCTATCAAGTTAATTTTTGTACAATTTTAAAGAATGTAGAGAGGGAATTTAAGAATCTTTGTACTATTTTTTTTAGGGATGTTGGATTCTTTCAACAATTTTTCTATCTATTTACTTCTTGTTTCTTAAATGAATCTCTATAAAATTCTCATAATTAAATAAAAAAGTTTTAGAAACCCAAAAGGAGTGATCAAAACACATTTGGGCTTGAATTGGGTTGGAAAAAAAAAATTCAAATTTTGACTTAAAACAAAATGGTAATTACCATTATCATACTATATCAACCGAACTATCTGACATACCGAAAATTCGGCATACCAAAAATTCGGCAAGGTGATGCTAATAGATTTTGTCATACCAAAAATTTGATATGATAATTGGTACATAAGTTTTGGTACTATAATCGTATTAATACCACCCCTACTCCATTTAACTTAGTAAAGTAGAATAAACACATTTAGTAAAGCTATACAAAGAAAAAAGGACCACTACTACAACGTTATTTTCAGGCGGTCCTCCCTTTGATCCAAATCCAAAAGCAACATCTACATCTCTTTATTATTTTGTAGCTTTTTTTTCCTCCAAGCAGCTGTTTCAAGCACTCAATTGATGCTTCAATTATTAGTGTTTATTCCATTTTTTTCAAACCATTGAGAAGATATGGTCCTTCAAAGCCGCCTCCTAGTTTCAGTTCCTTGATGTTAACTTAAGGAAATGAAAACTCCATCCATAGATTCATAACACCTTTATTAAGAAAGGAACAAACTCCACCCTATATTTCATGAGAAAATCGGTCATATCACCGGTCATGTACACAACCTTGTATACAACCGGTAACACCCCGAGAAAATCAGTCATATCACAGTTGTATACAACCGGTAGCACACAAGCAAATCGGTCATATCACCGGTCATGTACACAAACATGCATGCAACCGGTAACACACCGAGGAAATCAGTCATATCACAGTTGTATACAACTGGTAGTACACGAGAAAATCGGTCATATCACCGGTCATGTGCACGACCATGTATACAACAGGTAACACCCCGAGAAAATCAGTCATATCACAGTTGTATACAACTGGTAGCACACAAGAATCGGTCGGCTTTACAATATATGACTTGAAGTAGCAGGAAAGGAAATATCTCACTAAATCATGACACAAGTAAAACTCGAACATTCGATAAACACAACTCAAAGGCGAAAGTAGATATGTAAACTTGATAATATGTACATTAGTAAAAATGTTGGTCTCTGAGACTGATCGACATATTATCACGGTTTTAACTCGCACGTAACATAGTATAACAACACTATGGCAGGCGATACATTCTTGTAAAGTACCTGTACATTAAACGCTGTACATGACATTCATCGCGATTTTCTTGCTTTGTAAACCCTTCACCAGAAGCAGGGTGCGTCCTCCTCGGGCATGAAAGGAGTCCTACAAAGAGGGCATGTAACGTTCCAGTAATTCAACCACTTCTCTAAGCAATTTTGATGGAAAATATGGCCGCAGGACAAGTGGTTGATCTTCGATTCAGGTTCAAACTCGGTCAGGCAGACTGAGCATTCGTGTTCCTGCTGCTTGAAGCTACACACAGATTCGAACCGAATTGCTGGGATACTGCTCCTGATCTCCTCGATGTAACTAGCCGAGGGACTGACATGAAACTCAAATGATTCTGAGCGGTTTTCAGAGGAGTCTGCTAACGGTGGAGAAGATGATGAGAGACGGATACCAACTAATTGCAGGACTGATCGGATTATCCCTTTGATAATGGAGACTGATAAGGCAGTGTTTACTAAAAGCACACATAGAACACCTTCCGATGGAGCTGGTAGACTAGAGAGACCCATGTGATCAAAACACAAGTTAAACCGGTTCGAATAGGATTGTCAAGATCGTTGAGGGGCAGTGGAACCAGAAGAACGGGCAGAGACGCGAAACGGGAGACGGATTATTATATCAATTTGATGAGTAAGAGTTTAGTCAAATGGAGATGAAAATGTCACCGAAATCTTCGTGTCAACCGACCTGCAATGCAATCAAGGAAAGTATTAGAATTTATACAAAGAAGATTGAACCATGATATCGAATTATCGATATCCTTCAGCATAAAAAGCTTAAAATTTCGCAGCGAAATTCTGGTTCTGGTTTAACACAAATGATTATTTGATCGAAGAGATTTCATATTCTGTTCAAGAGAATTAACAAAACCGATCTGCAGCAATAACTAAACTTTATATCCTAGACTTTACAGAGAGCAGAACCAATTATTTCCTCAAACCCAACAGAGTTCTTAAAAACTCAGAAGATCAATACCAAATGGAAGAAAAGACACATAAAGCAAGCAACTTGATCTCACCCCACAACCCAATTTCCTAAACCCAACATACCCAGCAACCAAATGTATCATAAGATGACTTGAGATCTAGAGTTCTTCAAATTAATCGTCCAAAACCCATTAAAAATGCATTCTTTTGATTACTAAACAGAAGAAATGAACAATTTGGAAAAATAAACCCAGAAAATAAAAATGAATAAATAAGCAGAAAATAAAAGTCTACAGCTTCAAAAATGGCTGAGAATTTAGACTTACACAGAGTGAGGCTTTAGGAGCTTCAAGCTTTTGGTCCTGACAGAAACCGAGTAACATCCAGAGGAGCTGAAGGAAGAAGAAGAAGAGATTCTAGGGATTATAGGCAGCGGTCATACACATACAAATACAATCAGGTTAAATATATTTACAGTTTTTGTTTGACAATGGCTGCTCTGCACAATCAGTTCTCACCATATTTATAGCAAGAGAGCCATCCCACACCGAGGATTAGCGGCAACTTAACCAAGGTTCTCTAACCATGGTTACTTTATTTCAACATCCCCTTCTTCCGTTTACAGGCCTTTTTAACCTGTTTTTCATCCCCTTCTTCCGTCTTTTGCGGACTCCATTTTTCTGTTAACCATGGTTACTTTATATCAACATCCCCTCCTTCTGTTTACAGGCTTTTTATAACCTGCTTTTCATCCCATTTTCATATCTCGGCTTTCATGTCTTGTTTTGGTAAACATTCTCTAGTTTTACTTGCCAAATTTATCTTCGTGGAGCTTTGTGTTCGATTTACAAGTTCAAATCTTCTAGGTCAAAAATCTTTTCTGACTCTTTGGGTTTATCCATTTGAGTAACACGTTTTTCTTTTTAACTTAATTGTCTTTAGTTTTAACTAGCAGAAAGCATACACGTTGTGTGTTTGTGAACAATTTCTCTTAATAAGAGTATATTTTTTTTAATATTACATAATTACTGTTTTACCCTTCTTATGTAAATATTGTGTATCAAAAGTGAGGGTAAAATTGAAAAAAAATATGATTGTTATTATCTCAAAAAAAAAAGAGGGTAAAAATAGGAAAAATAAGGATATGGTTATCCTTTTGTCAAAAGATACAAAATTACTATTTTACCCACCTCATGTCAAATCGTCTATTCAAAAATGAGGGCAAAATTGAAAGAAAAGGGGACAAAAAATTGACAAGCTCTCTTCTCTTAATAGAATAAATAGATTTTTTTTAGGAAATAAGTTAAGATTTAATATTATTATGTGTGGTTTAAATAAAGGTGGTGCTTTTGTTAAAAAATAAAATAAAGGATAGTGCTATCCAAGCAATTCATTTTACTTTTTACACGTTACTTTCAATTTTGGCCACCAGATCAAATGACTTAAAGAATATCAAAAGATAAAAATGGTTTTTTAGCTAAAATGGTCCCTCATATTTGTTATAACTCTTCAGTTTGGTCACTAAGATTTGAAATCAATAGAATTAGTCCCTGAGTTTATCTACCATCAATCATTTTGGTCCTTCCTTACAAATCTCTATTAAATAAGAATATAATGACCAAAATATCCTTAATTTTTGTCAAATCATTTTGGCACGTTGTTTATTAAATTAAGGGTATATTTGTCATTCTGATCATTATTTAACATACACGGAAGGACCAAAATGATTGATAATGGACAATCTTAGAGACCATTTCTATTGATTTCAAATCTCAGGTATCAAAATGATGTGTTATGCAAATCTTAATGACCCTTTTGGCTAAAAAAACCGAATAAAAATTAACAATGAATGTATGAGAAGTAAAAATAATTGTGTGAATAGCACCACCATAAATAAATGGCCAAGTGTCAACAAGATAAGTCATGACGAGGCAACAAAGAATTTGAGTACAGAAAATTTGAACTCTCAATTTACCTACCTAGAGAAGGTTTTAATGCAAAGCCGACGTCATGAAAATTTTACTTGGCTGAAGGGTGTGATTTTATTAACAGCATTAAGAATTATTGAGATATATCATCTTTTAACGATAGAATTTGTCTTAATTTCTAATTAAATGTTGTTCTTCGTGCCTTCGTTTTCTCCTTTTGCACTTCTTTCAGTTATGGCTCTCAAGTCTAGAAGTGGAGCCATGCAGAAGCTGATAAGCATGTCATGGCCTTGGCCCCAACCGCAGCAGCTCTTCCCCTCAGTTCCAACCCCACTCAACATACAAGAGATGCTAGTTTCGTTACTGCTTCAGTCTCAACTAATTTACTGAATCAAAAATATAGAGAAGAAAACAGAAATTCGAAATCACTACCTTCCAAATCTCTCCTCCTCATTCATATTAACGAAAGAGTAAGGCTAGAAAGAGATCAAAATTTTAATTAAACTAAATAACATACAAGTTGATAATTAGATTATTACTTAACTATTGATAAACGTACTCATTTCTTGTTTGTGACACGTCATTTGGTTTGCAAATCTTGGCTAGAAATTTAGTCTCCCTAGCATTACAGGAAATGAGCACATTTATCAACGCTTGAGTAATAATCCAATCATCAACTTCCATATCATTTAGTTTCAAATTTTTATTTACACATTTAGTCTTCCCAGCATTACCCAAATTTTAATCTGATGTGATTGTGGATGATTGAGTATTACTCAAGTGTTGATTATCGTGCTTATTTCTATTGGTGAGACATATTTTGATTTAAAATTTGGATAATGCTAGAGAGACTAAATTTTAAATTAAAATTTATAAACTAAATGATGTTGTTCTTGATGATTAAACTATTACTTAAGAGTTGATTAACGTACTTATTTCCTATTGAAGAAACATCATTTAGTTTATAAATTTAGTTTTTTTAGCATTATCCTTAAAAATTTGACGTTCCTAATATTATTGTTAACAACTACATGCATATTTTTCATTTTTGCCTATCGTAACAGGAGTTGCACTATTTTCATTCACAATTGTCCAGGTTCTTAACCCAGAATCTCTGACAACGAAGTGATGTGTTAGAACAAATTATGTTGCCAAAGAAACTTGGAATTTTACCGTAAAAATCAAAATTATAAGGAGCCCAATTTACTAATAAGTTTTTGTAAAAAAATTTCTATCAATAATGTGAAATTTATTCTTAACACATCACTTAAACTGTGATAAATTTTAGGGTAAATTACAAAAAATTACCTTAACTATGGGTCGAACGACACTTTCATACCTCATCTTTTTAAAATGACAATGTCATACCTTAACTTACATTTTTGTGACAATGTCAGACCTCCGTCAATTTTTCTGTTAATTTCTTTGTTAAGTGTTGATGTGGCTAGAGATAGGGTCCACTCACTAATCTAACTGGATTAAAAAATAATTAAATATATTTTTAATAATTAAATATTATAAAATTAAAAAAATTAAGAATAAAAAAAACAAAAAAAAATTAAAATGACCTAGGGGTGCGGGCATCCCCTTTCCTCCACCCGCACCAACCTTCTTCTTCTCTTCAACAACCTCCAAACTCTTCCATGTCCCCCCAACCTTCCCCAACCCACCCCCATCCCCCACATCTTCCCTTCCCCTACCTTTTTCCGTCCCTTTCGAACCCAAACCCTAACCCTAATTCGCCATTTTCAAACAGAAAACCCCAACCTTCCCCACCCGTCCACCCTTCCCCACCTGTCCCCCCAACCTTCCTCCACCACCCTTCCTTTCTATGGGCTACCTGCAGCTCTTCCCCCATCCCCCCTCCCTGCAACCTGCAGCTCTTCCTGCGCGCTGCTCGTTTGGAAACACGACGATCGGAAAATCTTTGACGCATTTAAGAACGCCAGGTCGTCGATGAGTGAGTCAAACATCGCCGGATTCTGATGTGGCGGGTAGCGAGCAGGGGCTTCCTCTTGAGCTCAATGAGGACGACAATGGGTTTTTAGTGGATGAGAATCCAAGCTTCGGAATTCCCAACGGCAGGAGGCACAATAGCTTCGTGAGGGAGGATAGGGACTTCATGGCATTGAGGAGAAAAAGTGTCAACGTTTCGTCAATTTCCGAGCCACCGAAGAGAGAGATGAGAGAGAGAGGATGGTAGAGGAAGGTTGGGGGGGACGGGTAAGAAAGGTTTCTGGGTTTTGGGGATGCAGGTGTCCAGAGAGAGAAGAGAGAAAGGCGAGAGCGAGAGGGGCGAGAGCGAGAGGAGCGAGAGAGAGATGGTGGATCCCACAATTTTATATAAAAAAAATAATTTTATTTTTAATTTTGTAATATTTAATTATTAAAAATATATTTAATTATTTTTTAATCCAGTTGGATTAATGAGTGGGCCCCGTCTTTAGCCACGTTAGCACTTAACAGAGAAATTAACAGAAAATTTGACAGAGGTTTGACATTGTCACAAATTCGTAAGTTGAGGTATGACATTGTCATTTTAAAAAGATAAGGTATTAAAATGTCGTTCGACCTATAGTTAAGGTGATTTTGTGTAATTTATCCTAAATTTTAAGTATAATACATGAACAACATAAATAGATGAAATGCCAAAGATTGTTGAACTTCACACGTAGAACAATCTACTTTGTATATCATGTTGTCAAGTGGCTAAAGATAGGCAACATTGTCCCCATCTAAGATTTCACCTACAATAGACATGTGTCATTGGATGTCTGATAGCATGTCTTTTTTCTCCAATTGTCGCCATGCCAATGTGTCCCAGTGCTACGATGCCTCTGTGTACGCAGGTACATATATATCAACATTTCTCGGCAGGTTTTTGTGGACTCACTCTTGCCTACGTGTCGTTTCTAAGGAGCTCTAGAAAAACGACATGGTAGTGGGCCAATGGGAGCACCCCAATCATAAGCACCATTTTCCACGTGGCATTTGTTCAAACAATGTGTTTGTAATAATGTTGGCCATGCATGGACCATAGTTTGGATGAAGATGGACCTCCTTATTAGGGTTTCTACCTTTTTCTTGAAGGCTTGGAACTTTCACATCTTACAGATTCGTTTTTGCCACTTTCATCACTAAAAGAAAAAGAAGAGAGTGTCCTGTAAGTTTACATTTTGTACATTTAGGGTTACAGACGCATCTTTCTTGGAATCTGACCTGATCCCTTAAAATAATGTCAAAATATCCTTTTGGTTTGGTAAATATGAACTATGGGAGTGGTTCATACATGCACGCAATGAAAAGACCAAAACTATACGTATGTATAGTCACTTGCAACATCATGTCTACGATTGTACTTTTGTTATGAGAGGTTATACATATAGAATATTTCAAAGTTTGTCTTGATTTGATATTGTGCGCTTAGGCGGTACGAAGCAGTGTTTTTAACTAGTTATTAATATTGTATTAAATTAGAAAGCTGATTTAACTATGCATGAGCATAGCATATGACGTTTTATCGTAATGACAAAATGTAATATTATGTTTATGCATTCTGGTGTGGGTTTAATTTTCACTGATTCCTTTTAACTACCTAAGCTTTACCTACTAACGTTATCGATGTCAAGAAAAAAGGAAGCTTTGGATGCGATCCTTAACTATGAACATTCTTTGATTGAAACCTTGTTGGTTTTTAATTTTTGATCGAGGTCCCTAAAATCAAGTAATCATTTATTTCTATGTACGTTACTATATTTTTTAAATAAAAAATTGGAAATTTTAGTTGTTTATATAAATGAGATTTTAAATAAAAAACCATAATTTGTGGGATTAAAAATATTAAAATATAAATATACTATTGTGTGTGTGCGTGTGTGTGTGTAAACATGGTATGACACACCCTGACCGAAATCAAGGCGTGCTGGCTGTCACGCAAAGGTGACGTAGCCATGTGCACAGTGTTGAAGCAATAATAATATAAAAATGCGAATAAATAAAAACCAAACTAACGAGAGCACTAAATAAGATAAGGTGCAAGACGAATAAGTGTGAATTCACAACCAGAGCATAAGTAGCCTAAGTGTAGTACAGCAGGACAATTACTAATTATACAACACCCAAAGGTGACCATACAATGGTGATAATATGTCAGAGCTGCCGTGGATTCCTCGCAAGCCACCAAAAAGCACTCCTAACTGGAACCTGGAGGGGCGCAAAACAAAAAGTGTGAGTGGGCAAAAACAAAGGTTTTCAAAACCATTTCAATTACCAAAGATAGTAACCCCTCGCTGTAAAACCTGTATAATTTCCCAGAAAATAGAATACATATCTATACCACAACCATGCTCAGAATAACAAAATTCACAAATATGCCATGTCGAATATCTCAGCATAAAAATTTGTAAGTCAAGTGATATAAATCAATGCAAATGATATGTCAGCCAGAGTCACCTAACGTGACCTGTACGGCTAAATTTAGAGCTCATCCATCTAGCTGGAGTCACCTAACATGACCTGTATGGCTCAAATCCACATCTCAACAAATATACCTGCACACGAGTCAGAACCACCTAAAGTGGTTTGTACGACAGGACTGGGTGTAAATAAGTACGCTCAAGTGCTACGATCACGTGAAGACTGTGCGAATAATCGCGGGTCACCTACGAGTCGAAACCACCTATAGTGATCTGTACGATAGGATTGTGCACCTAACTTGGATCCAAGATGAACGTATGGTGCGAGAGGTGAACATCACCTGAAGGACTGTGCCCTAACTCTAGGCGGGAGCACTAACACCAGGGTGTAGGTTTATGAGTTCTCAACACATCTCACATAATCATCAATCACATAAACAATCTACAACTCACCTGGTACTTACCTGAGCATCCATCGCGTCAAATCACAATATGCATATATCATACAAATTCATAATCTAAGCATAAATCAATAGGCATGGCAGTTCAAACATAATTTCATTTAAACATATTTTCTGGGAAAAATCTCAAGTATATAGGTATATACAGAAAACCAAAAGCCCACTCACTGGTATGCGGAAGGGTCGTAGCCCCCAAGCCTCGATTGACTGCGCTCGTCCTGAGGATAGGTTTCACCTATATGCGAAACAACTATATAAACGTTAATTTAAATCACATAAATGAAACTAGCTAATAACTTCTCATACATTGCTCAAATGGGGTGTTTGAACATACCAACGTAATCTACTCAACAACACAAACATCCCCATATTTTTAGAAAAAATTTCCGACCATCCACGGGCCAGCAAGGGCACGGCCAGACGCGCCCCCATGCGCATCCAACCCTGACGGAAACTTAACTGCCGTTAGGAATATTCCGTTAAACATACCTGACGTTGTTAATCACCGTTAGGAATATTCCGTCAAAGTTGACGAAATATTCTCCTTTCTTCTCCAGTGGATCGCCGGACTCCGCCACCGGCAGCCGTCTGTGTTACTGGAAACTGGAAAATTTTCAAAGCTTGATATCTCCGCCAATTCTCAACCAAATTTCATGAAATTTGTACCAAAATGAAGCTTGGGATGAGACGAACACAATCTTACCACTTTGGAGTCCTAAAACCAATGGAATCTCGCCGGAAAAATTCGAGGAAACCAACTAAACCGTGCAACTAAATAAACTTGAGTGTTCTTACATCAAAACCACTCCAAAATTGAACCCACATGCTAGAAAAGCAAGAGTATTACCTTCTTAAGTCTCAAAACCACTTAAAACCCTAGCGATCACGTCGGAGGAAAATCACCCCTCACCGAAGTTCGGGTAACTCGAGTTCCCGTGAACTGTTCGTCGTCCCAAAGGTACCACTCAACTCGTGAAGTCACGAGGAGTACGATGATGGTCTTAAACACCTCGATCTGTGAGAGATAACGAGAGTTAAGGAGATGACCGTACGAGTGTACGGACGAATGGAAAAAAATCCGAGAGAGAGGGTCAACGGGATTGGATGTGTGTGTGCGTGCGCGTGTGGTCCAGTTGGCAACCAAACAAAATCAACAAAATCTTACTTCCAATTAGGTCCAAAAAGTTAGGAAGAAAAATAGATGGGTCTAAAAGCTCAGCCCATTTACACACACAACCACACAACGTTCAAGGGCAAAATCGTCATTTCACGCTATCGATAAAAATAATTCGGGACGGGCTGTCACATGGTACATTCATCAAAATTAACCAAAAAAATTATTGTATCAAAACATGGGTACATTCTTCAAAATCACAAAACAAAAAAAAAAATATTAGGCTTAATAACATTAGTAAATTTCTTCGATTAAACTTGACATGGATACATTTTAAAATCAAAGAAAAAAGAATGTTCCCATATAAGTTTAAAAATAGATTAAAAAAAATTGAATGAGTACATTTTAAGATTAAAAAGTTTTACATGAATGGGTATATATAATTAGCATGGGTACATTTAGCCAAAAAAATAATAATAATAGAAAAAAAAAAGAGGGTACAAATACAAATAAACTTTTAAAAATATGGGCACAAAAAAAAAAATAAAGATATGGGTACAAGTTAAAACTAAAAGGAAAATTGGTACAAATTAAAAAAGAATTATAAATTAAAAATGGGTACAAACTAAAACTAAAAATATATGATAAAAAAATTTAGTCATAAATATAAATATAATAATTGTAACATTTTTAACATTAAATGAATATATTTAGAAATAAAAAAAATATGTTATTATTGAAATAATTAATGATGTTATTAATACCCAAGGACCTTGATCAAAAATTGAAAAGGAATATGATTTTAATCAATGAAATAGCTAAAGAAATGATGAGAACCTAATTTCTTCCAAAAAAAAAAAAAAAACCTATATATGCATGACGTAAAATGTTCTAACACTAAAGCTATACGTACACTCTTACAACTTCATACATTATTTGACTTTAATTTGTATGAGGTTGATTTGGATTACCATGCCGAACTTTAGTTCCCAACTTGATTGCGATAAAGATTGAGTATAATATCAAAACATATCTGATTCTTCCAAACTTTCATCCTAATCATGTAGATAACTTCCATCTTTGAGAATGCCGACCTTCCAATTTGTGATTGATAATGATATGTGAAATGTACTATGGTTTTTTCTTTGAATCATAATAAGTAGTTTGGTACAATAAGACATTTTAGTGATCGATACATGAGCAAAGAGTAAGAAGTTTTCGTGGTTAACTATGTTTATTTATACACTAGATGTTTAGTATTATTCTTCACTTATATTACCCTTCAAGAAATGACTTATGACGTAATATTACTATACATGCATGGTAATAATTAATGGACGTGGACTAGACCAACATTATTGTTGGTGACTCCACTGGCTGTCAGCTGGTGCACGCACATATGGACATGGACCTGCACATGCACAGTTTGATGTGTAACCTGGAAAATATTTTAAAGCCTGACAAGTTCAGACGGTTGTGGATGCAATAATACAGATCCGACATGCATCAAGCACAAATTTGATGATGAAATATATAAAATATAATATATATATATAAATATATATAAATATATATATTATATTTTATATGCTCATCGATAAGTTTGGTCTGCAATGTCATGAATAAAGGAATGGAAAGTAGGGATGGACAACGATTATGGCAGATGGGTAATCGTAATTATTTATTCATAATTGTTTATGCTTATACCCGCATAATCGTTTACCTGTTGAGTAATTGCCTAAACAGTTATATCCATACTCATAACTGTTCATAAACAGTTAACCATACCCATAACCGCATACTCATTTAACCATAATCGTTTAATACCCATTTACCCTTTTTAACCCGTTTATCCAATTTTTTTTTTTACCATTACCCCTTTTTCTCCCGTCATGTTTTTTAACAACTTGAAAATTAAAAAAAAAAATTGTCATAATTTTTTTTTTTGACAATTGAATACCGTTATAGGTACATTCATCATACATCTCTATATTTTAATTTTTTTAGTCCTTGTACCATTTCAATAATTGAAATAATAGTTTACGAACGATATTTTTAATTGTAACCAATGAAGGTAATATAATATTTGCTAAGTATTATTGGGTTACAAAAATTGTTTCGAAGTCATTTCAGTCAATTTCACGGTTACCCGCAAAGAATTTAAATTAATTTGGCGAATTCCTTGTGGATGAGAATTATCATTCCTGCAGCAGTGTTATTGAGAGAAGGACCGATGAATTCCTTGCTTATTTATTGGGTGCTAAGTATTATTGGACTGAGAACATGGTTTGTATTAATTTTGCATATATAAAATAAATGTATAAACGGTTACCTGTTTATAACCGCGGTTAAGACCCATAACCATCCATTTAAATTTCACAAGTAAACGGTTATACCCATAACCGTAACCGTGATGTTTAAATAGGCGGGTAACTGCATGTATTTTGCCCATCCCTAATGGAAACCCTAGATTCTGGGTGCCTCTTTCTCCTCCTCCAATGGCTCTCCTAATCTCTTCACAAATTAGCATTCCGGAACTTACAGCAAATCGGCATCTTTAAACCCTAAACTCTAAACTCGAAACAACAGATTACCAACATTCTCATACTTTCAAGGACTGTCTAAAATATGCATGTTATTATTTGTGAGTGAAATCTTCATGTGCTTTTAGTAATAAACGACATTTGTCAAAGTATCTAAATTACGAAAAAATTTACATTTCCTTTTGCGTGCGCACATGTATAATTTAGTCAATACAATTACGCTCATGTCGGCATACGGTATCATTGTTTTGTTTTACAAGGTGAGAGGAGCCGTGTAGGGCCATAGAAGTTCGTTGAACTTTAGCCAAAACCAGCTGATAGGAAAAGCCTGATAATGATGTGGTATCAGGTGAATTTCACGTGCTCATCCATCTCTTATCTGACTGAACTTGTCTTGTCAATTTGCAAACCCTACCTCTCGTTACCATCTTGAGTGCGTGCCCATTGACGTCGATTTTTTTATATTATTTTTTCTCTCAAATTATTTGTCCTTTTTCTTGAACAAAATTCATGAGTTCACTCATTGTAAGTTATTTGTAAAATAGGCATTGCCCTTCATGTAATAAGTTTGGAATTTTAAGAACATCTATTTTATTAGATTTACTTTAACTTAAATTTTATATTTTAAATTTATCTTAATTTATTCTAATTCTTGGACCAAATATGAATTTTAACCTAAAATTCATTTTTTGGACAAATTAGCCCAGAATTCTCCCTAGGTTAGTGGGCTGATCCGGAATATATGTGTATTTTTTTTAGTTTTATATTTTTAAATTCATTGAATCCGACGATTAAGATTTAATATGATCAAAGCTAACAATAAAAAATAATAATAATCCAAAGGTCCAAATTTAAATCCAACGGCTAAAATATATATATATATATATTTTTAAATTCATGTGTTTGATATTCCTTCGTACTGTTCCACGAGTTTCATAGTGTCAGTTTAGTGACTTTCAATATTTATTGGAATCTAAATATATTTTGATTAAAATGTTCATAAAATTAAATTAGAATAGTCTACATAATTTATATTTTTCTAAAATGTTACTTTAAGAAAAAATTAATCTTAAATTCATTCTTTAATAATCTCAGCTAAAAATTGAACCCAAAAGGTTGGAGCAGAAAAACTGTTTCTAGGTTAAAAACCTAAATATTTTAGGTTTTAACCCAAGGATTGAAGTTGGTCTCGCTGATAGAATACAACCACATTTTTATATTTCATTAGTAGATATATGAGAAAAAAAGCAGACATATAATTGTACACAATTGATTACTTTAAAAAATCTCTCGTTTAGAAGTAGAGTATATCCAAAGGTACCCATTTTTAGCTAAATTTTGCCTAGAATTGCTAGAAAGTCATTCTAGCTTGTCAATTTTTATAGATTTGTTTGTTCGCTCTTTCAAAAACACATCAGCATGCGCACGTGAAAGATATAAACAAAAGAAGTAGATAGCTCACCACTAGAATTATGTCACATCCTAGCCCGGGAAGTGATGAGGGTTCAAGTGGGGATGTGATAATTTGGGAAATTATACAGGTGTTACGGTAAGGGGTTACTGCCTTTGATAATTGAAATTGATTTGAAAAGTTTTATTTCGCTCACTCACATTTTCTATTTTTTACACCCCTCCAAGTTCTAGCAACAGAGTTTTGTATCGATGAGGATTCGTGGCACTTTTCAGTACAAATGTCTTCTTATGATGGTGTAATCATTATCTTATCTTACTGTACTATACCTATACTCTGTATCACGCGTGAAATGGGTCCAGACCCGCTCATCGCGCACTCGTGTACTTAAGCACTTTTAGATTTTAATTTATTCACATTTTATACACTATCACACTTTATGGCATCGTCACCTTCCAGGTGTCGACTAGCACAACTCAATTTGGGGTCCTAGTGGACATTCCGGGTCGGGATGTGTCAAGTATATATATCTCATCATATCATCACATTTTGGAGCTTAAAATTCGAGTTATTTGCATATTGATGGATGATACTATTTACACATCTTTTTTTATCTTCTATACACTTGTTAATTTCTATTTTTTAATCCCTTCAATTATTCGATCCGACAACCAAAAATTGAGAGGAGTGTGTAAAAGATAAAAAAAAATTGTATAAATAGCACTATCCTATAAATATAGTCATATTAACTATAACAATATGCTTGATCCTTTGCATCCAAATTTAAATCCTCTTCCGTGTCTTTCAAATGAATTCATAAATTATCCATTCGGTTGCCAAACGTATGCAAATTTAGCCAATTGAAGTAGTAGTTTCGACAAAAAAAGTAGTAGTAGTAGTAGTAGTTCACCAACACTAGGACGAGACCAAAAAGCCAATCATCAAGCCCAAGTTGGTTGCCCAAGCCCGTTCCCCCCATCTCATTGTAATGTCTTTCATTTTCTCTCTTGCAAAAGGCTCTCAAAATTAAGGTTTTAAAAGACGTTAAACGTTGGTCGGACAGTGGATTATGGCCTAGTGCTTAGATGGTTAGACGGTGACCTAGGCTTATTTGAATAAATTTGTTGTATATTGTATAAACAAATGCTTGCTTATATTTAAAAAAAATACATAATTGCATATACACATATTATGAAATAGAATGACATATAGATTATAAAGTATTAAAATATAATAAAAATATAGGGAACAAGTATATAATATATGGTCATCGAAGTATTTAACAAGTCTCTTATAATTTATTAAAAAAATAAAATACAAAATGAAAGTTATCTATTTTCTATCAAAGTTAGAGTTGCGACCTAGACGAGCTCCTAGGCAAGTCTGAACAGACGCTTAAGCAGGTTTAGACATCATTTCTTAATTTTCAAACACCTAAAGATTAATCGGACGATGACCAATTGCATAAAACAGTGCTCACAAAAATAAGAACATGTAAAGATTGAAAGACGATTTTTGCATTCATGATTTTTCTCTCCAAGAGCATACCGCCTCTGTAACGTTGCATGTATAAAGATAACCTTACACGAAAAAAATCATTTCCTTCAAGATTTCAGATTTACTCTCTTCGGTATAGAACAAAGTAAACCTTAATTACTAAGAGCAAAGATAATCACACACGTAGATTAAAAAACCTTATTTATGACGAATAGAACACTAATCGACTATTGGATGGCTCTACTTAAGTATGGCTTCATATTTTTCATCGTGCATGAATTTTATATGATGCACATATTAGTAGTCATACTGCGATAGAGCTTTCGGTTGATGACAATTGAAATTGTTTTAAAAAGTGAATAGGTATCAACAGAAACTGTTTAAGTTTTCAACAAGTAACAACCTAAATTGTTCGTGACAAAATCGATGAAGATCAAACTTGCATCAGAATCCATAAACATAATTTACTTTTCGCCTCTCAAATACTGCATCAAGTGCTACAATTGAAAAAAAAAAAAAAAAACTAATGAAAAGAGCTTAAAAATTTTGAGTTTTAACGATAAAGATAAAATAAAAGATAAAATGAATACTACAAGATTAACTTTTTAGTGTAAAAATGTGGTTTTTCGTTAAAGTGAATAGTACGGAAACTTTTCATTAAAGTTAAAAAAAAAAACCCTTTAGTAAAACGACATCGTCTAAAGAAATATTAAAATGACAAGAATAGGGCAAACCATCTTCTTCTTCGCGAGTAGTGCCGCCGGGTCACAGTTCCTTCTCTGGTATTAATTATTCTTTGTTCCCAGCCAGTTATCGGCTGAAGCAGCAGCGGCGGCGGCGGCCAAAGATTCAACCTTGATTTGGTCTGGAGCACAGGACGCCATGGCCGAAGAAAACCATCTTCCAGAAGAAGCAGCAGAGCCAAGGAAGCGGAAAATAGGGAAGAAGAAGGGCTCCAAGGCAAAGAAGAGGGCGAAGATGTTACATTCGTCGGAGGAAATCAGAGCCATGAAGCCGAAGAAGATTAACAAGAAAATGAAGAAACTGTTTCTTAAACGAGCCCGGGAGTACGATTCGGAGGAGGAGGAGGAGGAGTCCAAACAGGAACATGTGAAACCGAAACCGCATCCGCAACCGTTGGGAAACAATGAGGAGGAGCCGAGTGGCGGTGGTGGGTCGTCTTCAGGGGAAGAGGCGGAGGAAGGTGTTGGTGGTCACAATAGGGATGATGGCTTTTCGGATGACGAGGAGCACGGCGAGATTCTGCCCGGAATCATGAAGTTTTCGGAGGGTTGCAACGCGTTTAGGTTGGCATTCAGGAGTATAATCAAGAAGTCTGTTTCTCAGGATGCAGTGGTGAGTTATATAGAATTGAGCTGCTATGTCTAATTCTTTAGTTTTTGGGAGTTTGTTGTGTGTTAAAGGAAAATGTTTGATTGCTTTGCAGGGACCCGTGATGTCGGCGCACAAGAAGCTTGTTGCAGAAAAGCTTGCCGAGGAGCAGTCCGAGCGCAAGGCAAAGGGCGAGGCTAAGAAGGAAAAGCACACGGTAGTTCACAACTTCGATTTTGTTTTTAATTGTAATGTGTATGCATCCAACATTTTCCTTGAGAGGTTTAATGCTTATTTGTGTAGATTGTTTTGATTTGATAGGTGATAGAAAAGGGGCATGTGATGCCGGCCAACTATTTAGACACACACGAAAAGTTTCTAATCGGTGTTGCTACTAAAGGAGGTACCGAAATTTTTCCCACTTGGTTAAGATATATGTGATCGAGTGTTATTTGTCTTATGGGAGTTATCAAATTTGTTTCTCATACTGACTTAGCTCACATTTACCGTGTGCAACGCTGGATGTTTAGTGGTGAAGTTGTTCAATGCTGTAAGTTGCTTTACGTGAATCTAATTGTTTGCTTGTTCTTTATGTTATGATAATAAGATTGTTTCCGTTGTGCCACATTGAATCATGAGCTCCTTTTTATGTCTAATGCAGGTCAACAAGGCACAAAATGCTCAGAAAGGATTGAATCCTTCCAAGTTTAAAGATGCCAAAGGTGTGTTCTTAGTACTGCGGCTACAATTTGACACCCTCCTTCTTGCCAATTACGCTGTTAAGTTTCAGATATTAACTCTGATTGAGTTAGTTCTAAAATTTTACACTGAAGTAAAAGCAATATGTTGCGATCATATCGTATACAGGGTTGAACAAACCTGCGGTAGTCTCTAGTCTCTGTTAATAACAGTTGTTTTGTGATGCTTTTATTTTATTTTATTTACTGCCTCTTTGAGTAGCCATATGAATTGATTTGGATTTCATATTGGCTTAGTTAGGAGGCATATATTAGTTCAGTGTATGCGGTGAGGCCTTTTGAGGGGACTCTTTGTCTCTTCCTCATCAATTGTCCTCCAAGCAGCCTCACACATTCTCTAACTAACCGAAAGATCTTTTTCCACTCTTACTTTACTCACCGAGTCACCTTCCATGATAATTGCATTGTTATGCCATATATACTTATGATCCTTGCTCAGGTTTTTTTTGGGAGGGGGGAATTATTTTATGCTTAGTTATTTTTGTTGGTGAGACCCGTAGAGCACTTGTTTGTTTAAAGTGTGGAAACCTCTGTTCAATATATGTGTTTAATCTACCTATATTGTTGTTTAAATAATTCCAGTGATAAAAAAGCGGAGGAAAGAAGCATTCTTTTCCGAGTTGGGCAAAACATCTTTGAAGGTTAGCTACTTTTTCCTTTATCAGTTCCTTTCCATTCTCCCACAGCATTTTACCATCTTGCTGTTCGTCACTGGTGGAAGGAGTGGTTGTAGACATTCTTGTTTCTTATATTCAAAGTTTTGAACAATCATATATGTTATGTACCATATATGGTTGTACATATTCTTTGTTCTTATATTCAAAAATTTGTCTGGAGGATCGATATCTGATGTTGAAGGTCCTTTCCTGATATGTAACTATCTTCCTACCACTTGGTTCCATAACATTGTTGGTAGTGCCAAAGGCCAATGTTTACTGAGAGTGATTTAACATGCAGGCTCACACGTCTAAAGGTGCAGTGGATGGGGAAGGGCCTGCCTGGGCACCATTAAGAGATAACTACATGCTCACAAATCCCAAATTGAAAGACTGGGATAAGATGCCGGTAAGCATCTGTAATCACATCTTGGTTAAGTGTTTCACTTGTCAAAGACACTCTCCCGCACTCACCTAAACACGTGACACAATACACTTCTAGCTGCTATTATTGATTCCAGTGACATTTGCTCTGCAATTTTCATACAGGATACCGTTGCGGAAGATGACATTGGAAGGGTGGCTGGAGATAGTTCCAATGATGATTGATGCTGTGGAACTGAACAAACAGCTCTGTGCTGATTGCACACTTTTTGTAAACGTATGTTATCCTTGTTGCTACTGGTCGTTATAAATGAGTGTTTTATGATGCGATTGGCGAAAATATGTACATGATCAACCTCTTCTGCTTTCAGTTTCTTTGTTATTGCTCTTCATTCTGTGCAAAATTTTCTTTTACCTTGTTTTTTTCGGTTTTGCTTGACCTCAATTCCGATTCCACACTTTTTAGCCTTTCTACCATACCTGACGAAAACTGACGAAAACTGACCGTACGATATACGATAAACGAACATCGATATACGATAAACGAACACAATCCTCACAAAGAGGATCCTCTTGGTTCTACCATGACATTTGGTTTTAAGGGTTGAGCTTGATTTGAGAGCAGAGCATTGAAATGCTACAGAAGATGATGCTATAGAAGATGATGGTTGCCATCGCTGAATTGTTATCGTTGAAACAGATGCGTTTCCCAAGATCTTCAGATCGCTTGCGAAACTGAATACGTTTTTAATACAACAGAAAAAACGCAAAATTGACAATACATTATCAGTTTCGAATACGATACACTAAAATTACAAGGTGAACTGAAGTCCAGTTCAGATACTTATACATTTTATGACAACAAAAGCGAATAACATCTCCCTCGGCATAACTACAAACTAACTGCATATGTAAACCATCCTGTTCTTGTCTACCCAGGCCAACAAAAATGAAACCGAAAAATTTACAAGTTCCGAGTTTAACGTCTTACCTTACGAAGGTCTTGTGTCAGAGCTCATAACTCTCAACGGCATACGTACAGATCCTGTGTATGTCAAATGAACAGAAAAAAGGGAAAAAAAAGAACAATCGCAGCTAATCTAATGGTCTGGAAACTACATGCGTTCAGCCACCAAGATGCCTTGGCAGCCACTTTTATCGGAGCAGGAGGGCGAAAAAATATAATAACAGGACAATCGAGACATCAAGCATAGTAATGGTTTGGAAGACCAATGTGAATCCTCCCGGGAGAACAATTGAACTGATGAACTTCTCCCAGAGAAACATAAGGGGAAACAAACGCTCTGGATAGTGTCATGATCAATCAATCGGTCATCGTGATGTAGAATCGAAAGTTGCTCCTCCACTTTATTAGCGAAGCATCAGAACCTGGCCGTTTGCATCAATTCTTATCTCCGGACGAAACCAAGGCCCTGTGGTACAATCATACATCTTTTCACTGCACAAGAGAGATGCATCAGTTTCTTCTCCCGTAACGTAATAACAATCAAACAGCAATTGTTTCTTTTGTTTTATAAAAAATTGGTTAAAAATTGTACTCAATAGCTTCTGGTTCTGGCCTGGTTCAAGGGGTCGTAATCATAAGCTTCACCAGCTTTAATGAAGCGGCCCTTCACACGCTTTCTTACATCCGCCCTTGCTTTGCGAGAAGCATACCTCACCCTTTTCTCAAACCTATCAAAAAGACAACAGAAAATATGGATGTTCAGTTGAGAGGAACAGCGCAAAATTTCATGACCAAATAAGACTTCCGTGAAAGTGTAACCACTTCAACCAGAAGAAAGTACAGAAAGAAATCAAGACACCCTATATACTTGCATCTTCTATAAACGGCGAATAATAAGAAAAAAACATAAGACTACTCCGAGAAGTGGTCATACAAAGAGGTGAAGAAACTAGAAAAAAATTGCTGGCTGAATAAATGAATGATAAACAAGTAGCAGTGTGCGCGTGCGCGTGCACTAATATATTTACTTTTTGGAGTACACTTACTTGCGTGCCTTCTTCTTTTCCTTGTAACGCATAACAGCATTACTACGGTTAGCCGATTGCATGGAACTCTCAGGGCAAGGAGAACACCATGGCGGCTCTCCCATGAGAAGCATTGAGGAAGCCCCACAATCTTGACAATCACCAGCACTGCTCTCTCCAGTAACGCCCGAAAATGAAAGGTTTGAATGTGCTTGTTTTACCGGAAAGCAAATAATTGGGTCAGTTTTCGTACTCATTACAGAATCAGCAGATGCCGTGTTACTGTACACTGGCTGCGGTGTATTTCCCAGTCCAACTGAAGACCCCTGAATAAAAAAACACTAATAGTTAACCACAAGTACACTTTATAAACTCAAATCTGGACATGCTTACCAACTAAATTAAGAAAGAAAAACCACACAAGTTCAGAATGGCTACTTGTAAGATAAAAATAAAGCAAATTTTTAGTTACACAGTATAGTCTAAAGACAACAGCCCAGCCAATGAACAAATAGAGATCAAGAAAGTTCGATCGTAAAGCACGAAAGTAAGGAGACAAAATTACCTCAGCAGCAACCGCATCTTGATAATCCCTGGACATGTTCCTTGCCCCAAACAAGCTATCAATCCCACCATTCTTGAAAAGCTCTTCGGAGTGATTGAAAGATACACCAAACAGTTCATCATAATTTTCAAGATTCAAATCCATTTCATCCATATCGAAACCATCACAAAGGTCATCATCTTCAGGGAGTCCAGAACCTTTGGGCCCATGAGAGTACAGCTGTATAATCATAACACGAAATTGCAAACGTCATTGATGAAGAATTTTAAACTTAGAACAAAATCACACACAAGGATTTAGAGAATAGATTGTACCCAGTGTTGTATTGAGATCATAATTTTGGAAAAGAAAATTACCTTGGGCAATGAAGCATTTACAGATCCAGACAGCTGGCCAACAACATGACGAGCATGATTACGTTCAGGCAACGAAGGGGAACCAACCAGAACACCAGACTTATGCATGGAATGCGTAGCATTCACTTCATCTGCACCGGATGCATTTTGCCTGGTGTTACTTTCACTTTGGTTCCAATCGGTTGCGGTGCTGTTGTCAGCGATGCTCATCAATCCCATTTCCTGCTCGCAAGCAGATTCTCCGTTAGAAGGTAATTCTGATACAAATGACCAGATAGACGACAGTTCGGCAGATGATGGGCAGCCAGTGTAACAATTAAGTGCCTGCCTCTTATGCATGGAAGCTGAGGTAGATGCTTCGTGACCCATCCAATCACAATTCTGACAAAGAGACATTCTCTCTTCTGTGCATCTTACAAATGCGGGTTGCGAATTGCATCTATCGCAAATAAGTATTCTCGAGTGACGCCTAGAGAGGGCATTTGCAGAGTGAACATTTCTATCACACGATAAACACAAGCATGCATCATCAGACCGGCAGTACACCATGGACCTTTGATTCCCGCAGAAATCACACATGTAACCCATGCTTCAACTTTTTTTCTCTCCTCTTCCAGTCAAAAATTTCCAAATTGTATCCAAACTATATACGAATCTAACCGAAACCAGCTTCTCAGAAAGACAACAATTCTGCTGAATATATCTGACTACAACCTTCAAACAACATCATAAACAGAAATTCAGTATTATTGCTGTCAAAAGATCTTACAGGAAGAACATGAACAAGTTTTCGTAGAGAACGAAATCGAAACAAGGAACTTACTATGTCAATTATCAAATACATAAAAACTTTCAGATCATTTTTCACTTGTCTAGGAGATGCTCCAAGTACTAATCTGAAAAAAATTGGATCCTAAATCCAAAATATCATTTCAAACAAGGGCTTCACAACATCAAATTCATACAAAAAAACCAAATTTGCAGATATCAAGAAAACATAACCAGCAAGTAAAAAAAGTAAATAAATTTAACAATCTTGCATCACCAAAAACACAAAAAGTACAAACTTTTGGGTGAACAGACAGATTAAACAAGCTTTTCAGCAAAGATTTTGGCTTCAAATATCTCATCAAAACAAAAAAAATGAATAAAAGGGTAATTCAATTAGGCCCTACATATTATTTCACACCATCTGAATTTTCAGATGAGAATTGTCAGACCCACCAACAGAGGAAAAATCAAAGTAAATCTACTACAAACACCCAATAAAACTTTGAACTACAAATAAGCCTGAAAATTAGTAACAGAAACAAAAAGCCAACATACAGAGAACATTCAGGAAACTTTACCAAGAGAGAGGAGGATAAGATCGGTGTACAGGCAGCTTTTGAATTTTTTTTTTTATTACAAAAGAAATACAAATCTACAAGCTTGTGAAGGAACCCTAAAGGTATGAACTCTTTTGGGTTTTCTGGGATTTTTTTTTTTTTTGGTTGGGAGAAGGGGGGTTTCCCAAATTTTCTTGCTCTTCTTGTGTGGAGATGAGAAGGATAGAAAGATTGGGTTGGGGAGGAGGGGGAGGGGTGGGTGTGAAGGTGTCAGAGGGGCTCCATAGATGGTGACTTCAGCAAAGTTAATCAAAAGTGCATTACTTGGTGTGGGTCCCTGTCCTTTTCATAGTGAAAGGAAAAAGTTAGGCCCTTCACTTTTCTAGGTCCCTCCATCATATAAATTCATATTTAATTTTCCAAGCTAACTTTCTCTCTTAATATCTCCTCTCTCTCTCTCATTCTCTGTTTTTCATTTCATTTGGGAATTCTATTTTCCTTTTTTTTTTTCTTTTTTTTTTTTTTTGGAGAAATAAGGTGGGAAAGCGATTTAAAAGTGCTTCCTTGTAGTTCTCATCCTTTTCGGATTCTTTCCATTTAATTTTTCTTATCAAATAATTATAATCTTTAAAATTTGATCCAACAGCGAAAATTACTATAATTTTTAGAGTAGATCTCTATTTTTAATTGTTAAATCAAATTTTAAGGATCCGAATTGTTTGATGAGGAGGATTAGATGGAAGGCATCCGAAGGATCCCTTTCCATGGACTAATTCCACATGATGTTGGCATGTCACATGTCCTAGTCTCTTATCTCACCATCTGTCCCTAGATTTTTTGTTTATTTGTTTCCCTTGGTCTGATTTTTTCCTTTGTTATTTTTTTCTTCTTACAAAGTAATGTTCTATAATAGTTGAAGGGTTAGTTTGAAAGTGTTTTTAAAATGTCTGAAAGTATTTTGAGAAAAATATTTTTGGTACTAATCTTTAGTAAGAATGCAAGTGAATCTTTGAAAAGCACTTAAAATGCTTCAAGCAAGAAGCACCGATTATGTGCTTCTTGCATGAAACATTTTAAGTGCTTTTAGAGCCAAAAAACGTTTTCTCCAAAAACTCTTTCAGCCATTTTAAAAGCACTTCCAAACAAGTCTTAAGATAGAATCATATCATATAGAGCTAATTTGAACTTTTAATACCTTAGATGCTGATGTAAAGGTTTTATTTGAACTTAATAAACCACTAATCTATTTTACAGGGAGGAAGATTTGATTTCAAATGTAAGTGAACAAATACAATGTACTAAACAACTGGCTACAATTAAATTTGTCTCCTTTTTAAGATTGTGATAAAATAACACTTTAATTTACGAAATAAGATATTCAATTAATAATAAAATAACGCGCTCGTTAACCGACTTATTTCGTATCTGATTTGATTTTAGTTTTCATTTGATTGTGATGCCTTAGACGGCCATCCAATCCAATCTTAGGGTACTTTTCTTTTGTACCCTCGCCTAGCTGCTACATCCCCATAAATCCAATCCTTTAAGCTCTAGAAACCTTCATATGAGTGTGGACGAGGCAACTTGACATGAACAAGACTCTCCAAAAAGTGAAAATAAAGTCTCAAATGTCCAATATATTAATTTGACATTCAAAAATAATAGGTCCTCTCATGAGTCATATGTCATGGGACCTACTACACCCTACAATTGCACATTTTACTTCCTAAGGCCTACCATAACTACGGTGCATCCATCTCACCTTATATTTCACATGCATTGCTTATTACACAATCTGATTAGAATCGAACATGTCCGTCGTACATGATTGAATTGGATAAAACCATAATACATCATAAGGATAAGGTTATTGTGTATGAATGTACCTTTTCTTACCTTTCTAAAAATGATAGATTCCATACCTATTATGGCATCGGAATTGATCGTGAAAGAGACTTGCATGTAACTATGTGTATACTTCTTCATTTTTGTTGTTTTTTCTTAATGACGATTCTTTACCTATAATAACATCTGAGCTAATTAGAAAAGAAATTTACATGCAATAAGGTGTATGTATATTCATTTGTTTCATGTTTGTTAATGACGATTTATACCTATCATATCCCTAAGGTTGATTAGAAGAGAACTTACATGCAACAAATGTACAATGTTTTGTCTTCGTTCTCTCCTCAAATGACCACGTGACTTATCCTGCAATGAGAGAAGCAAATAGTAAAAGAAATATAGCGCGTTGCAATTAGAGGTGGCTAATACCCATTAAATTTGAATTCACCTTACACCCTCATCATTATTACCAATTCCACCTCTATATTATGTTGATATTAAACGGGTCATAACGGAGAACCATTAACAATCCAACAAGTTAATTTGCCGCCTCTAATTGCAAGTAAGTTGCTTCCCAAAGTTAGAGTTAACCCCCAATATATCACAAAAGCTAGGGTAGTTGTTTATCATACCAAAATCATACAAATGGCCAAACCCCAAAGGAGTTGGAAGCAACAAAAAAAAGTGGGGAGGTGATAGGAAGATAAGTATATTAGATGAGCTTAATCAGATGTATTAAGGTAAACTATGTATTATGTATTGTGGTTAGTGGAGAATATATACAAGATTTACCCAATTTATATACTAATTGTAATAAGAGATAAGGCAGCTGAAAGGCCACTCGAACTGAACAAAAAAATAAATGTGAGATTCAACTTACAAACCGCACTTTCACAAAAAGTGCTTCCCTTTTTCCATATCTTTCAATTTTAATACTATGTTAATTTGTATTTACCAAAGTAACCTTCTTCTGCATAATTTGACCCCTTCAGATCATGCCACGTGCCCCCGTGATATCCTCTCATATCTAAACCTTGGTGGACTTCCTGGTGGACAAGGCAACCAGTGACTCCCCGTGCCATTGATAAAGGACAAAAGATACCAAATAATTGGGGTTATTAGCAAGCGTATCATTGAAGTCCAGCAAAAAGAAAGAAAATTAAGAAGTTGACCTAAGTTTTGCATACCAGAATATTCTTGGGCTCTCCATGATTTATAATTATTAATTATATATCTGCTAATCTTGCACGTAGAAAGGGTAGCTTGCTCGAGTGGAAGTTAAAGATATATATGAAAGTCACCCATGAACAGTAGTAAGGAAAGCTCGTGCGTGGGACAATTAGATGTGATTGTGGACTCACAAATCCAGTAATGTCAAGAGTGGGTGATTGCCATTTGCATTTTCAAACACGAGATGAGGAAAATCATTGCACGTGAGTGATTATCAATTGTTGATGGTTTCAAACCCAAATGCGGCACGTCAACACTTGTTAACATATGTAAGTGATTGTCAACCGTTAATGTGCGTTAAAAGACAACTATCACTAACGTTTTTCAAACTCAACATACGGCACACCGTCGCCAACAATTGAGTCATCCATTGGACAAACTCTTGCCTATTATCAGTTTGCTCACGTAAGTGATTATTAACGTCAATAAGCATTAAAAGACGATTATTATTAGTATTCCTCAAATCCAAAGTAGGCCATGTAAACAATTATGAGTTATCGATTGGACAAACTCTTGGCATATTACCGTTTTGCTCTAAGTGAAAAATCTCCACCTGTCCCATCAAAATCCAAGTCCCGATACAATTTTTGCAAACCAGAAATTACATTTCGTAACGATTAAGGATAAATTGTCCACTGAGGCAACCGCCCGCATGAAAACAGGTTGGGTGCCATTTGACCATTCAACCCAGATTTTTTCTAAAGATTAGACCAAGAAAATATCTCGCACTTTTTCTTTTGGACAAATAATATCTTCTCCCTTACAAGCCGACGATAGCTTCCGCAAGTCTAGCCCATGACACATCCAACTGTCGATTTATATGGGAGATTCCAATTTTTCACAAAAGACTAGTCGACATTGCACCAACAAAATATCCCTTTTCCACTTTTCTTTTGGTCTTAAAAAATAAATAAAATCCCCCTTCTACCCTACTAACGATTCGTTTTTTTTTTTTTTTTTTTTTTTGGGGTCAATGGCAAAAAGTATTTGAAGCTAACAGAAATTTTAACGCAAAATCGAAGACAGTGACGTTTTAAAATTCATACAGCCGACCTCATTTAGTAAGATAAGGCTTTGTTGTCGTAGTAGCAAAAATATGAATGAATTGCTGGTTATATAATTGTTGAACTTACAACAAAGAGAAGCATGTGTGCTCAACCACAACAAGTTCAATATGTTAGTGACCTTGCACGGCTCGAGCGATAGAACTTGATTAAAAAAAAAAAAAAACTGCCCTCTAGGATTTGGGTGAGAAAAATCCGAGTTGTCGAACCATCTCTAGCTATATATACGACTACGCTCTTCTCAAAATAAAAAAAATATACATATACATACGACTACGGTAACCTAAGTTAAATTCCAACGACTTATTGGCGACACGCTTCACCTCCCTTGGAAATACGTGTGTGAAGTTACACCACATTGGAGATACACTTACAGAGCCTCTTTATTCTCGTATATCCAGATTCAAGAATCTCAGCTGCAGCTCTCATTTCAGCTAATAGTGACTCGGGCAGCGCCTTTTCCACTGCAGATACGGAGGAAGCCTGTATCTGATGCGGAAGAATCTCCGAGGGATAAACCCCACTGTCCAGAATCCAACAAACAAGTCACTACTTACTCAAAGCACTAAGGTATATATACGTATAAAGCACATTGTGGTATGGAAGGCAAAGACGATTCTGACTGATTAAGTAACGACGAACATTTGCATATTATCTCAATAGAGGATACTGACAGACTAGTAACAACAAACATTTGCGTATAATCTCGCATCCCATTGTTAACTAGACAATCCTAACAGGACAATAGTAATTTGCAGCAGCGACATACAATGCTTAAATACTCATTATACGGGAGTCGCTGGATTGTATCCAGCCAATCAATATTGGAATAAAATTCTACATCAGATAAGCAAAAAGATAATCAAGGAAATTGGATAGGACTCTACCTTTTCAAACAGGTCATGTCAAGAGTCACTGCCACCTGTCTACCACTCTTAAAGTTGAGGAAACAAAGCTTCAGATCAAGCTGCTCAGCTATAGAACAAGAACATATAACCAGATTTTAGTACAGATACACAAACTGATTCAGTGAAAGTTTGGATAAACAAATTGATTATCACATTTTCAGTTTATTTGTTACCAGATGGAGTTTGAAAAGTTGTTTGAATCAAATTTACAATCTCAAACCGAGCCAGGTGCACTTCCTCAACCACGTCTAGCAGATTTCTTAGCAGTGAACGTGTTACCTGCATTATATATGGACCGAAGTGAAAGCGCAGTCTAGAATGTGGAGTTAGAAACATATTACCCACTTTGACAGTCATACATAGTCCACAACCTATAGGAATCGAAACCCAGTACCACAATTCCTATAACTAATGCACGTAAAAAATTCCATTCACTTAAATGGTAACATACTTGTGTTTCTTGTGCCAAAGGAAAACATCTCAAATCAGAACTTTTCTTGGTGGCCTCAGCATTTAGCACAAAACCAAATGCAACTTGAACGTCCATGTTTGGGAATTCCTGATGTCAAAAAAATCTAACCATTCAGAAAAGAAATAACAAAATAAACAACTTATTGACTTCAGTACCTTTGTGATTTTTATGTAATTGAAACTGTGTGAGATGACTATGTTTGATGCTGGGCCCACAGTACCCGTAAACCTGTGTCTCATCAACATGATATCACATGTCATACTTGAATTTGGTAGTAAGAAAGAAAATACGCGACTCAGCCAAAAGAACAGCCAACGAGAAGAAGAAAAAACCTTTGCAAGAGGTAACCATGATAACTGAGAAGAATTTTGTAATGGCCATTCTTAATCTCAAAATGATCAACTTTCCGTAGCTGTTGAAATCACAGGTCTCTTAGTGACATAAGACATTTGTTTCGTGTCTGAAAAGTCATATCATGAATAAGAATAACCTGCAAATCATGACAAATAATCCTGCAACATGTTCTTGTCTTGAGATGATGTTGAACTAAAGAAATAGTATCAGCGCAACTTGGTTCTCCTTTCAACTTGCAGTGGCTGTGAAAGAAATTGCTTAAGCTTTTTACATCTCTGTCCAAAGCTTTAAGCTCCTGCCTCATTGTGCTTACATTATCACAGGAAGCCTGACAATAAAAAGGAATATACAAACAAAAATCATGACCTGAAACTGGGTTATCTTCACATAATTATTTTTTGTAATATCTATAAGCTGAACTGGTTGTTTGAGAAAGGCAAAGGAAGAAGAACTGTTTTCTTATGCTGTATTCATCTTATACAATCCTCTGGAGTGTTTACAACAGAAACCTGTCACCTGTTTTCAAATTCTACTAATAATTTTATTTAGTGCATCTTTCTTGGAATTTGGTTCGCAGGAAAAGTTTAAAGAATAGTAAACTCTGATTAATATATTCCCAATAGAGTAGGTAGGATCTGCCTAGTAAATAAAATCGCATTTCTATGGCAAATACACAATCTCATGTAATTTTTTGAAAAAAAAAAAAAAAGAATCATTCACCTTGCTTTGTAGTTACAATAGATTTCTCTAGTTTACAATCTTTGTAACAGTTTTCTCAAGTGTTTAAAATCCTTTTGTTTAAAAATTAGAGGAAAACCAGACAGATCATTTGGCAAGACCAGACAGATAACTTGGCAAGAACAATTACTGAAGCTATGATTGCAGGGACAGGACAATGGTAAATGGATCTCCAATCTTAGAATTGATGATTACCTCTTGTTCACCCTCAGAATTAACTAAAGAGGATTGACGATGACTATCATCAACATGAGTCTCCCGTTCACTAGGTTCAGACAGACAACAGATGTAATTTAATTTCAGCATCTGAGACTTCTGAATTGCAGAGCTTAAGAGCTGTACTCTACTCTGCAGGCAAGTATAAGTCCTGGTGACAAACTGTATGCATATCCAGAGATGAAAAACATAAGCGAGCCAACCTTAATTAATATTTTTTTTAAATACAAACCTGTAATTTATCACGCTTCACTTGCATTAACTGCAATTTTGCCTTTTCATACACTATTTTATAAAGCAGCAGTCTTGCTTCAGCTACTCTGCAAAGGTTAATGTCAATGCTTATTAAGCTAAACCACATTCTTGGACACGTAAGAATCTAAACTACATAATCATAACAGGCATGATGAAAGACACCACCTTTTATGCCCAACATTGAGGCAGTCGAACTTCTGTATGCATTAAATACCAGTGTCAGTATAAAAATTGAAAGTGTAGATGCTCTATAGATTTAAAGAATGCAATGTGGTCCGACTATACTATGTAAACATGTCCGTAACAGACCCTGATTGATCATTCAAACCTGAGACTGGACTTCGGAACACAGCATCCCATATTTTTTAGCCTTCAATAGGTGGACCAGCATATCTTCCAGCACACCAATCTACTTGATCATGATAAAACAGCAATGTGAACCAACATGATACAGATAACAAACTTAAGCATAACATGGTTAATTCTATCACCCAGATTAGATTTTTCTTGGGAGAAAGTAATAATAAAAGAAAGGAATATACCGCTCTTAAATTTAGTTTGCTTGCCAATGGAGAAAGCAGTTGTTCTGTATCTCCTGAGAATTTTACTAAAATCTGCAAGAAGGAAATCTGAAGTAAGAAAATGTATGAAAAGAAAATACCTAGCATATCTGCCAGAGAACCTGGCTATTCAAGTGGACTAACACAAAACAGGAAATAGTACACACATCAGTCCAGCACTGCCATGTTGTATCACCCCCACACTTCTGTCTGTCATTGTAACCTTTATTTGACGGATGCAGCATGAACTCTGGATTGCAGTTCTCAATTCTGGGAACTTTTGGACTTTTCTGGATTCTGGGGTTTGTATCTGTACGGTATCCATCCTCAGAAATTATTCCTAGGTTTCGTCGTTTCTGTCCGACAGAATTCTCTGAATCTTTCCCTGTAAACGGATTTTGTGAAATATGCAGTCCCTGATAACAACCATCACTAGGATGACTATTTGAATTGGACTCATGAGATACTAGGTCCTTCCCAGCAAAGGGTCGCACATTCTCAGTGTCTGCTGCACAAGATGAATCCAGTCTGGAGGGGCTATTTGTTGACTCTTTTCTTGAGGGAATCCAATTCATATCTTTTATGAAGGGACTACGAATTGGTTCTTCAGGACTTTGAATTGGGTCTCTCACGATAGGACTTCGAGTTAGCTCTTTCACAAATGGACTTCGAATTGGTTCTTTTCCACGACTCTGAGTAAGTTCTTTTCTGGGAGGACTCAGAGTTGATTCTTTCCTGCGGGGACTCTGACTTGGCGCTTTACTGAGGGAACTCTGAATTGCCTTTCTCCCGGTAGAATTGAGGGTTGGATTCTCCTGGGGTGGACTCTGAATTGGCCCTTTCATGGAGGGGTTCTCACCTGACTCTTTACTGGAAGGGCTCTGCGTTGACCATTTCCCGAACAAAATGTCAAATCCCTAAGCAACAACAGAACAATTAATCATATTTCTAAATAAAAAAGCCTAGTATTTAATGGCAGCCAACAAATGGATGCAAAACTGTATATAAAGATGTTTTCAAATTTGAGCAAACATTAGCCCAACACCCAGCCTACTGTGTTTAAAAAGGGCATGGAATGCACAAGCGAAGCAAAGTTGTGTGGTATAAAACATAGGCCCAGCATCCATGTTCTTTTAAAAATTGAGCAAATATACGGAGACTGACCTGAAGGTATGGTTCAGTTGTGCTGCTGCAGACATATGGTTTAGAATGCATTGGTTCTGCTCCACCTTGAATGCTTTTATCCGGGCTGTTCAGAATGACTGCACCTCTTGAAGGTGATTGGAAGTTCTTTTCGGATTCAATTTGCAGATGGGGAGGAGTATCTTCTTGCTCACCTGCCAATAGGGAATCAGTCCCAGAACAAATTAATGCTCCTTCTGTGGGAGTTTCTGACATGAGATGCTGTGTCATTTTGCTTCCTGATAATGACAGCTGAGAGGGTGAAACCACTGTGTTTCTTGGTGTACTGTATGCATCCTTCAAAGGAGTGTATGTAAACATGCTATGCCGAGGCTCTTCAACTTTATCAAGGTCTGTGGTCTTGTTAACCTGGCTCAACATACTGGTGTTTATTGAGTTCTCATTTCCATTGCTATTCATGTTAAATAAGCTTTTCTGTCCTCCGTTGAGATCAGGCATAGCTGTTTGCTTCTCTAAACAAGCAGTATGAGAATTGGAAAATTTGCATTGGAGATCTCTGTCAATGTCAGCCATAACATTCATTAAGGGAGAATTCACAGATGAGTAACTTGATAATCTACATTTTAATTTTTCAATTCCATCTTTGACGCTAGAAGCACAGGGAGAAGGCTCGGGAAGCGTGAACCTAGAAATGCTTTTCTGAATTGATGAAACCCACTCATTATGTTTTGTGTGTTCTGCACTTAAAAAGGAACCTGGTTGTTTTGAGGATGGAGTCACTATCCCTGAGTGTCTTTCCAAATTAAGAGTATTCGATAACAAGAATATGGACCCCTCCATCGGTGATCTATAATGTTGGTCCAAATGTTGATTGCTATTAACATTATATAGTTTCTCCTTAAGAGAATGTTCTTGTACCAAGCCTTGACTCGAATGTCGATAATCAGGTCCATGCTGGACAAACACATCATACTGAAGTGCTTCACTATTGACTTTTGGTAGGACATTGCCATTAACAGCAGTTAACTCCAATTTTTTCATACCCCTTGGAGATGAATCTTCAGGACTAAGTTCCTTATTCACCTGCAAGAAAACCTGTGCATCAGTTCACCGATAAGAAAAAACTCACGATTATTTTATTAAGCACCTTACGGTTTATTCATTGGTGCAGTTACATAAACATGTAATTAAGAGAATAAGTATTTCAAGTTTCAACTAGAATGCAAGCACAAATATTGCATCAATTATGCATACTAAACAGTTGGCAAGAATAGGACCGGTCATTAACTGTCAAGCATAATAAAAGACATTTTTTTGATCTGGATCCAATGGAATAACGTTGAATTGTATATTTCAGTATGGAACAAGTTGATTATGGACATGCAACCACAAAATAATGTGTTAAGATTAAAAATGTACATAATGTAATAACTAGACTACTAGACGAGTATTTGTGGCAATGAGACTACCATAATAGTCTCCAACAAAGCCGTGGCCATTTACTCCAGGTATTCGACCAAACTATCATGGTCGACCAGAAGACTGAAAACTAAAATTTCAGCTTCTGTTGTACAATCCAATATCCAAGTTCCTAATTTTCCACTGTCATTACCTTCATTCTCACATCCCATTTTATTAAAGAACCCAACCATAGAAATTTTCAGTGTCCGTTTACCACAACCACAAAATCCATTTCAGTAAACAACAAAAACGATAAGATGTTTGAGCCATTAAGAGAATTAATTTTTGAAATAAATAAAATCATATGCACTGGCAGAACCTTTTTGGTTCAAGAGCATACAACAATGCAACCACCCTCAGAACAACAACTAAAACATGCATCATCAAATCTACTAATGTAAAACACCAAATGTATGAGATCAAACCACACTGGCAACAGTTCTATCAAAATCTTGATTGCAAGAGACATTCTTACATTGTTTAATTGATTCTGGGTCTGGACTTGGCCATCACCAGAATCACCAGCAGCTGGATTATGGTCTCCGTTAGATGAGGCATCGTAAGCAGTCTGATGAAGATAACCACCATTTGACTCACTCAACTTGATACGAGAAACAGATTCTGCCTCAGTAGACAAGTCATTGGTGCCGAAATTGCCCATTTCAGTAGTTCTACCATTTCTCATGTGGCCAATTCCATTTTCATCTGATGCAGATACCTCAGCCCCATTCGGTGCCATTGAAGTGGCAGAGACGGCAACTGAGTCAGCATGCATATCCTTGCTGCCCCCTGCAAGAAGTGCATCTAATATTGGAGATAATCTACCATAATCATACTTATGTGGATTTTCTTCTATGATACTCATGTCATTTGAATCTTCCCCACTTCTGACTCTATCAGCAGGGACAGAAGACTGAAGGGTAACCATCTTCGGTTTTGTTAAAGAAATGAGGCTTCCAGAATCAGTAACATTGGTATTATGGGTTGGTGTCTTCTCTTCAAAGGCAAGGCGAACCGCCGTTGGGGTCTTGAGATCTCCTCCGGAGTCTGACCTTGCAAGACTATGGTAATGCATTGAAAATGCTGTAGTATCTAATGTAGCTTCATGAATGTCATCTGAGGCCGCGGAATCAGATAACCGTCCTGGTCTAATGAAATTGGCCGAGACAGGGCCAAAGAAATTGTCTTCTGCAAAAACAAACCATAAAATGCGGTATAATTTTCGACTAAGACATATGAAATTTACACACTCAGCGAAATTACTACCTAACACAAACAACAAGATAAGCTATGCAGTTACAAATTCAATTACCGGCATCCTTTTCGAGTAATTTAAAGTACAGTATAATGTAAGCTGGTAATATAAAGCACCAATTACATAAGCCATTAAGTACTAACATCCTCTAAAGAATCTTCCTTTACTTTCCTAATTGTGTATTCATTACTAATTAATCAAAAATAAGATAAAATTTATAGCTTACCGTCATTAGAGGTAGCAGAGCCCGGAACACTACTCCCAGGAGAGGGCGATCCAATTGGCCTGAAAAACGACTTTCCCCCGTCGTCGTTTTCGTCATCGTCATCGGAATCCCTAAAATCGTCACTGTCACCGCCCAAGTCCCTAAAAAACCCTATCACCGGGTTCTCGGCCTGTTCGAAGTCTTTTTGAGAGCTGGCTTGGGGCTTGGGGTCAGGAGGTGTGTCGTAGTCCTCGTCGCGGTTGAAGATGTGGACGGAGGTGATCTCGGTGTCGGCGAAGCTCACGCGGCGGGAGCGCTTCTCCTTGATTCTTAGGGCTATTGTTTCCGGTTCGGTCTCGGAGTTGCAGGGCTCATCGGGGGCGTTGGAGGCCATCGGAAATGGAGGAATCGGAGAGGGAGATCGGGGAAATTAGGGTTTGCAGTTTGAATTAGGACGGAGTAATGCGCTGTGTGTGTCAGTCAGTCATTGTGGGACTCTGGAGCGGGAGAGAGAGAGAGAGAATGGAGGGAAAATTATTTTAATGGTTTAAAAATGTTTATTTATTTACGATAAGTTTCTGTTTTGAATTTTCATTTTTCTAGTTTTTGGATAATTGCAATTTTGTCCCTCGAAAGCATTTTGTTTTAATTTGTCTTGATTTAGTGGTAATTCTTTCTTCCAAATTTCCAATGATAGAAGGAATCTCATGTTCATAATTAGTTTACATAATTTAATGGCATAATTTTCCACTTGCAAGTGTGCGGTTTTAACTTTGACTCATATAGATAGTGAATTCGATATCTAATTATTATTGCTGACCCATTATGTGACTTGAGTTAAATTCCTCCAAAATCCAACTTGGCATCACACGACTAAACCAGGCTCTACAAAAATGATGACTTATAAGTTGGACTAAGTGAGTGGCATTATTCATTAGCATATGATCGAGTCATTAGATACAAATAAATGAGTAAAAGCCACCTCAATAGAAAGAAATGACTACCATCAAAGCCAATATTTTAAAAGTGAGTCAACGACATAAGTTTCGTGCTATGTAAATGGGATGGCATGTAAGATCAGTCATATATCATGCCCGCCTTGCATCATCGTTACTTCCTCCCAAGCCGCTGCAAGTATATATGCAAGTAATGAGCTCAGAAAATGCAAATAAGGGGGAGGATTGCCTGGGATGGGCTCGATTTCGATTAATATCAACTAATTAACAATTTGCATGCTAAATGTAATGCTTAATTAGCGATTAATTTGTTAATGAATCTAGGGCTGTTGGGACTCTTGGGAGTGGTGATTTTTCCACAAAAATAACATACTGTGGAGTTTGCTATGCTGAAGTGGTTTGGACAAGGAACAAAGATGGAGATGCCACCTACCCTTTAGTGCTTGGGTACATATATATGTTCATCCATTAACTCATGATTTTATTTTTATCATATGATTAGTTCTTAATTAACTACTGATTAATGTACAAATTACAGACATGAGATTGCCGAGGTCGGTCTGAATAATGTTCCTGGATTCAAAATTGGTGATCATGTCGGAGTTGGAACTCATATTAATTCATGCAGAAGTAGTGATTATTGTAATGACGTCCTTGAAGTTTAATGTGAAGGAGTTGTTTACACTTACAACCCTCTCGACGTCGATGTTACCATGAAGATGGACGGATTTTCCACTTGCATTGTTGTCCATGAAATGTGTTGCGTCCCCTCACGAGAAGTTCTTTAATTTGACAGTTATACCAACCCTTAGTGTTACTAATTAATCAACATGTGGCAATGTTCCATATTTATTACTCTTTGTTAATTAAAATACTAGGTGGCATAGTCTGAATGGGTAACAACTACAAAAAAAAATAAATAAATAAAGGTTAGAGTTGGTCTTTGATTTTGTCTGGTACGAGTTGGAGAGAGAAACTCATTTTCTCTATTTATAACTTTGGCGTGCCTTAGCCCCTAGGCTCACCTTGACCACTTTTAGGCGAGTTTAAGCCTTCTCCCACTGGGCAGAGGTGTTTCCACCAATGCCCCGCCTCCAAAGCCAGCTAGGCGCGCCCCGAGCCACGTTTTTTAAAACACTGATTCCGTTCAACAGAAATTCAAATGAGTAATAACAGTAGTATTCATATATAAGTGATCGGTTGATCTTAATTTTCATTGACACTAATTTTTTGTAAATCATTAGCTTAGTGCTCAAGAACGTGGAACAAATTGAGGTGAAGTAAAATAAGCTGAAGCAATTTGCCTACTTCTAGCTTAGGAAGCCTTGACTACAATTGGACTCCTCACATAGTGTTTACCATCTGACCATATCAACTTCCCGAACACATAGTTTTTAGCTTGTTTTTCTTCTTTAACCTGCAGGAGTACCTTAAAGCTCTTCTCTTCACCAATTTTCTTGAACTTCAACTTCTTTGGCTCAACAGAAACCGATACCCCATCCGGGCTTTGGATATACGCCTTATATGTTCCTGGAGAGCCAACATTTTTCACTGTTCTAGTCACCTCAAGGGATCCAGAGAGTTTAGGGACAGTGATTGAGGGGTAGTTGAGGTTAGTGGGACTAATAGCTGGTTTGGGGCACTCATACGTATCCTCTGAAAACATTTCAATTTGTGTTTCGTTGTAGCCCATCGCGCACAGGAAGTTCAAGTAATCGTTAAGGGATAAATCGTATACCAATCCAGGATCCACAGCACTGTTTGGGTTAACATGTCCTGCACCGTAACTAAATGGTGTTGCCTCATAGAAAGAAGCATTGAGCAATGGTTCCATGCTGTTATCTCGTGTTATCGCTGTGTAACACAAGATTTGAAAGAAAATATCAGAAAGACAAGTAATGGTCTCTTGACAGACGTTAATGTGAAGCGAATACATAAACGAATGTGCATAGGGACTTCTTACCGGTGGTCATGATTGCAGATTTAATGGCTGCAGGACTCCAATGAGGATAGAGGGTTTTAAGAAGGCCACAAATGCCGGAAATATGTGGACATGACATTGATGTGCCTGACACTGAGTTGAATGGAATTCGCCGTTTGTCAAACATTTGATTTGTTGGCCCTTGTGCTTCCGTGTAGGCTGCTATGACACTCACTCCAGGTGCAGTGATATCAGGCTGAATTAATGTACAACGACATTTACTAAATACTTAACCAAATCAGCAAAAATATGTGGAGTCTGTTTAATGAACAGAAATTGTGTTTGCTAATAAAAAACCTTAAGGATGCCTGGTGTAATGGTGTTGGGTCCTTTTGATGAAAATGCTGCCATGCATGGAGATGGCTTTGTTCCCAGTTCCGTTATTGCACGCTTTATGTATGCCCGCGGAGACCTGTCAAAATATGCAAGTTCTTAACTAGTAATTTTACCAAAAACTTGATATTGCTGACACTGCGGTGAAGCAGCCTAACATATGAAACCGACGCAGTCTAAAACAGGCAATTTGGAGGTACTTCATCCATCTTACTTAGTTGAGTTGATATAAGCAAAGACTAGGATGCCGTCGGTGAAATTGATATGTGAAGCAGGGAGGACATGTGGATCAGAAACAATTTCATTCCCGTAAAGAGCATTGTTAGCAAGAATCATTCCCACAGCGCCAGCCAGTAAGGCTTGCTCACCCTTGTCCACTCTTGCATTTTCCCCTCGCAGGCAGGCCAAGATCTTTCCCTTCACTTTTTTAGGATCAAGCGTGCCGGCCTTGCATAGCAGACTGCAGCATCATATAAGCAGATTACTAAGAACTTGAATATAATTTTAGTATAATGAAAATCGGAAGATTGATGTTGCCTATCCTTACGCTTCTTTAGCTGATGCATTAGCTGCTTTAGCATCCGCAGCACTAATAAGTTGGTAAAATTTCTTGCTCCGCAAGGCAGCAGGCGATAAGCTTTGTCCCTTGAGAACAAAGTAGATAAAACTTACCATGGATTTGAGTAGCTTTGCAGGATATATAACATAAGTTCCCATAAAACACCCTAACATGTCTTATTATGTATACGATAAAAAGGGATGGCTAACGATTTTGGCACTCCTCTTCTGTCTATCTGCACTCCGAATT
Source organism: Pyrus x bretschneideri (assembly GCF_019419815.1). Taxonomy (NCBI): domain Eukaryota; kingdom Viridiplantae; phylum Streptophyta; class Magnoliopsida; order Rosales; family Rosaceae; genus Pyrus; species Pyrus x bretschneideri. The sequence goes on from NW_025999413.1 coordinate 7,485,998, forward strand.
GAATATTTTATAATTTATTGTTTCTGCAGTCACAGGTGAAGTACAAAGACTAAACGAGGAGTGTTAAAATCATTAGTCGGAAAATGGACTATAACTAACCTTGAGGTGCTTCCAGTTGCCAAGGGTGACATAACTCGGAAACTCCCTATCCATAGTGCTGGCGCCGACTATAATCTGCCACGGCGATATATTCGAGACAGTACCTTCAGCCGGACCAGAATTCCCCGCTGAGCAAACCACAACAATGCCATGCTTAACAGCATGAAAAGCACCAATTGAAACACTGTCATTGAAGAATGTAGTAGGGTCTCCACCCAGTGAAACGGACAACACATCAACACCGTCATCGATGGCCGCATCAAATGCAGCCAATATATCTGCATGAAAGCACTCACTTCCATTCACCGGAGACCAGCACACCTTATAGGCTGCAACCCTGGCTTTTGGTGATCCACCCTTTGCTGTTCCATTTCCAAAGCCGAACACGCTCGCACCGGTTACAAAATTGCCACCAGCGGTTGACAAGGTGTGGGAGCCATGGCCATCGTCGTCACGTGGTGAATCGAAGGAGGAGTTGAGGGGACCAGCAGCTGCAGCATAGCCCTTGTTGAAGTATCGTGCTCCAACAAGCTTCCTTTCATGCCAAAAAGTTTGTAACCAAATGAGTTACAAAGTTACCACCCTTAATTTACAATATGACAAATGTGTTGAAGAATATAAAATCCCCCATCGCAAAGTTTTATAGATAAAATGCAACTTACAATGAGTGATTCCACTACTAATAGCATCGATATTTTTGCATAAAATATCACACCCATTAGTATGTATAAGTAATTAAATTAAAGATTATATCAGTATTGATTAATAATGAATTGCTAAAGAATATACCAGTATTGATTAATAGTGAACTGCCAGCAAAATACACTTACTAGGGCATTTTAGATGAACTGAGGACTACTGCATACATGCAGATCATAAACTACATCAAGACAACAGTCATATTCAGGACCTGTCTTCTCTCCCATTATTATTTTTTTTTTTATCATAACTGAAATTTTCATACCGTTAAACAAACAGAGTACAAGAGTTTTGGGGGAGCAAAGGGAAACCTCATTAAAAACCTCCAAAAAAACCCAACTTGCTCACCACTTACAAATAGGGAAAAAGAGTGCTTCTCCCGTTATTAAAACATAATTTGTTTGCTTAATCTAAAGAAATCGTTGTATAATATGGATAATATTAGAGAGACTAAATGTAGGGGCTAAAGTTTGTAAACTAAATGACGTCAAAGTTGATGATGAGATTATTCCTTAAGTGTTGATTAACGTACTTATTTCATATTGATGACACATAATTTAATTTACAAATTTAGTCTATCTAACATTACTCTTATAATATATATATGTTTTCTTTTACTGTCTTTCTTTGGACTACAAGCAATGAAAGAGGGAAGGGGATCATCTCTGAATCCTTTCCACCTAATCATTCTCATCAAACAATCTGGGTCCTTGAAATTTGATTCAACATCTAAAGTTATTATAACTTTTAAAGTGGGCCCATGTTTTTAGCCGTTGGATCAAATTTTAAGGCTCCAAATTATTTGATGAGGATGATTAGGTGGAAAGGAATTGTGAAAGAGTGTAATAGAATAGTGACTAGAAGTTGGATTTTTGATGAAGTTTTTGACTATAATAGCTTTGGACAAAGAGTTTGACTACAATAGCTTGGTTAATTTCTTGCCCTGGAGAAGATGTCTTTTTCGAATATTAAGCAAGTTCATTTGGGAAGGTATAAGTAAGGTAGTGTTACCCACACATTTAGTTTTACCTCTTACATATCTCTCTCAATTTTCGGTGGATCGAGTGAATTATAGAAGATTAATAGACAAAATTAATAAAGATGTGCGAGAGATAAAAAATGTGTGTGAATAGCACTACCCGTTTTCCTACTACCAATAATATAATATTCACAAAGATTTTTATAATCCACTATGCCACAATAAAACTACATCATAATAATTGAGCTAACCATCGGAGACCTCCTCTAAACGAGTATCATAAGACCACATGCCTGTGCGGGATTTGGTAAACTTTTAAATAAGATAATTGATTAGAAATTTAAATGTAGTTTTCAAATATGAAAATAATTCACAAAAATTAATCAAATTCTAATCTAATTACATGCATCTCAATTTATTTGCGGTTCTATGTTTCTAGAATAATAATGGCCGCAACTTTATGAGAAAGTTTCGTACGAATCCTGCTTTATAGATGCCATTTACTCCACTACTAAAGGGGATCACCTTGGTTGGATTGGACCATCCAAGTTTGGATAAAACTGGGACTGACTACACAGAACAAAGATGAATATCTCTTGGCTTTTTTTCCAATTTTAACACGCGGATTTTAGCAATAAATATATCTTTTATTTTTTATTTTTTATAAAGCGTACTTTAAATTACTTTAATTTACGAGATAAGAATTTAAGTTCAAATGCAAGAGACATTGACACACTATAGTGTCTAAGACACTTATATATGTACCGACGAGCGTATCTTGTTTAACTTATACCAAGATACTTTTTTAACATTTGATTTTTAATGTTGTAGAAAATGAATGAGGATCCTGAGAATTCTCAAATCGTGTCCGTTCATCGTACATCGTGTGATTATAAATCATTTTAAATACTTTTATGTAAAATTAAATATAAATAATATATGACAAAAACTGATCGCACGATATATAATTAATGAACACGATTTAAAGATCATTATAAGCCTCACAAAGAGGATCTAGAGAGGATCTCATTCGTAGAACGGGAAACAGAAAGTAACTAATCTCAATTAGAAAATAATCATAAAATAGTGGGTACCTATTACAGTGAAACTCAGAATCTGTCTCATTTTGGCAGATTCCTTTCCACTTGGATGGAATCGGTCCATACCCTTCATCACTAAAGCTCTTGGATTCTGGCCATGCGCCTACAACCCCATTCAAGAACACTAGGGTCATCAGCAATGCTCCTTACAAAACAATCGAAAACTCTTTTTTCGTGTGAAATATTTTTAAAATCCAGCTAAAAAAACGTACCAATATTGCAATAAGGACAGTCGAGTGCAAGTCTAGGGTTTTTTTTTTTTTTTTTTTCTTCAAATGAGAAATTTGGAAGTCTCTGACTATAAATAGAAAGATTTTTCAGTGAATCCGGAATATTGAGCAATACATCATATTGTTAGACAATCGAAGAGACACTTAAAAAAAAAAACTACATTCCAATTGTATAATGACATGTGTTGTACTGTCTCGTATTTTGAACACACCAAAATATTTCTCCTATATATTGGGGTTTTTAGGTACTTAATTGTGAAAACGATACGTTAATAAATTAAGAGGGAGCTAGGCGAATACTAAGAATTTAGCTAGTTTTTATACAACAATATTTTTACAAAAAATGACCATAATTATATTAATGTGAAAATAAATTGATATCGAAATCATTGTGTACGAGTGAAAATAAATACAATTGCGCAAGCTCTTAAAATTATATGAATGGTGGTCTAAATGACCAAAACTACAAAAAGACCATAAATTAGAGTTAAACCGTCTTGAGAGAAGCCTTACACAATATAAACTAGCTTTGTTTTAAAAAAGAATTGTATTGCTATTCAATAATGCGCTCTAGCGGTATTCCTCTTTATTTATAAGTGAGAGATTATAGGCTCGATTCTCGCTAAAGACGAATTTAAACCACATTAACAATACTAGCTAATAATTAATTGAGATCTTTCAATATAGACGCCTCAATTTTAAATTTTCTAGGTCAAACACTCATGCCTTTTAGTGATTTGATTAAACTTTTTTTTTTGTCATAATTTTGGTGCTATATGCACATTATATTGTAACAAATTTCCTATAATCTAGCCTTTTGATTACACTCTCCTCCGTTAGAGATGATTGTAAAAAAAAAAAAAAAAAAAAAAGGTTGGTTAGATTCAATTTATTTTTACAATAATGCTACAATTTAACAATAATTATCTACGATTGAAGATATTTTCTTTCCAAATAGTTTAAAATATTTTTAAAACCGAAATGAGTTTTTCTTTTAGTACGTTAAGAGAAAATAGGATTGAGAATAGTATAAATGTACCAATACACAATGTGTACAAAATAAAACGTACCAAAATAAAAATAATGTACCAACATTAACAATATGTATCAAATCAAACGTACCAAAATTGCAAATAAACGTACCAATTAATGAATTTTGTAAATTCAAATGTACCCGCATATAATATATATGTAATATATTGTACCTAATAATAATTATATACGTAATATATTGTACCTAATAATAATTCGTCAACAACTATACTTAAAAAAAAAACAGCAAAAACATTATATATAATTTCACAAAAAAATTGAAAAAAGAAATAATATTAAATGTTTGCATAAAAAAAACATATTTGGAAGAAGAGAAAATATAGTTGAATTACTAAAATCTCCACTAAATAAGGAAAAGTGCATCCTGCAGATAAAATGATAAATTTAAAATTTATTTTAATTTTAAAAAATAAAGATGATTATTGGTCAAAGTACTTTAATCAAATTTTAAAAAGACATAGATGTTTAATCCAAATGATATAGAAAAAAATATAGGAAATTGTAATTTTCCCTAATTATTTTTAGAAGAATTGCCTCCCTAACACTATGTTTGGATGAGGGAAATAAACATAGAATTTTGGTAAAAGTCAGAATTTATAAATTAACAGACACCAATTCTCTTGTTTGGATTCATAAGCATAGAAATTTAGAATTTCCGCATGGAAAAAAAACTTGGAATTTGGGACCTCCAAATCCCAAGTTCAAATTCGATGTAAATATGTGTCATTTCTCAATTTCTATGATTGAGAGTTTAAAAATAATAAATTCTGTATTCAATTCCATTGTTCTTTTAGGTTAACCAAACAAGAAAATTTACAAATTCTAGAAAATAAAATCTCGTCATTTCAATTTCTGTCATTTTTAAATTCCTTAGTAATCTTAAATTTCTTCACCCAAACATAGTGTAAATGTTTTGTCATATACATGTACGTGTATTAGTGGAGAGTAAATTGATCAAATATGTCAGCACGAAACTATTACGAAAACATGAAAATCAAATGTTGAACATTGAATGTTGAAAAGTACTATTATTAAAATGAGTGACAATAACCAATTAACGATTCAACGATCCAGATCAAAACTATTGGGCACATGGCATGAGCTGATTGATGCCTTTTCTAAAATATTTTGGTGCTTGAATATGACTTGGAAGTTATCCAAACTATTGGGCACATGGCATGAGCTGATTGATGCTTTTCTAAAATATTTTGTGCATGAATATGACTTGGAAGTGAAGAAATTTGTTTTTAAAATTTAAAAATAATAATAATAATAATAATACAAAGAACAAGAAAAACTTACCAGTATCAAGGTTTCCTATGATTGAATCTTCACCGTATCTTGCCTTCTTCCAGATTGAATTGGGTGAAACAACATCATCTTGCTCAAGTCCCAAGAAATCCCACGATCGAGTTGTGTGTAATTTTCTTCCCTGGTTCAAGAATACTGAGACTACCTTTGGATGATCTACAGTGTTTCAATGGCAGCATAAGAAAAGAGAAAACTGGGGAAAAAGAAAAACAAAGAGAAAACTTAGGATAAAGAGAAGATAGCAGAAATAAAATTCTCACTAGCAATCTGAACTGCGTCTTCTTCTTCTAGTGTAGCAGCAAAGCCATTGATGTGCCTTGTGTATGAGTAAAACATGGATTCTTTTGCAACTTCATGGCTGCATTTTTGCAGAAAAAAGTTCAAACATTTGATCGGCGGAAGACGGTGTTTATGTATTTTAGTTGGAAATATGTGTTTAAGTACCTGCCCAAGAAGGAACCAAGAAACTCATGGTGATTGTCTGTGACTTGGTTTAGTTCACGTTCTGACAAGTTTGGGGGATGTGAGTGTGATCCCAGGTATACCACATATGACTGCAGAAACAGTAGAAAGTACCCAAAAAAAAAAAGGAAAAAATCATCACAAGTACTAGTGAAATGCAAAGGAAGCTACTCTGCTGTTTTGTTCTTGCGGTTTTTAATGGAGGAAGACGAGAATGAATGCTTACCTTTTTTATGGCAAAGGTGGGGGTATGGAGTACTAGAGAGGAGAGAAGAAAGGAGAGGAGGAGGTAAAGGGCTGTGGTTGGTGGCCTCATCGACCCTTGTTCTCCTGCCTCTTGTGGAACACAAACTTTGGTTTTTGTGGTTTTTTTTTTTTTCAGAGACTTCCAATAGATGTTGGAGAAAGAAGCTGGCCAACTTGAGATATGCAATGCCCGATGGGTTATGGTATTAGCCTAACTGGAGAATGTAAATTTAATATGTATATATATATCGAGAAAAATGAGGAGTGGTCGTATTTGAAAGGAGGGCATAAGGTCAATGAGTTTCATATACATCTTAACGCCCCGTTATTACACGGTGTTATTATTAAGTATTGTAACATGAATGAACAACATAACTAATATGTCATAAATTTGTAATATAATATTAAAAGTTAGACCACACATACTATGACATAATTACTAATTTATAATACTATATGACATTGTTAGATCGAATCAAAAAGTTCTGTTATATCTTTAAGACTAATAACAAGTTGCCAAAATATATTAATTTGACTTGGACTATTTGTAGGCTGTGGACCCTGCAATTATAAGAATTGAATGTTTGGAGATGAAGACAAAGAAAAGGGGGTTGGTGGATCGAAAGGTGGAATCTGAGTTTTGAACCTTATGTGGTGGCTAAGGCGATAACAGAGTGAAATTTACGAATGAGAAGCCTACACGTATACAAGAGGCTCGATGCACTTCCAAAATTCCATAGGCCAGTCCAATGCCGGCTGATGAAATGGCCAGGTACATTCATTTTTAAATCCAACTGCTATTTAATCAATTTTAACAGTGATAGATAAGTAGTTCTTTATCACAGTGATAAAAAAGTATTGAGCATTTATATAACGGTATGGATTCAAATCTCGTTAGTAGCTAACCTAATATCTAATTTAACAAAATATATCGTTTGACCAAAAAATAATAATAATAATAATAACAGCAATAAACAAACATCTAACAACTTACATTTAAATGTAACGATCAAAATATTAATTAATCCAAATCAAATATAATAGCAAAACTCCTTCAAAAATCTATAAATACACATCCATTCGTTCACTAATCCATAAACTCATTCAATTTTCTCAACAATTTTTTTTTCTTTTGGAATTTGAATTTTTTTTACATCAAAATATTTGTGAAAATAAAACAATATAGATAATACAAAAATATTAGTAAAAAAATATTCAACGAAATACAAAGGTTTAACAAATTATAAAGTTAGGGGTGAAAATTATAAGTCCCTTACGTGAACAGTTGAAAATACGCCCTTTATTGCCTAATGTTCTTAGAAAGGGTGGGGACCTTCTTTGAGCCCTCACCAAAGCTAATAAGTTTGACCTTGTTACAACATCTCTTTTGGTTAGATTAATGTATCCATCATTAACATGTATACGTCTTTAAAAAGAAATATTAAATCCTAGGTTTCCTAACAAGAAAAATTCTCTACAGTAAGTTGTAACCAAGACAGAATCTTAGGTGTAGGAAAAAAAAAAAAAAAAGGAACTTTGTACTTATACCCCAATTTTTATCCCTCCTGCCCCGTAATCTTTTGACATCCAACAAAACTTGAGAATTTTAACTTCTTATTCTATTTAGGGAAAATTATGTACACATTCTTTTTTTTTTTTGTTACTCCATTGATTAAAATCCTATTCATTTTGAATTTTTGATCAAGGTACTTGGGTATTAATAACATCATTAATTATTTGAATAATAAAATATTTTTATTTTTAAATATATTCCTTTAGTGTTAAAAATGTTGCAATTAGTATATTTATATTTATGACTAAATTTTTTGTCATATATTTTTATTTTTAGTTTGTACATATTTTTAATTTGCAAATATTTTTTAATTTGTACCAATTTTCTTTTCATTTTTAATTTGTACCCATATATTAGTTTCTTTTTGTGCCCATATTTTTTAAAGTTTTATTTGTGTTTGTACCCATGTGTGTACGCCACGTGACATTGTATATTTAATCAATGATAGAAAAATTACATATGGTATATTTATGTTTTATGCCTAAACTTTGAATCATATTTTTATATTTTTAGTTTGTACCCACTTTTAATTTGCAACATTTTTTTTTTTTAATTTGTAGTATTTTTTTTTTTAGTTTTATTTTGTACCCATGTATTAATTTCTTTTAGCGCCTATATTTTTAAAAATTCATTTGTACTCATAATTTTTAATCTTTTATATGGACCCTAATTTATTTATAATGTACCCATTCTTCTTTATTACTACTATCACATCCCGGCTCGGGTGGGACCACTTCCCGGGCCCGCTCCACCACCGTAACACGATATTGTCCGCTTTGGGCTTACCATTCCCTCACGGTTTTGTTTTTGGGAACTCACGAGCAACTTCCCAGAGGGTCACCCATCCTGGGAGTGCTCTAGCCCTCTTCTCGCTTAACTTCGGAGTTCCTACGGAACCCGAAACCAGTGAGCTCCCAAAAGGCCTCGTGCTAGGTAGGGATGAAAATATACATATAAGGATCAGTCCCCTGGGCGATGTGGGATGTCACAATCCACCCCCCTTAGGGGCCCGACGTCCTCGTCGGCACATTTCCAGCCAGGGATAGGCTCTGATACCAATTTATCACATCCCCGCCCGGGAAGCCCGGGTGGGACCACTTCCCGGGCACGCTCCACCACCGTAGCACGATATTGTCCGCTTTGGGCTTACCATTCCCTCACGGTTTTGTTTTTGGGAACTCACGAGCAACTTCCCAGAGGATCACCCATCTTGGGAGTGCTCTAGCCCTCTTCTCGCTTAACTTCGGAGTTCCTACGGAACCCAAAGCCAGTGAGCTCCCAAAAGGCCTCGTGCTAGGTAGGGATGGGAATATACATATAAGGATCAGTCCCCTGGGCGATGTGGGATTTATCACATCCCGGCCCGGGTGGGACCACATCCCGGAGGTGATGGATGTGTAGATGGAGGGGGAGAAGGAGGAACACCATGGGAGGGAGGTGGAGATGGAGGAAGAGAGGGCGGCAAGAGGTTCTGGTTTTGGCGTTGAAGGAATGTCACATCCCCATCCGGGGCAGGACCTTTTCCCGGGCCTGCTCCACCACCGTAGCACGATATTGTCTGCTTTGGGCTTACCATTCCCTCACGGTTTTGTTTTTGGGAACTCACGAGCAACTTCCCAGAGGGTCACCCATCCTGGGAATGCTCTAGCCCTCTTTTCGTTTAACTTCGGAGTTCCTACGGAACCCGAAGCCAGTGAGCTCCCAAAAGGCCTCGTGCTAGGTAGGGATGAGAATATACATATAAGGATCAGTCCCCTGGGCGATGTGGGATGTCACAATCCACCCCCCTTAGGGGCCCGACGTCCTCGTCGGCACATTTCCGGCCAGGGATAGGCTCTGATACCAATTGTCACAACCCGGCCCGGGTGGGACCACTTCCCAGGCCCGCTCCACCACCGTAGCACGATATTGTCCGCTTTGGGCTTACCATTCCCTCACGGTTTTGTTTTTGGGAACTCACGAGCAACTTCCTAGAAGGTCACCCATCTTGGGAGTGCTCTAGCCCTCTTCTCGCTTAACTTCGGAGTTCCTACGGAACCCGAAGCCAGTGAGCTCCCAAAAGGCCTCGTGCTAGGTAGGGATGGGAATATACATATAAGGATCAGTCCCCTGGGCGATGTGGAATGTCACAACTGCTGTACCACTTTGTTATATGTGAAATGTACCCTGTTTTTTTAACACTATGGATACATTCTTTTGCCATTTATTCTTTCTTATTTTTACATAGTTTTTATCCATTTATTCAATCAAAATGTTTGAATTTTTTTATTGTAACCGTTTCTAATAGTATTATAATGAGGGTTTTTAAATGTATAGGATCATAAATCTCATAAATATCAAACAATTAATGTCAAAACTATAAAAATAAAAATATTAATAGTAATATAATGAGGTGTACAAAGTCAAGGGACCTTGACCAAACTTTGAATACTATTAAGGTTTTAATCAAAGAATGTTAAGAATTAGGGACCACATCCAAAGTATCCCTTCTATTTACCTAGTTATTCTTCCAAAATGTTTGTCATATTTAAATTTAATTTTGACCTTTTATTATTGACTTGAATGAATATGCAACATTTGAGTTGAAAAAAAATTGAAGATTGTAAAGTTTTATGTGAAAAACATGGTTGATTACACAAACGTTCGGATCTGGTGCATTGAACGTTGGGTGGAGGGCTATGAAAAAATTGATGCAAGACATTTGGACTTGGTGCATTGAATGTTGTCCTTGTCGTTCGGCAGGGTGACACAATATGTCAACTATAATTTGGTATCAAACTCGTTATTCATAAAAGTCAAATCTGAGACCTCACACATGTAGAGACATAAGTTAACCACATCAAATAAGAGAACAACACATAAATTATGAGCTTAATATGACAGATTTACACTTACGTTGCGAGAAGACTACACACGAAACCATAGTGGGCTAAGCATTTGCATGGTGTTCATTCTTGGGCCTTTGGATTCCAGTACATATCATGGTGTTCATTCCAAGACTATGATATCCCTACTTCGCCCCCGAGGAGGCAGGGGCTAACTCTTCAAAGTCTCCCTTTGGTTGTTGTCCGCTAGAGACTATCCCGGCGGGCCAGCAGTGTTGTCTACACCATACTCACATAACACATGTCTGCCTAGCATGGCCTGCAATACTGCTAGCTGGCTGCTTACGTGGAGTCTCTCCTATAAATAGCAAAGTAAAAAAGGAGATCAGTAATCGTCACATACTACTCAGAACTCTCTCAAGTTCAATTTCTCTCAAACTATTTCTGATTTAGGCTTTGCACCCTCCCTTTTTTCTTGAGTCTTCATCCATTAGCCTAATGGTGTTATTGTTTTGCAGGTATGATTTTTGTCAATCTATTATTGACAAAAATTTACATCCACGACATCTACATATGGAGAAGAATACCATTATACTATACAACTAATGACAACTCTAGTGATCCTTAAAAGGACAATAAGTTAGCGATAGGACTAGGTGTCACTGTGGAGTGGTGGTGCCACTAGAGTGTCTTGGCATAACCAAACTTTCCAAGTTTCCTATCTTGGGGCTACAGTAAACTTCCCCTACCCAAGTTTATAATGGGCTGAGCTTGTTTCAGATTCAACCTAAACCTATGTCAGATTTGGGTCTGGCTCATTCTGGGCTAACCCAACTATAATCATCCACCACAAAATCCAACTGCTAACCGATCGGCACCTATGATAAATGGCCCAAATACTATATGTACTAAGTACTAACATTTATTCTTACGAAAGAGTAATGCTCCATTTAATTTTTATAATAAAAGTAGGGTCTGCCGATGCGGTGGGCATTATCTTTATTAGAGAAATTGTACAAATAAATGGTAAAAATAATATTTTTATTTAAAAAACTGTTATCAGCATTTCAAAAAAGTCATCATGCCATTCTTCAAGTTCAATTTCTCCTTTACATTTTACAACAAACGAATGCTTGATAACTTTCTTCTGATAAATCATGTTTACTGATTAATTGTTAAATTAAAAATAAGATAAAATGACTTGTAACTTAAGTAGTAAAATGTCTTCTCACCTGCGCACGATGTCATGCTCCCTTTTCCCTCAACTATTGCTTGAATTTAGAAGGGAAAAAAAAAAAAAAAAAAAAAGCTCATTTATGCACATCAGATATATATAAAACATGTAATGTCATTTGTAATTATGATACACAAATAAGCTTCTAGTTATTGTGGTGTACAATAGACGTACATCGAATTATCAATATATCTGTTACAAGTTATTCACGTAATTAGATTAAGTCATAACGTAAAAAAAAGAATATATAAAATTGGGTAAAGTACAAAAAACTACCTCAACTATTGGGGTCACGACAGTTTCATACCTCATCTTTTAAAATTGACAATGTCATACCCCATCTTACGAATTTGTGACAATGTCATACCTCCGTCAATTTTTTTGTTAAGTGCTAACGTGACTTGATTCGGAACCTATTTTCTATTAAAAATTATTAAAAACTAAAAAATAATTATTTAATATTGTTTAAATATTAAAATAATAATAATAATTAAAAAAAAAAAAAAACCCTCATTTTGTTCGTCCCCTTCTCCCTCCTCCCTCCTCTCCCCATCTTCATCTTCTTCCCCCACCTACAAATCCCAAAAAAAAAAAAAAAAAAAAAAAAAAATCCAATTTGTCTTCCCTCACACCCACACTCAGTTTCCCCCACATGCACACTCTTCTCCCTTCTGCAACCCAGAAAAAAAAAAAAAAAAAAAACCCAGATCCCTTCGGCGGGATCTTGGGTGCGCAGAGAAGATAGAGGATGAGTGCGGAAGAGGATGTGGAAAATGGATGAGAGTGGTGGATTTGGGGTTTGATGGGTTTTCAAATTTTTTTTTTTTTTCCCTCTTCTTCTTCCTCCTCCTCCTTCTTCTTCTTCTTCTTCCGCAGGGGAGTTATGGTTTTGAAATTTTTTTTTTTCCTCTTTTTCTTCTTCTTCCTCCTTCTCCTTCTTCTTCTCCTTCTTTTTCTTCCGCAGGGGGGTGTTTATGGTATTTCAATTTTTTTTTTCTTCCTCCTTTTTTTTCCTCTTCTTCTTCTTCTTCTTCCTCCTCCTCCTTCTCCTTCTCCCTTCTTCTCCTTCCACGCCGACCGGGGGGGGGGGGATTTTTTTTTCTTTTTCCCTTCCTCCTTTTTTTTCCTCTTCTTCTTCCCCCTCCTCCTCCTCCTTCTCCTTCTTGTTCTTCTGCGCGCGCGCGCGCGGGGGGGGGGTAGTTGTTGGGTTTTTAAAAAAAAATATATATATATATATATATTTTTTTTTTGGGTTTGCAGGTGGGGGAAGAAAATGAAGATGGGGAGAAGGGAGAGGAGGGGGAGGGGGGAGGGACGAACTGATGGTTTTTTTTTTTACTTATTATTATTATTTTAATATTTAAATAATTTTAAATAAATTTTTTTTTAGTTTTTAATAATATTTTAATGATTTTTTAATAGAAAGTGGATCCCGAATCAAGCCACGTCAGCATTTAATTGAAAAGTAAACAGCCACGTCAGCATTTAACTGAAAAGTAAGCGGCCAAATAACGGAAGGTATAACATTAGACCAAATTCTAAAGATGAGGTATGATATTGTCAATTTTAAAAAATATGGTATGAAAGTATCGTGATACCAATAATTAAGGTAGTTTTTTATATTTTACCCCATAAAATCTTGTGATATATAATTTTCAAATCTCTCTTTCTATTACCAATTAATTTTAGAATTATACACCCTAACTGTAACATGTGCCGCATCTCCTGCCTCTTACCTTGAAAGTACTGGTAACAAATGTCCCACAAACGGCCGTAAGACAGTACGTTAAACCACCTAAAGTAAGGCTGTGGTTTGTCTCATGCAGTGACTCTGGCACCGTCTAATACCGGTCAAACAAGGCAGTTGGCTCTCTCCTATCAAAAGCTGCCCACATACCACGAATTTTTTTTTAAAGTTTATGGGTGATGGGAATAATAGGTCACCATATCCAACGCCAGAAACATCCAAACTTTCCACATTCCTGCAGAGCAAAGCTCAAGGCCGCCGTTTTTGGCATTATTCAGCTGCTAATAACATTGTAATGGTAAACATATTATATCTTCTACTGATATCTGACAAAACATGTGTAAATTTTGCTGGAGAAAAATAGTGAGTGAGAAATAATGTTGAAGAATAAAACTGTTTCTGCCGTCTGCTGTTTGAGAAGGAGCAGTGCTATCTAATCTCTCATATCTGCAGTTGGATTTTCTGTTGTCTTTGCCTACTTCCATCACTTCCATCTCTTCTTACAAATACCACTTCTCTGCACACTTCTCATGCAGTCAAGCAAGTTCGAGCAAGAGAGATCAAGGCTAGAGTTGAATACAATTGCTATATATTTGCTAATAACTTCTTCCAATTTCTTTGTCGTAGTTTTGCTTAAGATTCAGATTCAGTACTCTAACTATTGTGTAAGTAATGTAGTTTAGCTTCTTATACGTTGTCAACTCATCTCCTGTTGTTGTTACGCTTTCGAAAGTATAGTTTGATTCCTATTCATTGTTTGCTCATTTCCTACGCTTACACTTTCAAAATTAAGGTTGTCTATGTATATAGTATCAAAATCTTCTTTACTTCTTGGAAAGTAATGTAATTAAATTTGTATACATTGTTAGCTCATTTCATGTAATTTTTGCCTTTTTTTAGGGTTATTAGCTATCTCATATACAATCAGAACTAGGTAAAAAATGATTTCTGATAAATTTCTCAGTTGGATGTCTTCTTTTCTTGCAAAATTATCATTTTCATAATTTCTAATTATAAGAATGAGGCTTTTACATTTGGTCTTGGATAAATGGGTTCGATATTTTAGTTTTTTGAGCTTCTTATTATTTTGCAGGCCAGTATTATGATGAGATGCATGATGCACGAGGATTAAGGATCAACCTATCTGCCAGTCAAGAAGCATGACGTGCCTGGCTCCCTGGATGCCATCTAAGCAAATTGTCAATAAGAATGCTGATTTTTCTTAGTTGGTATTCAGGGAGCCGTGCATGTCTAGCTGTTAGACTTACCGTCCGATCAACCCTCATCATGATGTGAAGTATACAGTCAATCATCTCCTACAGTAAGTACACAGCTACATGGAAGTGTTTCTTTTGGGAAAATACTTGGCTGCTGGACGGTTCAGCAGAAACTCCTGCTGAAACTTTAGCAGCCAAGCAGCGTTCCTTCTTTTGTTGATCCGCTAAAATGCTCTCTCCATTTTCTGTTTCTTGCTTTGTCCCTCTTGTTCTTGTTTTTCTATTTTTTTTTCTTGTTTTTATCAAGAGTAAGCCAAAGGTAATTGCTGTTCAAGTTGTCATTTGTTGCTTAGTAAGTTATTCATACCACTTAAATATATCACAATTTCGTCATTTAGTACTACGATCTAATGATATTTCTCTTTACTTGTAAATAAGAGGTTTTAGGTTCGATTTTCGTCAAAGACGAATTTAAATCACATTATTACTAGCTCATTATGAGGTTAACCCTATCCCCTCCCTCTTGTGTACATAATATCATTTGTTAAAAAAAAAAAAAAAAGCAATCAAACCCTAAATTTTAGCCCATTATAAGGCTAAGCTTACCCTCTCCATTTTGTGTACATAATATCATTTGTTCAAAAAAAAAAAATCAATCAAAATTTAAAACAAAATTGTCGGCAAGACGACAAAAAATTACAAGAGAGTAAAAGTCATGGTTCCAGACTATATTTTTTTTTTCCGGTTTTCTATGCCATTGGAGTTTGGAGGGAGTGCTAGTGAAGATAGGACAGGGGATAGTTGAAGGGGAATGAGGGATGAGATTGGGGCTGCTGGGGATATGAAGAGAGAGTGGGAGAAGGAAACATACATAAAAAATGCAACCAATTTTATTTCAAGTTAGGTGTTTAATTAAAAATATACTAAATTTAGAAATTCAATTAAGGTGATATGACATGTTCAACTCATACACCACTTAAGATGATATTAAAATGTGGTATAAAATTATGGTAAGAGCAACATTACTCTTTACCGCCATCTTGATTTGTAATTTAACCAATTATGATGAAATGTACATGAGCCAGAAGACCTAAATAATTCATGAAGAGTAATGTTATGTTACTAAATGTATGCATGAGCATGACTCGTATTAAGTGATTTTAGCCGCGAAAATGTGCACCTTGTGGCATCAAAATTTCCGCCTTAACTTGTAACACATTAAACTATGAAACATGTACAGTAACAACACTTAAACATGAGGCACATCACAACACATAGTTAAAGAGCAAATCACACAAATTAAAGAATTGGGTTAGCAGTGTGAAGTATGTAATTGCAGACTGAAAATGTCAACTTTCCATATATAATTATATGCTCACAGAAGAAAAGAAACTATGAAATTGTCACTATACATACACTATATATAGCTGTATACATAATAGTAAGTAACAATTATAGAATAGTGCAATTACAGAAGGGGTCTTGGTATTGTGGATAGACTGTCGCCATCTTAATTTGACTATAACCAGTTATGTTGAAAGGTACATATCCTGATGGAAACTATTAGGATTTAGGTTTACTTTAATATTTGGTTTCTTAAATTTAGCCTTTTAATATTAGAGTTAAGATTAAGTTATTATGAATAACATGCTTGTTATTCGATTGTGAAATATGTTAATCACGATGTAATCTTTTAAAGTTCTGTTTTAACGATTTTATTTAATAATATTTTATTATTTTGTAATCATGTTCGTCACGTATTTTGATGTTCAATTTGGTATCATAGCAGGTTGGATTCTTCGGCATCCAGTCTGCTTCTGTTTGTTCGTATCACTTTGCCTATATCTTCCCTGTTTGTTTTTGTCCAGTTTCGTTCCGTGAAACTTTTTTTCGTTTTCTGATTTGATTGTCGTTACCCAAAAAAAAAAAAAGGAGAAAAGAATCTGTTAAAGTCTGAAGCCGGAGTCGCGTCTGATGAGAGTTGTCCCATATCGATGAAGAATAAGATTTGTTATGTGTTTATATGATTTTGGACTATTCTCCATATTACGAATTAGTTTTATGGTGGAATCTCAATTTTATCATGGCATCAGAGCAGGTTGTTCTCGTGTGAAACTAAACGGCCACATGTGCTCCACATCACCCAGTTGTTGTTCACGTGTAAGCTTGAAAATCCGTCACACGTACGAAAACGTGTTAAGAGTTGTTCTACATTGACGAGGGATAAGGTTTGCTACGTGCTTATACCAATTAGTGGAACCTCAATTTAATCAGCGCCGACCACCAGCCGCTGCCCCTGCTGTCGTCCACCGCTGCGTTTGTTCCTGTTCCCTCCGCAACGATCTGATCACCGGCTCAGTGATCAGACGAATCCACCACCATCTCGCGCCTGTCTTCAACGTCCTGACGAACCCAGTTCCGTCCCGTCTAGCACCACCATCTGAAAACACCATTGTCAAACTGCTTGCATCCATCCCGCATACCTGAAAACCCAGCACTGAAGGAACCTGCAACCCAGATCCCAGCCCGCACTACTGTTGTCTGATCGATCACGTCCTGTTACCAAAATTCGCCCATTGATGTACCAGACCACCACCTACGCATTGCCTTCGACCCGCACCAGACTGTTGCCTGCGGCTGCAACCCCAACCCGACCCGCCGATCTGACCGATCCACCACACCACTGCTGTACCCGCTGCCTTAGAACCACCTCTTGTTGCTGTTTGTTCGCACCGCCGCCGCACCAATGCACCATACACCTCCAGTTTGTCAGTCCAGAAAGGAAAAAAAATAAAAGCAAAGGAAGTGAAAGAAAAAGAAAAAGAAAAAGAAATTATTTTAGGCTGTTTGTTTTAGGCCCACACGGCCGAAGAAATAACATATGGTTAAGTTTGTTTTAGGCCCGCAGGAATTGTTGTGTTGGCTTGTTCGAGATTGTTTTGTGACTGTCACTCAAGTGTTTGAAATTGTAACCACTTGAGTGATGATGTTTGTATTTGTTTGTTCGTTGCTACAATTGAGATATGGAAATCTCGTTCGTTTAGTGACAGGTTATTTCTATACTTTCAACACTAGTCAGTCTGAATCAGAATCAGTTTGCCAGTCAAAATCAGCTTGCCAGCAAGAATCAGTTTGCCAATCCAGTCAAGTATAGTTCACCAACCAAGTCAAGTTCGCCAGTTAAGTCAAGTCAATTTTGCTAGTCAAGTTAAGCCAAGTCAATTTTGCTAGTCAAGTTAAGTCAAGTCAAGTTTGCATGCCTACCAGTCTGCATCTGCTTGTTTGCAAATCCATGTCGTATACTGCCATGAGTTTGATGGGGGTATTGGAAACTATTAGTATTTAGATTTACTTTAATGTTTGGTTTCTTGGGATTTAGCCCGTTAGCATTAGGGTTAGAGTTAGTTTATTATAAAGAGCGTGCTTGCTATTCGGTTGTGAATATGTTAGTCACGATGTAACCTTTTGAAGTTTTGTAGTCGTTTCAGAGAGTTTGTTTAATAATATTCTTATTACTTTGTAGTCTTGTTCGTCACGCACTCTGATATTCAACGTATCCTACACACAATGGCAATGCCTTCCTCGTGTTTTTATTTCGTAATTTTAAACTTACCCCTTTATTACTTAACTACACTTGCAACCTATGGCAATCTCCAATGCTTATTATTTCTCTCCAATGCACATAAATCAAATGTTTGGAGTTTAATTTAGATGGTTGTGACTGCAACTTTCCATTTCCTTTTTCTCTTCAGGCTGATCATTTGGGGTTTTAAGTTGAAGCCAATAAATAATAGGAGTTTTAACCAAAAGTTCACGGTACTGTTTACTTTAACGAAAAATCATATTTTTTACACTAAAAAGTCAATCTTGGTACTATTCACTTTACTCTTTATTTTGTCTTTATCATTAAAACTCAAAGTTTTCAAGCTCTTTTCATTAGTTTTCTATTAATAAATGGGTTTGAATTTGGGATGAAGTTGAAACGAGTTTATAATTTTTGAACGTGTGGTGCATTGGCGAAATCTTAAAATTTAAGTTTGTGCATTAGAGATGGGCTAGCGACTACCCGCCCAGAACTCGTGAAACATTAAACCACGGAGCACGTACAGTAAAGAACATTCAAACAACAGGCACACAGCACAAAAGCAAAGATTAATAGGAAACCACAAATTGAAGAACATTATAGCTAGTTCTACAGAATAATTGAAGGCAAAAGAAAATACCAATTTCCTTATATAATTAAATACTCATAGCAGAAAAGAAACTATGCAATTTTCATTTTCACCATTGACCTTGACAGAAAACTAAACATATATATTATGCAGTACTCTAAATGATGGTGTGGAAAATGAAACTAAAGGGTAAGAAATTAGTACTGGTTTTGTTTTTCTCTCATAATACTACTATGGATAACGCGGAACCGAGTGTGTGGAGAGGCTGGATCTTATAATTAGTTATTAATCACAGAATGGTGTATATATTGGGGGGTTCTTCATACGAAGGATAAGACATCACATATTGAGGGCAACCCATGGCGTACTGTAGCTGTGCAGGCTCGCTTTTATTCTCCTCCTTTTCCTCTTTCTCTTCCTCTTTCTTTTCCTCTTTCTTTTTTTCCTCCACAAGGCTCACACTCACCACCTCAGCATACTTCAAGCTTTTTCTTTTTCTAAGCGAAGTTGTGAGCAGAACCACATCAATCCCTTCCCCCATTACCTCCATTTGGTTCTTATCTTGCTGATAACTTGCTGAGTTTACACCTGCATTATTAATCTTTTATTAGTTATAACTTAGACCTAGAGCTGCCTAATTGGGATTAGAGTTAATTTCTGGAATTTGATTAAATTTATTGTAGAACACAGTTAAGAAGTAATTACCGTCGACCCCAACTGCAGTCTTCATAGCTTTGGTCCTGGCCCTTTCATCATGCACAGACAACTTGATCACCACCTTTTGCTGCAAACCAAAAACAGCGCTCAATTAGAATAAAACACAAATTTTGAATCAAATAATTTGCCTCTTCTGTTTCTAATGCATGTTCTTGCATGGACCTCAAATCTCAGACATACCTACGAACCGAACCTGCTTTGAGAGATTGATGGTGGAGAAGGAGAGGGGTGTGTATTAATATGTTGTCTTTGAAAATTTGGTGAAGAGTGTGAGAAGGGTTTTTGATATTTATAGGCCTCTTGGGAGTCTTCGGTGAGCCAAGTGCTTTTCTGATGAAAAATGAGAACTAGTGCGTGTTGGTCATGTTTTTTCTTTTGTTTTTTTGGTCGAAAATTTATCGATCACGTCATGATATAGAAATCGTCTCTATCCTAAATGTGAGATATTATTTTGTTTGCATTTGTTTTTCTTTATTTTGAAGAGTTTCATATAGTTTTATTTCCTCCCTTTAGTATGACTGCAAAAGGTCTGGAGCATGCACATTTGGACAATGCGCCTTTACGACGTTATTGCCAATTATTTACATTCATACACGGGCTATAGTTTTGACCAACATAATCTTAACAATGAAAACAAACACAAATAATTTACAAGTTAAAGTTTCGTAGTTTACTACTAACAATGCTATTGTCATTTGAGATAAAACTCACACATAAACATATCTATTGTAAATTTTCGTAATTAATTAGGACTATTATGTTGAAAATAATAATTATATCGAATAAGATTTAGTAACAACTCACACTATCATATTGCACAATACATAGTTACATAACCATTTTAATTTAATAATTTCTAATTATGAGCATGAGGCTTTTACATTTGGTCCTGGGATGTATTTTAGTTTATTGAGCTTCTTATTATTTTGGAGGCCAGTATTATGATGCGATGCATGAGGATTAAGGATCAACCTATCCGCCAGTAAAGAAGCATGACGTGCCTGGCTCCCTGGATGCCATCTAAGCAAATTATCAATAAGAATGCTGATTTTTCTTGGAAAAAGATACCCGCCGGATACCCTTTTTTTTAGGAATCTTAGAGATCCGACGATTGTGATCGTTCATCATACGTTATAAGATTAGTTTTCATTAGATACTATTTATATTTAATTTTAAATTTTAAATTTTAAAATAATTTAGAATTGCACAATAAAGAATAAACAATCATGATTACAAAATCCTTAAAATTTTTAGAAAAATGATTCGACAAGGATCATTTTCCGATTTTTGTTGGTATGCATGTCTAGCTGTTAGACTTACCGTCCGATCAACCCTCATCATGATGTGACGTTTAAAGTCAATCATCTCCTACAGTGTAAGTACACTGCTACATGGAAGTGTGCTTGTTTTTGTTGATCCACTGGTAAAATCCTCTCTCCGTTTTCTGATTTTCTTGCTTTGTCCCTCATGTTCTTGTTTTTCTATTTTTTTTCTTGTTTTTATCAAGGGTAAGCCAAGGGCAATTGCTGTTCCAGTTGTCATTTATTGCTTAGTAATGTTAATCTTATCACTTAAATATATATATATATATATATATATCACAATTTCGACACTTAGTACTACAGTCTAAGGATATTGCTCTTCACTTGTAAGTGAGATGTCTTATATTCGATTCTCGTTAAAGGCAAATTTGAACTACATTATTGCTAGTCTATTGTAAGACTAAACTTATCTCCTCCCTCTCATGTGCATAATATCATTTGTTTAAAAAAAAAAAAAAGTTCAATCAACACACTAAATTGGCTGCGGGAGATATGAAGAGAGAGTGGGATAAGGAAACATACATAAAAAATACAATCAATTTTATTTCAATTTAGGTTTTTAATTAAAAATATACTAAATTTAAAAATTCAATTAATGTGATATGACATGTCCAACTTATACACCGCCTAATGTGATATAAAATTATAGGAAGATAGCATTACTCTTTATCGTCATCTTGATTTGTAATTTAACTAATTATGAAAAAAATTACATGAGCCAGTAGACCTAAATAATTCATGCAGAGTAATGACTACTAAATGTATGCATGAGTGTGACTCTTATTAAGTGATTTTAGGCGCAAAACTGTGCACCTTGTGGCATCAAAATTTCCACCCTAACTCGTAACACATTAAACTTTGAAATATGTACAGTAATAACACTTAAACATAAGTCACATCACAACAGAGAGTTAAAGAGCAAATGTCAACTTTCCATATATATAATTATATACTCATAGAAGAAAATAAATTATGAAATTGTCACTATGCACACAATATATATAGCTTTATACACATAATTAAGTAACAATTATAGAATAGTGCAATTACTGGAGGTCTTGGCAGTGACAGATCTAGGATTTTAATATCGGGTGGTCTCAATTTAGAAGCTTTGAAAAAAATTAGACGAAAAACCTTGAAAAGTTAAATGATGAACTGCTAACTTTTCATTTACACGCTACATACTACAACTTAGGATCATTTCCAAAATGAACCACAAGGTTTCAATTTCAGCATTTTATACCTAAATGTTTTATTTTTAGTTTTTATGACTGGTTTAAAACGATGCAAGTGATGCAAGTGATGCATTGTTCTGGTGGTTAGAGTTTTCCTAGTCAACCATAGCGCCCTGGATTCAAACCTTCTTTCTTCTTTTATTGTAAAATAAACATAGAAATTGTCTTATGTAATTAGAAAAAGATGCAAACAAATGAAAATAATAAAAAATGAATAAAACAAAGAGAAGAACATACACACAAACAAGATGAAATTGATAGCAATTAAAAAATAGATCAAAAAAAAAAGAAAGAAAGGAAGAATGAGGAAGCGGTAGAGAACAAAATGATATAATTTCAACCAAAAAAAAAGAAAAGAAAGGCAAAGACGTAAAATAAAGTGACGTGGCTTAATTTTCTAAAAGCTAGAAAACGCCTTGGCCCAAAAACAAAAGGCCATAAAGCAAATACTTATTGAATGACGG
Source organism: Pyrus x bretschneideri (assembly GCF_019419815.1). Taxonomy (NCBI): domain Eukaryota; kingdom Viridiplantae; phylum Streptophyta; class Magnoliopsida; order Rosales; family Rosaceae; genus Pyrus; species Pyrus x bretschneideri. The sequence continues at coordinate 7,508,683 of NW_025999413.1, forward strand.
AATGAAACGACACCGTATTGTAGGAAATTTTTTTTAATATGACCATCACACGAGGCGGTACACCACTTGTTCATATACAAATGATAGGATATGTGTGTTAAAAGGTTAATAACTTAAAACTTAAAATTTTCCACCACTTACATAAAAATACATGATGTACCGTGTTCCCTTCATAATTAAAAATTTCTCGTATTATAGAGCGTAAAAAGTTGAAAAAAGGTGTTTTTCTTCTTCCTCCTCCTCAGGCTGTCCTTTCTGGTTTTCTTTCCCCACGGCCTCTACCTCCAAATGCCCAGATTTAGGTGGTCCTCAATGGTCTTCACAGCCAACTATTCGGACTTTCGGATGGTCCTAGGATCACCTTGGTCCCTTAGTAGATCCGCCCTGGGGTCTTGGCATGGTGGATAGGCTGTCGCCATCTTAATTTGACTATAACCAGTTATGTTGAAAGGTATATGTCCTACACACAATGGCAATGCCTTGCTGGTGTCTTTATTTCGTAATTTTAAACTTACCCCTTTATTACTCTACTACACTTGCAACCTATGGCAATCTCCAATGCTTATTATTTCTCTCCAATGCACATAAGTCAAATGTTTGGAGTTTAATTTAGATGGTTGTGACTGCAACTTTCCTTTTCATTTTTCTCTTCGGGCTGATCATTTGGGGTTTTAAGTTGAAGCTAATTAATATATGGGTTTGAGTTTGGGTTGAAGTTAAAACGAGTTTTTAACTTTTGAATGTGTGGTGCATTGGCGAAATCTTAAAATATAAGTTTGTGCATTCGAGATGGACTAGCAAGTACCCGCCCGCAATTCGTGAAACATTAAACCATGGAGCATGTGCAGTAAAGAACATTCAAACAACAGGCACACAGCATAAAAGCAAAGATTAAGAGGAAACCACAAATTGAAGAACAGTACAGCTAGTTCTACAGAATAATTGAAGACAAAAGAAAATACCAATTTCCTTATATAATTAAATACTCATAGCAGAAAAGAAACCATGCAATTTTCATTTTCACCGTTGACCATGACAGAAATTTAAACATATATATTATGCAGTACTCTAAATGATGGTGTGGAAAATGAAACTAAAGGGTAAGAAATTATTACTGGTTTTGTTTTTCTCTCATAATACTATTATGGATAACGCGGAACCGAGTGTGTGGAGAGGCTGGAACTTATAATTAGTTATTAATCACAGAATGGTGCATATATTGGGGGGTTCTTCATACGAAGGATAAGTCACCACATATTGAGGGTAACCCATGAAATACTGTAGCTCTGCAGGCTCGCTCTTCTTCTCCTCTTTCTTTTCCTCTTTCTTTTCCTCTTTCTTTTTTTCCTCCACAGGGCTCACACTCACCACCTCAGCATACTTCAAGCTTTTTCTTTTTCTAAGCGAAGTTGTGAGCAGAACCACATCAATCCCTTCCCCCATTACCTCCATTTGGTTCTTATCTTGCTGATAACTTGCTGAGTTTACGCCTGCATTAATTATTAATCTTTTATTAGTTATAACTTAGACCTAGAGCTGCTTGATTGGGATTAGAGTTAATTTCTGGAATTTGATTAAATTTATTGTAGAACACAGTTAAGAATTAAATTACCATCGACCCCAACTGCAGTCTTCATAGCTTTGGCCCTGGCCCTTTCATCATTCACAGACAACTTGATCACCACCTTTTGCTGCAAACCAAAAGCAGCGCTCAATTAGCATATAACACAAATTTTGAATCAAATAATTTGCCTTTTCTGTTTCCAATGCATGTTCTTGCATGGACCTCAAATCTCAGACATACCTTCATGACCCTGGTTCTTGATTAACGACGACAAAGACGAACCGAAGGTCTTCGACCGGCTTTGAGAGATTGATGGTGGAGAAGGAGAGGGGTGTGTATTAATATGTTGTGTTTGAAAATTTGGTGGAGTGTGAGAAGGGTTTTTGATATTTATAGGCGTCTTGGGAGTCTTCGGTGGGCCAAGTGCTTTTCTGATGAAAAATGAGAACTAGTGCCTCTTGGTCATGTTTTTTCCATTTTTTTTTTTGTCGAAAACTTATCGACCACGTCATGATATAGAAATCGTCTCTATCCTAAATGTGAGATATTATTTTGTTTGCATTTGTTTTTCTTTATTTTGAAGAGGGTTATATAGTTTTATTTCCCTTTAGTATGACTGCAACAGGTTTGGAGCATGCGTACTTGGATAGTGCGCCTTTACGACGTTATTGCCAATTATTTACATTCTTACATGGGCTATTGTTTTGACCAACATAATCTTAACAATGAAAACAAACACAAATACTTTACAAGTTAAAGTTTCGTAGTTTACTATTAACAATGTTATTATCATTTGAGATAAAACTCACACACAAACATATCTATTGTAAATTTTCATAATTAATTAAGACTATTATGTTGAAAATAATAACCATATCGAATAAGATTTAGTAACGACTCACACTATCATGTTGCACAATACATAATTACATAACCATTTTATTTTCCTATTCACCTTCAAGTTATTTATATTAGTAGCTTTCACATATGCATACCATGTGCTTTGGAGGAAATTATTGTGGTAGAGAGAAGCAAAAAGTGGGAGAAAGAAAGTGACTGAAAATTTTAAATAAAGGTTTTCTTGATGTTTAGTGCGTAAGTGACCATTTTATATAATTGCTGTGGTCCCTTTAAATTTAAATGGTAATCAACGTTTATGGACTTTTGATGAAGTCAGTCACCCAAATGAAGGACTTGACTTGTCAATATATGACTAATAATTCATGTGATGTATATATGCATACAATACCATTTATGAATTTCTAAACACAGTTGTCACTTCATTTTCTATTGAAAAATCTGCATCAAGGGCCTTCGTTCTAAGAACTCATCACATCTATAGAAAACTATCTAGCTGTTACTTATCACCTAAGTAACTCAACGTGGTTTACTCATGCCCATGAATTGGGAAAGTTCATGGGTACATCTTTGCCCAAACCTTCTGCGAGGCGAATATTACATATATAATTGTCATCAAAAGTGCTTGTAAAACATGATTCCATCACATGATTAGTCCTATATAATATGCCCAATTATTATTATTATTTTTTTCAAATGCAGAAAGATTAGACGAGATCTCTTCGACAATGGTTATGTGCGAGGAACCTATCCTCCCTCGAAAGGGTGAGGATCATTACACTCAAAATCCCCTGCCCAATAGATGCAAATGTAAGCTAGATATGACATTGAAATGGGTGTTGACGCCTAGTTATTGTGAGAAAAACTTGTGATGACTGAGATATAGATAGAGTTTGCGTAAAGTTTCATATCAATTTTCTCAATGACGTTACGTATATAAAAAGATACACACACATGTAACATTTGTGGTTCTAGGTAGGTACAGTGGCCAGTGGGGGAAGACTCAGTCTTGTTAATTCGCAAGGATATTATCTATATAGATAGAAGTTCGAAAGTCTCGCTCACTGATTTATGTAATAGATATAGGAAATAAACCAACCAATGGTTTGTGATGGACTAAGAAACTGCAACCACAAATTGAAAATTATATCAGAGTCAATTCAATACCGCTGCATACTCATTGGTTTCAATTTAATTATCATATTTCTCTTACAAATTAAATTTAGACAAGTGCAATTCCTTGTATTATATTTCTTAATCGCCTTTCTAAATACAATTTGTTTACACAGATGAAATGAAACTAACATGATATTTGATTCCATTTAACCTTATTATTTAGAAGAAGTAGAAGTTATGACACAACTTTTTATGGTGAACGTACGGAATGATTATTGCTCAATATCTTATTAAAATGTTAGGTTTTTCTCATGCATTTCGGTACAAGATTTTTTTTTTTAAATTAATGTAATAATTTTGAACTGTCCCTAAAATTAGAATGAGAAAATATGGATCATGTTCAGACCTGTCTAATAAAAGGACGCAAAACTAGTTTCAACGCGGTTTCGGGATTAATTGTGGTTAATGAGTAATGAATAATAAGCTCAAGTTGAGAGGCTGCTCAACTAAATTTGGAATGGGAAAGTGATGTAATGGTTAATGATGCAGGTCAATATGATTCATGGTCATGGACTAACACGGCTTATACATTCACACTTACCTTCCAATTTCTAGAGAGAGAATTTGAAAAGTAAAGTGTGAATTATTGACTCTAGAATAAAAGAATTTTCCAGACAGCACTAATTATTTATGGCTGCACACATTTCGTTTTACTTTCCGTATACATTTCTCAATTTCAGTTGTCTATTTAAATGCATTAAGGATGATTAAAAGATAAAAATTAATAAGAGTATGTGAAAGATAAAATGAAGTATATGAGTAACACCTCCTATTATCCATCATCAATTGTCAAATAGTGAAATTATTTTTGATGTTCATCTCTATATATAAAGAGAACAAACCAAAGTAGTGAAACATACGAATATATCTAATGCCCCTCCTTGCAACATTTGAATAAGACAACTTAATCAAGAACACACCAAAGTAGTGAAACATACGAATATTTCTAATGCCCCTCCTTGCAACATTTGAATAAGACAACTTAATCAAGAAGGGACGTTAAAATTTTTGAAATGAAAAGAATTCATAATAAACCACTCCACATAGAGAAGTGGTTACTGACTTATTTTTCAAAAAGTTAAAAAATCATTATAAACAAGAATAAAATATAAAAGAATTAATTGCCACACATGTTAGCACATGGTAAGGGGCTAGTGAAAGATAAAGCCACCACCTTAATTAGCCCAAATTTGAACTCATTGTACGTTGTCTACTAACTCGTGGTTTACCTCACTCAATTTGTCATTTTCCACTGACTATGTGCCTAAAGGAAACTACATAACTACTCTTCTAAGGTCCTCATATTGAGGACCTGTGTGATCCTTTTCAAATGAGCCCTCAGATTAATCTTATGGTAGATTGAGTTATCAACTTAAATAATCACAGTTACACCAAAACACAATAATTTTGTGAAATGATTAAATAAAAAATAATTTCTCACATGAAACCTTCTGTCTTCCTCCACATCATCTTCCTTTCTTCCTCTCTCTATCAATCATTCACTCCCCTTCTCATCTTCTGAATTTTTTTTTTCTTTTCGTGTATGAAAAAGAGAGAGGGACCTATTTCAAAATTTTCACCATCGTCGGAAAATTTCATTTGAACAAAGGTTCATGAGTTCAATAAGAAGAGGATCCTAATTTTCAAAATCACACAATGTCAAATTTTTTTTGAGTGCCTTGTAATTAATTGGTTTGAATATTATTGGATAAAAGATTGGATGAAATTGGACGTGTAAAGTTATTAAGGTTTTTTACAGTGAAAATGACCTTAAAAAAGCAATAGACAAGGAAACTACTGTTGTGGCATATATTTAACTGAGGGGTGAGGCATGGAGAGAAAGAGAGTGGAGAATATGCTTGAGGAATTGTGTGTTAATTCCCTAGTCCTTGTGCCTTTATTTATAGTAATAAGGAGGGGAGAAACTTGCTTTCCAATTAATGCAAAGTCAATTAGAAAAGATCTTCTAGATCCCAAAGGATTCCTAGTCTATCTCTACTTAGGATTTACACAATCACAATATGTATTAGAACATATATCACAACACTCCCCCTTGAGTGTGCAAATACTCAAGTAGATGGCACATCAGATCTTCAGGCAAATGTAGAAGCAGTTGATGAAGTCGTCTTGTCTAGTCAGCACAAGTAACAAATGCTAGTCTCAAAACAAACAGAAGAATGCATGGGTAGTAAAACTCACAAAACCTCGCTATGACAAAACCCAATATGGGACAAAAGCCCATAGTCAAAGGAGAAAAATGAGAAGTTGCATTAAGTAAAAACTATACGTCTTCGGGACGCAAGTAAAATGCACACAAAGGTATAACCAACCTAGATTGCGTGATGAATATTGTGAATAGATCTATAGAAATTCTTTCTTCAATTTCGGCTTTTATCTTCAAGCTTGTATCACGTTCAACATCAGAAAAAAAAATTGAATAAATAAAAGCATATGAATTCAATAAATCAAAATTTAATCAATTAAAAATAATTGAAATGTAATACTTCCCTAATTGAAGACGAATAAATTCTCTTTGGTACAACATGCAAAGTGCGCTAATAATGTGTTATGACATATATTTAACTGAGGGGTGCAGCATGGAGAGAAAGAGAGTGGAGAATAGGCTTGAGGAATTGTGTGTTAATTCCGCAGTCCTTATACCTTTATTTATAGTAATAAAGAGGAGAGAAATTGGCTCTCCAAGTAATACAAAGTCTATTAGGAAATATCTTCTAGATCCCAAAGGATTCCTAGTCTATCTCTACTTAGGATTTACATAATCACAATATATATTAGAACATATGTCACAACAACTACAACCTTTTGTTTATTTTCATTTTTGTTGTTGATAGCAATGCAGCATTTTTCCTATTATCATTAACATTTCTTTTGTTTTTTTTTTTAGGTCAAACTAAAATACTTCCATTATATAAAAAGGCAAGAACAAGGAAAAGACAGCTTACCATTTAAATATAAGCGCAATAGCAACAAGAAAATACATTAGCTATGCCCAAAAGTAGCCAGCTGAACAACAACAAGAAAACCTAAGACTGGAATAGAAACTAGCAACCACTAGATGCGCCTCCATCACAAAGCCACCACTAGCACCAAGAGAACAAACCAACACAACAACAGGATCAACGAAAAATAAGGGTGACCGATACACTCACGCAGTGAGCTCTCCCATAATCCTACTCAAAGAGGTGCTTAATCAGTTGTGCATTGTGATGAACTATTGACCTAGTTCACTCGTTAAAAGGACAATATTGTTTTGTGAAATCATATCAAATGACCACACATCATATCTCATTTAAGGGTTTAGCTAGCCTTCATGCACGCGCTCACCAGCTTGCAGAAGACATTTTTTTGAATCACGGCATGCTACATGTGACTAACATGTTTTAAATGTATTTATATGCGTGAATTTATAAAAGAAAAGTCAAATATTTGAAGTAGATGAATAATCTTGGATCATGCTAGAAAAAGCCTCACAAGCCAATCAAAGTAGATAAATTCACATAATAAAATCGGTCTTTCAATTTCCATCTACATTCTATTGAATTTACATTAAGAATAGAGAAAGTACTATTTAATAAACAACTGATTGAATCACATTATTGCTAGTCTATTGTGAGGCTAAGCCCACCCCTTCCTCCTTAGTACGGATAATATCGTTTGTTCAAAAAAAAAAAAATCATTTGACAACTAATTTAATCACATTATTATGCGCGTGCGAAAGACCTTTTATATAATCGGCATTACATGCTTCTTAAGATGCTTTGAACGTGTTTAAAAATAAAGAAAATAATATTTAATGAACAACTGATTGAATCACATGCTAGTCTATTGTGAGGTACTAATTTAAAAAAAAAACTGTACAAAAAAATTAATTATTCAAAAAACACTATTAAAAAGATGAAAATACCCTTGCTGTATTTGGTGCATTATTTTGGGTTGCTTTTTAAATTTTTTGTTTTGGGGGCATTTTTGTCTAAATTTTTTTTATGAAACTTATGACCTTAAAAGGAGTTGTTGCCTTTATATATAAAGATAAAATCGGACGATAAAAAATCAACTACTTTAATTCCCAACTTGATTGAAGTTGTCTGCTCAGTTGGAATTTGAAATTGCAAGTGGCCTTTTATTATAGTGGTGGAGATGAGTGTTGATCTTACACCACAACTTAGGTTCGAATCCGGTCGGCTCCCTAATCTAACATCTAATTAAACAAATCTATCATTTGTTAAAAAAAAAAAAAAAAAAAAAAAAAAAAGGAATTTGGAATTATTGAAGTTTCTAATCCTCACTTATTCAGTCCCTTAGTATTATGATCTAGTTGTATTCTTCTTTTCACCTAACTCTTTTTTAGTGTATATAATATTATTTGCTCATGAAAAAAAAAAAATCCTATTCAAAATTTCATTATTTATCTGAAATAACAAAAACCAAGGAAGGCAAAAATCAATATACAAATGGACAAACCAGCTCCTAGTTAATTATAAAATTAAAGAAAAAGGAAAAACAGAAAAGAGGAATGAATGTGTCAAGTTATTTTAAAATTCACAACCAACGAGGAGAAGATCATCGGCAAATACTTTATGGTATATTTACAAAACTTTGTAGTTAATTCGAACGGTTCATTTTTTAAATTACCTTGTAAAGATCATTTTGCAAGAAGTTAATTAAAACTCAGGTCGTTTTTGGTTAAACACAAATAGATAGACGGATTGTAAGACTTTTATCATCTATTTTTTATATATCTCGACGACTAAAAATTTTAGCTTTAATATGCATTTCAACTATAAATACAAAATTATGTGAATAAATATTTTGAGGAGTCCTCCTCCATCATTGAAAAGCCAAAATTTCTCTTCATTCCGATAACCAATAGGATTAATTCATTCAATATGAAGAAAAGTAAGCATATGAATATCTAATATGAAAGCAGACAAGTCCTAACAACGTCACACTCTTTGTTATACTATATATTATGATTATGAAAGCTCATGTAGGACTTGATGTAATCAAGTCATCTTCTGATGATGCATCTATAGAGTTCCGCACACATTTTTCCTCCTTAAAAAAAAAAAAAAAAAAAAAAAAAAAAAAATTCTAAACCCATTTAAAATTTAAACTAACGATAAGTAAATTCGGTTAATTATATATGCCAATGACTTAATGGACGGTAGGTCAATCTCTTCCGCCACGTTAAGAAAACTTCGGCCGTGTGAGAGATTAATTAATCAGTAAACATCACATTTTTCATTACATTGTTACTAATGTATCAAAATACACAATCTTCATCATTTTCTCATGAAACTTCATTTTTTTTTTCTCACAAAAATACATGACATAGCAAGGGGTGCAGTCCTGTTAGAGTAGTTCCACCTCTAACACAAATGCGCTAGCACCTAGCGCATTTATCCACTCAGTGAATAGTAATAGGCCAAATGCATCTCCACCTCTAAAACTAAATAGCCTAGTCAATTTTATTAAAATATTATTAATTTTTATTATAAAATAATAATTTGACTTTTATTTTCTGACTTTTTAATAAAATAAAATAATAATATTATTATTAAAATACGCACGACGAGCGAACCAAATTGTTATCCTCATCGTCCTCCTCCAATAAAACCAGAAGAGAGAGAGCGAGAGTAAGAGTGAGAGTGAGCTGAGAGTTTGTGCTGCAGGTTGAGCAACTGAGCTTTGGGGTTTAATTTCTGCATCTCCACCCATGGACTTCCCTTCCATTCCCACTGTCGCCTCCAAACCTCCACACCTCCTGTCCTTCAAATATTTTTAATTTCTGCATCTCCAAACCTCTTCATCGTCCACTTCGTCCTCCCGTCCTTCTCCCTCTGTGGCTCCTTCCCTCTCAACACCCTCTCCCGCCTTGACCAGCTTCGCTCCTCAGCCTCCACAACCACTCCTTCTCAAGGAAAAAGAAGTTGGAAATAAAAACTGCAAATTAATAATTGTTTCTACTTCCTTTTGGGGTCATCTATGGACAATGATATGTTTAGGCCAGTCGGGCAGGTTGAATTAGTAGAAATTTTGGCTCAAGTGTGAACCTATTGAATATACTTCCTCAAGACTTTATTTTTGTCATATTTCTCAAGCTTAAGACTAGTCGCTTTTAAAAAAGTTCTTTTAGAATCAACTTTTGATAAAAATGTAAGTAAATTTTAGAAAAATACTTAAAGTACTTTCTCCAAAAAACACCAATTCTTGTAGGAAACACTTCCAAGTGTTTTTGAATCACTACTGTTAATTGATGGTGTCATTAATGTTTGGTAATGGTGTGAAAAAATAATGAAGCTGATTTTCACTAACACGTCATTTATAGAGTTTTGAATCACCAAATGGAGCCCTATTAGTCAAGTTAAACACTAACACTGTCTAGTTATAAGGGATCAAAGATTTAAAGATCTATAAACGACACAGAAGCAATGAACCGCTTCAATACTTGTCTAGGTTTTCACTTAATGCTAGTTATCTAACGAGTGTTCATTTTTCCAAAAAGCTACGTAATTTGAAAATTTTTAAATGATTGAGGTCAGCTAACGTAACCTTTAAATGTTGGATAGTTGTTCGTACTTAACCCTAAAATAAAATTAAAAAATTATGAAATATTTATAAAGATGGGCTAAAATTTAAAATTTAAATGATGGCAAAGTCGTGAGATTAGTTTGTTTTGCCGTATAAGCTCAACCCAGAGACCAGGGCCCGATTTCACATTCTCTTAACCGTTTTTACCTGGACTACTTACACATATCCAGCTGCCCCAAAATCTTGTCTGTACCAAATACAATGCTGCATTCTTTAAAATCTAATGCAGGAAACACGAAACATGACATCTCAACCATTAAAAAATTATTACCAAACACCACACAGTAGCACCGTTCATAAAAGAGCAAATGTATCTAATGGACTAAAGCAGCGAGCGTCCAATATCCGGCCAGCAGCGAAAAATTGCACACAAACTGCAAAATTAAACACGAGATCGCTGGGGTCAGTGAAGCAGTGCAAGAAAAACGGAAACCAAAAAGCAATTTTACGGAAACCAAAAAGCAATTTTACTTGTCCTATAGTATTATAAGGCATTTAAAAATAATTCAATTGCAACAAATCTTAGTTTCAATTGGACAATCATTTCATCCTGTTCACTGTGTTTATGCTTAATCTAAGTACATCGAAGAGTACAGTGATATTGTCACGCCTTATGGAATTGATTCTAGGCTCATATTGGCTATTAAATGCTATTAATTCTAAAATTCTACAGTTACAGCTGATAATCATCAAGAAATTAAATTAATTTTGGATAATACTTGTGTTCTCTCGTGAAAATGCACATACTCCACTTCTTTTGAATAAAGTATATTTACCATACAGATTTTATAATCAAAACCATTTTAACTTTTTAGTTTTCATTTAAAGATTATACTTACAAAATATTATCCAAATCATCATCCAAAAGCATGAACACCATATGATCCATTAAGATGACTAAATGACCTTTTGTTCGAATAATGATTAAAAAATTGGATGATGTTATAAACTTCTTATTTAAGTGTGATTGTGTAAATTTTATATTAGATTTGATTATAGCTATTCTTCCTATTAAGACTTGTATTCCTTGGAGGAGAAGGATTTCTTCTCCCTATTATTACTATAAATAAGGGCATCCTCTACATAACCCTACAAATACATCTCTCTCTATATTTTCTCTGTGCCGCCGGCCCTCTCTCCTGTCAGTTGAATATAGGCCACAATAGATAATTTCAATTCTGAAGTTTATTTAAAAAAAAAAAAAAAGATACTTTATTAAAAGTGGGATACGTGCATTCCCAATGGGGAAACTCAAGTATTATTCTTAAAAATTTGTCCTAAAAAATACAGAAAGAAAACAACAAACAATACCCAATTCATGTCGAATATGAAAATCAAAACATAAGGAGCATTATAAGAAAACTTGGGTAATTGACAATGGTCACTAATATCAGTTGTGCAAAAGGAGTTCGACAAAAAACATATCAGGAGCTAATAAGTTAATAACCCATCATAGCTAATAGAATATGGAACGGGTATAGTACGTGAGGTACTTTTGTAAATCAATTGCAATTGAAAGTTAGTAAGGGTAGTAAAAGAAGGACAGCATGCACATACCAGCCTCTAAGGACTGAGTAGCAGCCGATGTCTTCATTAACTTGGCGTGAAGGCGGGGTCGGGGCAGCTGGAGGGTCATCATCGTCTTGGCAGGAAGGGGGTAAGGGTGGGCTTGGGGCAGCCGGAGGTTCATAATCGTCTAGGCGGGGAGAGGGTGTGGGGCTTGGGGGAGCTGGAGGACAAAGGTAACCCTGATAGCCAGGTGGTGAAGGGCCATCACTTACAATGCTGGTTGTGGGATTACAAACAGAAAGTTCAGAACTTGTTTGATTCAGAGAAAATTTGAAGGTGTAACATGTTTTTTTATTCGGACGAAACATTTTGTTGCTCTGGATGCCGCCAGCCCTCTTACTGTGGTAACCAGGGTAGTCTGACTTGTTGAACCACACTTTCTCTTTCAAAAACAGGCCTGCTTTCTCAGCAAGCTCCTTCAACTTCCATTGATCATACGGGTAGCCTACCATGTGTGAAACATGAATTTCACCACCTTTGCTAAGCATCCCGCGGGCGCTTTTGAAGAAGGCCTTTGACAAATGCCTGTGCAATCTAGCTCCATTGAAGCTCCATATTAATCACTTATGACAAAGTAATTCAGTAACTAATAGTTATAATACCATATGAGAATTGATAATATGGGTAGAGAGAGCCTCAAGAATCTGCATTTTGCTATATAACTGGTCCTGCATCCTGACCATTGCATAAACAAAACTGATTGTGTGAAAAAAAAAAAAAAAAAAAACACAAAATTGATTAACCATGCAAGACTTCACTAAAGGATTAAGCAGTCGAGAATAACATAAAAGGTTTGTCCTTGAATCCTGCAACAGGTTTGAGGGTTGAATTCTCATTCAATACATACAACAAATACATAAAAGGAAGGCTAATCTAAATGATTTGGGAATCAATAAGAGATCACGAAATATCTCCACAAATCAGGAATTACATAATTATTGTCTATCATTCACAAAGTAATGATAAGTAACTGGTCATTGCTCAGATGAATACTTGTGACAACGGTGAAATTAATTAAATTTAACATCCATCAAAAGATTGGGTTAATTACATTAACACCTCCTAAGGTTTTTTGAGTTTTCACAAAACCCCCTTAGGTTTGAAACATTACACTAACACCCCTTAAAGTTTTAATTCACTTTCACAAATACCCCTTCAGTTGATAATATGACTATAAAAAGACAAATATACCCTTTTCATTAATTACTTAAAAAAATAATAACTTTATAAATAAATAAAAAGAATATCAAATTATATATCAAACACGCCATTGACTCGCATCAATGCCAAACCAGTCATTTTCAAAATCAAACGCAGCGCCATTACCGTTTTCAGACTTTGTACTTAAATACAAGTATCTGGCTGTCCGTACTCCCACCTTTGATGACAATCCAACACCGTTTAGTACCAAAATTTCTTGAATTTGTGCGAAAACGAGAAAGTAGCATATTGTGAGAGCTAGTGCAATGGTGACTGAGGCGAAGATTAAGAGGCTCGATCTGGGGTTATGCTTGGAGGTGCAGGAGAAGAGATGAATAATTAACCGAGTCCACATTGTTGTCGTAGTAGTTGGCAGGCTTTGAAGTGACCCGTTTGCTGATATTCAATAGTTGAATGAAAAATCGAGAGTCATAGGAATTTTTGCACGCAATTTGACAAAAACAATGATCTTGTAGTAAAGGTTTCAAAATGGAACGCAATGAATAATTAAATTCAAATGTGAAAGTGTAAAAATATAAAAATGAAGGTGTGTTTGATCGGAGACGGAGAGGAAGTGATCAAACTTTCTCCCTCTTGATCTCCCTGTGTGTGTTGCAGATGATACCTGAGAAAAGTGAATCAACTCTTGGTTTTCCTATAGAGGCAGGTTCCTAGTCCTCCTCAATCCCTCATAGCAAGGAAGGTTTTCCAATTAATTTTTTTTAATGTTTTTGTATAACTTTTAATTTGATTTGATTTTTTTATTTATTTATAAAAGTTTTTTATTTTGTTAAGTAATTAATTATAGGGTAAATTTATCTTTTTATAGTTAGATTTTCGACCAAGGGGTATTTGTGAAAGTGAATTAAAACCTGAAAGGGTGTTTGTGTAATGTTCCAAACTTGAGAGGGTTTTGTGAAAACTCAAAAAACGGATTTAGTGTAATTAACCCCTAAAATATTTACTAATTACGTCTTTATATATTTGTTATAAACACTCCAAATACTCATTCCTTCACTTTTCTTTCACTAATGTGAAGTACGTGACAACTATTTTAGAGTGCCAATAACAACTATCTCTCCACTAATATTAATAGGACCCTAATATTTCATCAATCAGTACAGCGCCAAGTTCATACATAGGCATCAGTGGAAAGCATGTTGGAACAAAGCATGGTGCAAAAGATCAGGGAAAATATTGTCACTTACTCTATGAGCTCCTCGTCTTTTTCGCACAGCCGATGGTAATGTCCTGCGTGAGGAAAGTTGAATATGATAACATCAAATTTCATGGACTTAAGTGTGGGATGACGGTCCATGACATATACATTGACTTCATACAACACCAAGCACCCTCTTTTTTTCAACTCCTCCAAATGCTCCTCACAGCTCCTATGCTCTGTCAACAAAGTGTCTGAAAGTTTTCAAGAAAATTTATTAATTCATGTAAAACAAATTCAAAAAAGATCAAGATAATGATTTTCTGTTTGTAAACATCCATGGAGTCTATATTACCTTGGGATTTGAGAGTCGTAGCAACCATGTTCGTGGCAGAGCGAAATGCTTTAGCCAAACAGGCAGAAAATGAGAAGTCTCCCTCACCAACCAAGAGTATTTTCTGCGAGCTAGAGTAGTGTCCTATCCGTCTCTGTTTTTTTTTACCCATTCTTGATTTCTGCTCTAAGTTCCTTTAAAAATTATAAGTATTCTCTTTGAACTATTTCACTATATATATATATATATATATATATATATATATAGACAGCTGGTGGCTTCGGGAAAATGTGGTCTTTTGGGAAGTTGTAGCGTATTTTAATTATGGGCTTCGGGAGGTTCCGGAGTTGAACTACGACCTCAAACTCGTCCAAAAAGACGTAGCATGGACGGAAACATCGTTTGGTTCACTGCAAAACTAGCCGGAAAAAGATCCGTTAAAAACTCGTTCGAAACACACTAAAACGAAGTGGATACTCACCTGCAAGTGGTATAGAAGTTACTTGTGTTGACGGGAAGCCGATTCGTGGCAACCCAGAGGCAAGTAGCCGTCGAGATCGTCGGGAAAACCGTCGGATACCTTTGGATTTCGAACCGAGCTCGGCTCTCGGATTCTCTGGTTTTCCAGAGAAACAGAGCTCAGTTGAGTTCAGGCGGTGAAGGGGTGGAGATGTGGTGATTGAGGGATGTTGGTTCGTCGGAGAGACGGCTATTCTCTGCGTTGCAGAGAGAAGAGAGAGATAACGGGGAGAGAGGCGACGAGAGGGAGGAGAGAGAAGGGACACGGAGAGACAAGCTTCTAGTTGAGGGAGAGAAGGCATGAAGCCTTTTGATTGGATGAGTGTGACCTTACCCCAAAGAGTGAAGGAAGATAGATTCGCTTCCTCCGGAAATTTTTAGTTGTAATGGGAATATAAATTGTACATTATTTATTTTAATAAGAATAGTGAAAATATTTATTTTTTAAGTTATTAACCTTTTAGTACACATATCTCATTATTTATATAGTAACATATCATCCTGTATACCGGTTACATTGAAAAATCTGTCCTCTTCCCTCATAATCTATTTCCTCTCTTATCCTCTCATATTTAAACAGTTACGATTACACCATATATCCATTTTGTTTTAAGTTTTTAATAAAGAATTATTTTTGACATTTCAAATTTCTCATTTTGCATTTAAAATTTTTTATATTTAAAAAAATATATAGATAAAATGTAAAATAAAATTTTTAAAATGCTAATAATATTTTTCTTTTAATATGTAAAATAAAGCAAAGAGAAGAGCGTGAGAATAGATGATAGATAGAAATGGTAAAAAGTATCAAGAGAATCCTAAAACTTTGTTTCGAAGAAAACAATCCCACAAACAACAAAACCCATAAATCACATATTTCTTTGTCAGCACTACCAACCGACAGTCAGATTGAAAACTATGTAGGCAATGACATCACACCCAGACGTGATCATGAGATTGCAAACATTTCCCACTTTGAATTACGAAAGACCATTCCTTGCGGAGAGGAGGAAAACCAGAGTTTTGTTAATCATATCATCTCAAACTTTTTGTTAAAATTTAAAATTTAAAATATTTAAATTTTAAAACAAAACTATACTTTTACTCTAATACTTCCGACCTAACATTTTAGTTTGAAATTACTAAAAAAAGAATTTGGACTATATTTTTCTTGTTCAAAATAAAATACATGTAAATATCCTAATTTATTTTTATGAACATTTTAACATAAAAATATCTAGATTTTAAGAAAAGTTGAAAATTCACTAAACAGATCCTATGAAACATGTATTTATAGAATTCTTGGATGAATTTTTATTTAAATATTTTTTTAATTGTTTTAATTGTTAGATTTAATTTTGAGTCGATAGATTATTTTTTTTTATTAAATTTGATCATATTCAATTTTAACTGTTAGATTTAATGTATTTAAAATTTTAAAATTACCCAAATTTTCTGTTTTAACTCAGAACTCATTTTTAAACCCAACCATCAAGGAAAATTTGAGTTAGTTTAAAATCTAACCTTTGTCTGGTTCGTCTTTTAACCTTGACCTTAATTTTGGGTTAAATTTATCCAAATTTTATATTTTAATTCAAATTTATTTTAGACCCAATCATTAGTTTAAAAGTAATTTAAAACCTAAAGTTTTACATTTTAATTTAAGGGTCGAAGATAGTCTTAAGAAAATCAGAACACACCAAAAGCAAAAGAAAAAAGAAAAGCGAAAGCAAAAGAAAAAGAAAACGATAAAAAGGAGGCATCATTGTGTTCATCGTCTTCATGCCTACCAGCGGATGTATTTGCAGCTTGCTTCAAGGATTGGAAAAAGGATTCTTTTTCTGGGATTCGAGCATCTTGTAATCGTGTCCGTTTATCGTATATTGTAGGGTCAATTTTCATTAAGTACTATTTATATTTAATTATAAATTTTAAATAATTCTTTATCGCATAATGTAAAATGAACGGATATGATTACGAGATCCCCTGGATTCCCAGGAATAAGATCCGGCGAGGATCCTTTTCCCAAGGATTATAGTTAGTAGACTGACCTATGTAAGAAGAGTAAACCTAGGTAGAATAAATAGAATCTTAACGAAACACTTCTGGTACTGTTTATTTTTAACGGAAGATATTTTTACCTTGAAAAGCCAATTTTGATACTATTCACTTACACCTTTATTTTGTCGTTTTCATTAAAACTAAAGTTTTTGAGGACTTTTCATTAGTTTTCCTTATAATAAATTGGTAGATTATATTGTACAATCTAAATGATGTGTCACAAATAAAAAATAAGCACGTTAATCAACATTTAAGTAATAATCTAATCATTAACTCCATATCATTTACTTTATAAAATTTAGCCTACACTATTAATCTCACTAGCATTAACCATATAAGAAACATCGGAAGGAGAGGAAAGGAACATCCAAAAACCAAGAGAGAAAAGGAGAAGACTAAGCACATTTTTAGTCAGAGAGAACCCACGGTTATACAAAAAAATCCTCCCCAGTCATTTCCCTCCCTCTAATTACAGTTCATATCATGAGAAATTGCTAATGCTCAAGGACGTAAGCATAATTTGTCGAACTTTGTTAAATTTCATGTCTTATTTACTTTACAAACTGCATACATATTTCGTATAACCTGTGAAAAATCTGTTCCAACATTTACCAATTTGTTATCGAACTTCAAACAAGCATAAAACTTCGTTCAAGTTCGATTTGGGTCCAGTTTGCGCTCACGCGTACATGTTGTCGAGCACTATTCAAATATAGTAAGAATTGAGACAAATTATAAACTGAGTTCAAATGTCCACTTAGGATTTCAAATTAACCCAATATGGGAGTTTTTTTTTGTCATTTTACAATTTTAAAAAAAGAAATTACAACAATTTAGGGACGGGTTGTTACACTCTATCCCGCTTAAGAAAAATTCGTCTCCAAAATTTCTCCATTACGAAAGAATACAATCAAAAGAACAAACATGGACTGGGAGCTCAACTCGCTTCTAGTCTTTCATTGTTACCTCATCCTAAGTCAGATGCTGGTTAATCTCCAAAGGCTGGGGTTGGATCACATGTTAGGTTAGAGACATATCTACGTAGTATTTTAAAAGTAGTGAATCCTGAAAATGAATTGTTTAGAAGTTATTTTAAAATGAATGAGCGCGCTTTTAAAGTGAGTGCTTTTAGAACTACTTCTTAATAAAAAAAATGTAATGAATCCTGGAAAAGCCCTTACAGTACTTTCTCTAACGCATAATTGGTGCTTTTTGCGGAAAACACTTCAAGTACTTTTGAAATAAATAAAAAACATTTTCACTAAAAATGCTTCAGTCATTTTAAATGCATTTCTATACCAACCCTTAATTAAAATGAAATTCCCAAGCGACTAATTCGTTTCCCTTCATAGTAAGGAAGTTGTACGACTCTTAGAAAATCCAACTTAAGTGGTGGAGAGATTTTTCAATAAGAAAAACTAATGAAAATGACTTAAAAACTTTGAGTTTTAACGATAAAGATAAAATAAAGGGTAAAGTGAATAGTACCAAGATTGACTTTTTAGTGTAAAAATGTGGTTTTTCGTTAAAGTGAACAGTACCATTAATTTTTCGTTAAAGTTCCCTTTTTAATATGCCAAGAACACATCCCATTATACTAAATGTAATAATATAATTAGTTGGAAACTTGAAGAAAAAAATTCAACCAACATATTATGACACTTGATATAGCGTGCTCCTGTCACCCTAAAAAAATTTCTCTGGGTGGTGGATATTGATAGGTTTTCCTATCCAACCTAGTACGTTTCATAGTCTAAATCCTAGATTCTTCTTAGTAATTTCTTCAGTACTAAGAATCTACACACCTGATAAGTAGGGATCTGATAAGTGGACCAGGCAAGAAAATAGATATCTGGGTAGATGCCTTTACTTCATGCAGTGAATCCTACTTAAAAGAATCTGATACACACTTATAAGACAATACTAAGGCAAGGCGAAAGCATCAAAAAATAACAATAGAGTTTATTATTCAACGATAAGTCCTAAAACATGAGAGAATACGAGAGAACTCAAAACTCTATTGTAGCGATAACAAGTAGCAACCATAAAAGATGTTTAAATACTCGTACAATGGCCTAGTTTCAAATTAAAAGTAAGGGTTAAGTATAAATAACTAATCAACCCTTAAGAATATTTCTGAATTGATCTCAACATTCCAAATAATTGTAAACCAGTCGAAGGTTCTCAAGAACACAGAAAACAGAAATACAGTGAGAGAGGTGAAGAAGATGAGAGGGAGATTTAGAGAAAGAAAGGTTACATTTCATATCTGAACATAGTCGTTAGTTACAACTGTTTACACCAACAGTATATATCAGCAAGCATAGCTTGCTCACTAAGCTGCAATCTTTAACAAACTAACTGCACTCTTAATCTCTGGCCACATGTTTCTTTTGTAGCCATTGGATCTTAATACCTCTAACATCCCCCCACAAGCTCAGGAGTAGTGAAGCTGAGCCTGAGATTGGCACAATGTGTCTGAAAAAGTGGTGCAGATAGCCCTTTTGTAAGAATATCAGCATATTGGTCATGCGAAGACACAAAATGGACTTGTAGCTGTTGTTTAGCAACCCTTTCTCGAACAAAGTGCACATCAATCTCAATGTGCTTAGTTCTTTGATGCTGAACTGGATTACACGTAAGAGCTATAGCAGATAAATTGTCACAAAGCAGAATAGGTTGCACAGATAGTGGAACGTGAAGAAATAGCAACAGTTGTTTGATCCAATCAAGTTCAGCTGCAGTTGTAGATAAAGCCCGATACTCAACTTTTGTGGATGACCGAGAGACTGTGTTTTGCTTCTTAGACGACCATGAAATTGGATTAGAACCCAGAAAAACAACCAATCCAGTAGTAGACCTTCGATCATTAGGATCCCCGGCCCAGTTTGCATCACTATAGGCAGTAATGCTATAAAGATTAAATTTACGAATTAAATGATGTGCTACTAATAGGAATAAGCATATTTATCAATGTTTAAGTTATAAACCAATCATCAATTTCTATGTCCTTTAGTTTTCAATTTTTTTTTTTCTAAATTGAGTGATGCTATTCATACCATATTTTTATACCACATTTCTATATCACCTTAGATGACATCTGATGTGAACAGCAACAATCATTATTTAATTAACTGGTTTTTCTTAATTATTAGTTTATTAATAATGAATTAAATTTAAAAATCTGATTAATTCAAATGATGTGGCTGTTCATATCAAATACCAATTAAAGTCATCTAAAATATAGTACAAAAATATGATATGAATATCATTATCCTTCTAAATTTAATCTTTTCTAACATTACCCTTCTTTCACACTTCTAGCAACCGACAGTCAGCCTGGAAACTATCACGCCTATGTAGGCAATGACATCACACCCAGACGTGATCATGAGAATGCAAACATTTCCCACTTTGAATTATGAAAGACCATTCGTTGCGGAGAGGAGGAAAACTAGAGTCTTGTTAATCATAAAATCTCTAACTTTTTGATTAAAATCTAAAATATTTAAACTTTAAAACAAAACTATACTTTTGCTCTAATAGTTGCAAAATATCATAATTTATTTTTATAAATATTTTAACATAAAAATATTTAAATTTCGAGAAAAGTTGAAAATTCACTAAACAAACCCTATGAAACATGTATTTATAGAGTTTTTAGATGAATTTTTATTTAAATATTTTTTAATTGTTTTAATTGTTAGATTTAATTTTGAGTCGATAGATTATTGTTTTTATTAAATTTGACCATATTCAATCTTAGCTGTTGAATTTAATGTATTTAAAATTTTAAAATTGCTCAAATTTTTTGTTTTAACTCAGAACTTATTTTTAAACCCAACAATTAGAGAAAGATTGTGTTAGTTTAAAATCTAACTTTTGATGGGCCAGCCTTTTAACCCTGACCTAAATTTTGGATTAAATTTGTCCAAATTTCAGATTTTAATTCAAATTTATTTAAAACCCAACCATTAGTTTAAAACTAATTTAAAACTTAAAGTTTTAGATTTTAATTTAAAAGTTGAAGATAATCTCAGGAAAATCAGAGAACACCAAAAGCAAAAGGAAAAAGAAAAGGGAAAGCAATAGAAAAAGAAAAAGATAAAAAGGAGAAATCATTGTGTTCGTCGTCTTCATGCCTGCCAGCGGATGTTTTTGCAGATGGCTTCAAGGATTGTAGTAGACTGGCTTATGCAAGGAGAGTAAACGTAGGTCGAATAAATTGGATTATATTTTATAACATAAATAATGTATCATAAATAAAAAATAAGTACATTAATTAATATTTTAATAATAATTTAACAATTAGATTCTTGTTAAAATTGTTTACTAAACTAAACTGAAATCGGAATACAAATAATATTGGTTCCATGTATATTGTTTACTAGTTCATTGGAATCAGAATTAAAACTAACTTCATTACTAAATTGTCCTTATTGAAAATAAATTATTTTAATGTTATAATCATTGAAAATTAAGTTTATCTATATAAAATTAAATTTATCTTTACAAACTTTTATCTTTTCTCCCTCCCATCCTCTCATCCCCATCTTTTCTTCACCGACTTCCAGAGCACTCCCATATAAAAGCAGATGCTTTAAACAGAGAAGGGCCTAGACCTAGTCCGAAGAGGGAAGAAGAGAAGTGAGAGTGAGGGGAACAAGCGAATCGAGAAGCATTGCGGTTCGATTTGCGAAGAGGGTGTTGGTGCAGCAATGGCGCTGGCATTCGATGAGTACGGGCCGCCCTTCATAATACTGAGGGAGCGGGAGCAGGACCAGAAGTATCGATTCAGATAACCACAGATCCTGCCACTGCCTCCCATTTGGAGGACACCAATTCAAGGAATTCAATTACCACCTGTTACTAGAGAATCCGACTCCGGGAAATTCCGGAGAGTGATTCCGGAATTCATTTGGATCCCACACGATTTTTTATTCCTCCCACGTTAGTAAACATCGGTGTAATCTATAATCGGAATTCAATTCCGTTTTTTTTATTCCCATTACCGTTACTTAAACGCGCCATTAGTTTTGTAGTTGTCATTCTATGAGGCTTACTAGTAATAACTTTCAATATTTTCATTTCCTTTGTGTTTGGAGATTTATGGAGTTATGATCCAATTAAGTATCAATTTACTTCAAGGAGTTATGTTAATCAAGGTGTTATTAATACAAAATCTTGTCGAACGTCCTGCACAGGAAATTTCTACAAGCTTAACTACTACATTAAAAAGCAAAATCGTAGCAACGGACTTGTTGGCAAGGCACACTAATGATCAAAAAAAGGTTTTTTTTTACAGGCACAGAGCTTGCATACTTCTAAAGGTTAGGGATCAAATCTTTTACAAAGCCATATGCACACAGCTGAAACTATTCAGAATTCCAAAAGTACAGTTCCCAAAAAGATATAAGATGATCCTCTCCATAGGCCTAATGGCACCACATTCTGCTTACCAACACTTCACATGTTCATATAATAACTGCCACTGCTGGTTATTTCACTGCAAAGAGACATTTGATCAGAAGTGCTCCCATCTGGCACAGAAAATATGAAGGTGTAACAATTTCGGAGACGAAATGTTTTGTTGCCCTTGATGTCGCCGCCTCTCTTATTCTGGTAGCCAGGGTAGTCCGATTTATTGAAGATCACTTTATCACTCAAGATCAGGCCAGCTTCCTCTGCAAGTCCTTCCACATTCCATCTGTGATAGGGGTAGTCATCCCGGGTTGTAACATGAATTTCCCCACCATAGCTAAGCATGCAACGGGCACTTTCGAAAAATCCTTTCAGCAACTCCCTGTGCATTCTACATCCATTGAACCCCAAAATCCATAAACATCAAGGGAAGAGCAATTAGGTAACTAATTGGTGCATTAATGATGGTATATGACATTCAATGATATGTACAGGTGAAAGCTTAAAGAATCTGCGGTTTATAGAGCTACCATACTTATCTCCCTGCAGCCCGTTACACAAAATTGATTAACCATGCCTGAAATACTTCATAAAAATTTGGAACTATAGCATGCCTTGGATGATAGCACTCAACACTTCTCTTTTTTCTTTTCCAATAAAATGCCAAATTCAACTAGCTGAAAACAATGTGCAATATTCTACCATATATATAGTTAGTTCACACATGTGAGAGGCTTGTAACTCGGTTAGTTAAGAGCCCCAACATCTATAGTGCCAAACTCGATTCCCCTTCTCCAATATCGTTTTGTCTTAAAAGAGCAAAAGGTTGGTTCCTATATAACACAATCAATTCATCATTGTTTCGCAAGAAAGGGGAACTTGTGTATTATGCAATTGGAGGATAGGTTTCGAACTTGGGACATCTTCCTGAATTGTAACCAAAGAATGTTTTCGTATTTGTCAGCGAATCCAAGGCCTTACTCCCCATGAATTGAATACTATGATGAATTAGACTACATAAATGATGAATGCAAATAAAATTACCTAGTGTGACATTAAAAGCATGGACAAAAAAAAATGAAATGTTAATTGAATTAGTGACTTACTGAATAAGCTCATAGTCCTTTTCACGTAACCAAGAGTAATGACCTGCATGAGGAAAGTTGAAGATGATGACATCAAATTCCCTCCATTTGAGGACAGGATGGAGGTCCATCTTATGCACATCAACTCCATGCAGCACCAAGCACCCCATCCTCCTCAACTCTTCTAAATGTGACCAACTGCTCCAGTGTTTTGCCAACAAAGAACCTAAAACATCGAGTCGAATCGATCAATCTTGCACCAAATCATCGACGGAAAACATCTCAAGAAAATCAAACAAACCCAAAATTTAATTTATTGCCAAAAAATGCAGAGGAACAATTTTATACACATCCGATGCGTACCCATTTGAAAATTGTACCTAAAGATAGAAAAATCACAGAAAAGCAGAAAACTCAAGAAACCCAAAATTATAAATTGCATAAAGTTACATCTAATGAGTACCCATATGCATAAAAGATTAGGGTTTGAGAAATGTTACCTTGGGATTCAAGAGAAGTGGCCACCATGTTAGTAGCAGACCCAAAAGCTCGGGCCAAGCAAGCAGAAAACGAGAAGTTACCTTCCCCAACAAGCAGTATCTCTTGAGAGCTGTTGTAGTGCTCAATCCACCTCTCCATTTTTGTTTAGTTGCAGATTTCAAGTAAAACAAGGTCAATGTTAGTGGAAAGAAGGAGGACTTCCCAGTGATCAAAACCCCATGAGGGAGCAGACACCCTTCCAGAGAGTGCAACAGTTATTTATTTGTTTTATAGAAGAGAGATTTGGGCTTACGGATCTGTTGAGCCTTTTGGTATGTTGGTCCTTTCAGTTTGTTCCCGAAAGTAACGCCATAAGGCCCATGAAAGCAGTGTCATGTGTGTCGATTTTTGTTGAGGACTTGTGAGCAGGGGCGTCTTTTGGGGAGCATAGTGTTCGACCGCAAAAGGGGACCCAACAAAAAAAGTTCAAGTGGGACATACAAATACGATGCCTCTTTTCCTACTTTCTCACTTTTTTTTCTCAAAAAAGCTTGCCCACTTTTTTTCTTCAAAAAAGCTTGCCCACTTTTTTTCTTTTAAGCAATTTAATAAGAGTCCTAATAAATCCATTTTATTGTCCTATTTTTACACTCACATTATAATTTCACCTGCCATAAAAAATTAAAATTTTATTTATCCACCTATCATTATTCCTAAAATAACCTGTAATGTTTTTTTTTTCAAAGAAATATTAGTATGTTTTTAAAGAAAACCAGCATGCTTCCTTAATTGCCTATCCTAGCTTGCACCAGAATGGCAGAATCTCCTTTTACCCCCCATCAAAAACCAAAACCTTTGACACCTGCTTGGTGGCAGTTCCTTAGGAAAGAGTGAGAAACGGAAGGGGGAAAAAGAGAGAAGCATGGTGAAAGAAGAGATAGAAACACGAGGGAGATTGCTCCAAATGGGTTTTTATTCCAATTGGAATTCGTTATTTTTCGATTTGGAAATCTGGGTTGTCGTCGTTGTTCGTCTATGAGGAATAGGAAGATAGGGTGGAGGTGGTTGTACTGAAATTCAAAGGGAGAACGGAGGATTTAGCTAATGAACTACAAAATGACAATGAGGAATTAGTTGGTGATTTAGGCCATGATGAAATTGTTGACGACCTTGATGAAAATCATAATCATGACGATGCTCCTAATGGGTTGATTTGTTCTCAAAGTTAAAGTTATTAAAATCATATTTACGATAAATCATGTTGCAGGAAAGGTAAAATGGGCTAGCTTTGATATCAATTGAAGGTAACTTTTTAGACAAAATTGATTATGAAGGTTTAATTGTTTGATTAGATGTTAGACTAGAGAGCCGATGGGGTTTGAACCCACACCATGGTGCAAGGGCAACACTCATCTCCATCACTATGATAAAGGGCCACTTGTTGTCCATTTGGTTTCTTAAGTTAAACTAATTATTGATTATTTAGTAATATGGTTATTTTTGTAACATTCTTTACATTTAATGATATTTGAAAACTGATAATTAGTGTGAGTTTTTAAGTGTGTTTCAGTTTTAGTTATTGTATTTTAGCGTCAATACTTTGTTCAATTTTTTTATGGAATACTGTTTTAAGAAGGGCCTCCTTATAAATTTTGCACATGGCTCCCAAAAGCTCAGAGATGGCTCTGCTTGCAGGCACTCGGTGCTAAAACATATTGAAAAGTTGGATTTGATATAACAGTCTCAATCATTTTGTCTAATTTATTGGATCAAATGTGACGGTTAAGGGTAATGTTAAGGAGACCAAATTTTTTAAACCAACCATGCAAACCAAATGATGTTGTTGTTGATAACTGAATTATTACTTAAACATTGATTTACGTACTTATTTCCTATTATTGACACACATTTGGTTTGCAATTTTGGTTTAAAATTTTGGTCTCCCTAGTATTACCTGATAGAGAGTATAATACTTCTCCACAAATTTTGG
This sequence comes from Pyrus x bretschneideri, assembly GCF_019419815.1. Taxonomy (NCBI): domain Eukaryota; kingdom Viridiplantae; phylum Streptophyta; class Magnoliopsida; order Rosales; family Rosaceae; genus Pyrus; species Pyrus x bretschneideri. The sequence continues at coordinate 7,534,711 of NW_025999413.1, forward strand.
ATTTGATATAACAGTCTCAATCATTTTGTCTAATTTATTGGATCAAATGTGACGGCTAAGGGTAATGTTAGGGAGATCAAATTTTTTAAACTAAATGTGCAAACCAAATGATGTGATTGTTGATGACTAGATTATTACTTAAACGTTGATTAACGTGCTTATTTCCTATTGTTGACACATGATTTGGTTTAAAATTTTGACCAAATGCATACTTCTCCACAAAATTTTAGATGAAAATGAACAAAGAGTATGCCCACATGAAAAATAGACTATAAGTTGTAATGGCTTGTTAACACTTAATATTATGGTATAATGGTATTTCTCTTCACTGGTAAGTGAGAGGTCTTAAATTCAATTATCGCCAGAGGCAAATTTGAACCACATTATTGCTAACCCATTATGAGGCTTAGCCTACTCTCCCACCCCCTTAGTGTAGATAATATCGTTTGTAAAAAAAAAAAAAAAGTATTGATGACTCGTTTGGAAGGGTGTTTAAAATGACTGAAAACGCTTTTAGTGAAACTGATTTTCTTTCAAAAGAACTTAAAGTGTTTTTTAAAGCAAATATAAAATATATGCTTCTTGTAGAAAACACTTCAAGAATCATTAAATATAGCCTACGTGTTTTCCAATTGGTCTTTATTTATTTTTTGTTGGATCTATTTTTTAATTAAAAATAACAAATGAAAGTAACTACCGACTAAGGGTTATGAAATTACTAATTTAACCTTAACTAATCAATTTTAATGTTTTGAGGTTCCAAATAAGGAAGGACAAAATTTGGTATTATAAATGATTTGCCACTTTCCCCCTCTCCCTTAATACGTAGAGTTAAGTCATTTGATATTAAAAATTCAGTGGAGTTTATTCGACAAATTATAGGGTGTCAATAAATCACTTAAAAAATATATTGAAATTATGATTAAATAAATTTATGTAGATCGTTCGTCCAATAAAAATATAATTTCTTAATTAATTTACTTTTCCTGCCAAAAAAAAAAAATTTACTTTTCTTAGTTTCCTCCGTAGAAAAACCAAAAAACAGAAAGCAAACAAGGATCTCAAATTTGAGATAGAAAGACGATGTACGATAGAACAATTGAAAAAGTACAAATATCAAATGCCAATATACAAAAGGCAGTTCAGATTTCATGGTTGGCAGTTCTGACTTCCATTGATTTTTTCAATTCAATGTCAACTGTCTCCAAGTGAGCAAATTGACAAGAAGGAAGCTGTAAATAGTAAAACGTCTTGTTGAAATGTGTTTTTGTTAACCCTTCTGTTTCGGCAACCTCTTAGATTGTAGCCTCTAAAAAGGAGAGTTTTTTCTCCACGGAACAAACTGTCATAGCCTCTTGCATTCTCTCTCTCTCTCTCTCTTCACCAACACCTCTCTCTTCTCTCTGTCAAACCAGTTTCTCATCAATCTCCATCCATGTCAATAGGCCATTTCCAAAGGCACCAAGATTCCCAAATATCCCAAGAGGCTAAGTTGTAAGTTCCAAATTTCCAACCCTTCATTCTCATTAGCATTAGATTTCAAACAATTGAAAGAAAAAAAAAATCAATGTGAAACTTTTTACCCATACCTATTCAATGATTGCTAACCCAACAATTTTACAAATTTTGCAAAGATGCAGTCTTTGAGTCGATCGATGCGAGGTAAATCATTTCATGAGTCTCCACCATTTGCAGAGAAGATCACAGACGACCCTGTGACAACAAAAACCGCACAAAGCACGGTGACTTGCGTCTTCCTTGCCAATATTGCGACATTTTGGCGGAAGGTGACGATCATATGGTGTAAGAACCTCATGAACCATTCCCTAAGCATTCGGATTGATAGCTTAGACGGCGAGTTTCATTATACGTGCAAATTCGACCTAAAGCCATGGCATTTTTGGAGCAAAAAAGGGTACAAGTCATTCGAGTTCGAAGGGAATCAAGTGGAGGTTTATTGGGATCTTCGGTCTGCAAAATTTGGCGGCAGCCCAGAACCGTGTTCCGACTTTTATGTTGCTCTTGTTTGCGATGAGGAGGTTGTGTTGTTATTGGGAGACATGAAGAAAAAGGCATACAAGAGAACAAAATCCAGACCAGCCCTTGTGGAGGCACTTTTATACTACAAAAAAGAAAACGTGTTTGCCAAGAAAAGTTTTGCCACAAGAGTGAAGTTTGATGAGAAGAGAAAAGAGCATGACATTGTCGTGGAGAGCTCAACGTCCGGCCTGAAAGACCCAGAAATGTGGATCAGTGTAGACGGGATTGTGTTGATTCATGTCAAGAATTTGCAGTGGAAATTCAGAGGGAATCAGACTGTGCAGGTGAACATGCAACCGGTGCAAGTTTTCTGGGACGTGCACGATTGGCTTTTCAGCAGCCCGGGGACAGGGCACGGGCTGTTTATTTTCAAGCCAGGGGCACCGGAATCAGAGAGCGATCACGACAGAGATGGCAACGGCAGCATAAACAGTGATAATAGCAGTGCTTATTATTCAACTCAAACAAGTAATAACTCAACATCTTCTGACTTCTGCATGTTTCTTCATGCTTATAAGATTGAGTAAGGGAGACTAGCTTACAGAAAACACGCAAAGTAAAAAAAAATAAAAAATAAAATAAAAAAAGAAAGAAAAGGAAAATGGTTGTAAAATTGTAAATTATGGTAGTAGGATTAATTATGGGTACTTTAGTACTCATCTGATAATTTGTAAATTAAACTTTATTCGTATTATATATGCAGGAAAGAAAATTAAGGTCTAGAAATGCTATTCCATGATCTCCTACTTATTCTTGCCATTTTTCAAGTGGGTTAATTATTATTCTTGCCATTTTTACTTTCTGTATGTAGAAAATTGGAGAGGGTATTGGTATAATGTGGATACGGCTAGGGTTTAAGGACCGATATTGCTCTTAATTTTTCAGGGTAAGAAAGGTAAACAAAATGAATGAAGTTAGTATCAATATCAAGCGCCACGACGATGAGGAACATGTTCTAGAGTTTAATTGTAGCCCAAACCATGAAAAAGGAGTAGAGGAATTGATTCATTCTACCCTTGTTTTGATAGATTAATCCACTTGCTCCTAATTTTCTTATTTACTGGTGTTAAATTGGTTGACGTGAAAAAAGATCAACAACATCGATGAAAAAAGAGTAGAAAGAAAACGATGTCCCAATATATAGGGTTTATACGCCATTTTACTAACCAAGTCATGATATCCCTAATCACACCAACACTTAATTAACCTTCTTATTTACCACCTTGTTTCGTCATTGCACGACCGCGAAGTACCCTTTGTTGGCTCCGATGGACAAAGGAAGTTAGGGTAGCCGAAACATATTTGTCGATTCAAAGATGCAGTGCGTCCTTTATTTTTAAAATAAGAAAGGGTAGAGAAAATGTCTCAAGTCAATGCTTAAATATCAGGCATCACGACGCTAAAGGAACACATGTTGGAGCTTAATTGTAGCCCAAATCAAGTAAAAAGAGTAGAGAAATTTATTCATTAATTCTACACTTGGTTTGATAGAGAAATTTATTCTTTTTACTCATCTGCCGCCTGAAACAAGATTTGACTCTCACTTTACTTCCTATTATTGAAAAATCGACCATTAACCCATTGAAAGTTAAATTCTATCTCAATTTGTCTTCTTTTCATCTTCTCCATCTGCCATCCCAGTAAGTTAGATCATGTGACTTCCAAGAATAATTTTTTGTTTCGAATGAAAACGTGAGACTCGAGTGTTGTTTTAGAGGTAAATGAATAATCAAAGGCAAGTCATAAACCATACCCCAAGAAGAAGGAAAAAACAGATACCATTGATTTAAAAGAAAACTAATGATTCATTGATTTAAAAAAAAAATACTAATGAAAATGGTTTCGAACTTTGAATATTTAACCAAAAGCATCCTAGTAACTTTATTTAATGGTTTAGACAAAATTCAACGTTAAACAGCCATGGAGCTTTAATAGAAGAGTAATGTTATTCATACCATCTTTTTATATCACATTTTTATATCACTTTAGGTGGCATCTAATGTGGACAACCATATCATTTGAAAATTTTGCAAAACCCAAGGAAATGAAGGAGAAAGACTTCTCATATACCACAATCATAATTTAATTAACTAGTTTTTCTTAATTATTAGTTTACTAAATAATGAACTAAATTTAAAAATCTGATTAATTCAAATGATGCAGCTGTCCACATCAAATGCCACCTAATGTGGTATGAAAATGTGATACGAGAATATGATATGAATATCATTATTGTTAATAAAAAGGACTTCTCTAAACTTTTTCTTAACCAAAAACAACCTATTAACTTTATTTAATAAATATGATTTTAATTTTACTAAAAAAAAAACAAAAGCTTAATATAATAATTAAAAAACCCCAAAATATTTTTTCTCTTCATAATCTCTCTTCTTTCCTCTGCCACTTCCTCTCTCTTTCCTTTATGCAAAGGGAATCCATTTTTTTTTTTAAATTGAGGATTAGGTGTGGGGCCAATTCCACATCAAACTTCAACAATCCGAACCATATACTTTGTAAGTCTCGATTCATAGATTATCCTTGCAAAATTTCAATTCAATCCGAATCCGTTGGAACTCCGAAGTTAAGCGAGAAGGGGGCTAGAGCAATCCCATGATGGGTGACCCACTGGGAAGTTGCTCGTGAGTTCCCAAAAACAAAACCGTGAGGGAATGGTAAGCCCAAAGCGGACAATATCGTGCTACGGTGGTGGAGCGGGCCCGAGAAGTGATCCGTCCCGGGCCGAGATGTGACAATTTGGTATCAGAGCCTAACCCTGGTCGCATGTGTGCCAACGAAGACGTCGGGCCCCTAAGGGGGGTGGATTATGACATCCCATATCGCCCAGGGGAATGACCCTTATATGTATATTCGCATCCCTACCTAGCACGAGGCCTTTTGGGAGCTCACTGACTTCGGGTTCCGTTGGAACTCCGAAGTTAAGCGAGAAGGGGGCTAGAGCAATCCCATGATGGGTGACCCACTGGGAAATTGCTCGTGAGTTCCCAAAAACAAAACCGTGAGGGAATGGTAAGCCCAAAGAGGACAATATTGTGCTACGGTGGTGGAACGGGCCCGGGAAGTGATCCGCCCTGGGCGGGGATGTGACATTAAATGTCTTAAATATTTTTGATTTAGCTAATATTTTGCAAAGATGATCTATGAGGTGTAACTTGAAAAATAAACGTTCGGATCGTTAAAGTTCGATGTGGTGTGAACCCCACAATTAATTCCCATTTAAAAAAAAAAAAAAAGGTATTCCTTCCCTTAAAGGCTTCCTACACACACATGTACATAGACCCTTTATACAAAGGGATCCCCATTTTTTGAAAAAAAAAAAAAAAAGGGATTAGGTGTGGGGCCCACTTCACATCAAATTTCAATGATCCGAACCATCTATTTTGTTACGTTAGTCTCGATTCATAGATCATCCTTACAAAAATTCAATTCAATCCGAAACCATTTGTCTATTTAATAATTAAGATCAAATTTCATTTTTTCTTATATAACAAAGTATTCCTTCATTTCTTTGAACCCAATTAGATGTCTTAAATATTTCCAATTTGGCTAATATTTTGTAAGGATGATCTATGAGGTACAACTTGAAAAATGAACTGTTCGAATTGTTAAAATTCGATGTGGTGTGGACCATACAACTAATCCATTTTTATAAAAAAAATGGAGATACATTCCCTTAAAGGCTCCCTCTCTCTCTCCACACACACACATCTTAAATTATTTTTTATGAATTTTTATTCATGAAAAACACTTACTTGTTTTTTAATTTTTTTTTGAAAAAGTACAATTTCTTAAATTAATTTTATAAAAATAGTGTCACTGTTTAGAAATGGTGACCACTATTTCCAGAAATACTAATACTGTTTTAGGTCCCTATTTCTAAAAGAGAGATTATATTTACACACCCTAAATTACTTCTCCCACACTCTTTTAATTTTTTAATATTTTCTACACAACACTAACACTTGATAGAAAAATATTTAAAAAATTAAAAAAATGTAAGATAAGTAATTTAAGATGTGTGTGAATATAATCTCCCCTTCTAAAAATAGTGACCACTGTTTAAAAATAATGTTATTGTTTTTAGAAATATTGACCAGTATTTATTAAAAAAGCGTCACTATCTAAAAATGGTGACAATTGTTTCTAAAAGTAGTGGGATCGTTTGTCAGATTTCTATGATGACTTTTCAGTTGCCTAGACGGTATCGACTTCCCTAGGTCTTTATATTTTCTTCTGGGTTTGATCTGGCCTTTTTTATTCCCTGTTGGTTTTTCTTCAATACAATGACTTTGGACCAAAAAAAAATATATATATATATATGTATATAATTTAGATACTGAAGAGAAGAAAAAGAAATTAAGAGCATGATGAAGTTTAATGATTGAGTATAGAAAAATTTTAAACCACGCAATCACTCTAGCTCAGATGAAGAAAATAAAATAACGTGCTAATAAGGTGTTGGAAATAAACTATGAAATACATAGAGACAGAGAGAATTGAGAGATAGGGATGAAAAAACAAAGTGACTGGCCCGCAAGATGTTACACACTGCCCCGAAGTGGACGGCCACATAATTAATAGTACTTACAACACCCACATAAATATATACAGTAATAAATGTAAACTACTGAAGTACCTTTACAACCAACGTTTCACATTCCTATTAAATTTTCCTTTACCGTAAGTAGAAACGGTAATTCTAACTAGGAGGGGGAATTCCATCCAAGCAAATAAAGTGACTGGAACACTTGAAAGAAGTATGACCGGAATCACAATCCAGGAATGTCCACAATTTATAATTAGAAGGGCAGTAGAAAAAGCAATCATCATGGTTGCAATAGCAAAAAAAAGAGTGGCAAGCCCTATTATCATCTTTGTGGGTAAGGATTTCAGGAAATCGTCTTCTGCATAACGTGATGTGAGAATTCCAAGAAACGTTAAAGTTGCAGTAGTGGAAGAAAAGAGTGATATAGCATCTGAAGCTATAAACACCATAAACAATTTTTCATTGATGAATGCGGGAAAGCCGGTATCTTTATTTCCTCCGGGAACTGTAATCGCAGCAGCAAACATCATGGTAATAATAAGAGCACCTACAACAGTATAAGAAGTTGCTGTCTCTTTCATCCATTTTTCACCTTTCTGTAGCAATTCACTGTGACTCTTTGTAAATAGATCCCTTGGTGTCAAATTATCCTTGTTCGTAGAGTCAAGAAACTTGGGAGGTACAACCTCCTCTACCTCCTACATTGTATCAAACAAAAAGTATTGAGACATGTGAGCATAGAATATATTTTGATATAATACCGTTTTGCAATTTACACTCCAAGGCTTGGGGATGGTTTTAAAAAAAAATTATACATCGGGGTTGTATAGTTGCCTAAACAACTTAAGAAGGACAACCTGTGGTCCTGAGTTCGATCTCACTCAGAATTTCCAGAGAGTTAATTTGATTCTTCCAGTTTATGTTATGATTAGGGCAAGTAATTTTGAATTATATATGCTGAGTGGGAAATTCTAACCTTGTACCATTGTAGTTCACGCTGCATCTGCAAAGCTGCACCCGGAATACAATTAAGTTGTGTAAATGGGGCAAGCAACCCTGCCATATGTAGCATGTTATTTTTATCGTTGTCGGTAAGAGCTATGAACCAATCTTTTGCAGAGATCCCATGCAAAAGGTTATAAATCTTTTCTTGACGACATTGGACGGCATAGTGAAATAAGATCTTTGACTTTTCATTATTCCAGACGAACTGAAGTTCTGGATTTGCTTTACATATCTTAGTAATAAACTCGACGTTCCCTTTATCAACAGCTCGGAGCATTGCCGAAGCCACAGTGCTCAGCAGCTGTTGATCCATGTCCAACTTCTTTATCTCTTTGCACATGACATCTAAAACTGCAAGGGACCGGACATGGACAGTTTTGATCTTGTAGATGTGGCTGATTCCTGGGTTGACATTGAAAACCCTAATGTTACTGTCATTAAACTAGCTTGTAGTAATTGATTTAAATTCAAATTTACGACAAATGAGATTGTTACTTGCATACCAAGTTTCTCAGCTATATACGAAACTAGGCCTTCCTTCTGCTTTTTTGAATGAGAAACAAGTCCTTCCAATAAACCTGCCACTGCAATGGAAATCCAAAAATGTTGGCGCAAGTACTTAAATAGGATATAATATGCAGCTTACTTATTACCTTTCTAGATGATAATCGGTATAAAGAAAAACAATTGAGAAAAAGAAAAAGGAAAAGGTACCTTACCACCGTTCTAATTATGATACTACATCAGGTCAAGGGATGGATATGATAACTTGCTAGATCAATAAACGTTGAATGAAGAATTGATGCCCTACTTTACGCATTTTGTCCAAATTAAAAGAAGATAGAAGATAGATTGGCCATGAACAAAAAAAAAAAAAAAAAAAAAAAAAAAAACTTATCCCTCATAATATTTCGTCCATAAAGTAAGATAGGGAGGGATTAGTCAAAATAATTAAGCACACCGAATTTGTCATTTAAGTAAGTCGATTATGAATTTTCTCACTTACAATGAAGAAAAATATCATAAACTACTTTGGTTAAAACTAATGATAAAGGGGTAACATACATTTTAAACACCCAAATTTGATCCTACCGTTTAGCTAGACACCACTTCTGACTTCTTTATGGCGGGAAGTAGGGAGAGAGGGGATAGCAAACCTGATCGCATTGGAGTCCTTTTGTTATTAGCTTGGCCATTTTCTTCATTCCGAACAGTTATAGCAGTAAAATTGACGGTAAGAGGAGGAGGTTGTATGTCTATGCCTGAGAAGAATATAAGAACATGTACAAGCTCAATCCAAATACTTTAAACTCCTTTATATTTGATGTAATGTATATCTGCATGCATGCATGCATAGAGAAAAGTTTTGGTTTATTGTTAAAACTTTCATATGTATGTATGTATATGTATCTATACAATCTCAGTTACATAATTCTTTTAAGTAAAAAATAGTAATTGATTTAGGATTTTAATACTCATACCTTTGTTAATCTCCTAATTAATTTTCAATTTAAAACATTTAAAAAAATACAAAAAAAAATAATAATAATAAATAAATAAATAAAATAAGTATGTACTCATCAATTCTATGTAAAAAGATTTTCAATTTTTTAATCCTAAACTACCTATTCATATAATTTTTTAAACTTTTATAACTTTAAATGTACCCATTCTTCAACATACCAACTTGTTATATGTAAAATGTACCAAATTTTTTAATATGTAAAATGTACCCTTTTTTTTTAGAAAGCTTTACCTATTGATACAAAAACACAAAATACATTTCATAGAACTCAAGTAGTTTTGAATCATTTCAATGATATACAAAAGCCCAAACCCCAACAAACCTAGCTAAAAAACAAGTAAACCAAAATTTTAAAATTCCAGTCATGCACCTAATAGACTTGTCGAAAACTACACCATCTATAAAACTTCAAACATATTTTACATCCGTAAAAACTAATTTATGCAATATTAGTTTCGCAATCCATGCACTTCTGCAAGATCAGTTTCAAAAATTTTGCACTTCTACAAATTAGTTTCATATTTCATGCACTACTACAATATTAGTTTCAAAATCTTATATGTGCTTCTGCAAGATTAGTTTCGAAATTCCAACATTTTTGCAAGGTCAGTTTCAAAATTCCAGCATTTTTGCAAGATTAGTTTCAAAATTCTTGCACTTCTGCAAGATCATTCAAAATTACATCACTTCTGCAAGATCAAATTCAAAATTTCAGCAATTGAACATGAGACCTCCCACATTTTTTGTTATTGGGGAGCTGCAGTCTACACCCTTACCACTGGGCTACTTGCTGTGGTTGTAGTCTTGACATGGCTAAGTAACAAGTCTATTGAGGGCATGGTTGAAATTTTAAAATTCTGGTTTGCTTGTGTTTTGGCTAGGTTTGTTAGGATTCGAGGTTTTGTCTCTCTTTGAAATCATTCAAAGCTAGTGGAGTTCTTTGAAATGTATATTATGGGTAATTTCTCTCTTCTTTTTTTTTTTTATTTTTTTTTATGTAAAATCCATTTCATTTTTTTTTAATCCATTTTTTAAACTTATACAGGTACATTCTTTTTTGTTGATTTGAGAATGTATCCATGTCAGGTTTATTCGAAAAAATTTATTAATGTTCTTAAGCCTAATGTGTGTGTGTGTGTGTGTGGTTTTGAAGAATGTACCCATGTTTTGAGTTTGAATAATCTACATTTTATGGTACAATAATTTTTTTGGTTAAATTTGGTGAATGTACAGAGGGGTGGGATTTGAAAAACCAAAGACTGAAAAAAAACTGAACCGGGGCACAGAATCAAAGCAGAAAAACTAGAAATCGAAAAAAAATTGAATCGAACTAGGAACTCAACCAAATTCTATTGGTTTGGTTTCAATTTCAGGGATTTGGAAACCGAACCAAAACCCTTTTAAGTTTAAAACGACACCGTTTTATGTTTAAGATTTAACCCTACACTAAGTCCCTAACCCTAACCCTACTCAGTGCTCAGCTGCTCTCGTACCTCGCATTGTCCTGCTCACTCACAACCTCCTCCCTGCGAGCTTCCTCTCGATCGGGTTATCCATTTTTCATTTTGAAACTAAATTGACTTTTTTTTAATTGCTAAATTTACTAAAACATCAGCAAGCTAATCGTTTTAGTAACGGGGTTGACATAATGGAGTAACATGGGACATAGAAGAAGAGTTCAGGTGGTAAAACGAGACAAAACAGAGTGTAAGGAATAAAGTGAGATTTTATTTAGAGTACATTTGTCACGTTATTTTTTTAATATTTTCAATTCCATAATTCATGGCTTTACTTAAAGTCTTATTAATATAAGTATAAATTGTGAGGCTATACCTACCCCCTCCCCGTTAATGTACATGAAATCGTTTGTTCAAAAAAAAAAAACTATAAATTTCAATCTTTGAGTTAAAAAATATAATAATCAACATAAAAATACATTAAAAGATTAATTTTCAGGGAGTGCGATAAAAACCTGAAAACCAATCATTCAACCAAATTTTGCATATGTATGTCTTGTAAATGAGTTCAATATAATCAAAATTCCTCTTGAATTGCAGCAAAATTGTGGAAGAAAATATGTCATATAATAGTGAGAAAATATATAATATTAATAGAAAGAGAAGGGAGATGTGGTGCTAACGGTCATAGATCCATTGTTGCCAGAAATTGAGATGTGCTCCACTCCAGAATGAAGAAGGCAAACCAGCCAAAGCATGTAAAGGAGTTGAGTCGAAGTGGTCCACAGTAAAGGCCAATTTTGGGCACGACTGAATTAAATCCCATGCAATTTCTGTTGTGACATTTTGGTGTTACCATTTCAGTGTTTGGACAAAGTGACAAAACTGAAAAAAAATGGTTATCAGACGCCCTGAATTCATGACCATAATTTAGCCATATATGTTTAAAACTCTTACCAAATTCTTTGGATGCAAAAGATTGGGAGATGATTGTAGCGCCACTAGGTCCGTTGTCTGCCCATAAATATTCAACTGGAGTTTCGGAGTAGAGGTACCGAGCCATATGCCAATAGCCGTTGCAATAAGCTCTGACAAGTGGAATCATGTTGAATGAATTGGGAATGGTGAGTAATTTTCTGTTCTTTTTTACCATGCATTCAGCCATTTCTGTAATCCCCGTATTTGAAGCAACACCAAGAGCTGTTACACCACCTACTGTCGATTTTATTTCCAAGTCTTTCTCATCCATCAACTTCACCAGTTTTTCCACCATCTTCGTCTGCCTGGCATCAACTGCCATGTGAAGAGCCGTCTTACCGGAAAACGGATGTCTTGCTCTTACTGCCTCTGGATGCTGGTTGTAAAACTCCTTTGCAGTTTTCCAATCACCAGCTTTCACAGCATCAAAGAAAGGCTCATACTTGCTATATTCATCTGATATTCCTGTCATTTTTTTTCCTTCTTATTTTGTTATTGCGAATAGTCCTCTAGTATACATGCATGCTTTTCAAACATTCACAATTTTTGTAGTTTAACTTCAATTTCAGGAATGGTTCTGATTATTGTGCATATGAAATTATATGACAATTGGAAGATTATATAGGATCATTGCTAGCTATTAAGTTATTAACAATCTAAATGTTGGAAAACTAGGATAGATATTAATTGTTATATATAATCACATAAAAAAATATCAAGAATCATTCATCTAATTAGATACTAATGCTAATGCACATTCATATAAAATAAAATAAAAAACTTGAAACAATTTGACATGTTGTCCTGAACACAATTTATGCCTAATATGATGTTGGTGGTTGATGGCTTTTGTCTCCCAAAATACAACAATTGCTTCAAACTATAAGACTAACGAACCATGGTTGCATTGAACTCTCTCACATAAACTCATCTATAAGACAAATAAGGGTGCATGGAGCAAAAGAATAAGTTATACTTAAGTTCAATTTCTTGAAGATGAAATGTCCAGCTATATCAAACTCAACAATGACTACACTCTCATTTCTTCCTATTTTCCCACTTGTTCCTCTCTTCTCTCCTTTTTATTTCCCACTGTAACTGTTTCTTTTTATTATTTTATTTTATAAGTGGTGCTACATACACCATTATTCTTTTTCAAATGAAAATAATACATACTCTCATTTCTTCCTGTTTTCTCACTTGTTTCTCTGCTCTCCATTTTATTTCCCACTGTAACTGTTTTTTTTTTTTTGTTAATAATTAGTAATTTTAATATGAAGGCCACATATTTATACGAACATTTTTGTATTATCTCATGTGGCAAGTTATGCATACAATCAACATTTAATCAGGTAAATTTATTAATTGATGTGACATGTATACATCACTTGCCCCCAAATATTATACTCATGGTATAAAAATGTGATATCCCTATTTTTTTACGAAAAAAGTACAGAAGATTATATAATTAGATAATGAAATGGGAAAGGATTATTTTATTTGTTCTGTTGAGACATACCTGTGCTTGATGGATGTAATGACGTCTTCAACGCACCTGCCATGGTCTCGAAAACACCTCGCGCCATGGACTTCCAAACACCTTGTGCCATGTTCAACCTGTGATTCTGGTGGAGCATATCATATATGTATTAACTAAACAAACAAAAAATTAGAGCCATATCATATACTGTATTATCTAAACAAAAAAGAATAGCAATGAAATTAAAGTAGTCTAATTACTACTTACGGAGTGAAATGAATGGAAGGGCAACAAACTGCAGCTGGCTACTTATTAAACTCTAGTATGCATGCAAATAAGGAATTAAGTAAAGGCTTGCATCGCCAGAGTACTAATAAGAAAATGGAGGAAAGTGGGAAGGTGCTTAAAAAAGAAAGAGGTGGGCAACTTTTCCTGGAATATGACGGATCAATTGGACACGCCACCTCCACGCGAATATTGGGCAAAGAATTGTTATTAACCGAATAGGATGTAATAAGCAAACCTACCTAAGGTCGAAGGCAGTGGCAAGTCAAGAATTGTCAAGGAAAAGGGCAATGAGGTTGTAGAAAAATGTAGACAACAAAATTCTTTTAGATAGAATATAATACTAATATCGTTCATATTTTATTAATATAAATAAGTTGCAATTGTTGCCGACGAGATTTCATGTTATGTAAACATGACAAGAGTAATCAAATATACTCAATACAAAAGAATAGAAAAAGGGCAATAGTCACGCTTAGAAAGTCAGGAAAGAAAGAAAAGGAGGTGATGACTTGAGTCCAGAGTCCTCACGATTATTCATTTATTATACTTGTGGTTATGGCAATCTATTTGTCTATTTGTTTAAATTATCTCAATCACCCAGTGATCAAGAAATGTATAATTATTTATTCTTAGATTCATTGTTAAGGATGAAGAATAATTATGAAGGAGTGCAGATGATTTATTCTTAGATAATTTGATGTTAAGGCTGGAGAATAAATAGATGTACTTTTAATATTTCAACCTTTATGACCTACTCCAACCTTTGGAGTAAAACTCATATTTTAGGTTATAAACCTAACCCAACTTATTTTAACCCTTGGAGCAAATTTAGTCCATAATTCTCCTGGGTTAGTGGGCTGACCCACTATATATATTTTTTTAGTATTATATTTATAAATTCATTGAATCCAATGGCTAAGACCTAATATGATCAAATCCAACAGTGAAAAAAAGATCTAACAATTCAAATTTAAATACAACGGCGAAAATAATTATAAAAAAATCGTTTCATATGTGTCATATTCTTTCATAGTATTCAACGAGTTTCATGGTGTTGGTTTAATGATTTTTCAATATTTATTAGAGTCTAAATATTTTTACGTTAAAATGTTCATAAATTTAAATTAAGATAATCTATACATATGTTTTTTTAAAGTTACTTTAAGAAAAAAAAGATTATACTAAATTCATTCTTTAATAATTTTGGACTAAAAATTTAACCTAGAAGGGTTGGATCAGAAAAACTGTTTCTGGGTTAAAACCTAAATATTTTAGGTTAAAAATTTCAAGTTTTAGCCCAAGGATTAGGGATGGTCTAATCTTAATATCAAATCTAAGGGTGAATAACCAAAGAGACTCTAGTATTTTTACTTATGGCATATATTCTTAGTTGAAAGTTGACCTATAGAATTCAGTTTAAACTAAGACCAGTAAAGGATTTGGTACTGAATTGTTGGCATGATTCAACTTATTGTATTTATTTCATTATTGTAGTTCTCTCCTTATTAGGGATATCCTTGTGGAAGCTAGATTTGTGATTAGGGAAGGTTGAAATGTCTTTTTAGCCTCTAAAAAGGATGGATAACCATGGTTTGTCTCTCTTTTTAAAGAAAAAAAAGAGAGAGAAGAATACAATTGAATTATTCCTCAAATACTCTTCTACTTTTATTTTGGCACCAGAGCATGTTTAGGCATGTCTCTTCCCAAAAAAAAAAACCCTAGCGAGCCATATTTGATCAGCACAAAACCTGCGTTGGTTGTTGTTTTCCGGTTAGCACCAAACCAAAACCCTAAAACCTTGTTACCCCAGCCAAATTTCTTTAATAGTGTCGGTCCATACCATACGGCCACAAACATATCTGAACACCTAACTTCCGATGGCCGAAAAGAAGAAGGGTTCGCGAACCAATCTCCAATGAATCCACCAACATCAACGGCATGCCGTTTGGGTTCAAGTTGAGTGACTCAAATTTCAAGGTTTGGTCGAACATGATAAAAAAAAACTCCCCATGTTGAAGAAACTGTTCTGGTTATACTAAGTGGATCACTGAAGATACAGTTGTTAGGGGTTGGTTGTTCAAAACCATAGAACTTCATCTGGTTGGACTGTTCATCGAATTTCCTACGGCTTAGGATATTTGGGAGATTATGACACATCCCGGCCCGGGTCCTCACCACATCTCGGACTCGACTCCACCGTTGATATTGTCCGCGAACTTCCCAGTGGGTCATCCATTATGGGATGGCTCTCGCGCGGTACTCGCTTAACTTCGAAGTTCCTACGAAACCCGAAGCCAGCGAACTCCCAAAAAACCTCATGCTAGGTAGAGATGGGAATATACATATAAAGCTTACAGGATCTATTTCCCTGGACGATGTGGGATGTTACAGATTATAACTCCAATGTTCTATGATGGATCTTATGAGCTCTGTTGCAGGGCTACCCAAACCAAACATGAGGGTCGTCCAATCAACGTGTATTTTACCGTATTGAAAAGCATTTGGTAAGACCTCGACAAGCGTCGCCCAAGCAAAATGGTGTGTGTTGCTAATTTGAAGAGCCGCAAGGAAGAGGTAATGAAGACCAGGTTTATGATTTTGTCGTTGGACTTGATGAGGAATTCGACCGTGTCCGGAGTGATCTTCTGCAAACAAAACCACTTCCTAGTTTGAATGAATGCTTCAATAGCATTCGTTATGAAGCCCAACGTCATTATACTATGCTTGGGAATAAGGGATCAGCTGGTGAGTCCTCAATGGCCATGGTGGCTAAAAATTATTCATTTGGAGTGTTCCGTACCACTCTTTGTTCAGTGGATAAGGATAAACTCCACTGTGATTATTGAATGGCACTCGACACTCGGATGAGACGTGTTTCAAAAAGCATGGCTTTCCTAATTGGTTTCTGGAGCAACGTGAAAAACTTAAGGCTGAGAAGGAAGCTGATCGCCGCACAAGGCAAGCCAAGGTGGCGGCTGAATGAGGCACAAGGGTAGCAGTGGTAGCTGCTGGCCGAGAAGAGGGTGGTTCAGCCACTACTACTCTTGAAGCGGTTCTATCTCTTCTTAATTAACTTAACTCTTCCTCTGATGCTATGGATGATACAAGTAACCTTGGTAAAGCCTTGATTACATCGGAAGGTAAAGATTCCGGTTGGATTATTGATTCGGGTTCAACTGACCACATGTCTTATAATAAATCGTTGTTTGAATATATGATTTCACTTATCAAAAAAATTGGTGTCACTGCCAATGGTGACATGGTTCCTGTTACAGGAACGGGCTCAATTGCTCTTAGTCCCACTTTATCTTTGCATGGTACGTTGCTTATACCTTCTTTATCAAAAAATCCTTGTTCAGTCGGTCAAACTACCGAACAATTAGATTGTACCGTATTAATGTTTCCCACATTTTGCTTATTTCAAGATATCTTGACTCGAGTGATTATTAGACGTGACACTAAGAGGAATGGGTTATAGACGATGTGGCATCTGGTCAAGTACACCAAGTTCGCAATTGTGATAGTGAACGAGTTCAGAAGATATGGTTGTGGCATCGCTGCCTTGTACATGCATCATTTAGTTATTTAAGAAAGTTACTTTCTACTTTTTTTCCTGTATTCAAGACTCAGTTAAAATGTAATATTTGCACTATAGCGAAAAGTCATTGTGTTTTCTACCCTTTGAGCTTCAATAAAAGAGATTTTCCTTTTGATTTGGTTCATTTGGATGTTTGGGGTCATTTCCCTATTACTACTTAACATGGGTTACGTTGGCTTGTTACTTTTTCGAATGATTGCACTAGGATGACTTGGGTTTATGTGATGTAAAATAAAAGTAAGGTTGGCTCTATTTTTCAGAATTTCTATCGATTGACTCACACTCAAGGACTCGCACTCAATTTTCCTTCCCATCAAGGTCCTTCGGTTAGACAATGGTAGTGAGTATATTAACTTGGAGCTTTCTCAGTTTTTTTAACGAGAATGACATTCTTCATGAGACTACATTCCTTAAACTCTACAACAAAATGGTGTCGCGGTATGGAAAAACCGTCATATTTTGGAGACATCTCAAGCTCTCCTTATTGGAACATCGACTCCCAATCTTATTGGGCATATGCAGTTACTTATGCAGTGTATCTCATGAATCGAATGTCCTTCCGAGTTCACAATTATCACTCCTTTAACGGTTTTGGCAGAACGTGTTTCTCTGTCTTCCACATTACAACTATCCCACGAGTCTTTGAGTGCGTAGCTTATGTACATCTTCACAAGAACTAGCGGAGTAAGCTTGATCCTTGTGTTATTCGTTGTGTGTATTCCTATTAAATATTCATTTACCGTAAGTAGAAACAGTAATTCTAACTAGGAGGGGGAATTGCATCCAAGCAAATAAAGTGACTGCAACACTTGAAAGAAGTATGACAAGAAACACAATTCAGGACTTACCAAGAATTAGAATTAGAAGGGCAGCAGAAAACGTGATCATCGTGGTTGCAATAGCCAAAAAAAGAGTGGAAAGACCTATTATCATCTTTGTGGTTAAGGATGTTAGGATATCATCTTCTACTTAACATGACATGAGAATTCTAAAAAACGTTAATGTTGCGATCATGGAAGAGAGTGATATAGCATCTGAAACTATAAACAACATAAAAAAAAAATTCACTGATGAACGCGGGAAAGCCAGTATCTTCATTTTCTCTCGAAGCTATGATTGCGGCAACAAACAGCTGTCTTTTTCATCCATTGTTCACCCTCCTTTAGCAATCCTCTGTGATTCTTTGTAAATAGAAAAAAGTAACTCATTATTTGAGGTACAATTGTCTCCTCACAGTAAATTAAAAAGAAAAAAAAAAAGTAACATTGTACTCTGCAATTGCAAAGATGCACCTGGAATATGAATAAGTTTTGCAAATGGGGACAACAACCTGCCATATGTAACTGATCAGGATCCTCTCCTGACCTTTAAAAATTGAGGCTGTTGAGCAGACAATCGTGATCGTTAAAATTTGATCAAACGGCTACAATTATTATAAATTTTAGAAGGCCTTCTGTTTGTAGCCGTTGGATCAAATTTCAACGAGCACTATTGCTTACTCAGCAGACTCAGTTTTTTAAGCTCAGGAGAAGATCCTGATCCATATGTAACATGTTATTGTTATCGCTATCGGCAAGGGACTAGGATTCTCTCCTCTCCTCTTTCCATCCCCTTCTATCCCCTCCTATCACATTCTCTATTTTGTCTTTCTCTTTCTATAAAAAATTAATATAAGATGTTGACGTAACTTAACTGTAACCGTTCAAATAGGAGGGGAGGGAAGGGGAGGGAAAAAAAGAGGGGAGAGAATCCTTCTCCATCGGCAAGAGTTGTTATCCAGTCCTTTGCAGAGAGCCCATATATAAAGGTTATAAATCTTTTCTCTTTCTCTTCCTTTCAGTTCTCTGTGAATATTTCTGTTTCCTGAGTGTATATTCATCGTCCAACTCTATATGGTTTCTTATTCAGATACTTTATGCGATTGGAGAACTTTTGGCAAGCACTTTGAACCCTTCCTTTTCAAGAGACAAAATCACATGGAATCCAACAAGAAAATCAAAACACGATCAGGAATCATGGCGTGAATCATATGGTCTCTGTGACATTAGAGGTTGAGAGAAAGATCTATCGTTGGGTGCATCAAGTTGAAAACACTTTCAGTTCTTACTGCGATTGATAGATATATGTTCAACATCATTGTGCTTAGACGTAACACTACTACATCTGGATTCTCTTCGTTAAACAGAAATCGAACATAGCTTATGTGGTGAAAGATGATGCAAGTATTGTCCTTACAATAAAGGACACATTACACTACAACCATCAAAGCTTATAGTCTAATGTTACATAATAAAAATTATCATTCATAACACAAAATGACATTATTATTCCGTAGTGCGACAAAGTTTGATTTTACATTGTGGACATCATACAGCACTATATTGTACAACCAACAGACAATCAAAATATAGTTGGGCTCTCTACACGTTTAGAAATTAAATTATATAGCTTGTACATCAATGGTGTGGTGGAAGCTGATGGAGCAATCAGAGTCTGATGCATGGAGCCCCAGCCCCTGGTACAAAATAGACTGCCACACCCCATCGTGTTTATGCCTGTTTCCTTGGTTACAATAATGGGTTGGTGACTGGTCGATCTGGCACTCAATTGTTTTCTTTCGATTTAGAATTTTGGTGACTAGTTCAGATACATTACCAACACTGAAAAATCTGCAAGATAGCGCTGACTGATTTGACGTATGATAGTAGAGACATCAATATAGCCGCATACGACTTTCTAGCCAGTTTGTTGATGGTTCACCTGCCATTGTCCTTATTTTCCTGGGAGGATATGCATTATCTGATTGATTGATGTGTTTTGAAATTTAAAAGAAAAATGCTCAGCATGATGAGATCATCACTTCCTTCAGTTACTGATAAAGCATTGCCATATGCTTACCTTTAGCATATCATAATAATTATGAATATGAAATATTTGTCATAGCAGAACACCAATTGAAAATTAATCTCCAAAAAGATAGTATATATCAAAAGTAATATCAACTCGTATTGATATTTAATTGACATTGACCAAATATTTATAACATATCAACCATTGTATATTTTGAGTGGGATTTGGATCCTCTTTTGAACTCAGAGAGCGAGCCTTCTGAGCAAAACACGTGAACTGTTGGATCAAAATCTAACAGCTACAAATAGGAGATCTCTTTAATAGTTATAATAATTGTAATCGTTAAATCAAAATTTAACCGTCAACATGCTTTGCTCAGGAGGCTCAGCCCCCCTGAGCTCAGGAGAGAATTCAAATCCTTTTGAGTAGATCAAACACTGTAATTTTGTATCTTTTAAGAAAATAACAATCATATTCCCAATTTTTCTATTTTACCCTCACTTTTGATACACAATATTTACATAAGAAGAACAAAACAGAAATTATGTAATATTAAGATAAAATATGCATTTATTAAGAGAAATTATCTTACCATCGTTTTTTATACTTTTTTTTAAAATTTTAAAAACTAATCATACTTCTTAATAAAAAAACAAAAAAAAAATAAAATTATTCACACGCATAAAATATATGCTCATCTATGAATAAAAAATAGACGGTGGTAAGCAAAAGTGGTGACATGTGATGTAAATCTTAGGCCCAAACCCCGCATGCCACATGTGATACATCCACTGTTACCTGACGTTTAATGACCTCCACTTATTTAAATACTCGTGATTTCCGCAGATTTTTGGTGATCCTTCCCTTCCGTCAAAGAACTACTAATATTAACAGATGGTTGAAAATTCTATAATACCCTCTCTCCCGTGATTGAGGAATTTTGAATTTGAGGTCGGGTTTGCGTAATTAACACCAAAATGTAAGGGTAAATGTGTCCCGAAATATCATCAAAGCTGCCACTTCCCGAGTTCCCACACTCCACTCTCTCCCCTCTGCAACTCTCTGAAATTCTCTCTCTGGAATTTCTTCTTCAATGGCGTCCTCTTCGATGTCAGCAGGCGGAGTGTTCACGTCCCGATCGTCGGTGTTGCCGAACTCGAAGCAGAACCATAACATCAGCCGCCTTTCGTTCAGCGGCTCTCATCTCTCCGGGACCAAAATCTCCGCGCCCAGCACCTGTTTGAGGAGATCGCCCACTAACAGAGTCACGCCGCTGGTTGTGTCTCCCAAAGCTGTTTCCGATTCCAAGAACTCTCAGACGTGTCTTGATCCCGATGCGAGCCGGGTGAGTAATTCATTTCTCTCTCTATCGCATTTGGCGCTTTTGTTATAGGCATGAGCATAATGCGTTCTTGTTTTGATTGAAATTTTGGGAATTTTGATTATGTTCATGTGTAGAGTGTGTTGGGGATTATACTGGGTGGCGGAGCTGGGACGAGGCTTTACCCATTGACAAAGAAGCGTGCGAAGCCTGCTGTTCCATTGGGAGCAAACTACAGGTTGATCGATATCCCAGTCAGTAATTGCCTCAACAGCAACGTATCCAAGATCTACGTGCTGACCCAGTTCAATTCCGCTTCGCTCAATCGCCATCTTTCTCGTGCTTATGCTAGTAACATGGGTGGCTACAAAAATGAAGGCTTTGTTGAGGTTCTTGCTGCCCAGCAGAGCCCAGAGAATCCCAATTGGTTCCAGGTGATTAAACGCTTGTTTAGTAATTGTGGGGTTGTGTTGGGAATCGGGTTTCGATTGGTTTTTGAGTTTGGATATTGGGTTTTGGTTTGGTTTTTGAGTTGGATATTTGGTTTTGATGGTTTGCAG
Source organism: Pyrus x bretschneideri (assembly GCF_019419815.1). Taxonomy (NCBI): domain Eukaryota; kingdom Viridiplantae; phylum Streptophyta; class Magnoliopsida; order Rosales; family Rosaceae; genus Pyrus; species Pyrus x bretschneideri. The sequence continues at coordinate 7,556,377 of NW_025999413.1, forward strand.
GGCACCGCGGATGCCGTGAGGCAGTATTTGTGGTTGTTTGAGGAGCACAATGTGTTGGAGTTTTTGGTTCTTGCTGGGGACCACTTGTATAGGATGGACTATGAGAGGTTTATTCAGGCACATAGAGAAACTGATGCAGACATCACTGTGGCTGCTCTGCCCATGGATGAGAAGCGTGCTACCGCCTTTGGTTTGATGAAGATTGATGAAGAGGGAAGGATTATTGAGTTTGCTGAGAAACCCAAAGGGGAGCAACTCAAAGCTATGAAGGTGAAAGATCCACTTGCAAATTGTTTAAATTATTCAGTGCATTACGTATTTGTTTCATTGTGAATTGGAGCGCTTGTGGGTTATGTTGTGTAATTGATCACCCATACAAAATGTTGTTTCTGTTTTGTTTTAGGTTGATACTACTATCTTGGGTCTTGATGATGAGAGAGCTAAAGAGATGCCTTATATTGCCAGTATGGGTATATATGTTGTGAGCAAAAATGTCATGTTAGATCTACTTCGAGACAAGTTTCCTGGTGCAAATGATTTCGGGAGTGAAGTTATTCCAGGTGCAACTTCCATTGGTTTGAGGGTAAGTTTTCATGTTGTATTTTAATCTGTACTTTTTATGTTACGATCTATCAAAAGAGGTTCTTTTGCATCGTCCACTTTGGGGGGAAAAGATTGGAATAATTGTGAAGTGTATTGGATGGACTAGTCTCAAGCTCTTGTTCAGTTGAAACACCCAAGTTCTATTAAATCTTGTTATGCAGAATTAACAATCGGAACTTCATTATAGTCTGGTATTACAAAATTGCAAATATCGTTCATTGAAAACTGAACAAATCCCTTTCTACTGAAAAAGACGATGTCCTAAATTGATTTTATATGATAGTATTTCCCAGTTCCATACGTTCTTTACCCTGCTTCCCTTCATCCAGATATTCAGCCACTGGAATACTAATTAGTAATGCCTACAGGTTCAAGCTTATCTGTATGATGGCTACTGGGAAGATATTGGTACCATTGAAGCTTTCTACAATGCAAACTTGGGGATAACAAAAAAACCAGTTCCAGATTTCAGGTACCGTTTATTCTATAACTTGTTTGTTATCTGTTTTGTTGGGCCAATTGATATGTTATGCTATCAGTTTGATATCGATTTAATATTCCTGCCTAATTTCGAACTTAATACTGCAGCTTTTATGATCGTTCATCCCCAATCTACACCCAACCTCGGTATTTACCCCCATCAAAAATGCTTGATGCTGATGTCACAGATAGTGTTATTGGCGAGGGATGTGTAATAAAGGTAAGTTCCTTGTAGAAATATTCATCATTTTGCTAAAATGTTCCATTATAATGTCATATCCTAGTCCCGTGTTTTCTTCGATTTCGGAAATACTTACATCCATGTGCTATTGTTGAAAGAAATAGAGATCAGAATAATGTATTGCAGTCCTGCTCATTTGACCCAACCCTATTTTTTTCGTAAACACAGAACTGTAAAATTCACCATTCAGTCGTTGGGCTTCGGTCTTGCATAGCGGAGGGTGCTGTCATTGAAGACACATTACTGATGGGAGCTGACTACTATGAGGTATAACCTGCTTCTTTTTATTTTAAGGCATGACCCAATAAAACATGTTTTCGTTTTATCAAGATGAATGGACTTCCCTTCAAATATTGTCACTGTAGGGTTGACATTTCTATGGGTTGGATAGATTATAATGATGCCATTCTTGTGACTGCCCCAGACTGATGCTGACAGGAGGTTTCTAGCTGCAAAGGGTAGCGTTCCAATCGGTATTGGCAAGAATTCTCACATTAGGAGAGCTATAATTGATAAGAATGCTCGAATTGGAGAAAATGTTAAGGTGAGGATATTGTCTGCATAACATGATCTTTTCAGTTTATTAATTTGAAGTCTAAATTTTATAGCCGATTTGAAACTTATTAAAACTTATTAAATGGAAATTTAAAACCGATTCCTTTGTGTACTTCCTATTTCCTGCTTACATTCGATGCCAAGGTCGTGTTGGACATACCTTCATATTATAAATTTATTCTTCTTAGTTGATCACACGAAACAGTTTATATTTTATCTTTGTGAAACTGACCATCGATGATTATAAATTACAGATTATCAATATCGACAATGTGCAAGAAGCAGCAAGGGAAACAGACGGATATTTCATAAAGAGCGCGATTGTCACAGTGATCAAGGATGCCTTGATTCCTAGTGGAACGGTAATCTAGCCACCTTATTTTCCACTCGTTGAATGCTGACAGCGGAGGTTCTTTCTGGTTACTGGGCTGAGAGGAGCCACAAGTACGCTGCTACAGCAACTTAACGAGCACTTTGAGCGGTTCTCTCTTCTGTTCATGTAACGTACATTTCAGTGAACTACGATGTAATTATTGAGGAAGAGACCTCAGGAATTTGCTCTGTAGATGCTCCACTTCTATCTCAAATAAAAGTTTTTTGTCAATTGTTCACCTCACATCTTACAATACCTCACGAAGTCACTCGGGAAAGTGATGCTCAAAAACTAGAACACTTTATTGCTCAAGAAACATCGTAATCATACCCATGTTCACAGAGTTTGGTATCTGAAACTTCAAGATTATGACATTGATACATCCTTTATATAAAACTACACAAGTGAAAAAGGTCCTAATGTGATCTACGAAAGGAAATCCTCGATGGCTGAAGCTCCTTGGCTGACAAGTTTCGGCAGCTTCATAACAATACTTGCGTTTTGAACCTTGAGGTTGAATTTTCTTTCGGGTTTAATGCCGTGCTTTTGTTAACACCGGGTTGAAGTGAAATGCCGACCACATAAATTATCTTTGACGTACAAATTGGTCGATTCCATCCCACTCATCAACCGTTCTAATGCACACATATAGCACATTCTTGACCAACATTGCCATTACCTGTAGAAACACATCAGTTTCGTATAATTAGTAAATGTTATAGACAAGAGATTGGCTTCCGAGGCATCAATTTTCAATTAAGGAATTTAGGATATGAGAGTGAATTGGTTACACCATGTGTATAAGACCAGACAGCTCAAATAACAGGGTTGCATGTACTTGACAGAAAGTTGGGATAATATTAATAATTACTGCTTGAATTCCTTGGTTTCTATCGAAGGCTAGAAATTGACGATAAGTGAATGGTGCAGGCATTATGATTTGATTTTGCAGGCAATATGTAAGATAAGATTGTTAATACCACTTGTTACAAGGTTTCGAGGCATCCCAAACCGTTAGAAAGTTAGAAGCATACTACTCAATGTCCTTTGGCACTAGCTATAACAAAATCATTCTACTCGGACGCACATCTGTGGATAATCTAGTGGCCAGTTTTCGAATTTGAATATAAATATAGTTTGAGCACGTGGTTAACAAAGAAAGACTAGCTACAATATCACATCTGTGGATAATCTAGTGGCCAGTTTTCGAATTTGAATATAAATATAGTTTGAGCACGTGGTTAACAAAGAAAGACTAGCTACAATATCTTTACTATTATGGCAAACCCAAAACCCTTCTGCTTCCAAAGTGCTCAAATATGATATACAAAACTAAAAACCTACATAAATATTGATCCACATATTTATTCTACAAAAGTATAAAATAAATGAACTGCGGATACTGTAGTTACCTGTTTTATGCGAGTCCAAAGTGATGTTCACCTTTTTCTAGCTTTTTCGCAAAAGTACCTCCTCCATTTATCCTTAAGATCAACTGGTTGACGGGTTACATGAAACACATTATGACCATATTCCAAAATTTCCTTCCACTGCATCTTTCCATTTGATGTTCCATAAAGTCTCACTCCCTCCTGGAATCGAAGACTACTTGAGTTAGATTTCAACTACTTGAGAAATCAGGAGAAAGTGCCGAGCTCAACTCACTCATGCAACACCATTTTTTATACCCTGGCCAGCAAAGTTTTTAACCTCTTTCTGATTTACCCTTGCAAATTTCTGAAGTAAATTTTTTTAAAGAACTTTTCACAGTCCGGGGAAAAAAAAAAAACAACTCAGCATATATAAGGCTACGTACAAGACAAAGAATTTGAAAACTTTGACACTGCCAGTGATTTATATCATTAATATACGTATGCTTTAAGCTTGTTTTTCTTTATTGATACCAAGACCTAATTTACCCATAAAAACCCCCACTGACACAGTTTCGCCGTTGAGACAAGTAAGAAAAAAGTTGGTTTGGAGTTGTATTTTGTAGATTGTCCTACATTTCCAAAAGCGTGTGTCATGATCTAGCACATGATATGTCAATATAAATTTCCACTCATCAAAGGTATATAGAAAAATCTATGATAGCTGACTTAAACTCCTAACCCAATTTGTTTTCCTTCCTAAATAAAAGAGAAAGGGAGAGATGTATCATAGAATGCAGCAGTACCAGTTTCTAATTGTGGCCAAATTTGATAAATAGAGATAAATCAGGTTCACGATACTGTTTGGCAGGAATTTCGACATAATTGGCTGACACTATATCAGATGATAAATCTATTCCATAAAGGCAGGAAGCCAACAAGAAACAAATACCTTTAACATTTTTAACTCTTCATCTGTCCAATCTAATCTCTTCCGCTTCCCATTAGGAAGTACCAAGTTTCTGCAACAGAATAGGAGAAATAAATGACCACCAGTTAGTAATTATGAGAATATCAAATGACCATTTTCATAGTTACATACCACACTCCATACATAACCTCATAAACACTAGACTTAAAATTGATAATACAACTCACGGTCACCTTGAAGACTCCTGAATTTCTCTTTCCCTCTTGGAAAAGGTTTTAGCATTTGGAGGCTGTTCTTTCGTTTTAGCTTTTTGTTTGAGTTGCTTGCTTCGCACCAGAGGAGACCCAGTATCTAACTTTTCAGATTTTGAATCAACAGTGGACTTTCCAGGCGCCTCCTTTTCTACTGATCGTATCTGTTCTTTATCCTCACTTTCGCCCTCATTCTCCTCAGACAGCCTTATACCATCCTCCTCATCTCTTTGGTCGAATCCATCATGTGCGTTGTCTTTATTTTCTTTCCCCAAGCTCCTCCTCCATTTATCTTTAAGATCAACTGGTTCACGGGTTTTGTGAAACACTTTATGACCATATTCCAAAATTTTCTTCCACTGCATCTTTCCGTTTGATGTTCCACAAACTCTCACTCCCTCCTGGAGCCGAAGATTACTTAAGTTAGACTCCAACTACTTAAACAAATCATATGAAAGTACTGAACTCAAATGAGTCATGCACAGCATTTTTTATCCCTAGCCAGCGAACTTTTTTTCCTTTTTCTTATTTACCTTTGCAATTTTTTTCAAAAATTCTTTCAAAATCCAAAGGAGAGATAGAGGTTAGGGGGAGAGAGAGAGAGTCAGCACTTAAAAGGCTATGTAAAAGACAAAGAAGTTGAAATTTTTATAGAGGTGTGCTTTAAGCTTCGTTTTCTTCATTGACATTTAAGGCCTAATGTAGGCATAAATAACCGACTGTCACAGTTTCGCCATTGACACAGAGAAAACAAAGATTGGTTTGGAGTTGTATTTTGTAGCTTGTTTTGTTCCACATTTCCTAAAGTGCATGCCATGTCAATATATCCTCTCATCCAGGGTATAATAGCAATATGTATGATAATTGACTTTGACTCCTAATCCAAATTTTCCACCCGAACAAGGCAGTATCACTTTCTAGTTGTAGCAAAAAAAAAGGTGAATTTAATAACTTGAGAGATGAAATCAGGCATCGTCATACTGTTGTTGGGAAGGAATGTAGACAATAGTTAGCTGATAAAATTTCAAATGATGAAACATATTCTGGAAAATCAGGAGGAACAATACCTTCAACATTTTTATCTCTTCATCTGTCCATTTTGATCTCTTACCCTTCACATTAGGAAGTACTAAGTTTCTGCATAATAGGAGAAATAAATGATTACCAATTAATAATTGTATGAGAATATCGAATCATTCCATCTACTCTTATCATATAAAACATATCAAACAACATTGATAACCTCATAAACTATAGACATAAAATTGACAACATAACTCATGATCACCTTGCAGACTCCTGATTTTCTCTTTCCTTCTTGGAAAAGGTTTTAGCTTTCCCATTTTGGTTTTTAGCATGCTCCTCTGCAGACCTTGTTTGACGAGATGATGATTCCCTTGATGGAGAGGGTACTGTCCTTAAGGAAGCTACATTTTGAGGCTGTTTTATCCTTTTACTCTTCTGTTTGAAACGCTTCTTCCTCACTAGTGGAGACCCCGTATCTAACTCATCAGACTCAGGCACGACAGTTGAATTTCCTGGCACCTCCTTTTCTACTGACTGCATTTGTTCTTCATCCTCACTTTCGCCTTCATTCTCCTCAGGAACCTGTTTACCATCCTCTTCATCTCTTTGGTCTAATAATCCATGTGCATTGTGATTATTCGTCATTTCTTGTACACAACAACCACTCTGGGGCTCTGCCTCCTCTTCTTGTTCTTCATCATCACTTCCTCCCTTGCTCTCCTCTGACACCCTTCGACAATCCTCCTCATCTTTTCGGTCTAATCCATCATGTACATTGTCGTTATTCATTGTTTCTCTTGGCTCTGCATCCTCTTCTTGTGTCTCTTCAACAATTTCCTCCTCATCAGGGTCCTCATCTATGCTCTCCTCACCCCTTACATCTTCAATCTCCCTCCTCTGGTCGGTTCCCCCTTCTGCAGCTCCACCTCCTTCTACTCCCACAGACTGACCCCGAACCTCAACACCACCCCGCCCGCCCTCCTCACACCCACAATCCTCCCCCTCTCCTGCATCAATAAACTTAGACAACACACTCTTGGACACCATTACCTTCCTCCCCAACTCCCGACACCGAAAAAACTCCCGCTTATACGCGCAATACGGGCAGTAAAACTTTCCCAATTGATCAAAAACAGGCCTTGCACACATGCACTCCTCATGGAGAGCAATTGGGCATCCCTTCTCACTACAAACTAACAATTTCCTACTTCCAGAACCACCATCGTTACACCTAACACAATTCTCTACTTCTAACAATCCATCCAATTCCATAGATTCTTCAACACCCATTTTTCAAATTGTACGACTAAGAACTCACACCAGCATCATAATCCGTCAAAATTGTTGCAGAAAAAGGGGGAAAATATTTGAAATTTGAGGAATTTAGAAGAAACCCACCTGAGGGAAGATTCGAGGCGGCGCTGCAGTTGAAATTGTGGAGGTTTTGGCGGGGAGGGGGCGAGGATAAACTGTCCTGCTTTTGCGCTTCCTTTGAAGCTCTCTCGGTGCGACCATGCGCTCGTACTGTGCAAGACAGTGATACGACGTCGTATTAGTGACGAGGTATTTTGCCGAGTGAGAATATTTCGTATGAAAATTTTGAGCTAACTGCATTTTACTGCCTTCAAATTTGATATTTTTAAGAAAGAATCACGAGGTTCTAGTTTTTATATTAAACTTTGAAGTTTTGAGTTTTATAATTTACACCTTTTGCTTCTTTGATTATCTAATCTTTTATTAAATTGATAAAAAAATTTGTCAATATAATGTAAATGGATTTGCACGTTAGCTCTTATAAGAATCTCACATTTATTATGTCATCAATTTAATAAAATATTAAGCAATTGATCCAACCAAGGATATAAATTGATATGATTTTAATATATTATAATGTAAAATGAGAAGATTGAAATTTCATGGTCCATTTTGAAACTCCACAAACCTCAACACGGTCAAATGTAGTTGGCCCGAATTCTTTTGTTCAATTTTTTGCATGATCTCATCTTGCCTTACATATTCCCCTTCATCCACTACTTTCTTTTTTCTTTTTTTTTTTTTTTCCGATTAAGTAAAATTGTGAAGGAGGGTTTCGAACTTGTGAGTTTGGGTGCGATAGAGAATTCTATGATCAAATAAACTACAAGTCCCTTATCATTCATTTTTAATTATAATTGGACAATAGTCTACTATTAAAGTTGAAGAATATGAGCCATGAGATAGTTATAATTAATAATTCATCGAATAATTGAGTAAAGTCATACAAGGAGCCTATACAATATGTCACATCCCGGTCCAGGGCAGATCACTTTCCGGAGCCGCTCCACCACTGTAACACGATATTGTCTGCTTTGGGCTTACCATTCCCTCACGGTTTTGTTTCTGGAAACTCATAAACAACTTTCCAGTGGGTTACCCATCATGGGATTGCTCTAGCCCCCTTCTCGCTTAACTTCGGAGTTCCTACGGAACCCGAAGCTAGTGAGTTCCCAAAAGGCCTCGTGCTAAGTAGGGATGAGAATATACATTTAAGGATCACTCCTCTGGACGATGTGGAATGTTACACAATATGTATGACACGAGTTCATTACTACGGTGACGTTTCGTGCCCATAACACAATGACATATGTATAAAAGGTAACACATATCTTTGTGTTATTGGCACAAGACGCTACATAGCGATGAACTCATGTTATGCAAGTCCGTCTCTACAATAAACAAGTCATAATAATTTATCGAACACATCATCCACAGGAGTCAAAAACTTATGATCTCTCTTACTTATAACTAGAGAAAATACTGCTAAAAGAAGGTAGTAATACTTCATCTACGTAGCTATCATTTTCTTTTCTATGTCCTTGTTCCTATCATTTCCTAGTGTTCCTAACCAACTGTACATGATTTTCAAAATTAAATAGAGAGAATATATATGTGTTTATTGTACATCTAAATTCGAATTCTCTTTCTCCAGCTTAATTCAGGTTTAAAGAAGAATAATATTGCTGGTATAAAGAAAATTCCCAAGCGGGATAATTTTGTTTGTAGAATTTAGATCTTAATTACATGGTAACTACACATTAAAGCTCTTCAACATTTTTAGTTAAAATCATTGCTATGAAATAATTATATTTCTTTCTGTAATTGTAAATTATTCTAACAAGATTGTTACTAATAATTTTATGGTGGATTTTTTCTCACCACTCTTTAAGTGGTAATGCTGACCAGCCTAGTTATTACCATTGAATGAGTTTTAAATTTTAAAATTTGTATCTATCCATTACACATATATCGAAATTTAAATTAATTGAAAGATGATAAATAGGGTAATAAATATCACCATTACTTGGTATATTACCAAAATTTATAATCAAGAATTTGATAACAAATGTACCTGGCCCAAAAAAAAACCACTATTGCAAATGTGAGACCTTGTGGATTGTAGTGGTACCTCTAGCTAGCAACTATAAAATCATAGTTCTTCTGGTGTTTTTTTTTCACAGAGAATTAAAATTTAATTGTCTTCAAATTAACAAGCAATATAGCATGGCTTGGTTCAATGGAAGTTCAGCACTGCTGCTAGTCACGCTGGTTTTGTTCACAGTCACCATTTGTGATGCATTCAAGACAAGACATGTTAGAGTCACAAATAATTTGGAGGGGGGCCAGACCCTCAAGCTTCACTGTAAATCCGAGGACGATGATCTTGGTCTCCAAACGCTCGCAACGAACGCCTCCTTTGAATTCCACTTCAAACCTAGCTTTATCACCATAACGAGGTTTGATTGCAGTTTTGAGTGGCCAGGTGCATCGCATTGGTTCCAAATATATAATCATGAGAGAGAGAAAGTGTATTGTAGCAAGTGTTACTGGAGTGTTACCACAGCTGCTCCGTGCAGGTACGACTGGGACGAGCAAAAGTACAGCAAATGCTTTATGTGGAGTTAATCTAGTTTTCTATGGTTAAATTGGAGGTTATGTAATGGAAGATGAACTAGTATTCACATGTAATAATTTATATCGGGAATAAATTATAAGGGTTCAATTGTTATATTCATTTATTTTTGAAAGTTTATGGTGACATTTCACATGCATTTCATGCATATAATTATGTAATGTCATACGTACATTGTTGTAACATATGACACTATTTATTCACTAGCTATTATCTTGTGGAAGATGTGAAGGGTAGAGCTTTCCTGCACTAACATGCCAACCTCCATACATATATACTAGCCTTGTTTGATATGAGGGTATTAGCCACTATTTTTAGGCTAGGTTGAAGGAAAAAAGAAAAAATAATAAGGGCAAACTTGAAGGTCAGAGAAAACTTATCAATTCCAATCTTTCCCAAAACAGGAGGATTAGAATGAAGATGTTTCCTTCAAATCTAATCCCCTTAAAATCGTCTCAATATAAAAAATTATTTTCGTTTATCCTCAATATACATTGAATTTGGAGGATAATCCATTCCTATCTGGTCCTCTATACCAAAGGAGGCCCTTGTGTGCTTAGAAGGAAGTTGTTGGAGGACAAGGGATAAGAGAGATGGTGTGAACCGTGTGGTGTAAAAATTTTAAACTCCATTGATTGCAAGAATTATAATTTCTTTATTTATCCATTTGGTAATGGACTACCTAGTTCGATAAAAAAAAATAATAATAACAAAAAATTACCTAGCTAGAATTGTGCAGAAGGATTTTACTGCAGATTTGGAAATATTCAGCCAGCACCATAATTCTTATCTTTTATCCCTGATTCTTTGTATATATCCATGAAGTTTGGTCCTAATCTATTAGGTTCTATGAACCTCATGTATTACCATAATCATAGCATTCCAAAAAAGGTCACTATACCAAATGTGAAACCATAAGAAACCTTAACTAGCAACTACAAAAGAACGAGGTGCACTGTGCACATACTTGTGCATCGGTTTTAATTTCCATCAAGATAAAATTTCTTCAGGAAAACTAGCATGGCTTCGTTCACTGGAACCACATTGTTGCTGGTGCTGCTTCTATTTTTCACAATGACCATGTATTGTGCGGGAGTAGGTTCGAGAAGACACATCAAAGTGACAAATGATTTGGGCGGAAACTCAACCCTAACCGTCCATTGCAAATCCAAAAATGATGATCTTGGTGAAAAAGTGCTTGCCCTTCATGATTGGTTTGAATTTAGCTTTCGACCTAACGTATGGGACAGTACGCTATACTACTGCAGTTTTGCGTGGCCAAATAATTTTAAGTGGTTCGATATATACATAGACAAGAGAGACCGAGATGATTGTCGTTTGTGTTACTATAGTATAGTACCAAATGGCCCATGCAGGTTTAATTTTGACACCAACAAATATGACAATTGTTTTAAGTGGAACTGAAAATTAGTTTGATTGTTGTTGTACTCCGATCAATCTTTCGTTTTGGTTTTGATGTGAAATGTAAAATGATATCGTATGATCGTATCTGCATTTACTGATTTATATCTTTGAATAAATAATAAGAGATTGATTGTTATTTATTCTTTTTACATGAGTTTGATTTTTGCTTGAGTAAATTGATAAGAAGAGATTTTGCTTCTTTTTTACAAGCAGACCTCGATTGTTGTTGGAGAGCCATGAGTTTGAATAAATTGGTATAAGGTAATATCTAAATGGAAGGGCTAAACATAGCCTCATCCAAAATTATAGTTCAGCAATAACTAAAAAACTTATTAGACACGTGTATACATGGATTATATCTAATGCTACGGCATAGTGCCGCCCTCTCGCATCCAAATTCAAGTTGGCTAGATTATCGCCCTATAAAAAATATATTAGAATACAAATGATTAAAAACTTGATGATAGCCCTCACTTTGAAATTGCAGGGAAGCTAACATTAGCTAACATCAGAATTTACCTTGGTGATCCAAAATCTTGGAGGAAGCTGGTTCACAAGTTTTTTGTTTTTTTTTGAGCCGGTATTATCTTACACTAATGGGAAATGGGATGTACTTTACCTCATAATCGGTTGGTAATAATGTAGTTTAAATTTGCATTTGGCGAAAATCGAACCTAAGACCTCTCACTTACAAGTGAAGAGAAATACTATTATATCATCAGACTAAGTGGCAATTGGATCACAAGTTAAGTACATAACTTTTCTTGAAAAATCAAAAATTACATTTGTTACTATATACTTATATAGTATTACAATTTATATTTAAGTAGTATTTTTCTGCATTTATAAGTAGAGGTACGTGTTGAATTTGATATCAAATTATTGTGGTTGTTCAATTATGCAGTTCAGCCCAAAATTTATTATGAAATTGCTTTTAAAATAATTGAAAACACTTTCCATAAAAGTGCTTTTGGAATCAATCTTTAATAATAATGCAAGTGGAATTTGGAAAAGCACTTGAAGTGTTTCTTACAAAAAGCACATAATTGGAGTGTCACATCCCAGTCCCGGCTCCGCCGTAGCACGATATTGTCCGCTTTGAGCCCCGGCCACAGCCTCACGGTTTTGTTTCTGGGAATTCACACGAGAACTTCGCAGTAGGTCACCCATCATAGGAATGCTCTCGCCCAAACTCGCTTAACTTCGGAGTTTCGATGGAACCCGAAGCCAAAGAGTTCCCAAAAAGCCTCGTGCTATAAGAGGTGGGTATGTACATATAAGGCACATCACCCCCTCTTTGTTGGTCGATGTGAGATGTTACAATTCACCCCCTTAGGGGCTCGACGACGTCGTCGGCACACTCGCACCACACGGCAGAGTGGCTCTAATGTCATTCTATCACATCCCAGTCTCAACTCTGTTGTAGCACAATATTGTCCGCTTTGAACACCGGTCACACCTTCACTATTTTATTTCTGGGAACTCACGCAAACACTTCCTAGTAGGTCACTCATCCTGGGAATACTCTCGCCCGAACTCGCTTAACTTCGGAGTTCCGATGGAATCTGAAGCCAATGAGTTCCCAAAATGCCTCGTACTATATGGAGGTGGACATGTACATATAAGGCACATCTCCCCCTTTCCGTTGGTCAATGTGGTGATATGCCTTATATGTACATGCCCACCCCCTATAGCATGAGATCTTTTGAGAACTAACTAGCTTTGGATTCCATCGGAACTCCGAAGTTAAGCGAGTTCGAGCGAGAGCAATCCAATGATAGGTGACCCACTGAGAAGTTCTCGTGTGAGTTCTCAGAAACAAAACCATGAGGGTGTGGTCGGAACCCAAAGTGGACAATATCGTGCTACGGCAGAGCCGGTTTGGGATGTGACAGAATGGTATCAGAGCCACTCTGCCGTGTGGTGCGAGTGTGCCGACGAGGATGTCAAGCCCCTAATGGGGTGGATTGTAACATCCCACATAGATCAACGGAGAGGGGGTGATGTGCCTTATATGTACATGCCCACCTCTATATAGCATGAGGTCTTTTGGAAACTCACTGGTTTCGGGTTCCATCAGAACTCCGAAGTTAAGCGAGTTCGGGCGAGAGCATTCCCAGGATGAGCGACCAACTGCGAAGTTCTCGCGTGAGTTCATAAAAACAAAACCTTGAGGGCATGGCGGAAGCCCAAAGCAGACAACATCGTGTTATGGCAGAGCCAGGACTAGGATGTGACATAATGGTATCAAAGCCACTCTACCGTTCGGTGCGAGTGTGCCAATGAGGATGTCGGGCCCCTAAGGGAGGTAGATTGTAACATCCCACGTCGACCAACAGAGAAGGGGTGATGTGCTTTATATGTACATGCCCACCTCCTATAGCACGAGATCTTTTGGGAACTCACTTGCTTCGGGTTCCATCGGAACTTCGAAGTTAAGCGAGTTCGAGCAAGAGGAATCCCAGGATGGATGGCCCACTGGGAAGTTCTCGTGTTAGTTTCCATAAACAAAACCGTGAGGCCGTGGTCGGGGCTGACAATATCGTGCTATAGTGGAACCGGTCTAGGATGTGACATGGAGCTTCTTCCACAATTCACTTCAAATGCTTTGAAACTAAAAAAAACACTTTCATCACTATTTCAATCACTTTAAAAGCAATTCCAAACATGTATATAGTGCTTAATATGGCAAATTTGAGATTGACGGGATTGGTCGGTGTCAACGGTACAAACGTTTTTTCTCCTATGAGAACGGAATAAAGTAAAGTGATTGGATCGAAAGAAAAAGAAAAGAACGGAAGAAAAAGAAATCATTGCATTTGCATGTCTGAAAATAGGAAAGGAGAGACAATGATATTTGTTAGGGCGAAAATGGCGGGTTCCCACGGATGGCTGTGGACCATATTTCACATATCAATATCTGTCAAAGCTGTTTAATTTCCTCTTTTATCAAAACCATCAATTTGCAAATTTGCACTTAATAACTACCTTCCTTGAATCTTTGCTTTTTATCTTCTGCCTTCCATTAGTCTCATTGTTTAGTTTGAAAGGAATCCCAGAATTTTTTTACAAAAAAAAGAAATTAAATTACATTTCTGCTGCTAACATATGCATGCATGTTTTTTTGGATCTGATTTTTTAGTGTTCACATTGGAGAATCAATATATAAATATATACACACACACGTTAGACCACAAGGTTAGCTCTATACTTCCACGATCCTTGTTCTTGTTTTGTTTCTTGGGGCTGAGAAATTTTTGTGTTCTTATTCAGAATTTCATTAGGGTTCTGTTTGAAACAGGTTAAGAATAAATTCATATATATATATATATATGTATGTATTGATGCGTGATTTTCTTTTTATTAGGGTTGTTAGATTCACGTTGTTCACAAAATTTTCATATGGGCTTTATTCTGATTCAAGGGATACTTTAATGTAGACCAAATAACAGGGAGGGGGATTCGAAATCGAACTTGGGTGCAGAAGGGAAGCACACTGCAGTAAACAACTTGCTTACGCCCAGGTCTGCGATATGGACTTTATCAGTAACAGGTAGAGCTTATACATAGATGTTATGTGTATTATGAGTATATGTATAGGCATAGAATTTGTAGATGGAACATTTTTATTTCTATGTATGTGTTCATTGTGGAGAATGCGATGAAACAGTGAATCTGCTCGTGTTCGACGATGGAATTCTTGTTGATTTCTTGGCATAGAATTGTACTTCCACCTCATGGATTCTGATAACCGTTACAACAACGACGACAACAAGAGCAGGAACAACGATGCATCCACAATAAAAATAAATTCCCATGTTGAGGTCAGTTTTTTAATCCTTTAGTTGTATGTGGTATCAAAGGCATACATTTCCTTCGATACCAGTGATAATTTTTTGGTAACAAAGATTTTGATTCCACAGATGGGATCAACGCAATCCAAATCAGCGTTTGAGTTCGAGGACCAGAGCCTAGTTGGTCCTGAAAAACATTCTTTGGATGAGGCTCCCCTCAGAGCTCTATATTCTGGTGGTGCAAATGATTGTTGTCCCCATGTTCTGAAGAACAGTGTGGCTGACAGCATCAGGATTGTAGTTTTCTCTGCCAAAATTAACCTGCTCATGCCTTTTGGCCCTTTGGCAATCGTTGTTGATAAATTAACCGGCCATCATGTGAGTTTCATTATATTTTTCTGTGTGTGAATCTTTTGGATCATCACACGATTGTAGGCTTGGTTATTTGATTCTTCTTAATGCATTTCAGGGTTGGGTCTTTCTTTTAAGCTTGTTGGGAATCATACCTTTGGCTGAGCGATTAGGATACGCAACAGAGTAAAACTTCTTGCATTCTTTTTGTAGTTTCTTTATTTGCTAACATAATGTTTACGAGTGGGAATCCAACAGCCTTGACTGAACATTTCCAGTAACTTGATGTGTTAGAGAACCAACATTTGTTACCGTATTGTAGCATATTAGCGTTTGTTCCGCGCGCACTTGAGCCCGACATCCATACCAACTTTGCAGTTAATGTGCATTATAGAGTACCTAAATACCTAATACAGATTGGCTTCTTTTGATGCAGGCAGCTGGCTTGCTATACTGGACCAACAGGTAAGCTGTTGCTAAAACAACTACCCGTTTTTATATTCCCCGTTACATTTACATCTTTAGGTTTTACGAAAAGCTTGAGGATTTGAGTATCTTAAAACTTTTAAGTTTGGTTTTGAGCTCAGTAAAATAGCATCGGATATTCAGAATGGACTTTGTGGATTATTATGATAGTAAAATTATCAATTTGTTAATTTTGCAGTTGGAGGTCTTTTAAATGCCACCTTTGGAAACGCAACGGAATTGATAATATCAATTTATGCTCTGAAACGCGGCATGATTCGTGTTGTTCAACAGTCCTTACTAGGCTCGATCCTGTCAAACATGTTGCTTGTGCTTGGATGTGCATTCTTTGCAGGTGGACTTGTGCATTCAAAGACGGAGCAAGTGTTCAACAAGGTATATTTTCGTCTGAAAAAGGAGCACTTGTTTAGTTGGTTTTATTTTCGCTCTTCTACCGTCCATCTCATTTGCTTGCAAATAAAGCTCAGAATGTCTATATTCTCAGGGAACTGCTGGAGTGAACTCTGGATTGCTATTGATGGCAGTCATGGGTCTGCTCTTTCCAGCAGTACTACACTCTACTCGGACAGAGTTGCACTATGGGAAGTCTGAGTTATCCCTTTCGAGATTCACTAGCTGCATTATGCTCGTCGCCTATGCTTCATTTCTGTTTTTCCAATTGAGAAGCCAGCATAATTTGTATATTCCAGTTAATCAGGTTGGTACAAGTCTTCGCCAATACAGACCTCAAACCGTGTTACTAATTCTGATGCTTTCACTGTTCAAGTGTGATGAATTTGATTTAGTGGAGTTTATGCAAGTTCTCCTCTATGTGATCTAATGGTGTATGTGAATTTGGTTCAAAACCAGGCAGAGGATCAAACCGAAGAAAATTCAGATGAGGAAGAGGCTCCCGAGATCACTAAGTGGGAATCCGTAATATGGCTATCAATTCTAACCGCGTGGATTTCAGTCCTCTCGGAATATTTGGTTAACGCTATAGAGGTAACATGTCTTGTTAAATCATTGTCTTATCCTCTTCCGATTTTGGATGATTTGAAATTTGTTAGTTATTCTTGTTGGGTTTGTAGTGAGGAATCTCTTGTGTTGTTTCTGTAATTTTTTTTCAGGGTGCATCTGTTGCAATGGGCATCCCAGTTGCATTTATTAGTGTTATTCTGCTCCCAATTGTTGGAAATGCAGCAGAGCACGCCGGTGCTGTTATGTTTGCCATGAAAGACAAGCTTGTAAGTGGTTGTCCCATCGGTTCCATGTATAAATACAATCGCTCATGACTTATCATCGCTTCCTTGTTAACTTTGGCTTAACGTTTGATGCAGGATATTACTTTGGGAGTGGCGATAGGCTCATCAACGCAGATCTCAATGTTTGGAGTGAGTACCATCTATCATACATATGCATTTACACTGACATTTCACGATGATTTTATCTCTACAGTGCATAAATGTGATGGCGTGATGGTTTCCTTTTTGATTGCTGCAGATTCCGTTTTGTGTTGTGGTTGGGTGGTGCATGGGGTGCCCTATGGACTTAGATTTCCAACTGTTTGAGACAGCAACGCTTTTCATAACTGTTCTGGTTGTAGCCTTCATGCTGCAGGTTCGTCATTTGAGCAAATCATAAATCTTTCGATTTCTTACTTGACTGCTTTTATAGGAAATACTCCAAGTTCTTTGTGCACAAACGCACTAGAAACACATGAATTTCAGGGTTTGTGCCGTGTTTCCTTGTGTCAGCGGGCGCTACAGCGACCATTTTTCCTTTGTGTAATGTGTTCAAATGGACTGAAATTGAACTTGCAGGAGGGAACATCTAATTACTTCAAAGGACTAATGCTCATTCTTTGCTACATTATCGTCGCTGCAAGCTTCTTTGTACATAGAGATCCTAAAGCGATTCGTGAGTTCTCCCCTCCTTAATTTTCTCTCAAGTGGCCAGTGGATAGTTGATCCGACTTTCTACAGTTTCGAACGATTGTTTTTTCTGCTTGCATATTCAATTCAACAGAATGCAGCACATTATCTCTCTGCGTTTTGGGTTTAGTATGTTTCTTAATTGTGACTTGACGCACATTTTCTCTGCAGAGGATAAGCCCCAGAACCCGAAGCAGTAACTGAATCATCGAAGCGGGTGATCAACTAATGCGCAAAGCCGATGTCATGTACTGAAGAAGCGAGGTTTTTGCCGGCTGGCCTCCCGGAATCATTAAGATTAAAGAGTAACTTGTTTGGTAATGCCGGATAGTTTTCCATGTCGAAATTAGTACGCCTGATGCCCGGGAAATGTGTTGTTATTTCCCTTACTTTGCCTCGGAAGCCAGTGGATGTATGTATATCTGTCCCAATGCCACATTGGAGCAGAGAAGAGAGAGATGGATATTATAGGGTAAAAAGTTTAAATTTGGTGCTCAAAAAAATAGGAATGGTAATAGTCTAATGTAAAAGATTCAGTAAATTAAGGATGTATGACATTGTAATGCTTTAAAAATAAGGTATAAGTTTATACTTATACCAAAATTTGAAGGTACAAATTGTAATTTACCCTTGAAAGTTGATGGCATGTCGATTTTAGGATAATTACATGTTATAGTTGTTTTTTGTTTTGTTTTGACAAACGATAGTATCTACACTACACTAAGACCATCTCTAACCCTTGGAGTAAAACCTAAAATTTTTAGCCCAAAAAATTTAGGTTTTAACTTATAAACAGTTTTTCTGCTCCAACCCTTCTAGCCTAATTTTAGCCCCAGATTATTAAAAAATAAATTTAGGCTATTTTTTTCCAATTAACTTTAAAAAAAATTATGTAGCCTATCCTAAATTAATTTTATGAACATTTTAATTTAAAAATATTTAAATTTCGATAAATATTGAAAAATCACTAAGTCAACACATGATAGAGATGTATAAACACAAAACATATGAAACATACAAAACACATGATAGAGATGTATAACACAGCAAACACACGAAACACATGAGACACGAAACACATACCAAAACACATGAAACACATAAAACACAAACCTACACACATGAAACACAAACCTTCAATCATCTTTTATATAAGCATAGGTATTTATAAAGTTTTTGGGTGAATTTTGAGTTAATTTTTTTTTTTAATAATTTTAGCTGTTGGATTTAAATTTGGACCATTAGATCTTTTTTTTTTTTTTTTGTACCATTATATTTGATTTCAGTCGTTAGATTCAATAAATATATAAATATAAAAAATATATATATTTGAATGTGGACCGTTGGATCAACCAACGGCCCATTTAAATGTAGTCGTTGGATCACAAAACTAGTCGTTAGGCTATTATGGCATTTGACACGTGGGGGACATGCCCACATGGGTGGGGTCCCTTTGGTGTTGTGCATGGCGCATTTGGCGAGTCCAATTGTGAGTTTTGGGCATTTGGGCTTCACATCATCTTTTTCACTCTCACATGTGGGCTCCACCACTAATTTTGGGTTAAATCTTGGCTGGTATTTGGGTTTTTTTTTAGGTTCTAACACTTAACCCAATTTTAGAACAACCCAATTTTAGAACAAGGGTTGAAATGAAATTGTTTTTTTTGGGGGGGGGGGGGGGTGGAATAGAAGAGAAAATTTAGGACTTACACCAACGGTTGGAGTTGGTCTAAGGGGTGGGAGAGTGGACTCAACTCACTCAAGTCCAAACCACCTGTTCCAAATCAAACCAAATCTTTCAAAATTAGCTAGGTTTGATTTTCCTAGGGATATTTGTTAAAATCAAACCGAACTGAAATTGTTACATTGCAATCGATTCAGTTGAGATTTTGAGACAAAACCAAGACAATCAAGACGATGCAACTCCAACTCAAATTTTAAAAATTCAAGAAGTTATCAAATCGACCAATTGAAAAAGACAATGATTTTGGTAAGGAAACTAATTTTTAACATCATTTTTAGTCTCTCACGTACTCCTCTTTACTTGTAATCATCATATTTAGCTAGTCTATCCACACACGTTATACGTGTGTAATTAAATTTGTCTGTTTTGTATAAAAATATTTATATCACTTCTTAAAAAAAAAAAAAATATATATATATATATATATATAGGCCGTGAAACTTTGAAGTTGGCGTTGGGGGTTGGTTTTGAAGTGTGGAGACGTGAGTTAAAAACTAAAATTACAAAAAAAAAAAAAAAAAAAAAAAAACCTCCTCCATTTTTCATTTTATTTTTTAAATAAATCTATCATGTTTATTTGGCTGTGAGGTTCGTGTAAAAAACTGAAAATTTAAGAGGTATGTAATTACTAAATTGACATGCCTTTTAATTTTGTTTAGCTTTGACGAGAGAACTAGAATAATAATTTCATATAATTTTGATTGATAAACAGAATTTTATTAATAGGTATCTTAAATAAATCAAACGAAAACAATACATTAAATTGAACAGGGGTTGTGCATGAGTTCAATTCAACAGGATGCATGGCTATCATTTTCCATTTTGTAATATTTAAGGGCGAAAAGGACATTTTATATTTAGCCTTATTTACCAATTGGCCCCGTGTCTTACAATTCCGTTTTCAGTTGAGTACAGGACACCCATTCTTGGTAACGACGTGCCCAATCATCACCACACACCCCTTCGACAAAAATACAATAAAATAATTAAAAAAAATCATCATCATCGCCCACTTTACCGCGGCCCGGGGAATTCTATCCTATCAAAAAATCCCAATTCCAAAACCCTAATTATAAAACTGTAAACTTGGAGAGGCTGAGAAGAAGAACAAGCGAGTGGCAGAGTTCAGTCACTGAGATTTTCTACTATCTTCTCCAATCTTTCACTGCTCCAAGTAGATTGAAGAATTTCAGAAGGCATTGGACTTCGATCGATTCACATTCTAAAAGCGTCGCCGGAATCACCGTAAAGTTACTATGGTAAGTGTTTCTGATCAATTCAATCTCAAAACCGTAGAATTTTTTATTTTTTCGATAAAATCGTCGTGCTAGTTCATTGTTTACTGTGCTTTGTCTTTGATTCGGATTTTCGGTTTTTGGATGATTAGGCGGGTCGAGTTGGAGGTAGGGACCGGTTTCCGGAGAGTCGCGGTGGGAATGGGCTGCGGCGGTTGGATTCCAAAAGTGGGAAAGCTCCGCCGTCCAGGAACCTATGGGTTGGGAACCTTTCTCATAGTGTCGTGGAGGAAGATCTCGTTAATCCCTTTCTGCAGTTTGGAGAGCTAGAAAGCGTAGCCTTCCATCCCGGCCGGAGTTATGCCTTTCTTAAGTTCAACAGGGAAGACGATGCAATCGCTGCCATGGATTCCCTCCAGGGTCTTCTTGTTGCGGGCAACCCGCTGAGGATCGAGTTTACCAAGGCGGTTAGTTACTTTTTATTCAAGATGCTATTTTTCTATCTTTGTTGTAAATATATGCGATGTTGTAAGTGTGCACTGAGTATGTGTGTGTATAATATAAGTTGGTTATCTGAATCGAAGGCCATGGTAGTTGTCTTGTTCCGTTATCTTTGAGTTTGAGCAAGAATATATTCCACAGTTTACCGAATTATGATGTCTAATCAGCTAATCAAAATGCTCCATGAAAAATGCATAATGATTATAACAATGCCACATTCCACAAAAATTATTAAATCCGTAAGTATAAGATACTCCTTTCCAGCATAATTATAACGCTGACATGCAGTGCTAATGTGTACAACAACAAATATAAAGTCCCTTTATTTTAATAGGGAGCACATGTAAGGCTAAATCAAGGGGCATGTCCTCTGCTCATTCCATGGTTTTCGTCGTGACCATTCCTAGCATTCCACATTTGAACTTTCAAGATTAACTCTTTGAAGGTGAAACACATGCAAGGGGATGCAACCCAAAAGCTCTTTTCTTTCCAAATGTTTAATGACAAAACTTGTGACGTAACATAATAATTATGGGTTGCATACCTATCTATGAAGGATGAACAGCCCTGGAAATTCTTTTTCCTTGTATCTTTCCATAAGAGTAGCTGGAAGCCATCTACAAGTTGGACTAGTTGAGGTTTAATTTTAACTGCAAAATATGTTGAATGCAGCAACATTTATGGCTAGCGTCTCTTAAACCTCCCATAAGTAATTTATCACTACTTAATAAAGAAGGACACAGCACACCATTTTTTCCCTTTTATCAATTCTTACTGTCATTCTTATCGTCTATTTGGATTCATAATGCACATTTCATAAACTATGCTGGTGTTTATAGTTGGGTGGGTTTGAGTGCTGAACCAGCAATTTTCAATGTAGTTGTGATTGTTAGCCCACTGCCTCATGTGAAATTAACAGGTTTCAGGGTATGCTCTTACACTGAATTCACTGTGGGGTGGCATTTGAAACACACAGCGAGATTTTTTATTGTACATATGAAAGATTTTGCTAGTGTCATCTTCTGTATACACTTGTTAGGGATGCAATGTACTTAATAAAAGAAAAGGGCAATTATCAAGCCCAAACTAAAATTTCATCTATTATATCAAGAAACAGGTGGGAGAAATCTAAAGAACTTGTTGTTAATGTTCCCACCATTGAGAGATTGGTTAAGATTATGTTCGGTAGGACTAGTTCCCATACAAGACAAAAGTTTCAGGAATCAATCTGTTTACTACTCAAGTGTTAGAGCTTTTAGCAAATAGCATCAGATCTGCAGTTCAATACATTTGTCGTTGAGAGAGCAAGGATCACCCTATGTTGTGTTAATCATGGAAACATATGGACTTTAAAATACGCATGGTTGAATTCACCATTTGTTACTTTCTGTGTTGTCTGTTAATTTTCCTCTCTTGTTGATAATCGTTTACGATCTACCTTGCAACTTAAGAAATTCTTAATGACCTTTTTAAAATAGTTGTGACCATATATATTAGATAATAGTTCTAACGATTAAAAAGAGACATTGAAATTCCAATTTATCATATCAAAATGATCGTATAACTAGCAAAAAATTAAAACCCATTGAACAACAAGCATAATTAGTCACCTCCTCTTGCTCTTGCAAGGGTAAAATAATATTTTGCTATGCAACCTCTGCAAGTATCCCCAATAACAGTGTAACTCAATTAATAAAATAAAAACAAATTGAGTCGCTGATGCATGCTGCAAGATTGGGCCGGGTTCAGTGAAAACATGAAAGACTTGGAAATGGATTCTTGTCCTCAATGCATTTGGCATGTTTAAAGAAAGATCCAGCCCACCCCCAAATTTTGTTTATTTAATGTGCAGTAGTTAGAAGCATCCTATTTGGATGATGTAGCTCAGATCACAAGAGGAAGAAAGCTTCTTGGGATAAGACCAATGTCTTGCATGTGTTGGCTATTCATATTCTGCAACTCCTCAACCACTGAGTAGTGTTTGAATTAATGATTCATATGTATGTTAATATGCTATAAAAACTTGATGATGCTATGGCGCTCAGAATTGCATATTATGTTTAGATTCTTTTCAAGCCTGCTCCCATATATCAGATTCAAATGCAGAACAACCATCGACAGCAGATTGCA
The DNA here is from genome assembly GCF_019419815.1 of Pyrus x bretschneideri. Lineage (NCBI taxonomy): Eukaryota > Viridiplantae > Streptophyta > Magnoliopsida > Rosales > Rosaceae > Pyrus > Pyrus x bretschneideri. The sequence continues at coordinate 7,579,735 of NW_025999413.1, forward strand.
TGCAAACGATTAGAAATCTTTGTCTAATTCACACTTCCAACATTCATTATCTGTTAAAAGTATGCAGCAGTGAGAACAGAGCTTCCTTCACGTTTTCGATCTTATGAATGATGCATCACAATCGTTACTGATAATAGAGTTCGTGCAATCTACATTTCACTTCTTTCTTTCTCAAATAAAAAGAAAAGTAAGTCTGTCGTGAAAATCCAGTCCACTATTTTAATGTAACAACTGGATTCTTCATGTTTTAGATTACTGCTGTACCTCCATTATCTTCAGCTTTTTGTTTTCGTATCAAGTATGATTGTAATACATATCTCAGGCTAGCCTTAGAGCAGTTATTCTTTTATGTTTTGAGAACTTATCTAAGATGGGTTCATGTGAGTTGAAATAAGGCGTGTACCATTTAGTACATCAGTTCAGCTGGAGCACGTTGAAGTCTCGTTTCAGGTTGGAACATCTGAGCACATTACTTAATTCCCGAGATAAAAGCATGTCTTGCGAGATATTGGCCTGTGTTTACAATCTTGGCCTTGGGAGGCCAATGTAGTTTAAGGCACTTTCGGCTTTCTCTTATTGTTCACTAATTTGATCCAGGCCAACAGTGTTAAATTCCTGCAGTTCTTAATGGTTTCGCAATCTTGATTATTGCCCTCAGTGAAAAATCTGTAACAGTTATTGACCAAGTATTTGCGTACTCTTGCTAGCATGATTTACAGTGTTTGGAGTCATAGAATGTTATTCACAGTACTTAGATGTGGTATGTTCTTGTAGACTTCTTGTGCTGAGATATCTATCTGTGATTCTGATTTGAATAATGAGACACATTTAGCAGTTACCTTAGCATGCTTAATTTTGTGTGTGAAGCAGCATTGTTCTGTGTTTTCCAATGTTTGAGTGCATCTTGTAGTAAGTTGTCCATCAGCCTTTGTTTGAAATTTTTTGTTGTGTGTCTACCACACTAGACTTTCCAAATAATTTGCAAAATGAGGCTTGTTAATTACTTAATAATGTAGAAGTAAAACAGAATATGTGGAGAGCAAATTTAGTGAGGATGCTTAAAATGGTTATAGTTTAATAGCTTCCTCCAAAAAGAAAAATAGGAACTGAACAACAAAATCATTAATGTTGAATATAATTAGATTCACTGTAAGGACCGTAATGCATGATCTAGTCGAGAAGGATGTTCAAGATATATTGGTCATTGGAGTAATCTTTATGTGATTGAACCTGTTTGTTCCAGTTGGAGAGTTGGTAGTAAACTTTAATATTTCCATCAAGATCAACAAAACAGGACAGTATTAATGATACAAAGTTAAAGTCAACCTATATTCGTACATATATAAGCTTGTTCTGTTCTTACTTTGATAAATCTCTTATCACAGGATAAATCATCTGCACCATCGCGTGAAGAAGATTACTCCCAACGTCGAGATGAACAACGTACAGCTCCAAGAGGATCACCTTTTTATCAAAGGGAGTTTAGACCACGCCAGGATAGTCCTGAGCAATTTTATCAGGAAAAATCCAATATGAGTGATAAGAATGCAGAGCCTAGTGCTGTTTTATGGATAGGTTTTCCTGCTTTATTGAGGGTGGATGAAATGATATTAAGGAAAGCTTTCTCACCGTTTGGTGAGATTGAGAAGATCACTGCATTCCCTGGTCGTACTTATGCTTTTGTTCGATTTAGGAGTGAAGTGTCAGCGTGCAGAGCGAAAGAAGCTCTTCAGGGAAAATTATTTGGAAATCCCCGGGTGCATATTTGCTTTGCAAAGAGTGAAACAGGCTCAGCTAACAGTGGAAGGAATTCAATGAGTGTCCCTCCATCCCCTCATTTTCAGGTGAATGGTCGCTCAGGATCATCTGAGAATTTTCAAGAGGACACGAAATTTGGGAGCTTCACAGGTAATCCCAGCATCAGATCTCCTCATTATTTTCCAGATTTTGATGCTGGTAATTCTGATTCCTATGGTTTTAAGCGGAAGGGGAATTTATGGAGAGGTGAAAACAATATGTTTGAACTGAGGAGATACAAGGAAATGAGGTCTGAACTAGGACTATCAGAAGATATGTATGATCCTCAGGGTAGTCCTAAAAGAGAGACATATGCTCATTTAAATGATTATTCACAGAGATTTCCTCAGACAAGTCAACCTATTGAAGAGCCATGGGACTTGCAAGAAGATATTCATTTCTTTAATGGGGCCAAGAAATTGAAGACAGAGTCTTTTCTTTCGAACAAAGAGTTTCCAGAGTATCCCCAGTCTGACTACAACCCAGAAAGACATGGCTTTTCTAGGTCATACTCTGATTTTCCCCAAGCTGACAGTTCCAATAGAAACTTTGAGGGTGGGCCATTTGGTTACAACCAGATCCCTGATCGACCAATGAGTTTACCTCCAGCTCTAGAAGAAAGGGGTGACCGCTGGAAAGAATCTTATGATGATTTTCAGGTGAGCTCGGGTTCTCACCTAGCAAATCCTGTTGATAGGAGAAGGTTCACTCCTGAACCAGATCGGCCTTCTTTCAATGTGTGGAAATGGGAAGGGACTATAGCAAAGGGAGGAACTCCTGTCTGTAATGCTCGTTGCTTTCCTGTGGGCAAACTCCTTGACTTCACTTTGTAAGTAGTAAAATATTTTTGCACAAGTCAATTTCTGGTTACTTGCATGATTAATTGAACAGAATCATTCTCCGGATAAAAGGACAGTAGAGTGAATAGAATCAAGAATGTGAAAAGGCTATATTTACCTATTGCCTGTTGTCATTTATCTTTAACAGTAGCTGATTACTATAACTTCTTGCTTGTTGCGTGTCTCTCAGTAACACGCCATTTCTATTAATGCACAGTATGCATTTTTGTTATCAACATCATAACAAATTACTTAGATGTGTCAGAAATGGAAGAGTTCCAGTTAATTTTCCGTGCATTTGAGAGTTCACAAAACTGTGGCTGCCTGGTATTTCGGCTGATGTATTAAATAATCAGAACATTAGCTGCAACAGTTTTAATTAGCTTTTTCGTTGTTTTTTCCCCAGTAAGAAGAGGATTATCTGTAGGTGACCCAATTTTTTTGAATTTCAGAATCATCTCATTTTCAGCTACATTGATAGATTAGTTGAGACTATACAATCGAATCCTTTTTGTAATTTTGTCGAGTGGTTTAGTCTAATTCCCTTTGTTAGTCCGCATCGTGATTATAACATTATTTGTATTCATGTAAGTCTGATTCAAACTACATGGTGCAATCTAGATAGACTAGTTTCATCTGCTCTGAAAACAAAATAAATTTTTTCTAATGTTTCGTCACACATGATAGTGTTGGATCTAATCCATTATTAGCACCAATGTTCTGCTGCAGGCCCGAATTTTTGGATTGTACTGCAAGGACTGGTCTAGACATGCTTTCAAAGCATTACTATCAAGCAGCAAGTGCTTGGGTTGTGTTCTTTGCCCCACAAAGTGATGCTGATATTGGATACTACAATGAATTTATGCATTATCTTGGGGAGAAGCAGCGAGCAGCCGTTGCTAAGTTAGATGATAAGAATACCTTGTTTCTTGTGCCCCCGTCAGACTTCTCAGAGAAAGTGCTGAAGGTACCAGGGAAACTCAGCATCTCCGGTGTTGTTTTGAGGTTAGAAAATCCTAGTTCCAATTTTGGATCGGTACACCAACAACCCGAAAGAAAAGACACAAGATTATTGTCGTTGCCTGGGGATACATCATATACAAAGCCATCAACACCTTCAGAATCTATTCATTCATTTACATCAGCTCCATTGGTGTCATTTTCAGGTTCAGCTTATGGTGTTGGAAATGGATCTGATTCTTACAATGAGAGCAGGCACGAGTATCCACATCATATTGAAAGCCCTGCATTGGGGCGAAACTGGTCTTCACACAAGCCGCAAAACTCAATTACGGATGCTAGAAATAAACCAACCCAAATGCCCACTAGTTCCATTGATTCTATTTTTCAGGAGCATAGGGTCATGCAAAGGGAAGCACAACAGTCGAGCATTCCAGGTGGAATTTCTCGTATTCGAAACAGCCATTCGTCACAGCAGGAAATCCAATCTCCAGGCTCTTCATCTGTGCCGTCTGATTCCCTGCAACCTGAGCAACTTGCACAATTGGCATCATCTCTTGGGCAGCAGCAGAGGCAGTCTGCAAGAACTCCAAATCCAGCTACCGGAGAAGATTTTAGACAAAGAAACAAAATGAATGAGTCTGATAACATTCCAAGGACATCCCAGACATTTGGTATGCAGAATAATGAGGTGAATTCGCTGCCGTCAACATCTCAGTTTGGTCAAGTCCAACAGTTGCAGCAGCGGCAACAGCAGGTATCAACTGTGCCTGCAACGCCTCACACTGTCCAAACAGCGGTTCAGGGAAACCAACAACTGCAAAGCACTAGTACAAATGAAGTAGTAGAAACAGATCCACAGAAACGCCTGCAAGCGACATTACAGTTGGCAGCAGCTCTTCTTCAGCAAATCCAAGGGAAAGGAAGTTGACCAGGACTGGAATATGATCGTGCTGGTCTCATCTATTTTTTGAGAGTGAGTAACGGATAAAATTCGAAATTCAACACCCCTAACGCAGTGCAGTTGCACATGAATTTTGATTTTCCTATAGTTTGATGTAAATCCTGTTCTTTCTTAGTTTTACTGTTGGGTTCATGCAGTTTGATGCTTATTGGTTTGTTTTGTCCAATGACTCGAATGGGGTCATGCTACTCATCTACATTCTATATTGACAGAATTGAAGAAAGTTAACAGCTACATTTCATATGTTAGATATTCTTCTGCAGGGCTGCCGTATAGGGCATCTCTTTCAGAGTCGCCAATACGGCAGCCCTGCAAACAAGACTCAATTGTGCAGGAACGCTTGTAAACTTGTTTTATGTAATGTTTTTGTTAATCGCGGGAACCCGTTTTTCTTCCTCCCAGTTACATAGTGAGATTAGAAGAAAAGACGAGTAGTAAAGGAAAAGGAATGAAGAACAAGGCAGAATTTGAAGAGACTATAAAAATTGTATTGCCTTTATTGATATGAAGACTTTTAATGCAAAGTCAAATTACAAAATGAATAAGAATGAATGAATACTAATACTATAGAACTTGTGCACTATACATTTGTGCTACAAATATAGGCATTCTGACAGCAGCTCATCAAGCCCGAAAACATGAGACATCCGGCTAAACGTAGAAGTAGGTCGATGCATCTGTAGCGTTTTCTGTATCCCTGCTGAGAATTGATCGGGCTTCGATTACTGAACGAGGGGGCTCAAGATCTTTCTCTTGCAGCGCGTTGCCTTGTAGACGCTGCATTTGGGAAGCAAACATATCGTCCAATATCTGCAGACAAAGCATAGTGAGATAGAAGGTACTGCAATGAGTTGCCTCTTGTGCCAACTAAGTACGATTTCAATCTGACGCTACTTACCCCGAGAGCATAATAAGATCCATTGTACCAAACTCGGTTTTCCTTCCTGCCTTCAAGGAATTTCAAAACGATCTAGTACAGAAGAATCGAAATGTGTCAGCGTTAAGAAGATTTAAAAGTAATGGTTGTGCGCAATACAGGTCTCTCTATTTACCTGTCCCATTCTATCCCAGAATCCACGACAAATTGCGATAAATATTTTGCTTGTAAAGACATCATGCAAGTTGGAGATGGAGTCGACAAGCTGTGAACTCAGCGGGTGCATTCTTTCACGGACCTCAGCCTCTCCATCATCTTCCTTTGTTTCCTCTAGAATCCTTTTCAGCGTTGTATTACGGTTAGCTTGCACCTGAAGCAATCATATATGAGAAACCGTTGCTAGTTTTTACCTGTTGGACGGAAGTTCAAGTATTGGAACAAGAGGAATAGACTTACATTGCTGAGAAGCTTCCCTACGGTTGCCTGCAAGTAATTTTTGTATTTTGTTCTCAAGAGAACTGTAATGCCATTCATCTGCTCCCCGAACAGCGACTTCTTGTTATCGCCCATGGCAGGAAGAAAAGATGCCCAAGACTTTAAGATGTCTTCTACTTTACAATGAAGGACATCAAGAATTCTCTTCACGGTGTTTAAAAAAGTTCCGAGCTGGGGAATACAAGATATCGATAAGATATATAAACATATTAATATATGCAACAGCGACATATAAGGTCATCTCCAACCGAAGGATCCAGAGGGTCAGAGGGCCGAAAATAGCCCGAAAACCGTCTCCAACTGAGGGCTAGGCCAGAGGGCTGTGGAATCTGAGAGGGCCCCACGGAATCGGAGAGGGCTAGAGGGCTGGAGGGCTGGCCAGAAAATATAGCTTTCCTGTCGGTTATGACCGACAGGAATATATTTATATTAAAAATTAAATGTATTCCTGTCGGTTATTGCTTAAAAAAATAATTTGAATACAACGGCTGCCGTTGTATTCAAATTTTTATTTTTATTTTTTGGTTTTTTGGGCCAATTTTTTTTTTTTAAATTAATTCTAATTTTTTTTTTCTTATAAATACCTAAACCATTCATTAAATTTAAATTCTAATTTTTTTTATTTTTTAGGCCAGTTATTGTGACATCCCACATCGCCCAGGGGAGTGATCCTTATATGTATATTCACATCCCTACCTTGCACGAGGCCTTTTGGGAGCTCACTGGCTTCGGGTTCCGTAGGAACTTCGAAGTTAAGCGATAAGGGGGCTTGAGCAATCCCATGATGGGTGATTCACTGGGAAGTTGCTTGTGAGTTCCCAAAAACAAAACCGTGAGGGAATGGTAAGCCCAAAGTGGACAATATCGTGCTACGGTGGTGGAGCGGGCCCGGGAAGTGGTCCCCCCCGGGCCGGGAATTGACAATTTGGTATCAGAGCCTAACCCTGGCCATGGTGTGCCGACGAGGACGTCGGGCCCTTAAGGGGGGTGGATTGTGACATCCCACATCGCCCAGGGGAGTGATCCTTATATGTATATTCACATCCCTACCTTGCACGAGGCCTTTTGGGAGCTCACTGGCTTCGGGTTCCGTAGGAACTCTGAAGTTAAGCGAGAAGGGGGCTTGAGCAATCCCATGATGGGTGATCCACTGGGAAGTTGCTTGTAAGTTCCCAAAAACAAAATCGTGAGGGAATGGTAAGCCCAAAGCGGACAATATCGTGCTACGGTGTTGGAGCGGGCCCGGGAAGTGATCCGTCTCGGGCCGGGATGTGACAGTTATCATTGTAGTTTTTAAATTTAAGTTGTATTTGAATTTAAGTTGTTGTAGTTTTTAAATTTAAATAATAAATTATGTTTGGCCCTATGACTCTTTGGCCCCCGGTTGGAGACGGAGGCAAATATGACCCTGTACTGTTCATTAAAATATTAATATCTTGGAGAATCTTGGAGGGCCAGAGGGCTAAAACGAGCCCTCTGGCCAGCCCTCGGTTGGAGATGGCCTAAATGTATCAGTGTGGGAGGGATGCCTTTATGGTTTAGGGTTTAGGGATGCCTTTAAGGGAAGAGATCCCTATTTGTTTTTTTTTAAATGGGGATTAGTTTTGGGGCTCACATCACATTGAACTTCAATGATCCAAACCGTCTATTTTTCAAGTTGCATCTCAAAGATCATCCAAAATATTAGCCGAATCGGAAATATTTAAGAAAATTATTGAGTCCAAAGAAATTAACGAACGCTTTGTTATATAAGAAATAATGAAATTTTATCGTGATAATTTAATAGGCAAATAGTTTTGAATTAAATTGAATTTTTGTAAGAAAGATTTATGAATTGAGACTTATAAAATAAACAATTCGGATCGTTGAAGTTCGGGTTCTACATCTAATCCCCATTTTTCTAGAAAAAAAAAAAAAAAAAAGGAGATCCCTTTGCATAAAGGGCATGTATATCTGTGAGTGTGAGTGAGTGACTGAGTTACTATTGAAATTCTTACTATCCTTTGAATGTTGCTCCTTGATGTATTCGGCAATAGACTAAACTTAGCAATATAGAGAATAACTAGAAACACACAAGATTTATGCTGGTCCAACATAACTTTTTCCTACATCAAGTAGTGATTTCTATGGATAGAAACATCACAGCTTCTTTGGTTCATAATAGAGTACTTTTGCAAACCCTAGAATTAATCCCTCTCTTTCTTCGGTTTCTGTTTTCCATTCCTTGAACTTTGCAAAAACCTCGGATTTCTGCTTCGTGAAATAAACTCAAACTTCCTAGAAAAATCATCCATAAAAGTAACAAACTACCTAGATCCACAGTTGGATTTAGTTAGCGCAGGACCCTAGACCTATGAGTGAATGCAGTCAGGCTCCTTGCTTTGTCTACCTACTTTGTGGAAACGGCTGCACCCCCAACTATCGTAGCCGGGCTTGTCTAAACTGCCCAAGAATATCAAATTCTTTTTCAATCCAGGGACATATATGATGTTCCCTGAAGTCCTTATCACTCCATCAAACAACTTGATTCTAACAGTGCCAATCCATTTGTAGGATATGGTCAATCATCCCTCATTAAAACTTCTCTGATGCTGACCTTCTTGCAGGTATCAAACCATTCTCTTACTACACACATAAGAAATTTGTATCTAGTATCCAAAATCTATTTTGTGAAACTTGGAGCCTGATGTTACCGAAAGAATCTCCCTATCACTCTCTTCTTTGGTGACTGCGCTAGCTGAACCTTAAATACCTTCCATTTTGGCTTCATTCTCCTTCCATCTTGCAACTCTTCCAATGATCAGCAGAATCACATTCGAAGCAGCCTTCGTTTTTTTTTTTCTTTTTCTTCTTGGATCTTGACCTACCCATGTTGTTGCTCTTCTCTTCCTTTGTCTTTTCCCGCCCACTCTCATTTGCTTTGGCATAAAAGCCTTAAGAGCTTCTAGTTATATCATTGAGTTTAGCATATGATTGAAGGGCTTGAATTACATTCTCAAGCTGCAGGGACTCCCCTCCAAACATTAAAGTTGTTTGAAAGTTTCTTCGACCTTCTGAAGATTGGCTATGCAATTCTGGAACCTGCATACATGATCTTCTATATCACCTCCTTCCAGTTGAAGCCCGAATAGTTCATCCTTGAAAAAATAGTTTATTGGACATGGTTTTGCCCATATAAACCTTCTCTAACTCGTCCCATGCTTCCTTCAATCACGTTTCTATGATGTGAGACTTAACCAATTTCGTGAGATGGATCTCAATGGAGATCTTGGCCTTCTTGAGAATCTTGGTTCATGTCTCTTCTGTCATGGTCGTAGGCTTTTCACCAAGAAGTGCATCATCCAACTCCTACCGTATCAGTACGTTCTTCATCATCCTTTGACAGTCCGTGAAGTCATCCTTGCCATCAAAAGGTTTTAACACAGGCCTTAAGGTTCCTAGGTCTGTGGCCTCCTTTCCTCTTGCCATTGCAGAACACTTTGAACCAAGCTCTTGATACCAATTGTTAGAGTTTGACCTCCCTTTAGATCTCGCTATTTGATGTATCCGGAGATAGACTAAACTTAGCAACATAGAGAATAACTAGGGACAAACAAGACTTATACTGGTTGAGTAGAAGTTTTGCCTACGTCCAGTTGTGATTTCTCTAGGCAGAAAAATCATGGCTTCTTTGATTAATGATAGAGTATACATCACTTTTGCAAACCCGAGAACTAACCCCTCTCTTTCTCTCAACTATCTCCCTGGTTTTTCCTTGGAACTAATCCTTCTCTTTCTTTCGGCTGCCTCTCTAGGTTTCTACTACTTATCGGCCCTTCCCGCACCCTTATTTATAAGTATAAGGTGTGGTTTATGCTCCTATAATCTGATTAGGTTTCCTAATCTTTTTGGGATAGGAAAGTACACTTCCTTTCTTATTCCAATTCTGCTTCTAGGATTCCTACTCTAATTGTGCAAGAAAACTTTAATTATTTCCTAATCATTGGAGAACAAGAATATGTGCACCTTAGCCTTCCTAAACAAAATAGGACTCGAACCAAAAGACGAACCAAATCCCTATATTTACAACGTCTAATTCATTACATTGCATGGGAAAATTTGCAATTGGAGAACTCACCTGACTAGGAACGGTGTAGATTGTGACTGATTGTCTTCTTGTCAGCTTCTGGACCTGCATATTAAGCCTCTTTTGGATACCATCTTTCAATGGAGTCAAGATATCGTTATATTGTTTCTCCAATGCTTTTATGATTGCTCTTTCGACATTAGCTACAGCCTGCACAGAGCCAACAAAACAGCTTAGATGAATGTATAGGGCTGAATCCGGGCGGCGGGAAGAGAGAGACATTTCTGAAAGCTCTTTGATAATACTATACGATGAGATGAGAACTCACTTGTTCCAAAATCAAGGAGTATTGAGGCCATCGATTGAGTACCACCTCGTATTGAATAAGGGTCTCTCTGATATTCTCATACATATCCTCAGCAAATGGTGAGGTGGAACTATTTGTTGACACACCAGACCATGGCACCTGAATCATTATTCAGATCTCGTTAGTTACGCACAGTTCTTCAGTTGAACAATTGCCTTCTGTGGAAGTTTGCGCTAACGTGAGCAAGAACATCAAGGAATAGACTACACATGGAATGCTACATAGAAAAGTTCTTGAAGCGAAGTTATACCTTTTCTGCCCTGCAACGTTCAAGTAAGTTAAGTTGCATATCCTGTACCCAGATCATTATGTAATCGTGAAACAGATGCTTCGAGTCAACACCACCCTGCACTGGACTGAAGCAAGCAAAACATGAAATGAGAAATTATTTAAAGTATACAAAACAACAGAAACTTCGTTCAAGAAAATCAAACCGCAAAAATTTATTCAAGTGTATGCTAGGAGGGATTTTGGTCCAAATCTCTTTCACAGACCTTATGTTCCATGACTCAAGGTTTCTTTCAAATTCAGCAACTGCAATTAAAAGCTCATTTACATGTGGCTGTGGACCTGATGGAGGCAAGGCAGCAAGAAATGCTTGAAGTCTGTTGTACAGCTCAGTGCTGTAAATGGCAGCTGCTATATTTGAGAGATCAATTGAACTAGAAATAAGTAAGATTTGTCAGTATTTTCACACTAATTTTATTATATCGATCAAGTGTAATGTTGAACTATGAGTCACAGTATTAGGTGCAAAAGACAAAGGCCCGTACCTGGGGAGTACATGCTGGTTGTGGATTTTGATGTCTGCCTGAATTTCCTTTTGTATATTTATACATAAATTCTTCATTTTCAGATATGCCGTTGAGATGGATATGGAGTCCATAAGGAAACCTTCAGAGTTACTTGACACAAACTCATCAGTGTCTAGAGCATGCTTTCGGTACCTCTTTTTTGCTGCTGTCTGTTAATAAATACATTTGGTTTAGAACTCTATTTTCCTGAGCGCAAAACAAACCCAAGAAGTCGTCGATCCATGTTATATGTTGAGTTGTTATACAGGAAATTTACATATGGACACTGCCTCTAGAAAAAAAAAAAAAAAGCAGCTAAAAGTGCATGTTCCCAAGTGTATTCTAATAAGCATAACGGGCATGTTCCCAAGTATTTTCTAATTCCATGAACTCTCTCTAATTTATTGACCGTAATGAACCAACACTTGGAATCTGCATGTTAGCTCATCAAATATTTGAGGATAAGAAAACTAAAGACCTCCAACTTCATAAAAAACGTTCATATATATATGTAAGTTCGGTCTTGGAAACGTAAGAAGATAATTATTAACATTATTCATGTACCTCCAAGTAGTTGCGCAGCATAGTTTGGGCATCCAGAGTGAGGATATCATGAAGGATCATGTATACTTGTACAGAAGGAGCTAGAGCTGGTGCTGCAGAATCTGGGGTTGGACCAAATGAGGATGTGAATCCTGTGGGCGACCCATCATCTAATGACTTGTAGTTTTCGAAAACATTAGCCAAAAGACTCTCAATTTGGTTTTCACAGTCTAACAGTATACTTTTCTGCAAGAAAGCAAAAACAAATCCAATTGAAACAAAAGGAAGTTAAAACTAATTTCAGAGGGAAAGTAAAAATAAAAATAAAAATAAAAAATCCTAGTGTTCATTGGACAGATACCAAGAAAAACATATTGGTTCAAAACATTTAGTATCAAGTAATCTTGCACTTTTGCACAACCATACTTTACCTCCTGCCTTGTCAAACATTTCTGACTCCTGGCCTTTATTATAGGTACAAGTAACTCATTCACAAGCTGTAAGCAATCTTTCGTCGGAGTTGCCACATTCATCACATGTAACAGATATCTACAAAGAAACCAAAGGGATGTAAATACGATGCAAGCCATCACAAAGAGAAGAGCATAATAGTGCTTTCTTTGTTTTATTTTCGTACAAAGAAATCGCTACTTATTAGATTTAAAAAATTGTACATTTGCTACGTACCTCAGCTTTGTGTATGACTGGGAAACTTCATAATATTCTGCAAACTCAGTCAACAACCACTTCCAAGTTCCATGCAACCATAGGTTCCGGGAATGAAAGTTTTGTGCCCGCATAGCAGCCTCCAGCAATAAATCATATGCTAGAGTCTCCGCAACTGGTCCACTCTATAATATGTGAAAAAGTAGAGGTGAGAACACTTATCCTAAAAGTTTGATGACTAAATAAAAATAACAATGCCAAATTCTTGGACTGAACACAGACGAAACGACATTTCTGAGTTTGTGACAAGATTTTCTTAGACGAGTTGAGTTGGAAGAAAAGAAACCTTGATATGATTAGCTTCATCACTAGTTATCATACTACCGATGTTGAGCTGGATCTTTCCAATACATTCTTGATCATCATGGTATAAAGGCCACCAACGAAGTTTATCACTCTGCATAATAAAGAAAGTCACATAATATAACATGCAGATGGTAGAAAGATATTGTTCTGCCTTAAGAAATCAACGTTGGATGATAGGGGAAGGATTCATACGGTGCTGTCATTCAAAGATGAAATAGGAATTTTAGTTCGACCTTGGACTGATTTTTTCGTGTCTTGAACTTCTACCAAAAGAGCATCCACTTGACTCTCTGGAAAACTGAAAGTGCATAGACATGTAAGACCTTTTCCACATTTAACATCACATGAAACTCTCAAGTCATAACCAAAGTCCCCTGAAAGAGACCTACACTTTGGTATATTAGACTATGATACAGAACTTCAAGTACCAACACAAGTTACCAGCATATCCATTAAAATGAGGGTTAAATGCCAACATGACACCAGGGTTTAAGCAAAACAGAAACTTACAACACATGGTAATCACCGCTTCCAGGGTGCAAACAAATTGCGGAACTTGGCTCTACTTCAGTATCTTCAGTGGCACTACTAAGTTTGAGTATGCATGAAAGTGGCTCTGCACACACAATAAGATAGGCGTCAATCATCCATTAATTTCAGTATAAAATACACAAGACATAAGTTACGAAAAATCCACCAAGAGATGCTACACATTGACATATCTCTTACTTATCCTAATCAGTAACAATAATTTTCTGGGGTTGTAATATATAAAGTAAATGGCGGCTTCTATTAAGTCTTCGGAGAAAATTTAATTTGAGAAAAAAAAAAGGGTTCTTCGTATGGTTAAAACCTTGTGGTGTAATCGAGAATGACGATGACTTTAAAGAATTTATGCCAGTTTTTACTAGTGATGAAACATGTCGGACGTATTCTGCCCCAGCTTGTATGTACATTGCACTTCGCTGTGAATATGTGCTCTTGAGTTTCCTTCTGGGTATTACTCGAAGTTTCTTCACTGCCATCATTCAAAAACTACATCAAATTACAAATAAACTATTTTGTCTACTTTTATCAGCTTAGTGTCTAAAATAAACACAAAACCCTTAGATTAAATTATGCTAGCATAGCTAGCAACCTTCTAGTAATGTCAAGATATATTTAAAAAATATTTCATACTTGTGGCCTCCCAAAACGGTTGTAAATAAAGAAATTAAATGACTTTGGTAAAAGAGTTTTAATGTCCAAATCCAGTGGATATGTTTCTTAAACTGAGATTAACTCTGAGCCATTCTTCAATACATTACTAATAAGCTTATCCCATTTATAAGATCATACCTTCAACTCTTATCTTTCCAACCACCTTCTTTGCTTTCGGAGCAAAACTTTGTTCTGCATTCCGACTACTCTTTGCTTCTAGTGGCTGCGCTTCTCGGGCTTGCAACAAAAATGTGTTTAGCCTGTTTAATCAGAGTGTAAATCTTAAATGACCAATCAAACCCTGAGAACTAGCCATCAGCCATGAAACTTTAAAAGAACTGAATATTTAGGGTTAGGAAAAGGTAGCTAACCCAAAAGCATTCCGAAGAACCACACACTCGTCACGCAGAAATTCAGGTGCCTCAGTGCAGCCTCTTGCCCATGCTTGTAGGCATAAGCGTATACATGCCTCGTGTGCAACCAAGGTTTGCCAGGCATATTGGCCACTTCAATGATTCAATTAGATACCATAAAAAAAAAAAAGTTCTAAAAAAAATCTCTTCGGGTTAGAATGACAAAAGTAATATCTCTGTAGAATCTTTTCATGCAATAAACTTCACAAAATCGAAAGTAACAGTAAACAAGTATCTGTCTTCATATGAAATTCAATGGTGGAAGCACCTGGTATTATAATAGGAATGGTCTAATTGGCTGGCTTTCGTTTCTGTTTCTCCAGCTATGCTTTTGTTGATTCTGCAGAACGCAATGTCAAATCATGCAAGAACTATCAAAAACCCGAAACGAGAAAGTAGAGAAATCAAATGAAAGTCACAGTCCAAATAAAATGCTAAAACAAGAAGAGCAAAACAACTCTTTATTCAATACCTTTCACCAGAAGCTTTGAAAGAACTAGTATCCAAATCTGCTAAACCCTCTACACTCCCATCAAACCCCATGGATCCCCTTGATGGGCAGGTCGAATTTTCAGCCGCATTGCTCTCTCTCATCCCCTCAGAAACTTCCTGCCCTCCTTGAATCTCATCATCAATACCCGCCCCGTCTCTCCCAATTTCAAAAATCGGAGGTGCACTCGGAGTTCCCAAATCTGCTGAATCTCTGAGCACACCACATTCATCACCACTTGGAGCAGTGCCCTGCAAAACAAAATTGAAAATATCACCCACAAAAGATTCAAATTACAAACAAGCACACACCCACTAAACAAAAACAAAAAAGATCATTATTTTGCATCAAGGCCTACATTAAAATTTCGAAGTTGAGCCCTTTTCAGGAGCTGATTGCGGCACCCGGTGTCGAAGTTTTCGGGGGGCATCTCTTCTTGAAACCCACTTCCCCGTCCGTAAATCTTCTGCAATTTCCGGGCAATTCAACCGTCAGACCCTCCTTCAACAACCCTCTATTCAACCCGGTGCTAGGCTTATCCCTATAACCAAACACCTCCTCTTCTTCTTCCTGATAATACTGTTCCGTCGGCTTCGACTCTTCCACGAAGTAATTGGCAGACGAACCCATATCCGAAACATAATCCACGCTCTCGTTGTCGTCATCATAGTCGTTTTCGTCGTCGCTGCTTAGACAGGGAGCCACCAAGCTGTGAGGAGCGAGCAGGCCGGAGTGGAACTTGAGCGGAGGCAGAGCGGGAGCACCGCCACCGCTGTTGGTGCGGAAGCGCAGAGGCGATATTGGGTATGCGTCGGAAGTGAGTTTCTCTGCGAGAGGCGACCGGATCGCTTGTGGGGTTTGTTGCTGTTGTTCTTGCACTTCCATTTCTGATCCCTGCAGGTATTCAACTGAAAAATGAAAATTGAATTCTCAAAAATTTTGAAAATTTATGAACTTTCGGGATTTTGGTACCTGTTTGATCCATTTGATTGAACTCTCGTCGAGGCCTTCGGTGAACATTTTGCTGGGGCTATGGGTTAGAGAGAGAGAGAGAGAGAGTTGAGGGGAGCAGAGAGAGGGTGGAAGAAGAAAGAGAAGAGAAGAGAAGAGACGAGGGAGATAGAGAGAGCAGAGGTCGGTGGGTTTCCGCTTGCAACGGCTAGTTAAGACTTTTTATTATTTGTTTCTTTTCAAAAGCAAAACGCTAAAAGGCACCTTTCTCTTCTTTTTTCGAAAAAATAAAAATTTAAGAAGGGAGGCTTTTGTCTGCCCTATTTTCTAGCTCTCCTTTGGTCTCGACCTAACTTATAAGCTTATATAAACAAAATTTAGGCCTGGTTTGGTACTGAGGTGATTCTGAAAAAAGTTGGTATCAAAAAAAGTTGGGAGCTGTTTTTGTGTTTGGTAAACATTCAGCTTCAGCTTTTTTTTCACAGTTTTGGGTGAAAAAAAACCAAAAACAAGAAGCTGGAAAACCCAGCTTTGAAAAACTGGCTTTTTTCACATCTGTTTTACATAAAAGTTTACCAAACACTATAATACTGCTTTTTTTTTTCAAAAGCACTTTTACAAAAAAGTTTACCAAACACTTTGCTGCTTTATTTTACAGCTGCTTATTCTCACAGCACAGCAAAAGTAACTTTTTTTCAAAGCACAGTAATACTAAACCAGCCCTTAGAAAGGAGAAATAAACTAATATAACTACCATACCTCCTATATACCATGAAATTGAGTTCTTTGATAGTGTTGATAAATTATATCTCATGAAGGTTCGTACTTCAACATAATCAAGTTGTTTAAAGTAGTCATGTTTTTTTTTTTTTTTTTAAAGATCAGCTGATGGTTTCATCACGGCAGTCTATTTTTTTGGAACCAGAAAGACTGACAGATGCATTTCAGCCTTCCTCTGATCATCATCGTGTGATTCATCAACGCCAGAAATTGAACCTAGAATAAGTATGACTCGAATAAAAATAAAACAAATGTAAGGTTTTATTTAAATTAAATTATTCGGTTCTGATCTCCTAAGGTCTTCATTTTAAGAATGTGTGAGGATCAAATGCATATTAGTCACAAGACTATATTAGTTTAGATCCAAAAAGCTTAAAATATTTGACAACTTAATAAAGCAAAACATGAGAGTTTTCTATTGGTTCATGGATTTTAAGTTAGTTTTGATTTATTAAGTGTCAAATATTTTAAGCCTTTAGACCTAAACAAACTTTTAGAATTTTGTGGTTAATATGCATTTGGTCTTCACAGATTTTCATCTTGAGGACCTTAAGAGAGCAGAACTGTGATACTTGAATTTTAGAGAAAAGGAAATAAGAGTAAAGTAGAAATGGTAGGTGTTATTGTACGTCACTACATTTATGATTTTAAATGTACCGTTATACACAACAACGAAAGGACTCCGAATCAAACTATATGGCAACTGGAAGAGCTTTGAACCCTTTGTATGTTTCCACAAGAGATCTTCCAACCATATTGCTCACCCTTTTGTCTAAGTATTCTTCCTTCATTATCTTGTTCTTAATGTACCACCATAGTTACTTTCTCTCTTAGAAAGTGGTGTAAATTCTTCTTATTTTTTGGATCTATGTGTGAAGGGACTTGGACCTTCGAAGGAGAGGTACTACTAGACTAATAGCCAGTGGGTGATGTAAATTATGTTTAGAGTGAATGAGATTCCTCTCGGGCATAAAGGAAAGACAATTGCTTCTGCATTTTCCATAGCGGGTTTCAGATAATTGTGTTGTTTACGTTAAAAATGAAAGATAGCAATAAGTTGCTTCTGCATTTTCTATAGCGGGCCCTTTCGACAAACTATTAGCTTATTAGTCAAGAGTCTTTCAGATAATTGTCCGTTATGTAAAAAATGAAAGAGAACAATGAATTGCTCACGCATTTGGCGTAGCCAACGTCTCTAAAAGGCTATTATCTTATTGGTAAGTGTCTCTCTGATAATTGCCGTGTCGTTACTGACCTATGAGGGCTCTCGGCCACATAGATAGCTCAATGTGTCATCAACACTTGACCTTGAGATGTGGATCGTCCAAGCTGCATTAGGTACAAAAAAAAAATAAAAAAAAAAATTAAGTGCAACATAGCTAAATATGGTTGGCTCCTTTTGACAGGTATAATAAAGCATAAGTGATTTTCGCACTCTTTTTCTTATTGTGCACATCTGTGTTTATTTTTAACTTTTAGATTGAATCTATCAAAAGAGAATTAATAGACATAAACAAATAGAGGTGCGCTGAGCATGAAAACAAGTGTGCAAAGAAAATTTTTTGAAGTGACTCTGAACCAAAAAATGAAGTGACTTACTTAAAGGGAATTGTTATTGACACTTCAAAAATCTTATTCTACACTCCAAACTTTCTATATTTGGAAAGAAAAATACACTTGTGAAGAATGTAGAATGAGATTTTTGGAGGGCCAATAACACTTCCCTATTTAAAAATGAAAATAAACTTTTTTTAACACGTATCAAGATTGTGATTTACCTGTAACGATAAAAGAAAAACATCTTGTTACATGTCAGAGTAAGGTATTTTCTTCTTAACTATATGTGTACCAGGTACCAACCAACACTAAATGAGCAAAACAAAGGAAGCTGGAAAACTGGAAAAGCAAGGCCTGCCTTTCAAACCAAAGGTCAGATCATATTCATTTAGTACCACTACAAGTGCAGTCTGGCATTAACTCCTTGGGAGTAGTAACGAAGAAGAAGGTAAAGACAATTAATTCATATAAAACTAAGTGGTGTAATGGAGCAACTGGTGGATAGGGTCTTTATTTTTAACTCACTGTATCACGAGTTCAAATTTTCCCGCTCTTTTTAGTACAACTTAGAATAATAATATCGTTGGCAATAAAAATGCAAAAAAAAAAAAAAAGGGCTGGAGTAATGGCATAGCTTTCCACGTTTCCCTTCATGCAGTAGAAATTAAAGACAAACCTGCTGGCTTTGGCCTCTTCTGTGCCTTCCTCATGTAACCTCCTTGCTAGCTAGCTATACATCACCACAGAAGAGCTACCTTTTATGCCCGTTGGTTTTATTGCGTTTCTGCATTTGCTTTTGCTTTGCTTTCTCTCTTCTGAAAAGAAGAAGGGGAAAATGGTTGGTTTTGGCTGTGGTGGTGGTGATGAAGAGGATTTTCAAGGATCTTCACCGACTCCTACCGTCACGCATAGCAGTGACAGCGTTGTTGTGGAGGGTGAGGAGGCGGCAGAAGTGGCGGAGGAGGAGGAGGTTGATCGCGAAACGTGTGATCTTCAGCTGCCTCAAGACCGAGTTCTTGCTGCGAAGCTCAGACCCCGCCTACGATGGACTCCTGAGCTTCATGCCTGCTTTGTTGATGCTGTCAATCAGCTTGGAGGCCTTCACAGTGAGTACCCTTCTCCTACTTCCTTGGCTTTGAGATTTTTCGCATGTTTTCGGATTTCGGTTATCTGATTTTATCACGCGTTTCATCTTGCAGACGCAACTCCGAAGAAAATCCAGGAGGCAATGGGTGTCCAGGGGATAACTCTTTTCCACTTGAAGAGCCACCTCCAGGTCTGTTTCATCCATGCATGATTCATTGATGGTTGAGGAAAATTCCTCGAAAAATATTCACAAACATAACCGGTTATAAACTTTTAATAAAAAAAATAGAATTAGATGAGCACTAAACTAAGACATATGTAAGCAAATGGCGCTTTACGAGACTAGCGAAAAGTAATCATGCCTATGCACCCTGGTGCAAGTTCAATCTCTCCGGATCCCCTTCCCCTACCAACTAACAATTTGACCCACAAATGCTATCATTTGTGAAAAAAAAACACTATATGACATGTAAATTGAGAAGGAAAACCTACAAATTTGTCCTAAATATGGGCCTCAAATTTATAGTGTTTTGGTGGTAGATTAGATTGAAAAGTTTTCACTATTTTATTTAAAAATAAAAATGAAATACATTAAAGTACTGAATTAGGAAGGCCTCATTGCACTTTCGCCCCTGGCCTCATTGCATTTTGGCCCTTGGCCTCATTGCATGTTCGTCTTACGCTTCAGTTTGCACTGAAACAGTTTTGTTAGTGTCCCTCGTATGTAAAAGTTTGTAACCAGTTTTGTTTGCGTATATTTACCGGAGTTCTATTGTTAAGTGCTAATAGTACTATATAACTTTTCAAATTTCACTCAAAGTTATTGACGTGGTAATCATTTTTGCAGAAATACAGACTTGGAAGGCACGCGGTGAAGGAATGGAGAGAGGGGACTCAAACCTGTATGTTCTTTTGCAAAAACTTGCTGCAGTAAAAATATACCAGTAATAATGTCCTTTACTAAACAGTTGATATAGTGATGAAATTAACTTGCGAGTTGTGAAAGAAATTTCATGTTTGAGTTGCTACATTAAGATTTTCACTGCCACTAAATGAAAGAAACCTCAGTTTCACAGGACTTGGAAGAAAGCGGAAGCACCTGGTAGTACTTCCACGCCCTCGCCCAAGCGATCCCGGAGAAAGTATGATTTGCTTTGCTCCTCAATCTTCTATACGAATGTACTTATTAACTTACTCGGAAAGGTAGATTGTTTCCGCACTCTCAGTTTCAGCTTATGTATTTTTGTCGCTTGATTTTCCTTTGATTTATTCAATCCGAAAGGTGGAAACAAGAGGATGAGTGCAGAAATAGAAAATGAGAGTGCGGAAAATCATTACTCTATTCGGGATTACCATTCCAAAGGTTCCGTTTTCAAGTGCATTATCTTGTAAATGCTATGATGTTTTATGTTTTGGGTTGTGGCTCCATGTATAGGCACTCTTACAAACTAGCTAAGGAAGCTCTAGATGAAGAAGGAGTTAGTATGCAAGTTGAGGCAAGTTTTCGAGTTCGGAAACTAATTTGGGAACTTATGTTGATAAATGTAAACCTACTTCTCTATTCATGGTACACAACTTTGCAGGTTGGGAGGCGATTGCATATCCGTCAGGATGCTGAGCGGAGATTCATGAATTTAGCAATGGAGAATGCATGTAAGAAGCTTGCTGATCAGTTTATTGGTGCTGCAACAGCCGCAGCCATACTTCACGGCATTGCAGGTGTAGGAAATTTGGAACCATACCCTGCATATCAGATGACCGAGGGAACCGGTATGCAGCCTAGTCTTGAAGGCCACCCGACCTCTCACGGGCATTCGGAGAATTCATCTGTCGAAAATTTCCTTACTCATGCCGATGATGACGAGAAAACGGAGGAGAGCTTGGACAATGACCCTGCAGAAGCTTACCTGGTCAACCCGGATCCAGATATGGAGTGATATGGCACTCTGGATGAAGGAACAAAATCACCTTTGTGTTGTTTCCTTGTGGAGTTTCATAAGTTAAGATTTACCTTTTGCCTTTTGGTGTAAAATTTTGGCAGCTTACGTTTGCTGATTTGGCAAGTTTCACTTACCAATGAACAGTAAAACAGTAAAAATTTTGAGTAATTTAGCGTTCGTTTGATAATCAATTCAGTTTTCGAGAAAACTAAAAACTGAAACATGTTCAGGTAATCGTTCTCCGTTTTCAAACCAAAACCAAGTCAAATTTTGAAAACTCGAAAAAGTAGCTTTCTAGTTTTCCTTTTTCAATTTTCTGAAAACTAAAAATAAATGATTATCAAACGCTCCTAAGCTCTCAACTTAAACAAAGTCAACAGTTTAACCGAACCGAATCCCATAAATCAACTTACCAGCAAAAAATCAATCCGTTGAGAGTTAAAAGAATTATCCAATTTACCTTTCCTTTCAAATACGAAATAGAAGAGAATACAAGGATTGAGGGTCCACAAATTACAATTTCTAACACAATATGATATGAAGTAAATGCGCAACACTAGTGAAGCAGTAAAACAAAATGGGATAGAGGGGTAAACGGAGAACTGCCGCTGGCGACGTCGCAAACGAGGACAGCACGCAGAAAACAAAGGTCTTCATGCACTATCATCGGAGCGCCGCTTGAGATACCGCAACACCATCAGCTTTCGGATGCAACCAAGTGTAAAGGCTAAATTTTTTAACAAAAGTACTTCTTACTCCTACATATAGCAGACTCACATTTCCCATCTGTTTGAATACAATGCCAGCCAACTGCTTTTCTAGTCGATCTTTACGGATGAGAAGAGGTAATGAACAAAGTAGAAAGACATGAGAAAGCCAATGGTGCCAGTTGACAACATGATTGCAGTTGCCATGATCAATGAATAACCGAGGTAAAGGATAGCCGACACAGGCCCGCTCAAACTCTGCAGGTCAAATACCAGGTAATTGATGGAGTACAGGAACACGTAAAAGGAAACTGAACCTGAGGCAAAGAAAGCCTTCCACCACCACCTCCAATCCTCCACACAAAGATGCATGTATGTGAGAACTACTGAAACTTCAGCACAAACGATAACCAACAACATAAGCACTATAAAAAGGAAACCGAAGACATAATAAAATCTTCCAAGCCAGATGCTAGAAAGGATGAAGAAGAGTTCAATGAAAAGGGTTCCAAACGGAAGTGTCCCAGCACCAAGAACAAGAAGCCATGATGGATATTTGCGTGCAGGAATCTCCCTCGGAATCTGGTTGGTTCTCACGGGATATGAAATTGGCTCAGCTCGTGTGCCTAGAAGCCTCCGAGAAGGGTGAGAGGCACGGAAATGCAGAACCAGAGGGAGATGAGTATAAAGTACAAAGAAATGGGAAGGGCACCAGTACTCTTGCTGCCCCATAGAATGAAATTCAGTATTGTAAGAATAACAAAGACAATTCCAGGAAAGAAACATGCCACAAACCAGGAAACCGATCTCCACCCTTCAGAAGTTCCCTTTATGGTTCTCCACATACGGACAGCAACATAACCAGCAATAATCCCAAGGAAGAGATATAGAATGATCATTCCTGTCAGTAGCATTCCTCGTGAAGCTGGTGACATGAAACCAAATGCTGCAAAGATGATAGTGACAACTGCCATCCCAGTAATCTGAACTCCATCCCCAACCATCACGCAAAGAAGCTTTGGAGAATCTGGTTCTCTGAACACATCTCCCACAACAAGCTTCCACCCAGAGAGCTCCTCATTCATCTGAGCTTGAGATTCTTTGTCGAGTTCTTCGTATCTTGTTAAATCCCTCCTCACCGTCCTTAGGAATATGACAAAAACTATACCAGCTAGGAAAAAGATCACCATTAATGAATTCAGAATAGAGAACCAGTGCACACGAGCACCCTCCATCTTCAGATAAGCATCCCACCTTGATGGCCATCTTGTATCACTTTTCACAAACTCAACCTCATAAGTAAATGATACTTTCTCTTGCTGCCTTATTATTTGAGCCTTTTCGAGCTCTGCAGGGCAACTTACAGGTTTGATAATTTCATACATAGCTTTTTTCTTCATGGCCTCTGGGTCGTATTTAATGCTACAAGGGTAAACCTCAAAGCCAACAATCTCAAACCCAGATGCCTTCTTCTTATCAGCTTCCGAAATGACACCCATGCCTTCTTCCCCAGTCCCAATTATCTGCACACCACTCCCTTCATACTCGTGAATCATAACCCTGAACTTGAGGTGATTGATGATGTAATCTTCTTTACTGTTGGGTGATGTGTACCCAACAGGAAACCCAGTCCACTGAATCTTAACCCCATTTTGATAAGCATATCTCATCGCGGGCAAATTATCAAGGATCATATTGACCTGATACAGATCGCGGGTTCTCTGTTTCAGCAGCTTTACGTCGTGCTCGGTCAAAGGATCTGTGGTACACAGGTAACGAGTCTCATTCACGTTCATATTAAAGCGGTACGCAGAGTTCTCGATCTCATCTCCCATAAGAAGTTCCCCGAGATTCTCAGCGCTTTTCTTGATGCCTTCAGGGGGTTTGCAATAAGGGAGACTGTAGTAGCTGAAGGGCAGCTCAGTCTCTATAGAAGTCAAGGAGTTAACTTTTGTAGTGATTTCTTGCCCTTTCGCATATGTATGCATGTAGCTTCCGGGGAGATAAAACCCATTACAGGTGTGCACAAAAACAACCAAAACATGCAGAGCCCATTTGATTGAGGGCATTCCCGGATTCAATATCGCCATCAGAACCGAAAAAAACACAACACTCACCACAAGTTGGAGTGAGCAGTGGATCTAAGCTAACTCTTACAGATGCATTCACCGATTAATCTACACAAATTTCAAACAAAAAGAATACTAATATCAGCCAAAAGAACACAAAGACTACAAATTTAAGCTAAAAACACAAAATTAAACATTTGGGTTAACAAAATCGATCAAGTACTTGTTAATTGTTCAATTTCTATACTCAAACTGCATCAGATCCCCTAATTAACAGAGCATAAACATTCAAATACTCACTCAACCAGATCTAACAACCAATAATATAATAAAAAACGCATACCCAGATCCAAAAATTTAAAATTACAACAAAAATCAAATCATGCGTTACGGAACTGCAACAGATCCATGAAAATTTTGAGAAATTGAGAACGAACCGTGACAGATCTGGAACCGACACGGTTGCTGAGCGGCCGTGGTGCGCGAGAGCGAAGCAGAATCCCGGCGTCCCCTTTCGCTTAATATTATGCTGCTGATGTTATCGCGAACAAGCCCGGAGGGGGTGAGGGAACTAACTGCTTTGTTAAAAAAATGGTGCGATTGGAGATGGGGAATTTGTTCTCTACGTACTCAAGTCGTATGGTTATATAGGGCCCCATCCCACTGTTGAAACAAAATTAGATTGGATCTTGGATTGGATGGGCGGTTTTCATTTGTTTTTCCTTGCTACAAAGTTACAAACAAAACTGATTTTTGGAAATATGCACAAATAAATCGTATTTGCTGAGTCTGATAGCGTGCGTTTACAACTAAGTAGTGCATTTAAGTGATTGATTACATGATGAATGAGTAAAGTTGATGAGTAATTTATCATCATGTTGACATCAAATTAAGTTCATTGTAAGCCCTTAGGTTAGTCGAGGGCATATGTGGACGGGCAAATAATAAATCACATTACGAAATCACAAATAGATCATAGGACAATTAGCATGACGGAACATTTTTTTATATTTGGATTTGGTTGCAGAAAATCAATTGTCATCATGTCATTATTGTGTGGTCGTTAGATGATCAATATGTCGTTATTATTAAAAACTGATCATTTCTATGATCAAATGTTAAAAAGTGATCATTCTTGCTAATTGCCCTAGAGCATAATTAGATTTGACATGTCACTTAAAACAACAAAACTTCTCAATATGTTATTTCAAATTGAATTTTGATGTTTGGATTTGACATATATCTCTTTGAAAATCGCTCTTACTTTGATTAAAACAAACAAATATAATTAGTTATTGACATTTTACCAAAAATTTTAAGCACTGGCTATAGTTAACGACATTCTCTATTCAAGATTACAACCTTCTAAGTGTATGTGAATTATTTTTTTAACAAGCTGCAATTACATCGACGATATGTACACAAGTGATTTAGCTACTTTCAACTCTTTAGTATCTTATTAACCATTATCGTAATTGTACGTTGTGAACGCGCTTTTCATTTGACTTAAACAACTCAACAACTAACCGTCTTGTCTTATACCTAACTAAAGGTTACTTATCTCGCCCAAGAAATGGAAACAATTGAGATTAAAATAGTAAATGGATGCGTAACGCGTGAGAATCTACATATAGATAAACTGATTTCGATTTGCAAACTTTTCCGTTTGATCATTATTATGCTTTATGGTAACGAAACTGCATTGTTGTCATCATTATTATTTGTTCTATTGGTTAGCAATTTTGTAAGTAAAATCCTCATCAAGGTTTGTGGTTGTAAAACTTCAACCTTTATCATTATGGTGTGATTATATAGCAATATTGTCAATAACGTTGCAATCACTGTATTTGGTAGGAATGTATAAACATGGATCTACTTTTTTGCTACATCCGAAACACATGTGGAAGTAAAGGTTAGAAACTTAAGCTTCAAGCCAAGATGTGTCGCATACGACCTTTATGTCATTTCTAATACTATCTTTAGCTAACTCACGATACCAACTGTGTTTTTGTCTTTATCTTGACCGGTTTCATGAAAAACAAGCTTGCGTTTAACTCATAAGAATGATTTATATAAAATGAATTTACCATTACATGTCGTCTTTTTTAATAATACAATGTCATATGTTAAAAAATTAACACATGTAATTAATTTTTAATAGAACAATACATCACAGTGGCAATGAATCAGTTAATAATACAATGTCATATGTTAAAAAACTGTTATATGGCGTTACAAGCCAATTCATATTTGTAGCACGTGCTTTATTTATTAATTATGTTTTGTAAAAGAGAAATTCTAAGGAAACTTTCTTAAAGTGTGATTCTTTTTGAACTCTCTACCACAGTTTAACATTAATTCTCGTGCTAATAATATAAAATATTGTGCAAAAAAATAAGACGTGTCATACAGTTTATCGAGAATCCCAATTTTGAGCGAATTTCCTTAACATATCTCTTTGTAAAATGTAAATTCATCGATCATTTATACGATAACACGTGAAACAACGAACTTAGTTAAGAATGAATGCATGTATGCACCATACGTCAAGTATGAAGTAAATAGTAACATTAATTAGGGTTCTAATATAGCTCTTTTAACATGTCATTTATTACACAGAGTCACAGAAAACAATAACAAACAACAAACAAAGGCCAAATTATATTAATTGTACAAACGTTACTTAATGGAACTTGAGGCTGGTCAAGATGTTGTTGTGAACCGGGTCAGCCAAGTGATCCAGAAGGTTCTGGTAGGGCCCCACACCAGTCACAAGAGCCTGAATAAAATAACCCAATATTGCCAGCATGGCAAGCCTCCCGTTCTTCACTTCCTTGAGCTTCAACTCGTTCAGCGACTTCTCATCTTTCCCAAACCCTAGAGGGTTGAACAAGGGCCCACCAGGGTAAGCCGGGTTCCCGGACCCACCCAAGTACTTCTCAAACCCCAAGAAGTATTGCTTGGCCATGGACCCGGGGTTGTACCAGTCCTGGAACCTCCGGTGCTCGGCGAACCCCATTAGGGCAAGTTCAAAGACAAAGAGCGTGTAAGGGTCGGCCCAATAGTTGTAGGTCCCAGCTGGCGGGATGACCCCTGTTTGAAACCAAGGCAGGGCAGTCTCGGGCGGGATTAGGCCGAGCTTGCCCAAGATTTCTGGGGCAATTGCACCCACTGCACCAAGCATGGCGTAACGTCCGTTGATGACTTCACCGTAGGCTAGCCACCTGGGCTCGATGAACCCACCTGTGCCGTCTGGGTCTGAGAGGCCCAATGGGTCGAATCCATAGTCGCCGGGAAGGCTGCAAGTCATATTTAACCATTTCCAAATACTCTCTTTTATTATGTGACAAGGTCAAACAATGAAAGACACACACAATTTTCTTTTCTGGTTTTTGAAAAAAAGGAATTTCATCACGGCAGTCCTCTTTTATGTGACTAGAATGACTACATTTTAACTTTTTTGGCCTCTATCGAACTCAAGACGTTTCATGTGAAAAACAAACATAATTTAATTGTCATTCCTAGCCCATCTTGTACATCTCATCCGAGCCAAATTTAAAACCTAGTTCCGCCAATGTAAGTAACACTTTGCAATCACACTGAAAAGAACAATCACAAATCGTTACCTGCCATCCAAGTAAGAAAGGCTCTGCTTGGAAGCAAACCACAACTGTCTGTCCGCTCCTTGCTGAAACCAAATCAAACAAACCACAAGATCATAAGCAAAGAACGTCAGTTGCGTTACACTAACCGAAATCAAATCATAACACCACGTGACGGTATTACGACCGCACCAAAAAATCACATTCACGTACCTTAACAGGAGGAGTAGAGGCCGCCCTTACGACAAAGGAAGCAGATTTTCTCGACCCAAATGGAGATTGGACGGCCTTTGCTCCTCCAAATATCTGCCTGGCAACCTCCTTTGAGGCCGTTAGAGAAGATGATGAAACCAGAGCTTGAGCTGCCATTCTCTCTCTCTCTCTCTCTCTCTCTCTCCTTATTGCTTCTGCCACTCAATATTTTCACTCAGTCTCTCAAATACCACAACTTCGTACATGTAACAAGGAAGATACGGAATTGGTGTGGGCCAAGGGGGAACCAAGATTTGTGGGCAATGTGGCGTTTGAGATCCTGGTGGAGATTGGTGCTGGACCCAGGTTTCAGATTAGGTTGAGATCTCACTGCCCAACAAAGTTTGTACACGTGGCGCCATTAACTGGATAAGAGATATTGCAAATTTCTCATCCGATATCTGATTTCACAAACTTGGTATTGGCTTTCCACAATTTTTTTTTCTTTTTTTTGCTCAAATATTTGGCACTCTGCAGAACACACTGGTTAGATCTCGTTTTGACATTTTGTCAAACATCTTGCTTCAAATGATAACCATGCTCAACGATAAAATTGAAGGAACATTGAGCCATTCCATGTGTGTATGTTAAATGAGATGGAGGCAATGCATATTTTGGTCATGTGGTTAATCATATGATTAGGCGAGCCAGACTCCACATCAGGTCGTACAGCCGTCTTCAAACCCGAAGACTCAATGAATCAATTGGGTACACAATGGGCCAAAAGGCCCAAAATAGAGCTCAATAAGCAACAGTTTGACATGGGCCTCGAAATTCAGTTATAACATAAATTGGACTCCAATGAGGTAAAGCTAGCCCAGATTCAAGCCCAAATTAGGAAAATGAAAAACGTGGGTCCCAAGGTCGACCGCAGAGGATCCCAACCCGTAAATCTCCCTTTCATTTCGCTTCCATAAACCCCTTCGCTTCGCCTCAGAGGTTTTTCTCATTCACCCACTTCCTCGCCTCTCTCCCTTAAACCCTAAACCCTAAACCCCAAATCTTAGCGTTTCTCTCTCTCTCCTCTGAAACCCTAAACCGCTTTAAATTACATAAAAATGATGACCACCATCCTGCGCCGTACGCCTACTATAGCCACGGCGCGGACCTTCGCCGCCATCGAAACCCTCCTGATCAACCACCATTCATTTCTCGGCGCGTCGGCCCCCGAGCTCGTACTCTCCGCAAATGGTGCCGTCGCCGGCGAGGCTAGGTTATACACCGTCTCGGCACCGAGGACGAAGTTGGGTTCTTCGTACGGGTATCAAGTAAGGGGCTTGCACGCGAAATCTGGGGCATTGAGCTTTCAAGCGTCGACGGCTCTGGGCGCGCAGCTCGCCGTTGAGTACTCCTACGACGAGTCGATTGGAAGGAGCGGCGACGATGACGGACTCGAGATCGCGAAGCTAGGGATTGCTAAGGAGATCGTGTCAGCTTTGGCCAATAAGGGTATCAGCAAGCTGTTCCCCATACAGGTGATTAATCATTTCCCAAATTTGTAGTGCTCTGTTTGGTTGATGAGAAAATGATTGAAAAATATGATTTTTTTTTTTTTTAGTTTTTTTGTTGGTTGATTTGTGTATGGACTATGTATTAATTCATTGTTTGGGGATTTTGTCTATAGAGGGCTGTGTTGGAACCTGCGATGCAAGGGCGGGATATGATTGGACGCGCTCGAACAGGAACAGGGAAAACTCTTGCGTTTGGGATACCCATTTTGGATAAAATCTTTAAACACAATGCCATAAAGGGGTTTGTTTCTCATATCAAAATCATTAGTTAGATTGTTAATGTGCTCGTTAGGGGTTTTCGGTATGATTATCAGATTTCCTCTTTGCAGCATTTTCCTTTTGTTTTTGGAGTATGGATTTGATTTATGTTTGATTATATATAGGCGTGGAAAGAATCCTTTGGCTTTGGTTTTGGCCCCGACAAGAGAACTTGCAAAGCAAGTTGAGAAGGAATTCCATGATGCAGCACCTGGTTTGGAGACAATCTGTGTCTATGGTGGTACCCCCATTTCAAGTCAAATGCGAGCGCTTGACTATGGAGTTGATGTGGCTGTTGGCACGCCTGGTCGTGTAATTGATCTTATCAATAGGGGAGCCCTGAATTTAGGGGAAGTTCAGTTTGTTGTTCTTGATGAAGCTGATCAGATGCTCCAGGTGGGATTCCAGGAGGCTGTAGAGACAATCTTAGAGAGGGTACCAAAGAAACGTCAGACGTTGTTGTTTTCTGCAACAATGCCCAATTGGATTAGAAAGCTTACTCAGAATTATCTAAAAGATCCAGCCGTTATTGATCTAGTAAGTATGTTTTTTTTAGTCTGTTCTACGTCGACCTTGTGTAGCTATTTGTAGGATCGGATCATAAGAGTGGCATGCTAAACCGAGCACAACCACCTTAAAACAGAAGGTTTTCTCTTCATTTCAAAATTGTTGTGGTGCTTAATGGATGTGACCTGATGGTTTCTATGACTGACAAGAATACTTTTGGTTAAATTGAATGAGCAACTTGTCTTGTCCATTTGTGTCTGGATATTTAGTGAAAGTTTGCAAAGACGGAAGAATTAGGTTTCTAAAAAAAATTCAAATTACAGTAGCGGCAATAAGTTTTCTGGTGATTTTTTTTTGGTAACATAAAAACTACTAGTCTAAAGATGGCTAATGGGATCGACATATTCATCTGATCATATTTGCTAACTGAGAGCTGACATGTGCTTTAGGTTGGGGATTCTGATCAGAAATTGGCAGATGGAATTTCTCTATACTCGATTGTTTCGGACTCATATGGAAGAGCATCAATTATTGGACCACTTATAACAGTAAGTAATCTTAACCTTTTCAGCTCTTACCTTTTCCAACATCTGGTCCTTCCTCACCATCAAGTATGTGTGTTTGTTAGGAACATGCAAAAGGAGGAAAGGCTATTGTTTTCACTCAGACAAAGCGTGATGCTGATCGGTTGGCATATGCCATGTCAAGAAGCTTTAGATGTGAGGCTTTGCATGGGGATATTTCACAAAGCCAGAGGGAAAGGACCCTTGCTGGTTTTCGAAATGGGAATTTTAATATTTTAGTTGCCACTGACGTTGCTGCTCGTGGGCTTGATGTACCCAATGTTGATCTGGTGAGATTTATTTCACGATTTACTTTTGATTTTGTTTCATTTATCTATGTCTTTGTTTATGCTCTAGTTGATAATCACTAGACAATTTAATACTATATTATTCTCTAATCAAGCAGTTATTACAACATGTTCTCTTTCCCTTCCCTTCCATTAGCTTTCATGACTGAATTAAAGCTTTTAAATACTGAAGCATTTGGCACTGATAATGTTTTGGATTCAAATTAAGGAAAAGGAGTTGGATTGACTTTCTTCGCTTTCTTGGTCTTAGGTGATACATTATGAGCTGCCAAATAATCCAGAAATATTTGTTCACCGGTCTGGCCGAACAGGTCGTGCTGGGAAGAAAGGAAGTGCTATTCTTGTATACACACAGGCTGAATCCAGGGCTGTTAGGACTATTGAGCAAGAAGTAGGATGCAAATTTACTGAGGTAAAGATGAAGTTCTTTTACATTTGCATCTTTGGATTTCAGGGTTTTCTTTGGGTGGACGCTGCTTTTAGTTCAAGGCATTGAGATTAACACAACTCTGAAGTTGATTATCATGTGTTTTTGGGTAAATTAATTAATAGGTTATATGCCGAAAGTAGCTTGACAGTTTATACGCTCAGGATGGTGTGCAGTGCTGTGCACTTTCCTGTTAAAGTCTCTAAATGAATGATACTCATTCCCATTAAGGATCTGTGTTTCCTCTAAAATGTTTCTGTGGGGTCTGGATTCACGTGCATGCTCTCTGCCTATCTGATTTACTTCTTAGTTTGAGTCGAAGCTTACCAGAGGTCTGACATAGTCCTCTCTGGTATTGTATGGGGAGCTTCGCATCATTTTTTGCATGCTTGGATGCCTCATAAATTGCAATCTGTATATTTCTTGGAGAAAATGTCTGCTTTTGTGTATGTTGCACCCTAGACTGATTATCTCATTACTTTGTGATCATCAGCTCCCCCGGATTGCTGTTGACAGCAAAAGCATTGACATGATGCCTGACATGGGTAGAGATCGATCTGGCACTGAAGGGTAGTCGATTTGGTGCTCCTTCGGGACCAGGTTTTGGCCGTCTTGGTGGGTTTGGTCGTTCCAATAGCTATGGTGATTCTTCTGGTCAGATGGGTAGATCTAGTGGGCCTCGTCCCGGTCGTTATGGTTCCTTCGGTGATTCTCAATCTGGAAGTGGGTTTTCCGGATCTAGTTCAAACCATGGAGGAAACTTTGGTAATTCAGGTTTTGGTCGTTCAAGTGGTTTCGGTAGTTCTGACCGCTCAAGTGGTTTTGGTAGTTCTGACCGATCAAGTGGTTTCGGAGTGTTTGGTAGCTCTGATCGATCTGGTGGTTCTAGGAACTTTGGTTCGGATCGCCAGGGTGGACTTGACAATAATTCTAGCCGTTTTGGGAGCTTTGGGAATGACAGGTTTTGATGATGATCAAAACAATAGCAGACCCTTCGGATTTTATTCATTAGCAAGTCTGTTTATTTATTTCTTCTTTATGGTTGATCTTTGCCATCCCACACATTTACTGGCTCAGGTTGGTTTCTTTTAATTGACATATTCCTCTGCTCTTGGGTGAACAGCGCTGACGATTCACTGACACGTCTGTCTTGCAATGTCAGTTAAGAAGATACGGAACCCAGGAGGAGAGAATTATCAAGAACAATTATTTGATTTCATGAACCGAAGTTAGAGGGGGCGTGTAGCGAAGTGGTGCAGGCCCGCTTATGCACCTCGGACTCCAAGGAAGCGTCTTTTTAGGTGTTTTTTTCTTCTGTTTATATTAAGTTTAAAATTTAGAATATGAAACGAAAGTCATCTTATTCGGATTAGGAGAGGAGGACTCCTAAATTAATTCATCTTTTTAGTGTTATTGTGTCCATGTTTCGATTTTACGTCGTTTATTTGAGGTCGTGTTATTCCTTGAGATTAGATTTAAGCTAACAGACCATGTCCAACCTGACAAGGGGCAATTCTATTAATTCCAGGCCTTTGTGGTTGGAGCATTTCAATTCTCTCTTTTACAGCATCCCTTCTTTAAATTTTAAACCCTCGGAGTTGTCTTCGGTAGCTTAGTTCAACTTTTTAAACAGTCTTCACCGATCGATTGCAAATTAAGGTCCGCTTTTCAGGCAATTATGATTTGACTTAGGTTCTCTTCCAACAAAGTAAAAACTCTGTTTCAATAAAATTTACACTTACGCATATTAATGCGCGTTGTCGCGTTTTGTTTGGGAGCGTCTGGTTAAAGTCATTTGTCTTGAACGCATGTAGTGTCTCCGGGAAATACTTTCTACCTCCCTTAGGGCATGTGATTTTAACATCATTTAAACATTCAGCTATGCGCCCCTATTCATTTTTGGCCTTCGGTTTAAAGAAATCAAAAGAGAATTAAGAGACGATAATTCGAGGTTTATAATGATAAAATAAACACCATATATTCAAGTTACAAATTATTCTCAGATTGATTGGGATTTCAGTGTACGTACGCCAAGCCAAAAATAGCGAAAAGTAAATGGCAGTAATCTAATTTCTACTTAACGCGAGATTTAATACAATATTTTGTCCTATGAAATATCCGTCCGAAAGCGACGCATGAGATTTAGCAAAACAAAAATTAAAAAAAAAGAAAGAAACAAAGAACCATGGCATGATTTACATTTGTAGGGTGTAAAATGTTGTCATGCGTTGAAGAGCTTCCTGAAAGGCCCGTCTTTTCGATCTTTTGCAGCTTCGGTTAAAGCCAGGAACCTCTTGAACCCTGTTGTGGCTGCACCTCGCCCGAGTGCAGCTGCTCTGGTTAGCACATCGTCTCTGGATGCGATAAGTCCGGCTGAAGCAGGATTTGATATCAGAGCAGCTGCGGGGGCAGTTGGGAGTGGGATTGGTGGTGCAGCAGGTGGTGGGAGAGAAGGTTGTGTGATTCCCGGGCCGTGCTTGTTAAAGTCATCCAGTATACTTTGCTGATCTGCTTTCTTAAGACCCTGCACATTCATACTCATATTCAGTGAAACATGCATCAAATTAATGGGGTCATCCAACTCGTAACTCTTTTGGATTAATTCATGAAGTGGTATAAATCCGCAGATTTCTTTCATTGTTCAAAATAGTTTGAAGAACAGAAATGCGCTAAAATGCAATGTCTGCTTGCAAGTTCGTCTCCTCTAGTTTCTTAAGAACTTTGATTTGATTAATGGAATGAGCAACAATGTCTCATGTGAAAAATGAATGGACGCGAAAAGGCAGGATAAGTTGATGATTACCTTGAGTTCCAAAATTCGCTGAAACTCCATTGGCGTTCCCTCTGGTAGTAACGCACGATATGTATCCGCAACAGAATCAATTGGCGACAGTATGACCTATACGCAAAGACAAGATAAACCTACTTCAGAAAAGAAAACCAGAGGCTGCCAGAATGAGTACCAACAAACTGATACTTACCTTCAGAAGTGCTTCAGCTTTGCTCATCTCCCGGCTTACAAATTTCGAATAGCTAGCAGCACGTGATGTCTGTTTGAAGAAATATATTGATCTTTTAATAGGT
Organism: Pyrus x bretschneideri; assembly: GCF_019419815.1. Taxonomy (NCBI): domain Eukaryota; kingdom Viridiplantae; phylum Streptophyta; class Magnoliopsida; order Rosales; family Rosaceae; genus Pyrus; species Pyrus x bretschneideri. Next base: position 7,614,174 of record NW_025999413.1, read on the forward strand.
TTGATTTGTGTGCTAAGAAAAATAACCAGTCAATTATGACGAAAAAACTATCAGGGGCACTTATGAGTAGGAATCAAGAAATGATTTTCATGCTTTAAACCCTGGAATGTATACTTTAGGTGAGTGACACTAATAGGATCCTAATACCATAAACGAGGAAGGAGCTACTTGTACTTTAATAGTTCTGATCATACTTGTAACTATAAACATATATCAACAATTCACTCACTTGGTGACCAAGGGATGGTATCTCCAAAAGAATTGTCTTTACAGCTTGAGTATCCAGTAGCATCTGCAATAACATACAAAGCATTTTTTTTAATCTCAGAATCACATCAATCAGTCACGATGTTCACTTCTGATATAAACTACAAAAATGCTTGGAGAAAAAAGAAATACATTTGATAAATGCATAAGAACAATATCCTCTAGTAGAAACATATATATAAAACAATTCAGGATGAAGTTTGATTGATTGATTTCTATCACAAGGTAAGATTCAAACTACTTCGAATTCAAGACTCGAGGGAAGTGGTATATGTATCCCTTAAATCTCATTTGAGAAGTGACTATATATACTTGTCCTCATTTCTTGATTTAAACAAGATTAGGTTTAAAAGGAAAAGGAGACGATTATAAGGAAAGCAGGCCCTACTTGTTGCGCTCCAGTTTCTGATATTTGCTTGCATTTGAAAATGTTAGTAAAGAAACGTGGACCAAGAGATGACGCAAGCTGCACAGATGAAGAGATTGGAACAACATTAGCAAAATGTTCAGAAAGGACTTTGGTGTTAAGTATACGGTAGACAATTGTGTGAAGGATGGTGGCACACAACTTTAAAATGGTTGAAGAAAGCATGTCATATCAATAAAACAAAGAAAAGTGAAAAAAAAAATGGAATAAATAATGATTCATGAACCTAGGAAAACAAGACCAAGATCTGTGGAAAAATGTTAACATGAAACATGTCTACCCCTTGTATTACCTTGTCTAAGAAAAATTGGAAGTAAATCGGTGAAAGAAGTGTTCCAAGGATAGGAATACTAGTAACGAGGATCATATTTATGCCATTAACATACCTGCAAAAAGGTGGATGTGGTCACTTGTAGAAAGTGTGTATTGGATGTAAAAGAGCAAAACTTAGATTAATGGTAGCTTACTCTGATTGGTCACCAACACTTTCAAGCGTAGCCCATGGAACTCGTGTCATTGCAGCCATTTCAGCATCAAACTTAGTTTCTAAGCCATGCACCAAGGTTACTAATGCTTTTGTTATAACGGCTGAAAATTCATCCTGCATGATTGCATAACTCTTGTAGAAAATGAACAGGAAAAAAAAAAAGCCTTAGGTGAACTTATAAAATAGGCAATACCTGCACTTCCGACATATCCACCCCATCAGCAAACTGAGTATCAATTATTTTGGATACACTTTCAGCCAGTTCACCAGACTGCAAAAAATTAAAACATAAATTAGCAAGAATTTATAGTAGTTTTCCTTCTTGTACTATTGTGTATGTCTATAAATAAATATGTGAACACCAGATTCAGTGCTAATCATAAAACAATGACACCTCACAATGGTTTCAGCAATAAAACATGCCATGTCAACTAACTCTATAGAAACCTGAGAAACCAACTAATACTGACAACAATTTCCATCAGAAACTCAGTGTACATGGTAATCACGTGTATTGATGATAATTACAAGCATACACGTTATACACCCATGTTAAAATTTATACCAAGATTCACATGACACATAATGGCAACATACTAATGCAGTCAGTGATGAATACAATAAGTAGTTGATTCATTTTCCACTCAAGTTATTATGGAGGTATGTGTGTCAAACACCTTACAATCATAGACTGTAATGTAAATCATTACATTAATCGGTGCCTTTGTTAACTTCTACCTTTTGTAATGCGAAAATAAAAAAATACATCAGACAAAAAGAATCATCTAGTTCTTATTTATCCAGAGGTTCCCATCAGACATAGTACCCCTTTCTCATAACTGTAAGTTTACGTTGAGATGAGGCATTATAGCTTCACTCGCACGTAGGAATCAAGCTAACACTCAAAAGTCAGAGTAGCTGTATGTCTCTAAAAAACTACTTACCGTCTTATGGCAGTACTCAGCTGAGTTGACAATGTAACAAATCACCCTTTCATCTCTGTCAGATGTCTGCTAAGCGTAAAAGAAAAATAGCATCTATTCAGAATAACAAGAATTTTGTGAAATGTCATGAAGCTTAAAACTGGTCCCTTTATACCTTATCTGTCCGTCCATACCAGTTGCAGCTGCAACGATCCCTGTACCACCTTTAGGCAGTCTTACAAAAAGCTTTGTTGCATATGCTTTGAGAATCCTTTGAAAAACCTAAACTTGGAAAGAGGCACATATCATATTCTGGTTAATAAAAAATATCTAATTATTCGTACTGCTTAAGTCGCAAAGAAGAAACATGCATTTTTCTAATCTTTGAAGGCGGCTGAAGTAGAATAGTCTTGCAACAAAAAATGATGGCCTATAATCACTATGCATCCACAATAGAGTGTTGTTTATGGATATGTAATATTGTATGCACTACGTGTGTCAACACCAATTAGGATATTAAGTGAGGAACTTCTAGAAAGTACCTTGAACAAATTAAATAATGTCTGGTTCTTTGTCAAAGCACTGCATCGCTTTAAGCTCCTCTTGATTATAAGAAACAACTGCAAGACCAAAAAGTGCAACCAAGTCACATTATCTAACATCATTAAAGAAATAACCATGACCTAAAGAAAATTAGGTCATATAAGATTCTAAGGCATAGTTCTAAGAATTCAGTGTCCAGAAGAAAAAAGTTTTCTTGAAACAATAAAGGATCTACAAGAAATCAAGAATATACCAATTTGAGTATTGAATAACATTTCAACATTCATATCACATAAATAAGTTAAAGAATGACATCAATAAAACTAAGAGTGACTGAGTCCAGTGGAAAAACGCACTGTCCCCAAATCAAAGGCTTTTAGTCTTATTCAAGTCATTCTCATTAACTGCAACACTAAACTTCTAAAGCGACGGTAGAAAAATAATGAAAATCTAAGTGCTTACCTGGATGCTACTTGATAAAACATTATTCTGACTTCCCTCCTCAATGTCCCATGTTTCCTCCTATTGGAAAGATGAAAACAAAACTTAAATCAAAGAGGTAAAAACACGAGCAAACTATTGAACATATGTTATAAGAAGTAATAAACCTATTCTACCTGAACAAGTTTCTCCAAATTCTCCATCAGTGTCTTCTCTTCTAGTTCTGTGTAAACATTCAAGTGAGGCTCAAAGCAAGATGAAATGATTCCACGGAAGTTGAACTGCAAAATCAACCAGTACAAGTAATTCTCAGAAATTATAACTATGAGAAGGTAGACTTAGCACTAAAATACAAGAGGACCATAATAGTAGACTATAACCACAAACATGACGATATCTTAGTCATCTTACCATAGTAATAACCCCAAATTTTAAGCAGGATACGACAAATCTCACATGGATTGCTTACAAATATTTACAGGATACACTCAAGCAATCTCACTATATAAGATTCACCATTATAGTATGCTAAAGGTAATGTAGAGAAGGAATGGCATATACTAGAAAAGTCAAAATGTAATTATACACACTCATGGCTTATTTCATTTCATATATATTAAGGGGTTACCTATTATGAAAGGATACAAGTAGTAGAAAAAAAATTACCCCAGCTGCAGGCGCTGATAACTCTTTATCCTTTTCCTGGAAAATGAAAATCAGAAGGAAAGCTTATTAACTTGATGGTATATGGAATTCACATTGTGAACATTTCAACCATATTAAGCAATACATAGCATGCATACCTCTCTGCTACTTTCCTGATGTGCGGCAAGCTTTTTTTCATACTTCTTTCTAATATCTGAAGCGCTTTGACTAGTGTTTTCCCCTCTACCAATTTCTTCAATCTCATTTCCGACCTCCCTGCCTCGAGTACCACCACCAAATTTCTCTGCCAATTCATCCTCAAATTCAAGAGTTCGCTGTAGTGCCTATAGACAGCAGTCAAAACATTAAAACCACCAACAAATGATAAAAGTTTTGAAGGCCATGAGAATGGATATAAAATGTCAACTACATGAAGATTTTTTTGTTATATTTATCACTAGCATATCACTTACAAGAAGCCTAAATATAGATGTGCCACTTGAGGTAAGGAAATGCTTAATGAGTATAGTTTCCCATATGAAGTCTGATTAGGCAGATCTAACCAAACTTGCAAAGACAATCCAATCACAACCATAATTGGGTTTGGTTCAGTTTTCTCTTTCTATTGTTTTTGTTTCCTAGCATAAACTTCACCGATTCATTAAAGAGAGCACCTAGCGACTGGAAGATCTCAAGGAGACAAGCAATGCATGATCCATATGGCTCCAAAAATATAAATTAAATATGCATGCACTACATCACTCATGGGTTGTTTAAAGGTTTCAACAGATGTACCCAATATTATTAAGGAAATGACAAAACTAAGGTTTTGTACTCTGCTGATAGGTTCAACATGGTTTCTATATAAAAAAAAAGGATCTCTCACTTGTTTACTGACCCATTTCCAGTTATTTTCATGAAGCAAAACAAATGATATCACATCATATGGACAACGAGTTGAAAAACAAATTGTAGAGAAAACTGAGTGCAACAAGAGACAGATGGTTGCATTTATAGCCAAGCCAAAAGGGAAGTGGATTAAAATAGTGCAAGAAGATATGATGACATAATGATATTCGATTCAAATGCCTCAAAAAGGTTGAAATTGGGTTTATCTGAAGTCTGAACTTAGGTTGTTTGCGCAGCTTCTACAAGAATAGACAAGAATCAAACTAATCTAAGACAAATCAAAGAAGCACCAAATATCACTCCTCAACTACATGTAAAAGCAATCCAACATAATAAATTAGAAATATGGCTTACCAATAATAATGTCCCAACATCAGGCTTTTCTTTCTGATTATTATGTATATCTTCCAGCTGCTTTCTGAAAAAAAGAACAATACAAAAAAGTTTTAAATTTTTAAGTTTCTTTGAATTTCTCTGGTAAAATCAGATGTTAACTAGAACCCACTATGTCCTGAGGGTCAAGTAAACGCTAAAAGGAAACGAATAAAAAGTCAACCTCAAAAGTAAACTAGGTTAAGTGTCTTTTATGGAATTTTGCTTCAAACATTTTTCTTCTCCTCTGATTAAAAAAAAAGATTAAGGAAACTAAAATTTCAAAAAGTAAATGAAGAAAAGAAAGAAACATGTATTTTATCTGCTATGTGTGATGGCATTACTCGCCCCCCCCCCTTTCTACTTAGTTACACGTGTGACGACCAGCACATAGAACACTACAATGTTCAGGTTTTTTTCTTGAAGCACTATGTGGAAACCTTGAATATCATAAAGATGGCAACAGGAACGACAGTTTCCAAATGTTAAATGTTCTTTTTCAGTATTTTAAAAAGTTGATGGCCACATTTTTTGTAAAAGAAAAACTAAGAAACTTCCACCCTCTATGAAAAGGAATTGAAGTTATCAACAAAATATGATATCGAAGGGAAGTTGATTGTACCTTGTTTTTTTACAGAACTGAATACAAAGCCGATAAGGAACATGCCATGAAGTAGGAAAGATTTTCCAGATTTCTTCATTTGTTCTCATACGACGCTTTATCCATGCATATCTTCGTTCAGTTTTATCCAACTTAGCTAGTTCTACAAACAGAGAAAACAAGATTAAATTCAAAATAAAGGACAATTAAAGTTAAGTCTTCATACATACTGAATGCATCTTTGCTAAGAATAACATCAAACATGAACACACACCAGCTCCTTCAAAGATTTGCTCATAGGAAGTAAGTTCCCTGCTGCAAAAGTTATTTACTAATTCTTCCCTCACAGATGGCTCTAAAGCATCAACAACCAAGCAAGCATCAGATAACTGCTGAAGTAAATTAGTTTCCTCCGACTCCTTTCCAGTACCTAAGCTGAGAATAAACCGCAAAAGAGAAGATACTAAGGATCTATGAGTCAAAGACAGCAAAAACATTATAGTTGCAGAAGGTTAACTAAGAGTCCTAGACAACAACTCCTCCATATAGTTCCTGCCTTAAATAAAATCTAAGGCACACACATCCTGACAAAGCATAAAGAATATAACCAAGTGCTATAATTATTAAAGCCAAAACCAAGCATTAACAGCCGTTTAATGATCTATCCTTTTAATGGTCTACATACTTAAATATGATTTGTTATACGCCACTGCAAATTATTTTAAACACTTACCTTGAGAAATCGGAAAACACGTGCGACTTTAGAATTTGTTTGATATTCTTAAATTTTTCCCTCAGCTCGGTGATTTTTGGAATGTCCCTGTAAGCTTCAAAATGGCTACATAACTGGTTCACTGCCTGATACGCATCATAAACTAGAATCAAAATGAAGCACATTCTCAAAATTCATATAAATCTAATCTTCTAAAACTAGCAAATACTTCTCAATCATCTTTGTATAATGCAAAAGTTCGTATCAGGAAGAAAACAATTCTACTCCAAAGATGTAACATAAGAAAAATAACACAAAACGCATGCAAACAATGCACATCATTTCGTATGAGGATCTTCCAATTGCTTAAATAGAGTGTAATAATAATTGGATGCTACAAAAGACTAAAGCATAATTGAGAACTTCAATTGAAAGGAATCACAAAGTAACCTCCTTTTTTACCTATAGTAAAATGACACTGTATAATAGCAGATAGGTTACCTCCAACTGTGCAGCTGCCTCTTTATATTGTCGTTTTGAAGCCATTACTTGAAGCTGCTCAACAGCAGAGACTGCCATGTTACAAAAGAAAGGGTACTCCCATGAGAATGTAATATGAAGGCATTCATCGTCAGTTTCTAATCAGTGTCAAACAGTTGATTGATAAATCTTGATCAATCATCACTGTAAAAATCATAAACAAGCAACTAACCGAGCATGGTCAGGCGATGAAGAGCAGTAATCGTCGTTGTTATATGCTTCTTTGCAAAGTCTAACTTCTTAATGTCGCGACATATTTCTTGAACCATTGTCTCACTTTGCTCAGCTTTCGTTTTAATTTCGCGGATTTTATACATGAGTTCCTGCCTTAGAGCATTACAAAGTAAATAAATAAAACAAAAAAAAAAAACAACAAACTAAAGAAATTAAAGCCACATAAAATCGATTTACAACACATTACAAGCTTTGATTTTACAAGCCTTGATTTTGCAAATTAACCAGAGAGTTTAAGAACAGACCTCCACGGCATGCGTAGCAGCGGCGAGATCTTCTTTCGCTTTCGTCCCCGAATTGCTCTGAAAGAAAAAAGCACCAGCCAATCCATCAAAAACCACAACACTAGTAAAAAAAAAGGTGCAATTGCAGCTGTGAGCTCAGAGCTCAAAGGGCAGAGGCAACGACCTGCTGGCGAACCGCCGCTAAAATTTCGGCATCGACACGCCGAATCTCACTGTGTATCTTCTGCATTAGTGGTTCCACACCAGATAAAGACGCCTCTGTTTGCACAATTCAAAGAATTCAAAGAGTAAGTCCAACACCTACACATTCCGCTTATACAAATTCATACAGATACAGATATAGATATATATATATGGAAAGAGAGAGAGAGAGAGAGAGAGAGAGAGAGAGAGAGAGAGACCTGTGGGGAACATCTGGTTGATGTATTCCAAAGCGCTTGACTTGTCCATGGCTGCCAAATTAAGCTCTGAGCTCGCTGCGTTGAAGTAATGGATGGCAGAAACAGTTGGAAGAAGGAGATCTGAGAATTTGGAGAGTGGATTCTCTCTCTGTTTCTCTCTCTCTCTCTCTCTCTGAGAGTTGGAGCTTTGCTTTCGACTCAGCAATGGCGCTGGAAGATGGATCGATCTAAGATCGACGAGATTGCGTGAACCATGTTTCGGAGGAGCAACGAGTTGGAGCGGGCCAGAAAGCGCGGGTTTGATCCCAATATGGGCTGAGCCTCTACTTTTGTCGTTCTGTGGGCCGAACAATTTTGCATGAGATACTTTGACGAAATAAATTGAAGCTTAGATGCATTTGATTGGTAAATTACTAATTTGACAATTTGATGTTAGACGTGGATTCAGTTAATTGGCGATGACAGTGTGTCATCTCTTCTTACCCCAAATTTGTCAGATGTTGGTTAATTAATTGGCAATGATAGTGTGTCGTCTCTTTTTACGCAAAATTTGAAACCCTTTAATTTTAAATAAAAATAATTTAAATTTTATACCGTCATTGTCTAGAGCATGTGTTTGGGAGTGCTAATAACTTCTCATCTACTCTCATTTTCTTTCTTAGAGTTATAAGGGTACCCGAAATATGCATAAACATATTAAAAGTTAATTTTAACCTTCTAAATGAAGGGAAAGGGATCTTCACCTCCTTTTCCTGGGGAATTCGGATGATCCTGTGATCGTGATATTTCATCATATATCGTGCAGTCAGTTTTCATTAGATACTAGTTATATTTAATTTTAAATTTCAAATGATTTCTAACCGTACGATGTACGATGAACGAATACAATCACAACCACGAGATCCCCTATGAGGATCCTTTTCCTAAACGAAGTTAACACGCCGAAATCCATCTTTATTCGTGGCAAGGCAACGAGTTGAATTTGTATCGTCGTTCCTTTTTGAAATGGTGTCCCGATAAAAAAATGGACTTTGAAGAATCCTAACAAGTTAAATTAAAAGGAAAACTAATGAAAAAGGATTTGAAAACTTTGTGTTTTAACGAAAATGATAAAATAAAGGATAAAGTGAATAATACCAAGATTGATTTTTTGGTGTAAAAATATAATTTTTCGTTAAAATTTTCTAAATTAAAAGCAGCTGATCATGCTTAATTGATTAACCAAACAAATGAAGTAGGAAAGTAAAGCAAAAGCAAAGGTAAAGTCAGAAAACACAATCCACCAACACCAGCATTGAGCACACAAATCACGGTGGTGGGGATTGTATAAACAAAAACGATTTATAAATTCCCAAATCCGAAAAGCACAAAATCCGATTTAATATTTGATAATTTTGATTAATTCATGTTTTGTCCGACCACAATTTGTTGTGTCCATCATTGCCACTGTTTTCTGTGGTTTTCAATTTATGCTCAAATTTGGTGAATGTCAGCTGACAGCAGACTGTCTCAGTTTTCAAAATTAGAGTTCTTTTGGTGCAATTTTGGGAAAGTTTCTGGTTATGGCGGACAATTCAGTTTCTGAGCTTCAGCTTGGAGAGGAATCAACTACGGAGAGCTCATCTGATCAGCACCAGGTGACTTTTTGCAATTTTCAGGTCACAGATTTTAGTAATTTCAGTAGTAAAGATTTAGTTTTTCTGTTTGTTTGCTGCATTTTCTCTGTTACCAATCAATAAGTGTTAGTATTTTGCTTTTGTTTAGGTACTCTGAATTGGAAACTGAAAACTTCAAAAGGGTTAATCTCAAAATCTGAGCTTTTTGGTTCTTTAATGCTTAAATTTAGTTTCTTTAATTTAGTTCTTTGACTCCAATTAGCGAAAATCAGTTCGAGTTATGTGCAGAAATTACATTGCTTTCGAGTTTTTTGCATATCGCATGTCGGTTTTTACGGTTCATGATGATGATATAAGGTTCATGTATTTACGTGTGCTGGAATGCTTGGACTCTATAACATTTTCGATTTTCGATCTCATTGTTGAATAGTGTACCGATAAAAGGGTTTGTTGGTTTTGCAGATTCATGAACAAAAGGAAAAGAATGAAGAAACCAGTTCGTCTAGACGGCCAAACCTCTCCTCATTGCAAATACCGGCAAGGACATTGGAAACCAGTTCGTCTGCTTGTACGAGAATTGATATTCCCTCCACACCAAGTCCAAGTTCTAGTAGAGTTGGACTACCGCCTAGGCCACATTCAGCTAAGATCAAATCAACCGTGAAAAATCTGTTTCCTCAAAAAAGCTTCCGGGTGAAAAATTTGCCTCTGGATGGCGAGAAGACGATTCTCATTATGCCGGATACATCACCGTCAGATAGTCCGTTGGAAAAGCCTTCTACTTCACGGTCTTTCTCGCTCAATAAGCTTTTCTTCTCTACATCAACAAAAGGGACTCATTCTTTACCAGTTACACCAAGTGCAAATCTGGGTTCTGAGATTGGGCAGGGAAGACAAGTGGAGAGTCATTCTGATTCTGTAAGTAATTCTAATTTATCATTTTCATGTACCAGTGCCAGTTTAGAAATTCTCGTGTCACACTAAAAATGAATTTTGTTTCAGAGAATTGAAGTTAAGCATCATATGTCCCGCTCTTTCTCAGTTCCAGTAAATATTGCGACCAGAAGTTTAAGGCGGATGGATTCTGGATGCATGATCCGTGTAATTTCAGCAACTCCACGTCCTTCAGCAGTTGAGCGTGCCTCACCAAATGCTGACCCAGCACTGGAAACGGGTAAATGCTACCTCCTGTCATGAATAGAATGTGAAAAACTTGGCTCGTAGCCTTGTAGGAGATTGAGCATATATGGTGAAGCACTTTTGTAGGAGTATTATATGCACTAATCATGCTGGAAGGAAGAATGAGCATATTCACAAACCTCTCCTACAGGCATGGTTACTGCATATAAATTTTGGCTAGTAAGAGAACGAGAATATTCACAAACCTCTCCAACAAGAAACTGCGGAATTATAGTACATATAATACTCCTGTTGACTTTTAGTAGTGCTACGTTGATTGCAGATAGATTTGATTTCATATCTTTCTATTCATCTGTTGATTTATGGTCATTCACTTGCAACTGGGAACGTCATTCGTAGCTTTAAAATAAAATAAAATTGAAAGCCAAGGTTTTAATACTTTCTCGGTTGAAGTATTGAGCCATTAACTTTTATCAAATGCTTACAAATTTATTAATTTATTTTTCCCACTATGAGTGCTCCTTAATTTTTTGTAATATCTAACATATATATCGGTAACTAATGAGAATGATAACTTGCCAATTTCAGCCACAGCCACTGAAGATTCAGGTGAAGATATTCCTGAAGAAGAAGCAGTTTGCAGGATTTGTTTGGTTGAGCTCGCAGAAGGTGGTGATTCTCTTAAAATGGAGTGCAGCTGCAAGGGAGAGCTAGCACTTGCTCACAAAGATTGTGCAGTAAAGTGGTTTAGCATTAAAGGGAACAAAACCTGTGACGTCTGCAAGCAGGATGTCCGAAACTTACCTGTAACACTACTCAAAATACACAATCCTCAAACTGTTATTAGACGACCACCAACAATAATGGAGCAGAGGGAAGTCCATCATTACAGGCAAGTCCCAATTATTCCAATGATGATAATGATCCCAGCATGACATCGTAATAATAACTCATTATAAAATGCCCCGAGGCTCCATGTTTTCAATTTTAGATGAAATGACTGTGGTATATTCACCGAATAATGTTTCCTACCAAAAGAAAAAGTACCACACAACCCCCTCCCTCCCAAGTAAAAATGAAGAGAGAAGACAAGTATTACATGAGATGATGAGAAACACTCGCAATATAGAATGAAAACAATTTTATGCTGTTGTATCTATGAAATCTTCACAGAAATCATCACATTGATATGTTAGTAATTCTGGATACTTGATGGAAAACTAAACTACGCTCCGTTAATGCCCCATTTAACATCTATCTGTGCATGTCTGGTTGCTCATTTTGCTTATTTTTTTAATTTTCACTTTATATATTTACACTTCTAATAACCTGGATATTTCTGGAGATGGGGGAGGTGCATGCTTACACGTCTTCTACTGCTCCATTAAACACATAGAAAAAAACATGATAAACAATTTGTTTCCATCAACTTGTCACTCAGCACATTTTCTCAAAATGTTTGGTATCATGCCCTCAGTCGAGACTTGAGATATTACCATGTGAGTTTGATTTTGGATTTTGCCTTGTTGCATGCTTGACAGGGTCTGGCAGGACATACCGGTTCTTGTCCTGGTCAGCATGCTTGCGTATTTCTGCTTTCTGGAGCAACTTCTGGTTTGTTTTGTGCTTATTTACAATAAACTCAAGCTCTTCATTATATGGAATCATGGTTTTGGTAGCAAGCTCATACTTGCTGGCAAAGAGAAAATTCGACTAGATTTCATAAACAGCAATTGTTCAGTCATCATATTTTCTGTGATATGATCCTGAAGAATTTACGACTTGCAGTCTATACATTTATGCTTGTTATTTAAACGTTTGTATGAACATTTTGTTCTTGTTTTGCATTAGAATCATTATGTGCGTGAAGTTTCCTTTTTCATTCTGAACAGGTATCTGACTTGGGCCCTCGTGCTCTTGCCGTTTCCTTACCCTTCTCTTGTGTTTTAGGTCTCCTTTCATCTATGATTGCTTCCACAATGGGTGAGTTTCTTCTTCCTTTTACTATCAACTTGTTTTTATTTTATGCCCTTTCTTTATATAAATCCTCACTTAATAAAATACAGTTCTATACAGCTTAATTATTTTTCCCACAATATCCATGAAGTTATTAATTTTAATCTGTTCACCAGGTTTTTCTTGTTTCTCTTTGGTAAGAAATGGAAGCTTTGTCATATCAAACTTCAATTAGGAAATATTTTTTTGCACCCTTTTAAGGATGCAGTTGGAGCCATCTCTTTGCCAACTCGAGAGGCCAGATTCCAATAATCTGCATTGTTCTTTTATCTCTTAAGTAGAGGCGAGATTTAGTTCATCCGGTACAATTCTAGAAAGTTAGAGGGCACAAAAAGGAACATCAAATCTTAGAAACATAAAAGTACGCTGGATAAAAAGTACCCTAGGAGTTAATTTTGTACAATTCAATGAATAGAAGTACGGAATTTTAAGATGTGAGAGAGATATTGCCCTAAGGAAATTAATTTTAAAAAAGAGTTATCTTTTTTCGATGAAACACCCAGAGTGGTCTTTTTCTGAGCAACTCATGATGTTTTCCATCTCTATTTTTGCTACGAATAAGTGGAGCATTCTATTTTTCATGAATTATACCTTGCTTGAATACGCTACCTGATTATGCATGGTGGTGGCAGTGAGCAGGAGCTACATATGGGCTTATGCCTCCTTCCAGTTTGCCATCGTGATCCTGTTTGCCCACATATTTTATACTGTAGTAAGCAGAACCGATTTCTTTCATGAATTTACACACCCTGCCTGTTTTCCTTTCTTTTCCTTTTTCTTTGTATTCTATTAGTCTCTGCTGCAGCCTCTCATGTTCACTGACCGTGCAGCTTAATGTAAATCCAATTCTCTCAGTCCTCCTTTCCTCATTCACTGGCTTCGGGATTGCAATCAGCACGAATTCCCTTCTGGTTGAGTATCGTAGATGGAAAATCAGCAGACAACTGCAATCATCCTATCAACATGCTAGCAGTGCACTGCATCTGCATGAACTACAACTGCAGCAGCACCGGCAACAGCACCAGCAGTGGCTACAGCAAGAAGAGCAATATCAACGCCAATCCCAGCAACAACGACGGCAACAGTTGATGGAAGATTCACATAATCAGTACCAGCAAGTACAGCGACAGCTTCAGCAGCAAGAAGAAGAGCATCATCGACACCAACAGGAGCACCAGCACCAACGGTTGGATGGAGATCCAAATGCTGATGGTTCTAGGCCGCTAGAAGTTAGACAGGGCACATAGCCCATAAAGATTGAGCAATTTTTGTTTCTTTGATAGGTAAATTTGAGCTCTGTATACTGAAGATCTTTCATCTTTTCCCATGCATATTAGCATGTAATCATTTTCTAAATATGGGGCAGGCGACTTTCTGTTTTCCTTGCCAGCCATGTAAAATCTGTACCTACTTCTTATTTATTATTTAATATAGGTGCTCATTTTAACTCCGTGCAGGTCAGGAATCAGAGACGCAAGAGTAACTTGACAAGAGGCGTTTTCTACCTCAGATTCTTAGACAAGGCTGACCGGATGGTATGTTGTATTCACCAGCCATGTGCTCGACTCATTTACGGACATCATTGTAAGCGAAAACGTCTCAGGCATGACGAGGTAGTCCCTGCCAAGTGAAATACCCCGTCTTGATGGGCCGTTTAGTCTTGACAGTTACAACGGGCAATTTCAGAATTCCAATTTTCGTACTGAGCCGTAGTTTTTCTCTGTTTTTTTCTGATTATTTGTTAGTGTTCGTGTATTTCTTGTACTTTACAAGGTTCTTCTTCTCATCTTGTCTCTAACCCTTTAGCCTTTAGGGAAGGAAGCTTTCTTGTAAGAATTTCGCAGAGGCCGTGCCTTGCGCATTCTAGTGTTACACTTTTGGGTTGTTTCCCTTTAGTCCTCCAAACTATTTTTCGTGCCGAGTTGGCCTCTAAGTTTTTAGTGTTTACTGCTGGGGACAAGGACGCTCGTTACAAAAGTTGACATAAGTGAATTGGCCAGGGCACGATGCAGTTTGGCTCGGGTTTTGGACGGAATTGCACATCAGATTGACCTCTCATTTTGAACATTCTTCAAAACGAGTAACCGAGTTTCACGGTCATCAGTTGTCTTTGGTAACGACGGTAACTCATCACACATCACTGCCCTCGATAGTTAGCACAATTCAATTGGAGATAATTCCTATAGAGTGCCAGATTTTGATAAGTGATACGAGAGAGAAATTTAAGAGAGAATTCATAGCAAGAGCTTAAAACTGCTCATAACATCTCACCAAAATTTGAACAGTGCCTAAATCAAAACTAAGTAAAATGAAGGAATCTGTAAACACCAATTATGCTACAACAACCTTGAGTTTCCCCCAGCAGATCGAAAACGATAACAATAGCATGTATAAAAGGGGAAGCAAACAAGTGAGTTACATGAGCAGTAATGCACATTTCAGCTCTCGCCTCCACGTTTTACATCCAAGGTCGGTTTGCTAACTGGGAAACGTTATGACCTTGCTGGCGTCAAGAGTCCATCTGGAGATATGCTTGAGTAAACTGTATTAGCAGACACCCAACGTCTATCGGAGTACACTTCTAGCTTTGGTTTGGCCGTCAATACTTCAACAAACCTGTACATCCATCGATCTAGCATTCCTGATGCAAGAATAGGAATACAAGGGTTACAATGAATGGGAAAATTGATGAAAAAGTAACCCTCCCATCTGTAACAAAAATATGGTTAGATTGGAAACTTTGATGGCCCAGACTCTAATAGAGGGCACATCAACTAGTTGGAACTTCAATAAGCGGAAACGGAAGTTCCAAATCTACAATATATTTTGATTGTGGTGACTTATAAGAAATCATACAGAATGAGAAGAAAAACCCATACCTGTCAAAGCAAAGGTACCACCCAATACAGCACAAAGCCGAGTGATGAAATGGAGAAAACTGCGGCGTTCTTCTTTGATAGTTACAGTAATTGGTGAGAGATCATACAAGAAGTATACAGCTGGATACAAACAAACGAACAAACAGGGCCAATAATTAACACCAATGAACCCAATAAAAGGGACAGACAAATAAATTTCTCATAAACCAACCTGGCCATGACCTATCAAACTGTTTCATAGGAGAAAAATATTCTGTGACAGAGAACTGATTGGTTGACAAAACTTCTTTTGAGATATACCTATACTCAGTTGGAACAATCTGCACCGCAACAAAAAGATACATTTTCAGAATCGATCAAGTTTCTAAGTTGTCCATGAAAGCCCTCTATTAGAATGTATGTAAAAGAGCATATCTAACAACAAAGTTAGGCCTGCTGATGTCCAATGCAAATTATCTAATTGGTCATGTTCTGAACATTAATGTAGAACTTGAAACAAATCCTTTAGTTTTTCTGTTCCTAGCAATTGCATCAGTTCATTTGTATTTGAAAACAATAGTTTTGAGACAGATACTTAATATTCATAAAATGCTCCTCTTCATGTTCAAAACTTATTGCGCTGAACTGATATCAAAATGCCAACTGACCAATGAAGCAAAACTCCATTATACTTTGACAAGGAACTGGCAGCATGCCATGCCTCTAAGTTCAAGATTTTGAGGCAGAAGAACTGGCAGCATACGGCCCAGGGAAGTGTATAACCTTGTAATGGACTTTAGGTATATTTATTTTGATAAAATAAATTCACGTAAAATCCATTTATGAACAAACACAAAGTATTGCAGACCACTTGATGAAAGAAACGGTATAATTCTTTATTAGAGAGATAAGTTCCTTGGCTAGGAGTACGCTTTTTGGATGCAAGTCTCTTCCTAGCAGGGAAACTTTCTTGCTTTAAATTTCTCCTATCTGAGTTAAAATATGGGGCAACTACTCGACCTTGCACAAGTAACAGAAGGTAAAAAAATGAACATTTAAAGTTCATTTAAAGGCTTAAACGCAAGCAAGCATTCGTGCACAGACATATGCATGAAACACGCCAGTGTATATTGCAGATACCTGAGATTTAAATCTACCAAAGAGCTGTATACAAAGGAAGTTCACATATTCAAACCTTTATATAATATTTGAATGTGCCGCTTGTGTCATGCAAAATACGGTCTGTCCCATCAAGTGGATTGTGAATTCCTGGATATTTTGGGCCAAATGACAAGTCATGAATGATGTGGCTTACATTTACATTTTTAGATCCTCCGAAAATCTGCACATAAACAGTAAGACATGGAAAAATAAGTTGGGAGCTGTAATTAACTAGAGCCAGCAAGCTTTACAAATATGCTATAGTGAAAAAAGCTAGTTGACACAAGACTGATCCACAAAGAATCCCTTTTGATACGACAAGCGAGACAGGGATTACTTTACTCAAGTGCCTTCAATCCCCATTTCATTTCCATACCCAAAAAGGTTGAAAATAGATTTAAATATCAAGTCAAAATGCACCGATCTTATGATTAAGCAGTTCCAAATGCCAAAACCCAAATTTATCAAATTTTTCATTCAGGGACCCATAATTTAGATCCACCATAAGTACTTTAGATCAGGCACTGCACTATGCATGTTCTAGATCACATGAAACTCATTCACCACAAAAAAAGACAGAAATTGGAAGGAGGAGGCAACAAGCATTTTAAGGCAAACTAACCATTTGTGCAACGAAAATGTTTAACCCATGAACTGATAAATGAAAGTTTCCAGCAACCCTTTGGACATCTAAAACACCAAACACCTGCAGCAAAATTTTATATCAGATATATGAAATTTCTGAAGGAGCAAGTGCAGTCCAATAGTATAAAAAGTGGAGATCTCTGTAATGATGTACCCGGCATCCTTCTCCATTTGCTATTGCATGCTTTACCCTCTTAATGAGATCTTCTGCAGCTTGATCAAAAGTTCCTTGTGAATGAATTTCCTGGTCCTTATCATCGTGATTATCTTTGCCATCATCTGGTCAAGGTTCCTTATCAGAAAAAGAAAATGCAAAAAGCAAGACATACAACCAAAACAAAATGCGATAATGCAACATGGACATTACCATGCTTGTGAGAATGCTCCTTTTCAACAAGGTCAGACAAATATTCAGTGCCGATGATGTGGCCATGACTGTTCAGGCGAAGCTGCAGCCACTCTAAACCGATTAGGAGAATGACTATGATAGAAGGGAAGAATAAAGACAGATCACCAGTTGCCAATTATAAAAACCAAATCATACTATATAAATGCATAGTCAACAGCAATGAGATTATAACTAAAATTTAAGCCAGTGGATCAAGGGAAAGAACAAAAATAGTCATCACTACCCACTTTTCAAAAAGCCTAAAACTTATGATGGCCCAGCAAAAAAAACCAGGAAAAAAAGGCTTGACAAAGCACTAAGTAAAGGAAGATCCAAAGAATCCCACATGAAGTGGTGCAGGTTAAACAAATTATGTTCAGCATGTGTATGACAAACGTGAAGATAACACTTGGACGCCAAAAACTTTGTAATACAATCATCAAAGTTTAAACAGATAGAACACTTTTTTCTACCATTGTACAAATGCAGTTCATTGCTGTTTGACATGAAACACCATATTACATTGCAGCCCAATACCAGGAAATACATAAGAATCAATAAAGTCTCTTACTTTCCATATGTTTGTGTCAAGATCTACTTCATGCTTGCCTGACATATCGATTGCATCAACACTCAAGACTGCAATCAAACGTAGAAAACCGAAGTTTATCATCACACAAAGCTACCAAATGATGAACAGAAAACCTGTACAAGGAAACCTCCCTTCACTTAAATAGCAAGAGAAAGAACATTCTCACCATCACAAGGTAAAGCTGGAAATGTCATATTTATATGAATCGGAAGAGTCTCTCCGCGCTTTAAGTCTACGGACATCTGCCAAAAACACAACCCTTTTCAATTAGACAACTTACAATCTCTTAGCATCCATGCATATCTTTCAATCAATTATCCACTTATTCAACTTAACAAAATCTCCGGAAAACGAAAAGCAACGCATTCGAAATTCAAACCTGGTGGACGGTGTATGTGGTGAGATAATATCTGAGCTCGTGCACAAACAATGTCGCCATTATAAGCAGCCCAACAACAGAAACTACAAATTCAAGAAAAGCCAATAAATTTTCGCAATTCACAAAAAACCCAACTCAAAAAATACAAAACCAAACCAAAAAATCTCAAAAATTACCAAGTGCCCCGGATTGCGTTTTCTGCAGCAAGTGCTCCTCCGCCCGAGGAAACGCATCCAGGTTCTTTAATGCTTGTCTAACCCTCATTTTTTACCGCGATTTTTACCAATAACAATGATAAATTTACCCAAATCCTGCACCATTTTCAAAAATTTCAACTTTTGAAGCATCAAAAAGTAAAACTCCTCGGATTCAATCATTCCGATCAAATCAAAATCATGGTGCTTTTATAGAGAGAGAGAGAGAGAGAGAGAGAGAGAGAGAGAGAAAGAGAGAGAGAATTGGAATTGCAGAGGGAGGGAGGGGTACCAGTAGATTTTCTTTGAACGAATCGCCCAAAAACAGAGATATTCGCGTTCCAGAAGACCGCAGACCGAAGTCGGAGAATTGAAGCTGTTGGACTCCGCCGCTTTTATAGTTCTGAGCTGGGTTATGGTGCGCGCGCGTCTAACTTGGTCTTGTCCTGAACCCGCGCCTCCTCTTTTGCTTCTTTGCTTTCTTCAAGATTCAATCATTCAAGGGGTCATTTATTTTGGCATAGATGATTGAAAACTCCAAGGTGATCAATTTTCTTGATGGTGGTTGTTGATTATGGACCAAATTGATATATATATATATATGTATATGTATATTTTAAATTTATTTTGGTCCACTATTTAAGAATTTTTTCTCGAAATGTTTAGGGATTCAAATTGTACGACACGTATTTAAATGAATTGAAAATTGATTAATAAATTGGAACATTATAATTTAAAGGAGGACAAACTAAAATATTAGTGTTTGTGTACGATAACGTAGATAAGATTAAAGGAGTCAGTTGCTTCTTGTAACTCAAAAGTTTATACTTTACTGGCTAAAACTCAAAATTCGTTTTAGTTTACCCTTGGAATGCGATTTTGATCCTAGTTTGCCTCTTAAAATTTGAAAGTCGTTTTTATAAAACTCACAATTCGCTCCACATTACCTTAGATCTGTTAGTTTCTTATGGGGGTTTAATTTGAGTGAGCCAAACTAATCAAATTTATTGCACATGTGGCATAGTCTTTTTGGGTGTTGGGTCTTATATATATATATATCTTTCAAGGAGAAGAGAGAGTTCACAAGTCAAATGAATAAATTTTGTCAATGAGTAAAATTGTGACTTTTAATTTATAGAGAGCAAAGTGAAATTAAAATAGGCGTTTCAATAAGCGTAGCTAAAAATAAACTTTTTGTTAATAAGTAGTTTAGATAATAGAATGTGCTGTCCACACAGCTTATTTTATTTCTCACACCTTTTATTAATTTTTATTCTTTAATTTTCTTCTATTCATTTAATTTAATAACGAAAATTAAAAAAATATTTGAGAAGCAAAACATGGTGTGGGTATATCAGCCTCCTTGAAAATATAATGTCACGTGCAGATGGTATGAAACTTCCCTAGTTCCATCTAAAGGTCTCCACGACCCTAGTTACAACATTAAAAACACGGCGAAAGTACATATACAGATGCGGTTGGGTTTCAGTTGAAGATCGTTGAGTTGAGTCTCAGTAGGTCGGATGGCGGCAAAGCTGTTAGCAACTTCCCCATTTGTAGGAATTGCGGCACTCGTTTCCCTCGTAGCTCTCTTCGCCTTCTATTACAAGCCCTTCTCCCAACAGGTCAGAGATCCCCAAAAGCTCGTTCTTTTGTTTCTCTTTTTCTTCACAGAAAATCGAACTCCCCAGCTCAAATTTTTCATGGTTTGGGGAGCTGAAGAAATCCAAGATTCGATTTTTCTTGGGTTTTCTTTGGAGAATTTGTCTGTGAATTTCGTTTCGAGATGGGTTTTTGATTTGTTTGGTTGTGTTGGATTTTGAATGTTTGAAATTATAGTGCAAAAGTATGTGACTTGATGTTGTTGTTGTGATCTTATAGAGATTGTTCACTGTTGAAGAACTGGCTTTGTACAATGGGACTGATGCGAGTTTACCGATTTTTCTAGGAATTCTCGGGTACCCATTTCGTTTTCTCTCTGTTTAGATGTATGTATTTACACATAATGCAGCACCCTAATGCAATTCAACCACCCTAATGCAATTCAAGCACCCAAATGTGTGCATTATGCTAGCTTGGTTAATTATTTAGAACTAAGAGATTGAAGTCTCACACCGTATTGAATTTCGGCAATCAAGTAGAGCATTTTATATGGTTCCTAAAAATGCCTTGTGAGTATGCACTTACTGATTCCTATAAACTGATCAATATTTTGCGATCAGGTCGGTTTTTGATGTGACGAAAGGAAAATCTCATTACGGTGAGGGTGGGGGGTACAATCATTTTTCTGGAAGGTTTGTTCGCTTATGTAATCCTTTTGAACTTGCATACTTAAATTTTGTCCTCAGTATTGATCTGTTCTCGATTTTTCCCCAAAACATAGGTTCGGATTAGTTGTGCTAGTCCAAAATTGTTATTCGTTTACATCAATTTCATTGTTATTCGTTTACATCAATTTGATTGTTATGGTTCATAACTTGTGAAACGTAACAATTCTTTTATATCCTTTTATGCTTTGTATCTGTGATTCTGTGTAGACTTATATATTAACAGCTGTTTTCTTTCGCGTGCAACCCTGCAATCAATCAAGAGATGCTTCACGAGCATTTGTTTCAGGAAACTTTACAGGTAAACAAAGGTTTGGCTTCTTTTTGTCGCTTCTAATTGGTGATGATTTTATGCAAGTTTGAGGTTTGATAGTTTATGGGCTTGCCTTTGCATTGATTATAAGCTCATTTTCGGGGATTTGATGGAAAGTAACTCTTGACGCTATTAAGTGTTAATGTTATAGTAGTAATATAGTATTTGGCATTTTTTTTATATTGCAGGAGATGGGCTCACAGACTCGTTACGTGGTTTATCAAGTACACAGGTAACTCGTCCTTTTTTTCTTCTCTTTCTATCCTAATGTTTTTGGAACCATTCTAGGTTATAAAGGAAGAAAAACTGCTAAAACTTAGGACACTGTCTATCAAACATCACTACATTTTGAAATCGGTTACACGGTAGAAACCAACGTGGTGATGGCATGCCCAATTCACCCTATGAATTCTCATTCAACGATCTATGGAGTTAGTAACGTTCACCCACACTTGACGATTGTCTAATGCCAAATTCCAGCACAACTGACTTGTAGTCTGTAGAGTCATTACTTCTAATGTGAAATCATTACTGTATGGATTGAATCGAACCTATCTTGTAGAGTTTTGACTACCTCATGTCATGCTTTGCTGTACTATATTTATGTCTTTTCCATTTTCTGACATATCCACCTTCAACATGGCATGTTTTGTGACTTTTCTTGATAAAGTTTTGCACTATCGGCCCTTTTTTATTTTTTCACTTTTAAACAGAATAACAATATTAATGGACTAATACGTAATATTCAATCCTGTACTAATATGCTAAGTTTCATCAGTTGCTACAAGTTTGATTGTTTTGGTTTTTGTTTGTTCTTTCGTATCTTTCAGGTGAAGAGTGTCGTTGAATGGAGGGATTTCTACTTTAAAAGTTACATGTGAGTTACAAACATCTGTCTGCTGTCTTTGTATTTCGATGAAGTCAGAAGTTTGAAGATACTGGAAACACAGTCCTATTCGCCAATCTGTTTACTACTTTTTAAACTGTTGGAAACATCTTTGGAGTTTAATAGTTTACATCTACTACCAAAATTTTGATTAAATAAAACCGAAAAGTTTACCACAAATCCCCCAAACTTTCTTTGAGGTGGGCAACCCTATTATGATGCAATGTCATCATCATATCTGCTTTTATATGCCCGTGATTGTTTTGGTAACAAGAGATATTTATGTCTTTCTGAATTTCATACTGCCTTTTCCTTTGAATCATTTATCTTGTAAATGTATAGCCGTTCGCGGTTCACAAGACAGACCCCGGTGCCTTGTCCTGTGTCAATCTCGATACTCTTGTTCTTTTGTTCACCATTTTGTTTCAGCGAAGTTATCATGTCAAATATATTTGAACTAGATTTGTTTTTGCTTTTCACTATATTGGTATTAGGTCGAAAGGATAATGATATTTTGTAACTGATCTTTCATGGCTTTGAATTGTCAGATTTGTAGGGAAACTAGTAGGTCGTTACTATGATTCTCAAGGAAATCCTACAAAATATTTGAAGGGAGTGGAAGCAAAGGCTGCGAGAGGTGCTCAGCTTTTGGAGAAACAGGAGAATGAAGAAGCGAAGCAACCTGGTTGCAACTCAAGGTGGAGTCAGGATGAGGGTGGAGAGGTACGTATCGCCCTGAATTGGAAACATAGATCGAGAACCAAACACTACTTGTGCTCTCATTCAGTTCTTATTATGTAACTTTCGTTATGTGTTTCAATATTGTGCTACATCTTAGATTTATACCTGTTTTATTAGGTTTGGTGCGATGAGGGTGTCCCGAGGTTAGTTCAGAGACCGCTGCAAATGGCTTTGACCGGGAAAATGAGCACACGATGCGCATGCTTTAATGAAGATCAACTAGACCAACCGGGGTTAAAGATCTACGAAGGATGTGATTATCTTGCCAAGACCTGCCGAGTATAAAATGAGATCGGTTCTGGAAGTTCCACATTAGAGTATACCGTTCTACATGCCGCCTCACATAGTTGTTGAAGAGGATGAACGAGGGCGGAGTAACAGAAGCATTGTTGATGTGTTAGGTCTACAATTTTCCTCCTTGCAATACATGGATTTTACAACAAGAACAAGGACATGTATATTTGTATGTTTTCTTTTAATTTATGTTGTGAATTATGTTTTCTTGCTGCAAGATAATCAATCAATCAACAAACGTTTCTAAGGCTTCATGGGTCATGTTTGTTTGCATAGCTCTGTGTGGTAAATTGATGAGAATATTGGAGGGTCGTACGATTTTAGTCGCGTTAACTATTTAGTTTTTACTTTATAGCTTTTGTTTTCAAGCTTATTGAAAACTACTTTCACTGTTCAATGGTATATTAACAAACAATATTATTTACATTATGATGTGTTTACTAATCCGTAATCAAATTGAGGGGAATTGAATTGAGGGGAAATTGGAATGAGCTGGAATCAGAATTAGATTCATGTTCGAGTTGTTTACCAAAATTGTCTGGAATCAGAGTAGAAATGACATTGATCTATATAAATTGTTTACTAATTCATATGAATCGGAATAAAATTTAATATAATCACTAAAGTACCCTTAACTAATCTATTTTATTTACTAATTATTTTTGGTAAAACTTTTACTCTTTCATTGTTTTTTTTTTTTTTTTTGTAGAGATAATTTTTTTTTTTAGTAAAACTTTTAGTACAAATTTAATATGAAACAATATTTTTTATTTGCTTCTTCATATTTGAGAAGATTCTTAATCACCCTAATTTATTTCCTCTCCTTTCTCTCCCCCACTCCCTAATCTTTCTCAGCAGCCACTCCCGCTTGACCAAAATGCTCTCACCCACACCATCCTCTCCAATACCCACCACCACCACCGTCTCTCGTCCCTCGTCTCCTCCCCCATCCTCTTTTCTCTCATCCTCCACCGCCTCAACTCACTCCCCCTCATCCACAAGACTCTCCTCATTGCCAACCACATTATTTCTCATCCTTCTTCCCTCCCGTTCGTGGTTGTTCACCAAATCCTCGTTGGCAAATGCCCTAGGGAATAAGGGTTTGCCGTTCACACCAATCCAAGGAATCAATTTATGACTCGCATCCCCAAATTGGTCTACAACATTCGTATAAAGAAGGGTTCTAGGGCTCATTCAGGAAGAACATGACTATGCTCGATGCTCCACCCGGGTTTGCAGCGTGTAAAGGCAGTGTCGTGGTGGTGATCAAGATGTAAGGAGTTGGCAGATGAGAAACGAAGGAGAGGGTGCGCTACTAGTGGAAGGTACAAGGGTATTTTGGGTAGAAATGTTTGATTCCAAAAGAAGGCTTCATTCGGGAATTCTATTACCACTTCCATGTATGTAATTGAATTCCGGACGATTTAAGGAATTCGATTCCGGATTTTAAGTGGGTCCCACTTACTTTTTCATTCCTTGCATGTTAGTAAACGTTGGAATGCTTCAGAAGGAATGCGATTCCGTTTCTTTCCATTCCATGATTTCGTTTCTTTCCATTCTATTCATGTTTGGTAAACATGCCCTAAGGGGGGTGGGGAAGTAAGCTAAGCCGCACAATGGGCCAGCAATAATGTAGTTCAAAATTGCTTTTGGCAAGAATCAAACCTAAGACTTTTTACTTACAAGTGAAAATGAATATCACTAGACTGTAATACTAAGTGACACTTAGTACTAAGTCAAGAAGAATATTACTAATATACCATGTTGTGTTTTGGATTCGTGGAAAGTCTCTCTGGTTGGTAAAGCAGATTATTCGTGTCAATACCAAGGCCCAATTCCTGACCCCAAGGAATTGTCATTTTACATGTCATTTTCCCAACTCTCAGGCTGCTGATTCTTCTTCTTTCTTTTTTCAATATATTAATTTGCTAATCCGTAATCAGAATAAAAAGAATAAAGTACGAATTAAATTGAGGAGAAATAAAAAGGAATGGGAGTAAAAATGAGATTGGTTCCATATCAATTGTTTACTAATTTACTTAAATCATAATTAAAAGTAGCTTAATTACTACACTATCCTTGTTTAAAACATTTTTTTTCAAGCAAATTAATGAAATTTAACGTTATATCATTAATATTTTATCAAGTAAGGTTTTGTTTTAATAAAAAGTTATTTAACAAAGAGCTAGCTGTTAGTTTTTTTCTTGAACTTGTATAGAGTTACCAATTTCTCTTATGAACTGTAATTTTAGCCGATTACTCCCTTGAACTTTTGTAATTAGCTCATTTTCTCCATGAACTTTAACTTTAGCTGATTATTCCTCCTAAAATTTTAGGGTAAAGTACAAAAAACTACCTCAACTATTCGTGTTATGACACTTTCATACATTATCTTTTAAAATTGACAATGTCATACCTCATCTTTAGAATTTGGTCCAATGTTATACCTTCCGTTACTTGGGCGTGACTTGATTCGAAATCCACTTTCTATTAAAAAATCATTAAAAAAATTATTAAAAACTAAAAAAAAAAATTTAATATTTTTAAATATATTAAAATAATAATAAAAGGTGTAAAAAAAAAAAAAAAAAAAAAACTCTTAGTTTGTCCCTCCCCCTCCCCCTCCTCTCTCTTATCCCCATCTTCATCTTCTTCCCCCCACCTGCAAACCCAAAAAAACAAAAAAAACAAAAAACAAAAAAAAAAAAAAAAAACAAAAATCCAATTTATCTTCCCCCACACCCACCCTCAGTTTGTCTTCCTCCCTCCCCACTCCTTTTTCTCCCTCCTGCAACCCAAGAAAAAAAAAAAAAAAAAAACCAGATCCCGTCGTCGGGAAGACAAGTGCATAGAGAAAATGGAGGATGGGTGCGGAAAAGGATGTGGAGAATGGATGAGAGTGGTGGATTTGGGGTTGACAAGGGGTTGGGTTGGGGGAGGGGGGGACGAAATGGGTTCACTTTGGATTTGTTTGTTTATTTATTTTTCCTTCTTCTTCTTTCTGGGTTGCAGGGGTACATGAACTGGGTTGGGTTGAGTTTATTTTTATTTTCTTCTTCTTCTTCTTCTTCTTCTTCTTCATCCTCCTTCTTCTTCTTTCTGGGTTGGGGGGGGGGGCGAACTGGGTTGGGTTGGAATTTTTTTTTTCTCTTCCTCTTCTTCTTCTTCCTCCTTCTCCTTCTCCTTCTTCTTTTTTCTGGGTTGGGGGGGGGGCACGAACTGGGTTGGGCTGGATTTTTTTTTTCTTCCTCTTCTTCTTCTTCCTCCTTCTCCTTCTTCTTCTTCTTCCGCAGGGGGTGTTGATGGGTTTTCAAAAAAAAAAAATTTTTTTTTTTTTCTTCCTCCTTCTCCTTTTTTCCTCTTATTCTTCTTCCTCCTTCCTCATTCTCCTTCTCCTTCTTCTTCTTCTGCAGGGGAGGTTGATGGGTTTTCAAATTTTTAATTTTTTTTTGGTTGAAGATTAACAAGGGAAGAAGATGAAGCTGGGGAGAGAGAGGGGGGAACGGACGAAGAGGGATTTTTTTATTTTATATTTTTACTTTTCTTTATTATTTTAAAAAATATTAATTTTTAATAATATTTTATTAAAATTTTAATAGAAAGTGGGTCCCGAATCAAGCCACGTGAGCATTTAACTAAAAAGTAAACGGTCCAGTAACAGAAAGTATAACATTGGACCAAATTCTAAAGATGAGGTATGACATTGTCAATTTTAAAATATGAGGTATGAAAATGTCGTAATACCAATAATTGAGGTAATTTTTTGTACTTTACTTAAAATTTTATAAATAGCCAATTTCCCCTTAATGTTAGATTTAAAATTTTTTTATCTATCCAATTTTTTATTTTATTTTTATCCTCATACAATTGTCATGTATTGTCCGCACGATCAAAATACATGAAAATTTTTAAAATCTAACGTTAAAAAGAAATCGGCTATTTATAGAAGTTCAAAGAATAATCAATTACCATTAAAGTTACAAAAAAATCAACTAATTAAATAAGTTAAAAAATAATAATGAACTAAAATTAGAGTACAGAGAAATTGACAGCCCTATACAACAAAAGCAAATCGACAAATATGCCTTTGATAAAATCCAAGAAAAGTTGTGCCGACTTGACCACTTGGTCCCGATCTCCCAGCATCCAACCCTTTGCTCGATCTTTTATTTCCCAACAGCCCTCCCACAGTCCCACTTGCCCAGATGCATAGATTAGACCCCCACGCCTCCCCCTTTCATCCTCAATCATTTCTCCTTCTCGTCAATAGCTTCTGCAAGCAACCAGGAGAACAGGGTCGAGTGGCCTGAGCCGAAGTCCTCCAATGGAAATTGGTGGGATCGGAGAAGACGATATGGGTGTCTGCCGGCGGGGTGTTGAAGTCGTAAGGTTATTCCATCGGAGGGCGTGCAATTCCATTTCCTCCCACTTCATTCCTCCTTCGTAATCCTCTTCTTCCAATCAAACCTTTCCCGGACGGCACAGCAGTACCAGGTAAGTTTAGTCGCGATTTTCAAGTCAACGTGCATTTTTTTTTCAACTTCTTTTCTTTATTGTTTAGAGAATTTGAACTTTTTTTCATGAATTCTGTGCATCCTATACGAACTCCAGCCACAACTTACTCTGAAAATTAGACTACATACTAAATTAGAGTTTAATTTAAGGTCTAAATTCTTAGTTTAGGGTTTTAAGTTTTGGTACAATCCTAAATTAGGGTTTAATTTAAGGTGTACATCCTTGGTCTAAGTTTTAAATTTGGTTTTTTTTTTTTTTTTTTGCTGCCAGGGAGGACGAAATTGGTTTTGAGGTTTTAGCCTACTCGGATAGTTGGTGGTTTGGGCTCCGCTCCCGTTGCTTTAACATGTCGGGCCTTCAGAAGCGGCGGCAGCAGCAACGGGTCCCCACGGATGGCGGATTTCTTGAACGACCCCTGATTGAGTCTGATGATATCATAATTGATATACTGTCAAGGCTACCAGTTAAATATTTGATCCAATTCCGGTGTGTATGCAAGTCATGGCGCGCCTTGATCTCCGATTTGCATCTTGTTAGGAAGCACCTGAGACGGGCAGTGACAGGGGTTAACCCTAATAGCTATAGGCTTCTTATTTCAGACAGTCCTTTCCAATCCATAGACTACGAAGCACTCAAGGATGTCAGTATATGTGTGCAAAGCTCTTTTCTTTGTTTGCAATTGCCAGTAACGCTTGAACGTATGAGTGTTGTGGGTTCTTGCAATGGCTTGATATGTCTAAAGGGAAACAAAGGCGAAGTTCTCTTATGGAACCCTTGTACCAGAGTTACCAAAATGTTACCAAGAATTGCATGTTTTTATTTTTGTCCAAAGTTTTATGGATTTGGTTATGATTCCACCATTGAAGATTACAA
Source organism: Pyrus x bretschneideri (assembly GCF_019419815.1). Taxonomy (NCBI): domain Eukaryota; kingdom Viridiplantae; phylum Streptophyta; class Magnoliopsida; order Rosales; family Rosaceae; genus Pyrus; species Pyrus x bretschneideri. Next base: position 7,642,859 of record NW_025999413.1, read on the forward strand.
GGTTATATTGGGTGGCAAATCTACAACTGCAGATGGCATGATGATTGCGGTCTTTACACTAAAATCAGGTTTGTGGAGGACTAAACAATACCTTGACTCTTTTAAATTGCATGGGCAAGGGTGCTTGGTTAATGGAGCTCTACATTGGGTAGAGCTTAAATGGAGCGGGGAGGAGCTCCGCCCTGTACTTAGTTCAAGAATCATCTCTTTTATTTTGGCGGAGGAGAATATTGTGCCGCTACCCTATCTTCACATCCAAAGTTACATCTCCATTCGTATTGGGACTATTGCAAATCGTCTCTTTGCATATTTGTTCAATGACGTCAGTTTGAGTGATATTGCAATAACTGTATGGGTGATGAAGGATTATGGTGTCCATGAATCTTGGACTAAAATCATACAAATTCCTTTGACGTCGTTACGTCAACTAAGTATGAATTTTGTTAATATTTTCTGCATTTTAGAGAATGATGAAGTTTTGATGAGTTGTGATTCAAGTTACTTGGCTTTATACAATCCAAAGGAAAATACATTGACGAAGGTTCTTAATACTCCTACTAATTTGTTGCCTGAAGCAACTATGTTTGTGGAGACCTTAGTTTCACCAGTAATTGGTGGTGGCGCCAACATCTGAAACCAACGATGTAAGTCTCTTCACTCTATCTAACTGATACTATGCAGTTTTGTCTAGAACGACATAATGTTGAGTGGCTTCTATAAGTGTTTAACCTGAACAAATAAGATTCGATATTTAAGTTTTTACTTGGTGTTTGAAATATAGCATTTGTTCGAGCACCATTCAGTTCTTTTTAGTTGATATATTTTAGTAGTTTGCAAGTTGCTTTCGCGAATTTGGACGACATGCTAGAGACAAATTGTGCTTTTTACTTGTTTATATTAAAAGGAACTAGTTTCATAGTAGATTATGGGCTTGTTTGGCAAGTGCTTTTAAACGATTGAAGGCGCTTTTAGAGAAAGTGTTTTTTAGTTCCAAAAGCACGTGAAGTGCTTCCTGCAAGAAGCCCTCGTCTAAAAATACTTGCCAAACAAGCCCCATGTTACTAAGTTATGGAAAGTAATTCCTGACACTCTAATGTTTTTTTTTTTTTTTTTTTTTTGGGAGAAGAAACGATAACCATTTATTAAAACAATAACAAGAATTACAAAATAGTGGAGATTTTTAAACTGTGCCTACCCGAATCACTTTACTATATGACTATGTCTGTCCCCTTGCCAACTTCTGTTGTAGAGCCTCTATTACTGTGTGTCATAGTTGGTAAAATTCCGTCTCCCTTCTCCATTTTGTGACATATCCGATTGATTTCTTCAGTTTTCTGGTTCAACCTCAGCCTTTAAAATTTTGTTTTCTGTACTTTCTGGTTGTTTACACACTTATAAACTCATTCTCTCTTATAACTGCTATCTGGTTCAACTGCATAAATTTTGGGAATCCGATGTGCCAAATCATTAATATTTTGGTGTAATATTAACGTGGCATATGGTTAAACGATTTTTTTTTTTATTTCTTCCCAAACTGCTGTTTGCCTAGTCTCTAGTTCGCTTAAATTGTAAGTTTATACTTAATATCTGTTTCCATGTGATAAGCACAATAAGCTTGTCCGTTCCTCTTCCATTTTGTTACAGGAAAGTCATCCCGTCTGATCTGTCTGAACTTGATTTGTTCTTGTCTTCGTTTTAATGGTTTCAGGTTAGATTTAAACTGTTCAGTTAGGTTTGGTATGATGAGGCGCCCCAAGGGTAGTTCAGAGACCTCCAGAAATGGTTTTGATGGGGGAAAATGAGCACGCGTTATGCATGCTTTCAAGAAGACCAACTGGACTAACCAGGGTTGAAAACTACGAAGGATGCGATTATCTTGCCAGGACCTGCCAAGTTTGAATGCGATCCGTTCAGGAGCTTACACGATAGAGATCTCATATATCCTACATCTGATGCCGGCTGGAGATCTAATATATCCTACATCTGATGCCGGCTGGCAAAGTTGTTGGAGGAGGAATGGAGGATGAACAAGGGCGGAAAGAGAAGCATTGTTAACGTGTTTTCCTCCGAGCAGTACATGGATTTTATAACTGTGTTTTCTTTTAATTTATACCCAAACTTGGATATTCTTGTAGCTATATTATTGTGTTTTTTTTTTTTTCTTCTTCGTAAAATCATATTCGTCTATTTTCTTTATTATAGTTGGAACGTTTTTCCTCCGAGCAGTACATGGATTTTATAACTGTACATATATATTCGTATGTTTTCTTTTAATTTATACCCAAACTTGGATATTCTTGTGGCTATATTATTGTGTTTTTTTTTTTTTTTTTACTTCGTAAAATCATATTCGTCTATTTTCTTTATTATAGTTGGATGGATTTAGATTTGCCTAATGTTTGCAAATAGTGTTATAAAATATAGATAGTTAGATCATTGAAATACGATGTAAAGTGAGCCTATAAACGAGAATGAAACCCTATATAAATATATCTCATGTATATAAAATATAAAGATATAAGACTGTTTGAAAATACTTTTAAAATGATTAAAATTATTTTTAATAAAAATGTTTTTAAAATCAATTGTAAAAAATTAAAGTAAGATATTGGCAGATTGAAAATCGACAAATACCTCTAAAATTTTAGAGTAAATTGTAATAATGGTCTTTCAACTTTAATTAAATTGCAGCATTCAACTAAAAATTTATTATCATTGGTCATTCAACACATCAAAACGTGTAGCTATGATCATTTTTGTCAACTTCGTTAGGATTTTGTCAAAATGAGTTATGTTGGAAAGTCCATAATTGGGTTGAAGTTGATAGACCATTTCTCCAATTAGGTTAAAGTTAAGGGACCATTTCTCTTGTTGGATTCAAGTTGAGGGATCATTGGTAATGAATTTTTAGTTGAGGGACCATATATGCACGTTTTGATGAGTTTAGGGACCATTGGTAATGAATTTTTAGTTGAGAGATCATAGATGCACGTTTTAATAAGTTGAGGGACCAATAGTACTGAATTTTAGTTGGGGGTTAATTACTTCAATTGAGTTAAATTGAAGGACTATTTCTACAATTTACTTAAAATTTTATTTTAATTTTTGAAAACCCCACCGCCACTTTCTCCAAAATTTGGCGCCTGTTCTGCCTTCATCTCTCTCTTTTCGTCTCCCTCTCGCACGGACGTAGAGATCACAGCACCACCTGCAAAACGACGCCGTAACGAAGCCAAGATGGTATTCCTCCACCAGCAAATGCCCTTCCCGCAAACGGCCGCCCCCCTCTTCTTCCGCCCCTTCTTGCCCTCCCTCCAAATCTTCTAAACCCGCCGCCACCGCGAACTCAACCAATCCAACCCCTAACGACGCCGTCGAAACCCCAGCCATCGATAAAATGGTCTCTATTTTAGCCGACGCTGGCTGCACCCTCCTCAATCACTCCGGGCCGCCGTGCCTCCCTTCGGACCTACACAAGCTCCGCCGTCACCTCCACCGCACCTTTTCCTCTTCCGAAAATGCCTCTGTTCTTCTCTCCGATTTCCTCTCCGGCCTCTCTTCCTACATCAACACACCTAAAAACCTCCGCAGGTGAGTAACTTCCTCGACACTCTAACAACTTCTAGTCTTCAGTTTCAAAAATTTCTATTTCCTGTTTGGCTGCCGAGAAAGAAAATCTAATGGAAAATTGCTCCTACATTTTCAGGATTCTCACCGCCTCCGCCAGAAGCGAGAGCTTACTACGCCACTTGCTGTTGGTGCCCACTATCCAGTTGCAAATTCAGAACATGCTTCTCGAGAAGCTTCCAGAATATTTCCACGTGTATACGCAGTATTCCGGTCCGTCTCTGTCCCTCGAAGACGACGTCGCTAGGCTGATCATCAATCACTTCCGGTGGCTGGATTTTCTTGTTGATCCGAATGCATTGGCCGAGAAATTGATGCAGATTCTTTCGATTTGCCCTCTGCATTTGAAGAAAGAGATAATTGGATCGTTGCCGGAGATCATCGGCGATCAGAATAATAAGACTGTGGTTGAAGCTCTCGAGAAATTGCTTCAGGAGGACTCGGCTGTAGTTGTGCCAGTGCTCGATTCCTTTTCGAACCTTAATTTGGATCCAATGTTGCAAGAACAGGTTTCACATTATCCTTTATTATCTGTTTGGTTGGTCAGAAAATTGGGAATATCAAATTTGTGCTTATTTTCTAGGAAAATGAGAAAATAAGAAACTTCATTTGACTTAGAAAGTGCATGATTGAGTATTCCAAGTTTACGGGTTGCTATTACACGTACATAGGATTGAAGTTTTCTCTTTTGAATATTCTAGCTGCACCTGACTTTAAATTTTCTTCAATTTGAAGGTAACCACCATAGCATTGTCATGCATCAGAACAATCGAGGCAGAGCACATGCCTCATCTGCTTAGGTTTCTACTGCTTTCAGCAACACCGTCAAATGTCCGGAGAATAATCTCACAGATTCGACAGCAGTTAAAATTTGTTGGGGTATCAAATTATCGCACATCACAACAAAAACTCAAAGGAAAGTCACGTGCCGACAACACCGAGGCTTCTATCCTTGATGCCTTGAGATCAAGTCTTCGATTTAAGAATGTATGTCTTCTGCCAGTTGGTCCTTAAAAGAAATTTTGTGCTTCTTATAAAGTTAAATTTCCCCTAAATCATATATTTGCTTCTATACGAGTTGTGTAGATACTGTGTCAGGAGATTTTGAAAGAATTGAACAGCCTCGAGAAAGCTCAGGATCACAAAGTCATCGATATATGGTTACTGATGCTGATATACATGAATGGTGAATCCCTGCAAAGGAGCGTTGAAAAGCTATTCAAGAAGAAAATTATTGAGGATTGCATTCAGGAAGCTATGTTTGATCAATGCATTCATGGACACAAAGAGCTTGTACAGGTATCTGGTATCAAGGAATGGATTCAGTCTGAAATACAAAATTAAGTGGTGTTTCTGTAGCCTTATTTGATTCTGCTTTTTTATTTGTTGTTAGGATTATTTTCTATCTTTCATTTCTCTGTCCGAGTACTTGTTGGCTTGCAAGGAGCAAAAATCCAGGGAGTTTGGCATGTATATCTATGTTTGTCTTTTTGAGGAGTTTGCCGATATGTATTCCAGACAGGAAGTAAGTGGCCTATATATTCTTTGTTGGTTATATGATATTTAAAATAAAGGTCTATTCTGTGACTACTATCATGACTTTCGCAGGTTCTTGGCTCGCTAGTTACCCATGTGGGTTCTAGTGTGGGTTTTGAAGTTGGTTCTGCTTTAGAGACCTTGGCTTTGCTAGCCTCGAAATATGCACAGCAGTTAATTCCTCTTTCTTCTCATATTAGCGGTATGATATTAGTCTGTTGTTCATGTTGATTTGTCAGACTCTGGAGTAATTCTTTTCCAAGAAATGCATGATGAATTCTTTGTTCCGCAATCCAGGTATTTTGGATTACTTAGAGGGATTTAGTGTTGAAAATCTGCACAAGGTAGGATGCTACATTTCTTTATCATTCTTGGCACAAAAGTGTTGAATCACTATTTCACTGGCTTTACTACAGTGCAGGTCTACGAGATTTTTGGCCATCTGGCACTTTTGGCTCGGTCTAGTGCATATTCTTATGGTTCTTCCTTTGCAAATGAACTTTTGATGATAGTACGCAAGCAGGTACCAAGAATTATTTTCTTTTCATTTGGAGCACTTCAACATAAGCATGATCAAACGTCTTTGAACCACACATTTGTGTATGATCATTATTTTACCCTTTCTGGTAATCCAAATTGATCTATTCCATCCCTCTGTTTGGCAGGTCACTCATCCTGATCTGAACTACAAGAAGATGGGCCTGGTTGGAACTCTAAAGATTGTTTCCTGTCTAGGAGATGCAACCGATGTTACCTGTCCATCCCCATCTCAAGTAAGATCCATCAGCATTTCAGTTTCACTCTACCATAGTTAGGGGCACATACTGTTAGTAAGATAGTAAGATTTACAAATTCTTTTTAATAATTAGAGGAAACAAAGAAAATATGGAAACCTGCAAAATACATTTTAATGTGTCCAGATGGGTTTGCTTATACTATTTTATATTGTCAATATAGTTAACATCAAATGTTTTTTGGCTTCCAAAATTTTTATTAAGGGATGTACATTCACCATTATTAAACACATTGACTACAGAAATCTAATTGTGACGAGGCACTGGAGCTCTTGAAGACTTCTTTGGACTCTTGCAGACAGCTGCCCTTACCTTTGATCATGTTTTATGATGAACTGACTGAAACGTTGGATTGTAAATTACTTCATCCAACAGTTATAGAATGGTCAGTTGGTTTCAAAAGCTGGTGTTTTCTTTGTTATCGTGTTAGCAATTTAATTTTTTTTACAAGTAATTGTTCTTTATTTGGAAGAAAACTAATCTGCATATTTCAGGATTGGGAAACATGTAGGGGAGTTTGAATCCCTGTTTCTGTCTGATCTTGATGGTGGGAATTTGGCTGTTAAGGACTCATATTGTGGTTTAGAAGGTGATTCTGTGATGCAATATTTCATCCTCTGTTTTTTTTTTTAATTTTTAATTTTTAATTTTTATTTTTGTTTGTTTTTGTTTTTGTTTTCTGATGCTACTTGAGATTGTGCTGTATAAGCAATTAATTGTGGGTGAATTAAAGTTGCCATTCTTTTTTTCATTGTAGGGGAGCTGTGGATGAACTTGGATGGTGATATATCACCTATTTGTCTAAACATTTTGCCATTGGCTTCCTCTACATTGCAGTAATATTTTGGCCATACATTATATCTATTATTGTACATAAGGTTTTCTCCACTTGATATCTATGATTGCTGAAGTTGGAATCTTGTTGTGTGCAGGTCTTCTTCTTCTTTACAAGTTCTTCCTGCTAACTTCCTTTTATTAGCTGCAGTAAGTGAAAGGTGGCTATGACTGATCTGATTATGACCTCTGTGATAAAACTTTAAACTTTTCTGTCAATTTTCAGATTGAAAGGTTGACAAACCAAGGATCTCTTGGTGGAATTGATGCACTACTTGGCTGCCCTTTGCACCTGCCTTCGTCTAAGGTCAGGCGAAGTAAAATGCTTTGTCAACAGCGCCCACTAGTTAGACTTTGGTTTATACTGAAGTTTCTTAAAGTTGAAGCTGCAATCCACATTTTAAGTTTGTAGAAAAATATCCCTGATTAACACCATAAGTCGCACACATGTTCAGATACAGGCACAGAGAGATTGCTCCAGCTAACTTATTTACTGCAGAATTTGAGAATTATTTAAATGAACTAAGATATTATTTTTAGTTGGTTTGGTTTCTCAAATTTGTGTAGCCTACCAGTGTTGGTGGCAATGTCCTACTCTGACATGTGCTGACTTGTGCATTACCAGTATTTATTCGGATCTGAGTGGAAGTCTCTAACAGGGAAGCAGAAACAGATTATATGTGCGTCTCTATATTATGCTGCCAATTGGATACGGGAACTAGTAAGTGAAGAAGCTTAAAAGATATTACCTTGCATTTAAATTGTGGTTTCTGACTCTTTATGTACCATGCTAGCTCAATGCCTTCTGTACACAAGTTACTGGGAGATTTGAATTTACAAGCCAGGCCACAAAGGAGGATATACTTTCCAAGCTAATGAAGCGCTTGAGAAACCTTGTGTAAGTTATTGTGGTGTTAATCCCTTGAAAACATGTTTTTAAATTTGTAAATCAGCTTTCTTGTGTACATGAACTAGCTTGTTTATTACAACCTCTTGATCCCTAAGTACTGATGGAGACAATCTTAACAACACAGATTCTTGGAAAGCATATTAAACAATTGTATTGAGAGGTGCTCTCTATCTCTTCCTGAACTTCATCCTTATGCTGATATATACCGGTCTTCCCTTTTAAGCCAACCTCACCATATGGTGAACATTGAAAAGAAAATTGAGCATAAGAAAACACATGAGGCCACCTCTCCAAGAGGCATGAAGAAAAACAAAAAGATCTCAAAAGCATCAACAACATCATATACCAATGCGAAACTCCGGCAGCCCACATTATTTGATGTCTTGGAGAAGGCAGGAGTTCTAACAGGCCAAGAGGTGCCAAATGAAGATTCTTCTTGTTTAACGTCAAAGAGCAGGTCATATGAGTCATCAGAGAAAAATTCTTCTGACTCTAATGAGGCTGCTGTTATAGAAATTTCTGCCATCGCCAAGGCTATTGATGCTCAGAGATTTAAGTTCAGACCTCTGCTGGTTCATTGTTATTCCATTTTGGGGTTTGCAAAGGTATTACGCTTCATGATGGTTGGCCTCTAATAAGGTGTTCTTATGGTATTGATTGTGATTAACCACACTTTTAGGCCACTGCATTCATTAGTGTCACTGTTCGGTATTAGTGAAGGAAGGTGATTCTCATAGCCCAATGCACAGGTCTTCAAGTCCAAATAGAAATCATAAATCTGATACTCTTTTTCTGAATGTGGCCACCTCTTAGTTCAAAACTTAATTCTTAATTAGATGTTGGCAAGAGGTTGTGAACTTGTACATTAGAGTGATTATACTCTAAAGTTATTTATATTTCTTTTCTTTCAAATGCAAGCAATGGATAAATGTACTGTTGAAAAGTGTGGAGTATTAGTATCAAATGGTCTACTTTGGAGTGATTTGTCTTGCTACATATTAATTCAAATGACAATTGGTTAGGTGTCAAACGACGCACTAACAGAGTCCCTAGCATTTCTTGATCTTGTTTTACAAGATGTGCAGTGTATTTGAAATTTTGATTAGAACCATCATGCAATTTTTATTGTAGTTTTTCATGTATTTTATGCAGAGTGAAGCATCCTGTTGTGTTGATGCTGCTGCTGAGGTACCCACCAACTTGAGTCATTTTTGTTATATGTTGTAAACAAAGTTCTAAACTTATAACATTTATGTCCTTTTTTGCGGATGCTAGTTACCTCTATATCTGTACCTTCTGCGTGATGTTCACTACAAGCTGGATTACTTAAATCCTGGGAAACAATTGTGGGGCAGAGGCTTGAGTCCTCCAGTTGGGTTCACCAGAATGACAGTGGATGAATTCTTGAGCAAAGTTAAACCACTCTGTCCAAGTATTAAGAGGCATTTTGATAGTGCACTTTTAGTACTTACGGAAGGTAAGAAAGTGAAGTCCAAATTTGATGGATACACACTAGAAGGATGCCACTATCTTCTTTTAATCTTTGAGCATCACTCTGCAGGTGATGAAACTTGTGAAGAACATTGGAATATTCAATCTACTTCTGCTCGAAATCCAGACATTCCCAATCTTGTACATTCAAAAACTGCAGTTTCTACTTCAATGTTCAAAAAAGTGCTTCATTGTTTCAATGCGGTGAAATTCCATTACCTTATCTATCACCTCAATGAAATGGCATCTCTCTCTGTCTCTTATTGTGTGTGTGTGTGTGTGTGAGACCTCCCATCCTCGGCTGATAACTAAATGAGTACTTACACTGTTACACACAAATTTTATGTTTGAAATGAAAACTACTAAATCTTTTGCTTCGGTTTTTTAATTACAGATATTAAACCTTCCTGGTATTCAGACAGATAAGCCAGCTCTCTCATACCTGCTAGAAGCATTCCAGCCTACCAAGATCCCAGATAGTTTTTTGGAAGGCATACAGCTTAACCTTTCCCCTGGGACTTCAGAATATCTATATTTTGGCGCTTATTCATTTTTTGAAGGTGTCTTGGACATAGGTACATAACTTCATTCTGTTTGCTGATAGTGTTCAGGGTGCTTATTGATTGTCACTCTTTATTAAGCCACTTACATAACCTCATATGGTCCCTGCAGCATGCTCTCTTTCTTTTATGCTGGCGTCAGAGTCACTTTTTACTCTAGAATCAATTGTATCATCAGTCCACAAATTCATCAGTAAGATGGAGGGAAATGGTAAAAACATGCACTCAGGATTTGTCCAGGAGGCTCTTCCTACTTTGCGCACGAAACTTGGTATTTCTGCCGAGAAGATTTTAAAGCATAGATTTGATGAAAATCTTGAGAATGGTGGGAAGTGCAAAGTGAGCAAACTATGTTTCTAGCTCTTATTTCTTGCACATGCTTGGAAATTTATTTGATCCATATTATGATATGTGTGTATGCTTGTCATTTTTTATTTTCTAATTTTTTCAGGGGGAAATGGTACAGAAAATATTGCGCATTTACCTAGAAAATAGAGATTCCACTTCTGATCGGCTGGAACAGCTAGCCTGCACTATTTTGCCTGAGGTGCATATTTTTGTTATGGACCTTGGTCTCTTAAGAGTTTTGGTAGACACTATTTTTCTCAATTTGTTTAAATTCTGCATCGAAGAACTGGTTTTAAAAGTTTTGGGTGTTTGATTATAACATAACCACTGTATGGTAGTCAGCAATTGCTGACTGTTTTTCTACTTTTTTTTTTAGTGGACAAAGGGAGAAGATGATGAACATGGTTTCCCATCTCTAAGTTCTGGAACGTTTGCTGTGTGGAACAAGATACTGGTAAGGCTTACATTTCCCCCTTCTATCAAGTTAACTGATACTCTTTCTTGACAGAGATAGTAACACAAGTTGGTGTTATGTGCAGCATGAAGAGAACCTAACTGTTCTTAACAAATTGGTGAGATGTAGATTTATTTTTTGAAACGTTTAGTGTTGTACTTGAAGTGCATTTGGTCAGAACTACTCATGTTGATTCTCTCTTAGGTCAAGGAAGCTATTCTTCTGAAGAAAGCGAGAGCTAGTGCTCAACATAACATTATTGAAAAACTTCTAAGCAAGCTACAACAGTCTGTAAATGTGGTTGTGTCATTAGTTAACCTTTGTAAAACTCACGATAAGGTAAATAAACAAGACTCCAAAGTTCTCTAAATTAGCATCTGTTCTCTTCTTGATTTACTCTTTTTGTGTAATAAATAATAATTGTCCTTATTATGTTCAAATGCCACCCGGGTAAGATACTCTTGACATCCCAATATCGTGGTTCAGGTGACTTTGCATGCCATGGCTGTTGGGTATGGTGGGAAGTTCATTGATTCCTTTATGAAAGGTATATTCACGACACTTTACATATGATTAAATGAGAAGTGTTTGAGGCGCTAACATCATTATGTTTCCAGTTTTTGACTTCTTACAGTCCCATTTTGAAGTTCACAGAGAGGATATTATCCACTTGGTAAGATCTCTTGAGCAAATACATAAATACATCTTAATGATTGGAGTCGAGTTTTACCCTTAATTTATCCGGAAAACAAAACTTATCCTTGTAATGAATTAGGTTTTAGAGCTTCAAAAGGCCACAAGAACAATACAGACCCTATGTTCAGAAGCAAAGGTAAGTCTTAAATATATATTTTTTATTTTTATTAGATTTTGGTCTAAATCATCTTCACCCTTGGAGTTTGTTATCGTACAATACCATTTTATTTTTTGTTTTGTATTGTGGAAGGGTTTGAGGCAAACAAGCATTACCAGAAAAATTCCTGCTACAAAGAGATCTATGGAACGCCTTTTGTTCTCTGTGAAAGCTCTTCTCCACACATCATCAAATGGATGTACTTTCTGGATGGGTATGTATGAATTGTTGTTTTCTTTTGTGCACTGTGTGGGTACTTGAATATGCTACCTCGAACTAGGCATATAATCTTCTCGTAGCCTCTTGCAACGTTTATTATTTGTAAGGGTTAGAAATGTACTAGATAATGTCAATGTATTCTTGCTCTTTGTTGACTACCACATCATCATACTAGTATTCAGTTTCTTCCCATGCTAAATTGCATTTTCTTTAATCTCCTTGGACTCTTGAGTTACTTCCCGATTGTTACCGAGTTCTGTATTGTGCTTGCGGTAAGAGAGGATATAGAATAAATTACCAACTGACTTGAATTTGATTATTTTCAAGTCGATATCTTACTTTAACCGCATAGTTGAAATTATCTCTTACACAACTAAATCAAACCTCCTTCCTCCCAATTGATTGCAGTCATTTACATGAATACTTTGTTATTACCACTGAGCTTTCATCGTTAGATGCTTAGTGATCATGCGATACATACATCTTTAATACTTTCACCAGTGTCATTTTTCTCTTAGACCTTCACACCTTAAATTAAGTTGCGCTTTTTCTATGCAGTGGGTCTGATCACATTTTATCGATTATCGTTTTTTCATCTTCCGGTTCATGTTTCTTATTTATCATTCGTTGCCTGCTCTTACAGGCAGTCTGAAGCATAAAGACTTGAAGGGTCAGGTGGTGAGTTCTCAAGTGTATATGGATACCGAGGATGACCATGCTGGTGAAGAAACAGCAGAAGCCGCTGATGAAACAGCAGATGAAGCAACTGATGATTATCAACCTGAGAATCCTGATAGTGAAGAGGACAGAGAAACAGAATGAGAAATGCATTCCGAAACTTTAAGCATATTGACCGGAGCCCAACCTTGTGTGAGTTCTAAATTTTTGCGAGTAGTCATCAAAGGAAAACGTGCAACTGAGTGGTTTGCTATTCTCGGTCTGCACGTAGTACATAAAATTCTGAGTTACGTTATATCGGCCAAGAACTGAAGATAACATAGAACCTTTTTTTCTCTCCTCGTTTGAATATTATGATTGAATTTGTACTTTAATATTGAAAAGGGAGTAACTTAATACATGAAAAATAAAAGAGAATTCTACATTTAGTGTATCAGCAGTTCAATAGCAATTAGTTTAAAAATTTTAATACTCCACGATCTAAATTTTGCAGGACCTCTAAGAATTCTTGAGTTCTGATGATTGCGGACGACAAATGATAAGTGGGCAGCATATATTTATTAACTCGTAATTCCGAGTTAACAGCAGCAGCGTATAGACATCCAAGATCCTCAGACATGGGTTGGATGGAGTGGTGGAGTATTGTAACAGGAAAAGGCGGTAATCTAGTTTCTCCAGTTTTGGAAATACTAGTCCACGCTTCAAATCCCGCTCTGTTGATAGCATTCGTTTGCAGCAATACTTATGCCGGGTATGGATAACTGTTCAGCTGGATCTGGGTTCTTTGTGAATCTTTTGTAAGGAATTTTACACTCCAGGATTTATTCATATGATAGATTTTGACAAAGTACAATAAATAATATTTGTTTCTGATAACATAGTTTCCTCGTATGACAAGGTAATATTGACTCAAAAAGATAGCACATGGTGCTTTCTGTTCTTCAGCAACTCTTCTGCGTTTTAGGCCCGACGAGGTTCTGTTGCGCGACCTGAAATCAAAATTACCACCATAACGTTAGTCATCAAGTAGGTGCACTGCTTATATTATAATCATAATATGAAAGACAACCGATCGATCTAGTTTGAATTACCCTGTTCGATGGAAGGAGATCTGTCTGGGTAGAATTGCGGCAAAGGAGTGCCACCATCAGCCTCGTCACGAATCTATCAGACCCAACAAAACAATTGATCAAATGAAAGTCGAGACCATGTATAACTTGAACATGATTGATAGTGTCAAACCTGGTTGTGTGGGAGCTTCACAGCTGTGTACGTAGCAGCACCAGTTAAGGCACCGAGTGTGGGTGCGACCAAGTAGATCCACAATCCTTTATAATTTCCGGCAGCCACAGCCGGACCCAAAGTCCGGATAGGGTTCATTGAACCCCCGTTGTTTGTCTGAGCAGATAAATATTTGATATAGATAAACTAATAAAGTTTGAATACAGTTAGTTTTATAACAAAAAGGTTTCTCACCCTGCCACAAGAATGTTGAGCAAAACTGTCGCTCCAATTGCTACACCTGCCAACTCCCCCACCTGCATCAACTTAGAAATTAGTTTACATCATAGATTAGCGAGAATTTGGACTGCAGCAACGTAACAGTGCACGCACGCACGCACATACCGCACGAGTATCAGTGGCAACGGAAGTGACTGTGAACATGAGAATGAAAGTGACAATGAACTCGAGTGCAAAAGCTTGGCAATGGCTAACAGAGGGAACCGTTACACCACCAGACATGAATGGATGAAAAACTCCCTTTAGAGCGAAACTTGCAGAGATGGACGCTGAAACCTGTGCTATTATGTAGAGGGGAACTTGGGTCCATGGGAAGTGTCGAAACGCTGCAAAAGCAATGGTGACAGACGGGTTTAGGTGTGCTCCGGAGATGTGGCCTGTAGACAAAATCACTGCCATCACTGCTAGGCCTGCGCATGCCGCATTGCCTAGCAGCGTCTCCGAACCTTGATACTTTTGGTTCACAATAGGGGCTGCTGCTGCTGAAAATATCAGGATGAAGCTCCCCACAAACTCGGCACCAAGCTGTAAATACACGTGCATGATGCGTACAAAATATATAGCTTAATTTGATTTCAAAAGTTAGAAAATCTAATAATTTCGTTGGTCTGTTAAATAAGAGGTACGTACCTTCCGGAGCAAAGTGACATGAGGAGCATGGACGCTCGACGGGGAATTGGTTTCTGGCATTATGGCAGAAGAACGAAGGAAGAGAAACAGTACTAGTAGTGGGGACTTTGTTTACATATATATTGCTTATAGGCTGAAACCGCGACTTTGTTTACAACTTTACATAGTGCTTATAGGCCGGAAATAGTGAGTATGCTGCTACTAGGTACTGCTACTAGACAGTTTGAATCAGTTCTTGCGCCTTAAGAAATCTTGACCTCCAATCAAAGCTGTTGTGCATCGAGTGAACTGGGCGATTTAGTTCTTTTCTGTGACTCGAGCGAGTACGGACTTTAAATATTCACCAGCGCAGAACGTCCTTTACATTGTAACTGAAAGCAAATACAAATGAAAAATAGTAGTAAGAACTGAATACAGTTTGAGCCGAATCACTAAACTAAAAACAATTTCGTAACGAATCACGATCGAAAATCCATACCAAACACAATGGTTTTGCCGAGCAATCTTCAAAAGAAAATCAGGAATCTGGATCAGTTGATATCGTTGAGATAAGTTATATGTTGAGAGATTTGTGTTTCGGGACGAATAAGTAGTCATCCTTATATAATGATCGTCAACCCTAACTTGAGTGAAAAACAATCGAAACATTTAGTCACTTTCCTATTCAAAACTGCACGAAATTTGACTCGATGATCAAGATCCTGATCCAATCCTTAAGAATATTTTTTTCCTGTTTGGAGCACGAAATCTTTAATAATCATCATATTATTATTACAAATTAATACCTATTAAATTGTAAACGACTTACAAGGAGAGTGAGTATTGACGTTTCACCTCTTATTATTCATTATTTATGTGATTAATAACTCAACACATGCAAAAGAAAAAGAAAGATTGAGCACAGAGAGCCAATGCTTATTAATCACGATTTTATGTGGATGCACAAGTGTGTCTCACTTTTTGAATGTTTTTGCAGAAGTTGCCTTGATTTAGCATTTTGAGACAAGTTTGTGAACATCATAATGTAAAGGCCTAGCAATTCAAGTGGTTAATAGCATCCATTCAATCCCTCTAATTCCTCTAGTATCGCTTAAGCCCAAGTTCTATTAAGTCATTTGTTGAGAGTGAGTTTCACATCAGAGAAAGAACGGATTTTTGCATGCACTTATAAATAATTAAGTTCCTCTCTCTATTGCCAATTAGTTTTATTGTGAAACCTCAACTTTTTTAACCATATCGTTGAAGATTTGGGTGATTTTTGGTGGACATAATCTTTAAGAAAATACCTAAAAGATAAACTACTTGAATTGTTAAAATACATTACAGAGTCGCCCCACAAAAACTTGTGTCAGAAATTGTGTATATATACATTAAGAAGGGACAAACGTGGGGCATGTGGTCCGGAGTAAATGGTGGAAGGCGCTTCTGACTCTTACTCGTATTGTCATATGCCGTCACCTGTTGAAATGGGAAAGAGATTCTCTCCGGATTTCTTCCACCAAGGCCACCGAATTAGTGATCTAGACCTTCCAAATTTCATCCAACGACCCACCTGTTTTGATCCTTTAAAAGCTGTGATAATTTTATCTCCAGATCATCCAGAAGCCATTAACTTCTCGCTGCACCGCATGATCCACCTCATCTGTTTTTCACAAATATTCATCCAATGTAGCTGAGCGAGAACTCACAGGCGCATATAGATTATTTGTGTTGTACGACCACTTATGTAAGGTAACTTATGTGATTCAATTCAAACAATTCACAATTTTTTCCCCTCTTCGTCAA
This sequence comes from Pyrus x bretschneideri, assembly GCF_019419815.1. Lineage (NCBI taxonomy): Eukaryota > Viridiplantae > Streptophyta > Magnoliopsida > Rosales > Rosaceae > Pyrus > Pyrus x bretschneideri. The sequence continues at coordinate 7,659,099 of NW_025999413.1, forward strand.
GGCATGCCAGTTTTTATGAAATTGTCTCTGTCGTTGTTGCACAGGCCCCCAAAATCTCATGATCGACCATGAAACTCATGTTGGATTTTCTCGAATAAATTTTAAGGTTAACACAACGCTTTTCATAGTGACTCATACAAATTAAGAATCCGGGCACAAACAATAATAATGTACGCGGGTTTATTCTGTTTGTAAAGCTAGAGAGGCCTACGATTTCTTGAAGTTTATGGTTGTAAACTGAACTGAACGATCACTTTTAGACTTTCAGTTTGGTCACCAACTCCATTGGACTATGTTTGTGTAATAAGCTTATATTGATTGGTTCAACTTTTAATTACACAGATGCGTTTCATGAAAACTCCACGCCTGATGTGGTGTACAAATGATAAGACAAAAGTTAGGGGACAATATCAGTGTGGTTAATGATGAACTATTGGCCTGTATACGTCCCTCGAAAATATTTACAATTAATGTGATCAAATTGCTCATGGTGAGTAGGCAATACTTATGCCGCTATTGATAACAGTTTAGTTTAATCAGGGTCCTCCCTGAATCTGATATTTTTTTTAGGTAGATGCAGTATTAGTCTACCCTCACAGCACCCCCGTTCATTTTCTACTTTCTGTGATCATTTCTATCCGTTTCAGTGGTAGATATTGACATATAATATTGTAAATGTAAAGAATGTTCCAAAATAGTTTTCTTTAATTAATTTCTTGTTTTTGAATTTTGATAACGTAACACAGCTCTCTTTTCTTCAGCGTATTATAAAGTATAAATTATATTTCATTCCCAACCTAAATATATAGATTCAGCAACTGTTCCATTTTTAGGATCGATGAGATCCTTTGATGATACCTGTAATCAAACCTACCATAACGTGAGTCATCAGAATGATCGTCGAAATAAGTCAAGTAGCTGGTTATGGTATGGGCATGATATGAAACACGATCGGTCTAGTTTGAATTACCCTGTACAGTGGAAGGAGATTCGTCTATGTGGAGTTGTGGCAAATTAGCGTCAGGAAGTGTGTCGCATTAACCTATCACACACGAACCAAATGATCAAATAAAAGTGGAAGTCCTAACCTGATTTGGTGGTTTTATTGTCCTAACTAATTAACCTGTGTGGACTGGTTGGCAGTAGTAGGGGAAGTTCTAACCGGGTTTGGTGGTTTATTGTCTGGGAGCTTCACAGCTGTGTAGGCAGCAGCACCAGCTAAGGCACCAAGAGGGGAGTGCAACTAAGTAGATCCAAAATCCGTTATAATTTCCGGTGGCAACACCCGGACCCAAAGTCCGGATAGGGTTCATCGAACCGCCAGTTGTTGGTCTGCCAAAGTATAATTTGTTTTAGATCAACTGAGACTAAATGATGTTAGTTTATAACAATGGTTCTCACCCTGCCACAAGAATGTTGAGTAAAACTGCGGCTCCAATTGCTACGCCTGCCATCTCCTCCACCTGCATGAACCAACTAGAAATTAGTTTACATCATAAATTAAAGGGAATTTAGATTGCAAGATCATGCCGACATATATACACACATACCGCACGCGTATCAGTGGCAACGGCAGTGATAGTAAACATGAGAATGAACGTGACAATGAACTCGAGGGCAAAACCTTGGCCATTGCTTACTGAGGGAACCGTAACTCCACCAGACATTAAGTGATGAAAAACACCCTTGAGAGCAAAACTTGCTGAAATGGACGCTGAAACCTGAGCTGTTATGTAGAAGGGAACTTGGGACCACGGAAAGTGTCGAAACGCTGCGAAAGCAAGGGTGACAGACGGGCTTAGGTTTGCTCCGGAGATGTGGCCTATGGACAAAACAACCATCGTCAATGCTAGGCCTGAACATGCCGCATTACCTAGAAGCGTCCCGGAATCAGGGTACTTTTGGTTCACAATAGGTGCTGCTGCTGCCGAAAATATCAGGATGAAGCTCCCCACAAACTCCGCTCCAATCTGTACATAGTACATAAATTATAAATAGACATGGATGATGCATATAAAAGTTGCTAACTATTAATTAGTGATTTATTAGTATTAATATATATATATATATATATATATATCAGTGTATTAAAAGCGTGAGGCATGGGCGACACGTCTGAGGGATAGCCCGGCCTAGGCGCGAGGCGAGAACCTAAATTTTTTAATATATACACTGAGCGTACATATATATTATATTAAAAAAAAAATTATTAATCAATAATCATCCTGAGCACATACATATATTATAAATATATATATATACACACACACACTTATATATACATATATTATATTATATATATAATATATATATATATTAAATAGAAGATGAAAAACACAATGAGCACATATATAAAAATGCATGCAGACAGCACGCACATCTATTATATAAAAAAAATAAAGGCCTAATTGGATAAATGGTCCTTGTGATAACAATGTAATTGGAAGATAGCCATCCTGATTAAAAAATTAGGATTTAAACCCTCATGGTGTAATCTATTAGCAAATTTAATCTAAAAGTAATTTTTCCGTTAAATGTCTATTAAATGTAAGGATAAAAATGTACTTTAACATGTGTACACCTTCTTCTTCGTCTCTCTGCTCTGTTTGTAATTTGCATTTTCGATCTTCCATTTCGGGATGCTGTACTTTGCATTATCAACACCTTCTTCCCCAGAACAAAATATCAACTATCAACACAAAACCCACTTCAGAATTTCAATCAAAACCCATAATTTAAACAAAAATCAACTGAAGTACCATTTTGTAAGTGGGTCTGAAAAGCCTTTCAATAAAAGCTACCACAAACAAGTCAAAGAGCCATGGAGTCACGCCGAGGGCGGCCCAGAAATACGACAGGGCGCCCAAACCAGAACAGCACCGGGAGCCGTGAGCGTCAAGTCATCGGATTTGGGGACTAGTGCTTCTATATATGACGTCGCAGCACTTCATCACCGTGCATAGCAGCCCCAATCCCACACCCAGAAACATGTAGTGGACGGCATGGATCAACTTGCCGTCGCCGGACGCGAACACCAGCAGCGTTTTGGAGTTTGAAATTGTGATTCTTGATGAACTAGGTAGCTGGGATTCGACTGAGGGTTTGATTTTGAGTTTTCTGCTGAGAAATGGGTAGATGGGTTTTGATTGGTGAGGACGGAGCTTGGCCACTCCGATGAAGGGATCCATGTGCTGGTCCAATTGAAGAAATCCATGTGCTTGCTGATATGCCAGATGCAAAATACAACATTCTGAAATGGAAGAAAGTAAAATTACAGAGAGGAAAGAGGAAGGTGTACGGGTCAAATTACATTTTTATCCTGTTTTTTGGACTAACTTTATTAACAGAGCATCACTACAAGGGCTTAAATCCTAAGTTTTTTAATCACATGGCCTATCTTCCAATTACCTTATCACTATGAAGAACGTTTATCCGATTAGGCCAAAAATAAAAATCAGAAAAAAAAGGTAGAGAGATGATAGTGCAAGGAAGATGTATGAGTCAGTTAAAACCCTACCTAAAATTTGGATTTGGGAGTAAAAAAGAAAAAGGAAAAAATAAAGCCAAACAGAGTCTCCAGCGATGCCTTCGGCCACCTTCTGCCCACTCCCTCAAAACAGAGACGGCAACCCTCACGCCCAGGCTCAAAGGCCACCTAGGTGCACCTTGAGGCAAGCCTTTTAAAACATTGATATATGTATGTATGTATGTATGTATGTATGTATGTATGTATGTGTGTGTGTGTGTATATATATATATATCTAATTAGTTAACCAAAATTATATGCGCTTAATTTTATACAAAAAAACAAAATGTAATTTTGTTGCTGTGTTAATTTGAGGTACCTTCTGGAGAAGAGTGACATGGGAAGCATGGAAGCTCGACAAGCATTTGGTTCCCGTCATTAAGGAAGTTGAATGAAGAGAAGTTGTACCAGTATACTTGGGAATTTGTTCATATGCAAATTGTAAAAATGTAGAAGCTGAATCAATCGAGGAAAGAATGCAATTAGTGGCGTGCACATATGCCCGAGCTTGCCTTAGCATGCACAACAAACGCACAACGCCTCTTAAGGTTCACATTCCCATTTAATTGTTTACAAATCAATATTACAACTTGGTACTACTATATAGCTAACAACTTCTAAACTAATAATTTCAATTGGCAACTAGTTTGGCCTAAGTTGTCCTTTGCTTATTCTCACATGTCTTATCCTCAAATTTGCGAGTATGTGGCAACTAATTTAGTTAGGGTAATGTTAGGGAGACTAAATTTTAAAAACTAAAAGATATGAAAGTTGATAATTGGCTTATTACTTAAACGTCGATAAACATGCTCATTCCTATTGGTGACACATCATTTAGTTTGCAAGTTTAGTCTCCAAATTTAATCTCCCTAGCATTATTCATTTAGTTAAGTTGACATTTTACGTTTTGTTGAAGTATCTTTGGATTGAGGACCTCTTGGATGTTATTTAGAATGTCCTTTTTAATATTTGTAATAGGTTTTTAATAGAACTGCTATCGTTTCATTATATATATATATATTGTGCTAATGACTACACAATAAGGTGAGCATTGATGTCACTCAGTACTAAGGTCTGGAGCTTCGAAAGTGAGAGGTCTTAGATTTGAATCTTGTGAATGGCCAATCCGATACCAAATTAAGCTGCCCATTGTGTGACTTTGCTAAACTTCCCCTCCCTTTACAATAAAAATATTGATGTACTCAGAATAAAGTGAGCATTTACCTTTCACCTAACCTTCACATTAATTGTTATTTTTTTCAATTTTGAAAAAAATTAACCAAGGTTAAATAAAATGACACATGTCAATTGATTAGATGCATAGTGAGCATATACCATAATTTATCGTGGTGAGCAAAAATGTTTCCTCCAAATTTTAAACCAAGTAATGTATCATCAATAGGAAATAAGCATGTTAATCAACACTTAACTAATCAATCATCAACATTCACATAATTTGATTTACAAAATTTGGTATCCCTAGCATTACTACTGAAATAGTAATGCTACTTTTACAACATTTAAACCACCTTATGAGGCTACTTATTTGTTAGTTATTTTAACTTTCATTTATTTTTTTGGACAAACGATAGAGTTAATTAGTGGGTTAAATTGTTTGTTAGGGGGAGAGGGATCCAACATTTGACAAATGATAAAGTTAATGAATCAAATTATTTGTTAGGAGAGAGGAGGTCAAATCCACACTGGAATGCATAAATATAATTATTTTTCACTACTATATATTTTAAAACGTTATATATGCAAAATTATACCAAAGTGAAATATCCCAATGAACCTAAGAGATATTAATTGGCTCTACACACTTGAGCTACACACCCATTTAGGATTTTCACGTTTCTTTTTCCACTCTTTCTTTCTTTTCCCTCTCAGTAGTCAGTCCTATACTCTTCACTCCTTCCCTTTTCACCTCCTCAGCCCCTGGTGACGTATGTCCACAGGATCGCCAAAGCATATGCCCAAAATTGATACTTCTCCAACCCTATATATATATATATATATATATAGGTTCGTTCTTTTATTTTAAATGATTAATGGGCTGTATACTTTACATAATCAAGGAAGCAACTTCTAAACTAATTAAAATAATTTATCCAATAAATATTTCAATTAGAGTAAAGTCAACCGTTTAGCCTTAAAAAATTATATGTTCAAGCAAGTGACTAAAGGCTAAATACATCTATCAGGAGATTAATGATCCATAACTCATAACTGGATAGTAGTTAAAGTCAACTCCTTGTTTTGAACACTTGTATATATAGACATGACAGGCTCTTCTGGCACTTCATAGGTTGTGCCAACTAGTCTCCTGGGGTTCCAAGAAGTTGAAGTCAAACCTGCTAGTACTACAATGGCTGCCATGAAAAGGTAAGATCATCTCATTTTCTAATCTTCAAGAATAATCAAAACCTACATGACAACAGTTTGAGTTCTGATCTGATTGAAAATATGTTTGTGTTATTTTGTAGGCCTGAAGACGTTGCAAGTGTCGACGTCTATACAGCGAAAGGTCTCCTCAGTATAGGTCACCGTTATCTGGATGTCAGGTGCGGATTCATCTTATTGCTAGCTAAAAAAATAAATGATAGAAGAAACTCTTGCTTTTTCTGATCCAAAACTAATAAGAAAATGTTATTATCAATTGGACGAGTGTATAGGCCAAAAAGAGCCACGTTGAAAATGCCATGAACATTCCTTACATGCTCATCACAGAAGAAGGTATATAATGTTTCTTTCAGGATATGAATTATATATATATATATATATATATATATACACACAACACACACACAAACACACTCGTACAGAGCCTTTAACGGAGGGATCCTCATTTTTCTTAAAAAATTGGAGATTAGTTGTGGAGTCCACACTATATTTAACTTCAATAATCTGAACTATCTATCTTCAAGTTACACCTTCTTGAAATTATTAGTCTAATCAGAAATATTTGAAGCATCTAATTAAGTTCAAATAAATTAACGAACAATATGTTTTAAGAAACATTGAAATTTTATAGTGACAATTAAATAGGCAAATGATTTTGGATTGAATTGAATTTTTGAAAGATGATATGTGAATCAAAACTTATAAAATAATACGGTTCGAATCGTTAAAGTTTGATGTGAGGTAAATCTCATAACTAGTCCCCATTTTTTCCCTAAAGGGCTTGAAATATATATATATATATATATATATGTATGTATATATGTATGTATGTATGTATTACATTCCAGCTCTAACAACTCAGTTAGCATATAATTCTGTTTTCTTTTCTTTCTTGTTATAATAATCTGCAGGTAGAGTGAAAAACCCTGAATTTCTCACGCAAATTTCCTCAACCTTCAAGAAAGAGGATCACTTGGTCGTGGTATTTACTAAAACATCATCTCGACATTGCCTAATTTTTCCTTCTTTCTTAATGTCATGAGAATTCTCATCTGATCAGTGCGGATTTTTTTGAAATATATTTGAAGGGTTGCAACAGTGGAGGAAGAGCACTTAAAGCTTGTGTTGATCTTCTAAATGAAGTAGGTTTCCAAACTTACAGATTTCCTTTAATTGCTTGCCGTTATTCTGGTTTTTGTTTTTTTCATAGTCATAAATTTAAAGAGAAATGCATTACAATGGCAAAATAATTGCAGGGTTTCCAGCATGTGACCAACATGGAAGGAGGCTACTCCTCTTGGGTGGACAGTGGACTTGCCAGTGACAAACCATCCGGCGAGTTGAAAGTCGCTTGCAAATTCCGCCCTTGAAAATTACGCAGATTAATTTGTTCAGCTTTTCTATTTCTAAGAGTATCTCCGGACCTTAAATTTAAGGTGTCAAATTTGGTTTTGAGGGCTTATTTGGATTTTGCCATATTGTCCAACTTTTCGCTCCAACCTATCTGTCAAAAACAATAAATGTTATTATTGTTTTTTTTTCTTTCTGTTATTTAGATACAAAATTGGATAGACTTTGGAACAATATAAAGTGTCAGGTTTGTGACCTTCGTAAGGTTGATTCGGTCACCTAGTGAAAATAATATGTAAAGAAATAGCGATAAAGAACAAACACAAGATGTACGTTGTTCATCCTAAGTTGGGCTACGTTCACGGGGTGGGGGAGTTCTCATTACTAGTGACGAGTTTATGATACATAGGTTCAAGCATAATCATCATTGGTGAGTTCTAATGACAAGTACAATATGATATTAAGAATTTATTGTAGAAGAATGATCTCCTTTTATAGTTGAGGAGAGTATTCGGCTCCCGTCCGTTGTCAATGTAGGACTGTAGGAGCTTTATTTTGATGTTGACGCATGTCATGTTGTGATTGGAGAGAAAATCGTGTGTTTTGGCAAGGTTGCCTCAACACTACTTCTTCAGCGGGTTAGGTACAAAGTTGATCAGTACTTGGTAATTTTGGAATTGGTGAAGTATGGTACAAACAACATAGAATTAAAATTTGGAAAGTGAAGGTCCTAAATTCCAATTTTTTTTTCCGTGAAAATTCTAAATTTCTATGGCTATGAATCCAAATTAGAAAATTAATGCATGCCACTTTATAAATTCTTACTTTTACCCAAATTTCAAGATTATTTCTCTCGTTCAAAATGGCAGGTAAAGGCATGCAAGCCTTTTCAAGAATGAAAATCCTCTAGTAACTTCTGCTTCATTGAACGAATTGTACGAGTTGTGGAGCCAGAGTACCCATGCATGTTCCCCCCAAATTATTAAAGGAAAAATTTGAAATAAGTTCAATTTTATAAGCCAATTTTTGATATAGGATCAATTTTTAGTGATTTTTAATTTTTAAAATAGGTCTAATTTTTAATTATTTTGGATCCATATAGAAAAAAATCCCTTTATTAAAATATGAAAGATGGATATTTTCAGAATGGGCGGTTGAGATATAACAAAAGAGAGATCACCACTCGGAATGGTAAAGCATACCGGCAAATTAAGGTGTATAATGTGGGGAAAGGACGTAATTGCCGAAAAGTCTACAAAGACTGATTTCTTGGCAGTCCTGACATGGGCAACAGGACAAGGGAGTATGTGGTGGCTCCGGAACAACGTAGTTGCTTGACAACTGAGAACTGTCAAGGTTTGATACGGGTGAGTGTGGATAATGATGCTTGTCATTTCTGACGTTGACTGATAGAGATTTTTTCCACTTGCAGAAATAAAGATAAAAACAATTTAAATACTTAAAGTACAAAGTAATTGTAGTATAACAGCTCTAATAAGATTGTGCTCTTGAAGAATTGAATGAATAATTTATGTTAAATCAAATCTTAATTAATTATTTAAAACAAAATTTTGGAAAAAGATGATTTTGTGATTTCAAATAATAAAAACGAATTTAATAGAAAATAATTAAATAAAGTGACAAAATAAAATAAAATAAAATAAAACGGTTTTTGAAAATTAAATTGTAAAAGCCTAGGATTTCGCCGTCACCTTAACAATCCTATGTAGTTCTTTCAATTATTTATGACTTACTTGAACCCCCAACATAGAGCGTATATCAAACATGCAACCCGTAACAACCCCATGCATATTTGAAGGTTAGGTTTTCCTAATATATGCCTACTTGGACCCCAATATAGAGCGTATATCAAACATGCAATCCGTCTGTAGTATTCAGATTAAATCTAAACATGCATGACCCATTAAGCTTTGTCAGACCTTTTAAAAAACCATACAACTCTTAAGAGGTGGTATTCATCCTAAGTGAAGTTGCACATATTAATCACAAAAAACCTTCGTCAATCTTAGGGACTAACCTCCAACCAAATTGAATCAAATTACTTTTCTAAAGATCATAATGGTAGCTAAGCATTAAGAAAATTAGATAGTTTAAACCGGTGATTAATAATTCAAACCTGCATGCATAATATCACAAGCAAATTGAAAAGAAACTACATATTCTTGCTAAGGCTCGTGGCTTCGCCCTAGCAAGCGAAACTAGTTATGAACAATCATAAACAAAATATTATTAAAAACCAAGGATAGAAAACACCTTGAAAATAAACTTGAATCGTCAAAACCTAGCAAAGTTATCCAAAATATTATGCGTTCTTCTCCTCGTTCTCTCCTCCTCCAAATCCTAATGGCTAAAAAGCCTTATTTATACTACCAGAAAAAAAAAATACTAGGAAACCAAATAAATTAAAATAAATTAGGAAACATAATCCTAATCAAATATGAGAAATCTGCCAAAAATCTGCACAGCCTGAAAACAGCCACGTTTTTTGATCTTCAGCGCTTCAAGACAGGCCTAAAATGGCTAGAATTAAAGTTTGAGATGGTTTGAACATAATTGCAGAAGACCTCGAACCCAAAAGACATTATCTTGGATGCCAAAAAGCCCAAAGAAGCCTAAAATGTCACTTTGACAGCACTTCGCGCTTATTCTTTATTTCATCACCATAAATAAACCGCTTGGTATAAAATTATGAAACTTTGATACGATCAAGTTCAGAGACACACGAACGTCCTCCAATTTGAAACACTCCAAAATTCATCCGGTTCATCATGTTTTGCTCCAGAGGAAGTCGAATGTCCTACATTAGAAATATAATTCAAAGTATCAAACTTCTTACAAAATAACCAATAAATTAATACTAAGAATAGGGTAAAATATATAGTATAATATCAACTCATCATTGAGATATACCAAAATATTGTTGTAAGGTTATCTACGGCTGATGGTTTGGTGCAATGAAAACGCAAAAACTTTCTACAGTGGATGAGGAGAATAGGGATGAAGACGGATTTCTTCGTATCACCTACAGTGTAGAAGACAAAGGAGGAGTGCGTGCATCTCATAGAGAGCTCTGAGTCAGTCGAGATGAATGAAATATTATGATTAATTAGTTTTATGAGATGGCAAACATGAGACTGTTTTGCTGGAATTTTGACGAGGAAACAAGAAAAAATAAATATTTTACACGCAAGCACTTCACACTAAATGACATAAACAATGCATATATCTTGAAGATATTCCTTCCAACCCTAATCATCTTATACACGGCTCGAATTAAAGCTTTGCAGCCTGTGGTCTAAAGTATAATTGGCTTTCGCCACTTCATTTGACTATTGTGGTGGCTTCCTCATATAAAAGCCTTAAAACTTTGATATTTCAACATGTAATGGATCGAGTTGAAAGACTCTCAATCCCGAAGGCGAAGGGTGCCACACTCTCGGGGAGCCCGCCGCTTGTCCCTCCATTGCAAATTTGTTACATTCTTGACGAAGAACCATGTATCATGTATGGATACATGATCTAGCTTTTTCTTAATAAAACTTGATTCACCAAATTATCTAAAGTTCTTGACGAAGAACCATGTGGACTGCTAGCTTCTTCCGCAAGTTTCTTCCACTCCATGGCTTTATTTTTCATTTCCTTGCCCTTCTCGCCCTCCATTAACTCTCTAACAAGCTTCTCCACATCATCTCTCTTGACATCATTTTCAATCTCCAAACCGCAGCCCCAATCATTGCATGTATAGTAACAGTTGGTCGTTTGCTCAGCAAAGATGGGCCAACAGAGCATAGGCACTCCTGCACACAAGCTCTCAATGGTTGAATTCCAACCGCTGTGTGTCAAAAACCCACCAACTGCCGGATGGTTTAAGACTTGCTCTTGAGGGCACCAACTCGGTATAAGACTTCTTTCTTTCGTTTCAAATTCAAATTCAGGTGGCAAAATTGCCGATTCACCAAGAACCAAATCAGGCCTAATTGCCCACAAGAAGGGAAGCTTACTATTTGCAAGTCCCCAACCAAACTCCAAAATCTGTTGTGGCGTGAGGAATATTAAGCTGCCAAAATTCACGTAAACAACTGAATTTTGCGCCTTGGTGTTTAACCATTCGAGGCACTCAGTTTCTTCTTTCCATAGACTATACCCCATAGACTTCAAAGGATCTTTTGGTAGCTGATCCAGAAGCAACTGGAGAGGGCCAATGGCATAAACAGGTGGAGGCATAGATGACAAAGCACTCAAAGCATCTGGCTCCAATGCATCAAACGTATGAACAACAACAGCTGAAGCTTCATGAACTCCTTCCACTGCTGCCAAGGAAAATTTAAACACAGTGTCATTCGGATCTGTAGTTCGAAAGCAAGTTGGGAGATCCCTCAACCGGATACCCTTCATTCCCGGAACCCAATCTATTGCCATGTCCAAAAATCCGTTTGTCAAGCTGCTCTCATCTACAACACAACACCCAAGGTAAGGCGGCCTAATTTCATGATCAATAATTTATTAAATTAACAATTGGCAAGCAGTATTTAGAGCCTATCTGTGACTGCTTCTGAAAGAGCTAAAAGTGTTTATGGGTTTATGTGCTTCTTCAGGAAGCTCCTCCAAGTGCTTAGATTTTTTAATAACTTTCTTCAAATTATTATAACAAATTATGTATTTTCAACATTTCTAACCTTTTAAAGGTGCAAGTCCCTTTTCCACCAAAACAGGATATTGTTTAGAGCCCAGGAAGCCGGCTGCAGCGAAAGTAAAGAAGATTACGATAGGAACTCCAATCTCGTGAGCAGCTGTGATGGTGGATGGCAAAAAACCATCTGAAACCATACAAGTCACTGGAGGATTATTGTCCTTCAGTGTCTTGAGGAGGTTACGGAACGGAGACAAGAAGTTCTTTACGAGGGACTCCAGAAGCAAGGGGAGGTCTTGGCGGGTATCGATATCTGAGAGGCCATCTGGGATTGTTTCGTACCGAAAGTCAGGCAATCCATCAAGGGAGTTGGGGCCGAGAGACTTGAGAAAGCGCTTATGGTTGTACTCAGTGTTGATAAAGGTTATGTGAAAGCCTTTATGGTGGAGGAGCTTTGCAAATTTAAGCATCGCCTTTACATGGCTTGGAAGTGGAAGCGGAGTAATTACAGCATGAGGCTTATTGCCTCCTACTTCTATGGAACTAGTCATCTCAGATTGTATGAATCTCTAGTGTGGGACATGATTATATATGGATGGATTGTGCACACATGATTATATAAAATGGATGAATATGGTTTTACAAAGAAATACTAAAATAACTATCATTTAATACAACAATTATTTGGATTTAAATTTCAATGATTTTAATAAAATATCTTTGATGGGGACGTAAAAAAATATGAGATTCACATTGATAGGAGGAGAGACATTTCATGGGCTTATAAGTAAATTGTGGTACTTCTTATATTGCTAATTGGTTTAATGGTGGACCCTCAACTTTTTTCATGGTGTTAGAGTAGGTTGTTCCTCTTGTGAAGGCAAACGGCCACATACGCTCCATGACACCTATTGTGTTGTCCACATTTTAGGCTTAAGAATGAGTCCCGCATTGATGGGAGAAGAAACCTTACATGGGCTTATAAATAAATTGGGTTACTCCTTATATTGTCAATTAATTTTATGGTAGAACCTCAACTTTCTTCACAATGATTCAGATAAACAATGGACGGTTGTGTTTGTTCTTTGTACTTTGATCTCTTTAGCACATGTGTTGACAATTTCTCTTTGACCTTTCTGCTCTTTCATTTTGGCTCCTCATCAGCCTAATTTTTTTTGTTCTCTTTGGCAAATGTGGTGACAATTTCTCTTTGACCTTTCTGCTCATTCATGTGGCTCTTTATCATCCTAATTTTTTTTGTCAGACTTAATCATCCTACTTAAAACCAGAATGGTATTAAAGACCTGATCAGAATTAATTCCCAAAGTAAAATGGCTGTCGTTACTGTAACAGAATCAACTAACAGTTCACAAAGATTTTCAGCAAAGTGGAACATCCGCGTGTGTTAGCTAGTATTCATTTATATAAGCATACTATTATCTGAACAAAATCCAAACGACTAATTTTTCATTGAGAAATGGCAAGATCGGCCTAACAACAATGAGTATATTTTTGAGGAAGATGCTCACCCCGCATTGGTTGTAGTTAAACTAGTTTAAATTTCAAGATTTGTGTGTTAAATCAATTAAACCAAAGTAATCTAACAGCAATCAATTGAGGGGTGAGCATCACCCCTACTTATAGGGGGTGAGCAAAGATGCACTCAACAAGATGATGCAAAAAATTGAAAATGTTGAAAACAGATGCCAAAATATTGAGTATATGTAATCAGCATTCAGTTAGGATGATAAAGAGCCACTCCTGCAGACCTGCTCTCAACAGTCGAATTCCAACTGCTGTGCGTCAAAAACCCAACAACTGATGGAGGGTTCGGGACTTCCTCTTGCTGGCACCAGCTCATTATTAGACCTCTTTCTTTCGTTTCAAACTCAAACTCTGGTGGAAAAATTGCTGATTCACCAACAACCACATCAGGCCTAATTACCCACAAGAAGGGAAGCTTACTTTTGCAAGTATTCAACCAAACTCCAAAAGCTGTTGTGGTATCAGGAATAGTAAGCTGCCAAAATTCATATAAACAACTGAATTTCGTGCCTTGGCGCTTAACCATCAAGGCACTTGATTTCTTCTTTCCCCAAACCATATCCTATAGGCTTCAAAGGGTCTTTCGGAAATTGATTGAGAAGCAATTGGAGAGGGCCAAGAGCATAAACAGGCGGAGGCATAGATGACAAAGCAGTCATAAAAACTTCCGGCTCGAATGCGTCAAAACAACTGCTAAAGCTTCATGAAATCTTTCAAGTTCTTCCAAGGGAAATGTAAACACACAAGGTCATTCGGACCCCTCAACCTGATACCCTTCATTACTGGAACCCAATCTATTACCATGTTCCAAAAATCTCTTTGTCAAGCAGCTGTCATATACAACCAACATCCAAGTGAAGGCAGATTAATCTCATCAATAGTTTGTTTAATGAAAATTGGCCAAGGAAGTATTTCGGGCCTCTTTGGTACTGCTTCATTAACTTAGGAAACGGGTAAGGTTAGAGTTTAATGATGACCATTCCTTGTGCACCAAGTTAAGTGCTATACCCGGATTTAACTCAGTGTAATTAAGGGATTTCTTGTGCGCTAAGAAAGCCTCGCAGGCTTTGATAGTACAGTCATAGGCTATTAGGGGTTTCTAGTATGGTCCGTTTATGGGTAGGACTTTATTAGATTGAAACTTATAAATACTTGATGTCCCTGCTTATTCTTCAGTCATCACTTTCTAACAATGAAAAGCTCTTCCGACTATATTTGGAAGAAATTTTTAAGTGCTTGTGGATATTGTTCTCAATATTACGCCATTGGCCTGTGCAATCAAGACCATTGAATAAAACGAATTTTGGACCGTCAGGTAGTTCCGAGAATAAAGAGGTTTTTAATAATTCTTCAAGATATTATTGATGGTTTTTATCATGATAATCATCTTGGAGGTTTTTATTAAAAATTAAATAGTTTGACAAGCAACGAAAGCAAAGCTATAAGACTCCTACAACACAATCACGATTTTGTCTCATCCTATCATTTAGCCTACCACGGTCAGGAGCCCAAATTCATTTTCCGATGAACTCGGAGGAGAAATAAAGCTCCCCAGTTAATGGATTCTTTCGGGACACGTATTGCATTTGAGGTTTGTGAGAAGCTGGTTGTTTGATTGAAGCTGTGGCATATGAAGGAAATGAGGATGCATTGGATAAAAAGGAAATGAGGATCGAAAAACAATCAGATAAGTGGTTCTGTTTGCATCTAAAATGTACCCATTTTTACTCATTTGGGCCATTCAGGCTAAATATGGCATTTGAAGGATGATGGGCAAAACATTGAACTTGGAGAGATATTTGGCTGCAAGTGGGATAGTTTAAACATTATAATATTATTTTTCCCTTTTGTTTGGGTGGTGGAGGTTTGCCAAGAGATTTGCTTAATCAATACAAATGTATGCTTTTGGATGAGAAGACACCATGCAGGCAACATACGAACATGGAAGTGGACATGTGGGGAAACAAGCCATGTTGCTTCTTTTAATTATTAGTTTATTACAAGTAGTGGAGACATGTGGTGAAAACATGTGGTGGAAGTACAAGTTGCCCTTTTTAATATCATTTCACATGCAAGCTGGCAGTGAAGTATCTTTCGGGCAAGTCTATTGTTCTCAGTAAGGAGCTCTCTCAAATCTCTATATAAAGAAGTAGAGGCACAAGGATTATGGACACTCAAACAACCAATCAATCAACTCTACTAAAATCAGCTCATCAGCTTCCTCGTAGACATTTAGCTTTAGCAAAGCATCCATTGCTTTCCTTGTTTATTAGCTCTGCTGCTCACCAATAGTATCGATGACACGCTCCGATCCCAATATTCCCCAAATTACCAGGATAAGCACGTGCTGGCCGACACCCGAGGGTGACGAAAACCATTTATTGAATGCAATTGCTGAGAAAAAGGAATAAATAAAACTTATAAATTTAATTATGAAGAATAAGCACTAAATGAACGTGTTCAGAGCATCAACTAACTAGAATACTAAAGGAAATAATATAAAATTGAATGAATAAAAGAATGGGTCCTACGCCGAGATGACTCGAAGATGCTGATGAGAAAGTACCTTGACGCCAGGATTGTACGCCTCTATTGTAAGTCTTGAAGGGGGTGCAAAACAAACATGAGTGGACCAAGTTGATATATATATATATATATATATATATATATATATATATAATAAAGCAGTTATCAACATACTAACCCCCATGTTTTATGAAAACATAATAGTA
Source organism: Pyrus x bretschneideri (assembly GCF_019419815.1). Classification (NCBI taxonomy): domain Eukaryota; kingdom Viridiplantae; phylum Streptophyta; class Magnoliopsida; order Rosales; family Rosaceae; genus Pyrus; species Pyrus x bretschneideri. Next base: position 7,675,306 of record NW_025999413.1, read on the forward strand.
TCATAAGTAATAGGTTTTTCCGAATACCCTAGCATGCCATAAAACCTTTCCATAAAACATGTCTCATATATAGTGTGCTACTAGTGGTATCAATATCAGTAACCTTCATTTGCCAAATAGACATATCTATCACTTGCCAAACAAGCATATCATCATCACTTGCCAAACATGCATATCTATCACTTGCCAAACATGCATATCATCATCACTTGCCAAATAGGCATATCATCATCACTTGCCAAACAGGCATATCTATCACTTGCCAAACATGCATATCATCATCACTTGCCAAACATTTATATCATCATCACTTGCCAAACATGCCCAACCTATGCCCAGCACGAAGCCAATATAATCATCATTGCCAAATAGGCATATAGTGATCACTAGGTACGCACAAAACAATTGTACATATATATCTCAAAATCAACTTCATAGTATAAAGTCATCCATCATGTATATTATAAAGAGGTGTTCAAAAACATGTTCTAAATATTATATCGTCATCCATCAGATATCCTATAAAGAACATGGGCTATAGGAAAATTAGTAATAATTCAAAGTAGCCTCAGTAAGCATGTTAATCAATTTCTCATAAAACGTTCACAAACGTATTCAGTAAATCATGCTTTTCATGTATGCATTTCTACTATTAAAACATGCATTTTATAAGGGGTCCTTTAACAGATACTTAGCCGTCGAAGAGCCACTCAAAACTAGCGAACATGAAAACATCACAAATGATTGTCCCTAAGCACATAAAGGGTACGATTAATAAAATTCTATTAAGACAATTGAATTTGAAAAAACGGATGTCGGAAACGGATTCAGGACATCAAATTACCCTAAAAAGGGTGCCGGATAAATTTCGTAAAATGTCAACCGAAGAATATTCTAGAGAATATACCAGGAATATTTCAAAGAATATTCTTTGGAATATTCCAATTGGATATGGGCTGGGTTGGTGAGTTTGGGCTGAAAGGTCCTAGGCCCAAAGGCCTAAATTCAAAGGGTAGGGTTTAAAGTGCACGGACCTAAGGCCCTAAAGGGAAATGGCCCAAAGGCCTTTAAATTAACAAAATAATTAAAAATAAAAGAAATAAAAGGGTTGGGTTGGGCTGCCCAGGGTTTTGGGCTTGGCAAGAACGGCCCGAAAGGCCTGGGTTTGGTGGGTCGCCAGACCTCAAGAAGAAGAAGGCCGGATTTCGGCCGGAAAACTGAACAAACTTTAAACGTTAATAACTTTGCCAATACTCAACGAAATTGAGTGATTCAAAAAACAAAAATTATAGTTCTCAAAGAGACAAAGAGAATGGTAATCACATGACGTCTAATGCGATGTGGTTTGGCCGGAAAATGCTTCGAAAGTTGCGGAGGTCGCCAAAAACTGGGTAAGATTCAAATGAGTATAACTTCTTCAATACTCAATGAAATTAGGTGAAACAAAAAGGAAAGTTGTAGTACGCAGCAAGACGAAGAGATTGATACCTTGTAGGCTGGCTAACGCATCGTGCTTTGGCTGAAAATTTCCTCGAAAGAGGTAGTGCTTGTCAGAAAACTAGGGAAGTTTTCCCCTGTGAGGTTCCTACGTCCAAACTGTTGGAAATGTGTCCTAAAACCAATCATATGATGATACTTTATGGACATTTCACATGTTAAACTAATCTAGTTTAATATTAAGGGCAAACATTATTGTTTGAGCCGTCTCATATAAATGTTATATGCTTAAACGATAAGTCCAAGGAATATGTGATTGGAAGAATGCGATCTAAAGAAGTTAGATTCATGAGACCATTCTTTCGTTGACACATCCTAAACGTTCCTGATCATAGGATTGTCAATTGGGCATTGACAGTCCGTTAAGATCAGTACGTGCTATGTCTTCTCTCAGGGAGAGTGACTAGTCTCGAGTCATTGGTGTGTGTGACATCAAGACAAGTACGTAGGTGCTCAATAGAGAATGAGTTCACTGAACACGATCAACGAAGAGTTCTCATATTCATGTCACATGAGAACTCATGGTTGGGATAATGCAAATTAGTCTTTTGACCTGAGGCATCACAGTTGTCTTGTGGTTAGGTCCTTAATCTTTGATTATGTCAAAGTCACTCCATCAGGAGGGTGTCCATGGCATCGTTGGGGTTAAGCCACTTAGCCATGGAGGCAAGTGAATGCGCAACAAGGGATCTCTAACCTTCAAACTGTTTGAGGGAGAATACTCTATGATATGATTAAGAATCTTTGGCCAAAGTATGAATGAGATTTAGGAATGTGTTCCAAATCACATTCAAGGTAATCATATAAGCACAAGACTCACATTGGATAGTAGACATGAATAAACTATCAAACCAAACAATGTGGTCAAGAGTATTGTATTAGAGAAAGACCGTATTGCATTTGTAATCCTAAAACTGAATAGGTTCTCCACCTCTTCTGATTAGCTTGGGTAACCATGACATGCTGCTAGGCGTCAACCATGGTTTGTGGAAGCCCTAAAAGTGTATTATCACTAACGGGAGAATTGAAAGTAAGTTTCAATTCACAATCGATTAGAAAGAGTTTTAATCGCCCACTGCCTCGCTAAAAGGAACCTAATGGATCGTTCACCGAGTAAGGTAGAATTTGAAGAAACAACGGAGATGAGTAAGAATAATTAAATGGTTTAATTATTTATCTAAGGCTAAGATTAATTAATATGTTAATTAATCAAATGAATAAGTTCGTTAAAGACCTCGGGTTAGTTTTGGGCCGCAAGGCCCAATGGGATTTGAATGTCAAGCCCATTAACTCAAGTTGTATGACAACTTGAATAAACAAAGGGCTTGAAAGCCCAATAAACCCTATAGGCTTGCCATGTTAGAAGAATAGGGCTTTTGGTCCATTAGGTCACTTATTTGAAGGGACTATATAAAGGACTTTATAACCTAAAATTTACATATGGTAATTTTTGGGGAAAGGATGAGAACACAAGCTCTCCTTTCTCTCTAAAATTTAGGCCACCTTGGAGGGATCATCTAGCAATCAAACTCCTCCAAGGTCACTCATTTCTTCTTCATTATGCCTTGGTGATGAATCATTGGAGGTTCTCAATTTTGGGAACTTGGAGAAACCTTTTCATCCATCCAAATCCATGGATCTAAGATGCAAGGAATGAAGGCCCTCTCTTTGGGTGATTAGCCTTTGCTTATGCAAAGAGGAATCTACAAAGGTATTGATTTCTCAACTCACTTTGTTTTGAGTTGAGTCTTGGTTCACCTATCTACTAGGCTTTGAATTTCATGGGTAAATGTTTTGTTTTTAAGTGCATACAAGCATGATTCCGCCTTTAATTGTTAATTGCATGCTATTGATGTTGCTTAAATGAACATGTTTTTCACAAATCTTCCTTCACAAACATCGATAAAACTTCTTAAAACCACTTCCAAACATACACTAAGACATGATCTACTACTTTTGGACAAGGTTCAAGGCTTACCTTCGTTAAAGGAGGAGAAAACTCGCCGAAGAACTTCGGTGAACAATGTAGGCCGAGAGAAATGGAGGGTTTCAGGGTGTTCTATTTCAATTCTAGCTCACAAGGGTGTTAATGGAGATGTTGATGTTGTTGTGGTGCTGTTTGTTGACGAGAAGAACCCTCTGAGGGGGCTGAGATAGAGAAAGCTGAAAGGAAGTGATAAGAGAGAATGAGGGAGAAGAGAGAACTGAGAGAGAAGGGAGAAAAAGACCGGGGGACACAAATTAGGGGGTGGGCCCCCTTGGACACACTATTTAAGACCTAAAAACCATTTTTAAAAGGAAAAAATCCCTAAACTTAGTGAAAATATAAAAATACCCTTTTTGTTCCGTAAATCTAGAGACGGGTTGTTTCAATCGATCTTGTTTGTAGTTCATGTACAACTCATTTTCAGTCATTTAAATTTGAAGCAATCTACAATACCAGTCATTTACTTTCCTCAGTTGTTTACACTTCTAACAACCTTGTCATTTACACATTGTTCCATCACTCCATATAAGTAAAGTCCTTATCTTTAAGGCAAACAAAGAACCTTGATTTGAGTCACTCCCACTCAATGGCACAATCTCTTGGTTTGAAGTCAAACTCAAGATGCAACCTCAATCATTCAAAACCCATATACTAACGGCATCTAGTAGTGGCACGCCCGCACCCACCAATTTCATGTTTGAGTAAATTTCTGGCATGCTCGCAAGGCCCATGGCGAATTTAGGGAGCAAACAGGTTCAAAGGAAGAATTGCAATTCTTTATGATTGCGTGGATGCATGTACACATACAACTTGAGAAAGGGAGTCTTTTGGTTGGAATAGGGAGCGTCATTCAAGGACCACATGATTTTTCATTTGAAATTAGTCAGCGTGGAAACAATTGGTATTATTAGGAAAAGCTGCGTAGCCGAGGTTTCATCTTTAAATAGAGAAGATTCTGCAATGAAAGAGGCTCCTTTTAACACAAAAACAGTGTTGACAATCAGTGACATCTTCAGTTTGGATTAACAACACTGGAGCCATAAAGTGATTTAGGAGCATTTTCAACTATATGGTACTATTCAAAGCTTTTGAGAGTGGATGTCATAAAACCATCTGAAACCATATATACAAGTCATTGGAGGATTACTATTTGACAAACGTTATGTGGAAGTCATTGTGGTGAAGGAGGTTTGCAAGTTTTAGCATTGCCATTACATGGCTTGGAAGTGAAGAAAGTTGAAGATCCATCATAAAACCAATTAGTAATATGGGGAGTAACCCAAATACTTATAAGCACATGCAAGATCCCTCCTCTCATTAATGTGAGATTTACTCTCAACAGAAAAGAAGTGGAAGCGAACTACTTCCAGCATGAGGTGTATTGCTTACCACTTCTTTTTTTTCCGGTATACTGTATGTCGCTCCACAAGCAAGGAACATCCAGCCCATCTTCATCTTGAAAGCTTTAGATCCATCTTGAAAAGTTCTAATGTCAAGACCCCCGGAAGTGGTGAGGGCTCAGGAAGTGAAGCAAGCTCGACCAAAGGACAAGTCTGTTCCTGCTTCGTCTTTTTATTCCTGATTGAAGAAATATATATATATATATATATATATGTGTATATATATATATATGTGTGTGTGTGTGTGACAGTTTCTCTTTGTCCTCTGTGCTCATTCATGTAGCTCTTATTCATAGTCAATTTTATACTATATATTTTTTCGTATTCTTGGTATATTTTGGTGTTTTGTTATGTGTTTTCAATTTACGACGTGCAAATTTGTTCTAAGCGTAAAGTAATCAAACGGTGGAATTTTTGAGTGATTCCAATTGAAGCGGGTTCGTGAGTCTGTCAAGAGGGTGTATCAAAATTTCATAATTTTATCCTGAAGCATCTGATTGTGGCAAATTAATTATGCCCAGTGCGCAGTGTTGGCAGATTGGGCTACAAAGCTTGTTTGTGACTTTTGGGTTAGAAGATGATGGATTTTGGACTTAAGCTTTTCTTGGAACTTGAAGAGGAGGTTATAATCTTTAACTTGATTCGTTTTGGGCATATTTTGAGGCCTTGGAGGTCCATAAACGTGGCTATTTCTCTGCTAGGCAAATTTCTTAGTCAGACTTGAAGTGTGTTTTTAAGTTATCATTTTATTATTTTATTTCCTAATTTTTGGAAAACCTTTTCTAATAGGGATTTTAATTTGTGGTAGTAAAAATAAGGCTTTTTGACCATTAAGGTTCTCTAACTTAGCAAAGCTTTGGCGAATTTCAGACTTTTTACCTATAAGGTGTTTTCAACATTTTTCTAGTTAATGATATTTTCTTTGGTTTTTATTATGAGTACGCATAACTAATTTCTTTTGTTAGGGTGAGGCCATAAGCCTTAACATGAATATGTGATTTTATTAATTTTCTTATGAATGGATGCATACTTGCTTTGAATTATTAATCACCGTGACTAAACTATCTATATATTTTAATGATTGCTCACCATTAGGATATTTAGATGAGTAGTTTGATGCAATTTCGATTGGAACATCACCCTGAAATTGAGGAAGGCTTTTTGTAATTGGTAATTGTAAGTTCACTTAAGCTGACCACCACGTTCTTAAGGGTTGCATGGTTTTTTAAGGGATTTTCACAAAACTTAATGAGTCTTGCATGTTTATATTTGATTTGAAATCACAAATAAGTTGCATGTTAAATATACGTTTTCGCTTGAACATCAAAAGGAAAATACTCATTAGGAAAATCTAACATTCAAATCATGTATGTGAAAATTCATAAATAATTGGCAAAATTGCATAAAATTGTTAATGGTGAACGCAAAACCCTAGTCTTTCCCATAATTGATTAATTTAAAAATTGTTTTCCTTCTTTGCTGCCATTATTTCCAAATTTCTTTTTATTGTTAATTTAGTCTTAAAATTCAAAAATCTCAAATCTTTGATAAAATCTGTTTTAAATAATTATTTAAGAATTAGTTTGATTACAAATTAGTCAAACAATCCTAATAGATAATGACCTTGCATGAGCGATTATATTACAATTTCTTTGTACTCTTGCAAGTATTTTATGTGATTTTAACCCTATTTGCGCATGTACTAAAAATCCTATCATTCATCCTAATTAAAACCAAAAAAATGTTAAAGACGTGATCAGAATTATGGTAGACTCTCTTTCTTCAACTATATGGTACTATTAGAATCTCATGGGAAGATATTCAAACTTTGGGTGCAAACGCTGTCCTAACCAACTCGCGTATCATAGTTTGGTATTTTCTATGTATCACTATGTAAATTGGCTGTTATCTTCTTCTTCTTCTCTTAAAGTTACCACAAAGAAATACAAAATAGTAGCAATCACCGGATGGAAGGTACATAAGCGTCCAAAGATTAGAGTTAGTAAATTGAAGTTCAAGACGGTGACATTTTCTTATTTATTGAGACAATAACCTCTGCACAGTAAATACTGCTACCCACAACAATAGCATTAGCAACAAGATTAATAACATTCTGATGGATAATTCTAGCTTTTTCTCAATAGAACTTGATTCACCAAGTTCTCTAAGTTTTTGGATGAAGAACCATGCGGACCTGTAGATTCTTCCGCAAGTTTCTTCCACTCCATGGCCATAATTTTCATTTTCTTGCCCTTCTCTCCCTCCATCAACTCTCTAATAAGCTTCTCCACTTCATCTCTCTTCACATCACTATCAATCTCCAATCCACTGCCCCACTCATTGCAAGTGTAGTAACAGTTTGTGTATTGCTCGGCAAGGACTGGCCAACACAGCATAGGTACTCCTGAAGACAAGCTCTCAATCGTTGAATTCCAACCGCTGTGTGTCAAAAACCCTCCGACGGATGGGTGGTTAAGGACTTGCTCTTGCGGGCACCAACTCAATATTACGCCTCTTTCTTTGGTTTCGAACTCAAACTCAGGCGGCAAAATTGCTGATTCGCCGACAACCAGATCAGGCCTAATTACCCACAAGAATGGAAGCTTACTATTTGCAAGTCCCCAACCAAACTCAACAAGCTGTTGTGGTGTCATGACTGCTATACTGCCAAAATTCACATAAAGAACCGAGTTCGGGGCCTTAGCGTTTAGCCATTCCAGGCACCCAGTTTCTTCTTTCCATAGACTGTATCCCATATGTTTCAAAGGATCTTTCGGTAATCGATAGAGAAGCAACTGGAGAGGGCCAATGGCGTAAACAGGTGGAGGCATAGATGAGAGAGCATCCAAAACATCTGGCTCCAACGCATCAAAAGTATGAACAACAACTGCGGAAGCTTTATCAACTCTATCCACTGCTTCCATGGCAAAGTTAAACACAATGTCATTTGGATCTGTAGTTCGAAAGCAGCCCGGGAGATCCCTTAAACGGATATCCTTCATTCCTGGAACCCAATCTATTACCATGTCCAAATATCCATTTGTCAAGCAGCTCTCATCTACAACACAACAACGTAAGACAAATTTCATCACTTTATTTATACAATGATATACTTTAAACTAATCTAATTAAACTGCGTGGAGAGGGATTCAAACATTGGTGCATATGAGGGAGCACATTTGCTCCAGTATTTAAAAAATTGGCAAGCAGTATTTAATCATAGATTGAGCAATAATTGATTCAACGTTTTTTTCACCTTTGAGGGGCGCTAGTCCCTTTTCCACCAAAACAGAATATTGTTTAGATCCCATGAAGCCAACTGCAGCTAAAGTAAAGAAGAGCGCGATAGGGATTCCAAGCTCTTCAGCAGCTGTGATTGTGGATGTCATAAACCCATCTGACACCAAACAAGTCACTGGAGGACTACCAAAACCATCTGTGTTGTCATTGAGTTTGTTGAGAAGGTTACAAAACGGAGCCAAGAAATCGTTTCTGATGCAATCAAGAAGCAAAGTGATATCTTGAGGGGCATCCTCATCGGTGTCTGAACTTACTGGAAGACCATCTGGGATTGTTTTGTACTGAAAATCAGGCAAGCCATCGAGTGAGTTGGGGCCGAGAGATTTAAGAAAGCGCTTATGGTTGTACTCGGTGTTGACAAAGGTTATGTGAAAACCTCTATGGTGGAGGAGCTTTGCTAATTTAAGCATTGCCTTTATATGGCTTTGAAGTGGAAGTGGAGTACATACAGCATGAGGCTTATAACCTACTACTGCAGTGGAACTACTCATATTAGATTGTGTGTATCTCTACTGGAAGACAGTACTGCTCCATATATATTTTGGTCTACTGTGTACTTGTACAGATGACGATGAGTCGAATAAGTAATGGACGGTTGGGTTGGGGTTTGCCTTTTGTAATTTTGCTCTTACAGCTGGCAGTTGAAAATGTCTTACTACCAAAGGATTTTAATCTCTTTGGCACATGTCGACAGTTTATCCTCTTGGCTCATTCATGTGTCTTTTCTATGACCTAATCAGATTATAAACCACAAGGATTTTTTTAAATCTTTGCAACATCAACTTGCGCTAGCTTCTAAACAATTAACTCCAACATAGGAAATCTGTGTAATTTTCACCGGGAAATTGAACAGGGGCAAACAGAAACTAGTTGTGCAGTACATCCCTAGTTATTAAGACCAAAATTTTTATGGAGAACGCAATCTAGCTGTTATTTAAGAGCACTTGATTCACCAAATTGTCCAAGTTTTTGGATGAAGAACCATGTGGACCGGTGGCTTCTTCTGCAAGTTTCTTCCACTCTATGGCCTTAATTTTCACTTTCTTGCTCTTTTCCCCATCCATTAATTCTCTAATAAGCTTCTCCATCTCATCTCTCTTCACGTTACTATCGATTTCCATGCCACTGCCTCTTTCGTTGCAAGTGAAGTAACAGTTTGTCTGCTGATCACCGAAGAGTGGCCAACAGAGTAGAGACACTCCAGTAGACAAACTCTCAACGGTTGAGTTCCAGCTGCTGTGTGTTAAAAACCCTCCAACTGATGGGTGGTTAAGGACTTTCTCTTGCGGGGACCAACTTACTATCTTACCTCTTTCCTTGGTTTCAGCCACAAACTCGGGTGGCAAAATCACTGACCAGAATGGCCTAATTATCCACAGGAAGGGATGCTTGCTATTTGCAAGTACCCAGCCAAACTCAATAACATGTTTGTGTGTCATCACTGCTAGACCGCCGAAATTCACATAAATAACAGAGTTTGGCGTTTAACCATTGGGGACACTCGGTTTCTTCTTTCCATAAACTGTATCCCATAGGCTTCAAAGGTTGTTCTGGTATGTGATTGAGAAGTAATTGGAGAGGGCCAATGACATAAACAAGAGGAAGCATAGATGAGAGAGCATCCAAAACATCTCGTTCCAATGCATCAAAAGTGTGAAAAACAACTGTTAGAAGCTTTATGAGCTTTGTCCACCTCTTCAGAGCAGTTCTAGTGTGGGAACCCTCCCCCCAGGCAATACACTATTTAATCCACCTAGTGAACAGTAATTGCCCTTAATGAACAGTAATCACATTTTGCATCTCCACCGTTGCACTTGAATAGCTCTGGTAATGGATAATAAAATATTAATTTTTTTCTCATCCAATCCATCAAACATCTCATCACCCTTTCCCTTTTTTTTTGTTTGACCGGTTCTTCTTCCTCTCTCTCTCTCTCTCTCTCTCTCTCTCTCTCTCTTTCCCTTCTTCCCCTCATTTACGTTTATTTGACCGGTTCTTCTTCCTCTCTCTCTCTCTCTCTTTTCTTTCTCTCTTTCCCTTCTTCCCCTCATTTACGTTTTTCCCTCATTCCACCATCATCATCTCTCCTTTTCTCTGCTTTCATTCCCTCCCTCCTCAGTTTCTCTTTCTTCCCCAATCTTTGTCTTCCTCTCCTCTTGTTTGCTTTCATTCCCTTCTCTCCCTCTTCCACTTCCCTTCTCTCTACACATAGCAGCAATCCGATGATTCTTTTTCTTTTTTTTTAATTTCTGGTTTGATTTATTTGCTGCCGATCGAATTTGATCCTATATGCGGTGGTTTTAGAACCGCAATTTTATTGGAAATTTTAATTTAATTTTTTGAAATTGATACTGCTTAGTTGATGTTTTTCGTTGGAATTGAGGGTTTGGGTGTGTAGATCCAGGTCAATTGAGGGGAAGGAGGACGGGGAGATGCAAGGTCGGCGCATGCACCGATGCCGCACATCAGCCACACGTCACACAACCCTCAGGCTTTCGGGCTGTCGATTCCTGCCTGGCCTCTCGCTCGGGCCTGCTCGGGCTTGCTCGCCAGCACACGCTGGACTTCATCACTCGGGCTCTTTGGCCTGTTCCTGCGCCTGTCCCTCAGTCTGGAGCACACGGTGGAAGTGCTCTCAAAGGTGAAGTTAAAGATGATGTCTGTTGAGTAAATATGTTTTTATTTAAATGTTTAAATATATATTTATGTTTTGCTTAATTACCAATATTATATGCATAACAGTTAATTTATTTTGGCCTTATCAATTAGATAACGAGTTATCTCCTCTTAAATATGAAACGTGTGATTTCTTTTCTACATAGAGAAGAAGATCAGGTCATTAAACATATTCAAACCATTTTGGCTTTTCCATTTTGAATTTGCTTTATGTTTTGATTAATATTTATGTTAATAACCTGTAAAGCAGTCCCTATACATAGAAAAGTATAATCATCTGATATACTTTATATATATTCAAACCGTTTTGCTTTTTAATAGTGCGATTACTTTACGTTTTGTTTTTTTTTTTTCCGTTTTGTCCTGCTTTTAAGCTCTCATTAATCTCTCAAACCCTCAATGTCTCTTTCTTCTATAGTATATATAGTAGTCCCTAGATCATTAAAAGAATACGAAAATATATATATATTTTCTGATATATAGTTTTGATAAGCAACATATTGAGAGGGTGTGAGTTCGAAGGTTCTTCCACTGTGCAAGGAAGAACTTTATGAGAAAAAGAATGTTCTGGGCTGTTTTATCCTCGGGAAGACGTGGTGTTTGTGAAATGCTTGCACACTTTGGACAGAGTCATGAAACGTCTTAAAGAGAACGACTTAGTCCACGACTCATACCAAGAATCATTCATCACTCAAGACTTCTACATTTTTCGGATAACTTCGTTCCTTTCTATTTTAAGTTTCAACAATGTCACTATACCAGTAGGGGAGAGCCCTTAAGTGTATACCTTTCATTCCCGGAATCCAATCTATCATCTGTCAAACAGCTCTCCTCTACAACACCCAAGTAATCATATTCATAAGTCATATGTAATAAACAAGCAATGAATCATTAAAATTAGAAAAATTCTTCAATATTTTTACTGTTCAGTGATGCAAGTCATCTTTCTACCAAAGCAGAATAGTGTTTAGATCCCATTAAGCTGCATGCAGATGCAGGTAAAGTGAAGAACAGCACGATAGGGAGTCTAAATTCTTCAGCAGCCGTGATAGTAAACGTCATGAGTCCATCTGAAACAATGCAAGACACTGGAGGATTAAGAATGTTGGAAGTTGCCATGTCTTTGAGTTTTATTACAAGGTTACAAAACGAGCCAAGAAATTTGTTATATAGAATCACAATGCAAAAATGAGTCTTGGGCGGTGTCTGCATCTGACTCTGGAAGGCTATCAGGAATTGTTTCAGAATGAAAGTCAGACAAGCCATCAAGAGAGTTGCGTCCGAGAGATTTAAGAAAGAAGTTGTTTTGAACTTTTTGTTGATAAAGGTTATGTGAAAGCCTCAATGGTGGAGGAGTTTGCTAATTTCACCATTGCCTTGATATGGCTTTGAAATGGAAGCAATATGAATACGGTGTGAGGCTCCTACTTCCATGGAGCTCATATTCGATTTGCAATTGCGTAAATGCATGCAGTTGAGCTTTATAGATGATCAAAAACTTCGAGTTCAATAAATAGAAGACGGTGGGGGATGCCTTTTCTTCTGTACTTGTATTTGAAGGGCTATACCGAGATTAGAAATTACATGGAGAGGGTGAAAACATTTTCATGAGCTACAAATTCAACATAACTCAATTCAAATAACGCTTAAGTACCATCTAAAATAGCATTGCGATAATAGAAGAAACGATGGAGTAAAGTAGCTTGAGAAAATAGGATTTAGCTTTTTGATGGGTAAAAGCTTTATCAGTACTAAAAATAGTGCCTACAGACATATGCTTTTATTTCATATAGTCGAAACTATATGCATTAGACATAAATGTTTATGGTTCGAACACGTGAAAACTCGTTTGTTTGAAAATGTTGAAATATAAGTGTTTTAGCTAAATAAACTTGTATTTAGTTTCAGTTTACAGGTTTAAATGTGAGCCATTGGATTACATTCTAATTGGACAGCTAAGATGTAATCTTAGAGTTAGTGACTTGTGTTGACACATGTAACTATCTTATAGGGTAGGTTGCATGAATGGTTGGATTTGAGTTTTGTATCATAGAGAGAGAATCTCTCTCTCTAACGGTAATATATCTCTCGCACGTTTTGTGTGAGGTGTGAATGAATGAAAGCAACTTTCTGTGAGAACCTTCTCTCTGCAACTCTCTGAGCATTTTTTTCAATTCATTCCTTACCACAGAGATCATAGTCTTTGAGATTCTAACATGGCCTCAGATCAAGGTTTGGTCGTTTAACACCGAGAGATTGAATTTGCGAATGAACGATTTAAAATTTGAAGAAATTGGTTCCGAGATTTGTGTCTAATACGGCAGGATCTGGAGGTGGTGAGCTGAGAGCGCCGATCTTCACCGGCGAGAATTATGAGTTCTGTAGCGTAAAGATGAAGACTATTTTCAAGTCTCATGGATTATGGGGGTTCGTTGAAAAAGGAGTAGAGTGCTCAAATTCGAAGGGAGTTGATAAATCTGATGCAAAGAAAAATGAGAATGAGGAATCGAGTGATGCTACAACTCTCACAGAGAAGTGAAAGATGCCAAGGTGCTGGGGCTGATTCAGAGAGCAATTTCCGATGAGATCTTCCCTTGGATCTCTCACGAAGAAACCTCTAAGGGAGCTTGGGATATCCTGCTGCAAGAATTTCATGGTGACAAACAGGTTAGAAGTGTTAAATTACAAAGTCTTCATAGAGAATTTGAATATACCAGAATGAGAGATGATGAGTCCCTATTTGTTTATCTTACAAAATTGTTTGATTTGATAAATCAAATAAGAAGTTATGGAGAGGAATTGTCTAAAGAGAGAATTGTGCAGAAAGTGTTGATTAGTTTACCCTCTGCATATGATCCTATATGCTCGGTGATTGAACACTCAAGGGATATATATGTGATTGAGGTTCAAGAGGTAGTTGCCTCATTAAAAAGTTTTGCACAGAGATTTGAGATACATAATGAGAACAAGACTGAGAGAGCATTTGCAAGTCTAAGTATGAATCCCAAACTTGCCAATTCTTCTGGAAATCAAGGCAATCGATGCCAGAAGAATTGGAAACCAAAATTTAAAAAGTGGGATCAAAAGCCTGCTTACCAATTTGGGAAGCAAACTACAGCTGTAAAAGGTGGTAGAAACCCTTGTAGGCATTGTGATAAGTACCATTACAGAGAATGTTTTCTTAAAGGAAAACCTTAGTGTCACTGTTGTGGGAAAATTGGTTATATTGTAAGGGACTGCAATAATAAGAAAGGTGCTTAAGGTGTTCAGTAGCCAAATTTTGCAACTCAGGTTCCTTCCACACCAACCATGTTTTATGTAAATAATGCAGTTGACAAGAAGTCTATTGAAGATGTGTAATATGTGGATAGTGGTTGTAGTAACCATATGACTGGCAGAAAAGATGTGCTAGTTGATATTGACAGAAGCATAACTGCAAAGGTAAAATTGGGAACTGGACAATTGGTTGATGTTATTGGAAAAGGAAGTTTGGTGGTGGATACTAAGATGGGAATGAGGTATATTAAATAAATAATGCTTGTCTTAGGTCTTAAGGAGAATCTACTAAGTGTAGGGCAAATGATGGAGCATGGATACTTTTTGATTTTTGGAGATAATAAGGCTGAAATTTATGATGATTGCTCTCTTTCTCTCTCTCTAATCTGGTTGCTAAGGTGCCAATGAGAGGAAACATAAGTTTTCCTTTGAAACTTCAAATAGATTTGCATTTTGCATTAAGAGCAAGTGTGAGTAAGTCAACTTTGATCTGGCATAGAAAAAGGGGGCATCTGAATGTCAATACTTTGAAGCTGTTACATGAGAAAGAAATGGTGTTTGGATTGCTAGAAATCAAAAACACCAATGAAGTGTGTGAGGGGTGCATTCTTGGGAAACATTGTAAAGATTCTTTTTCAAGAGAGACAACAAGTAGGGTCACTATTCCACTGGAATTGGTACACACTGATGTTTGTGAACCAATGCAAACTGTTACAAATGCTGGAAATAGGTACTTCCTCACTTTTATAGATGATTGTACTTTGATATGTTGGGTTTACTTTTTGAGATACAAATATGAGGTGTTCAATGTCTTTAAGAAGTTTAAGGCTACTGTTGAACTACAAAGTGAGTATAAGTTGAAGAAACTGAGAAGTGACAGAGGAGAAGAGTATACATCCATTGAGTTCAACAGGTTTTGTGAAGCAATGGTAATGGAAAGGCAACTCACTATGGCATACTCACCACAGCAGAATGAAGTGGCTGAAAGGAAGAACATGACCATTGTGGAGATGGCTAAATGTATGATGTTTGAGAAGAAGATACCATTAGAGTTTTGGGCTGATGCAGTTAACACTGCAGTATATGTCCTAAATAAGTGTCCAACTAAGGCTTTGGACAAGAAAACTCCATTTGAAGCTTATAGTGGAAGAAAGCCAAGAATTAAGCATTTAAGGGTGTTTGGTTCTTTGTGTTATGCACATGTCCCAGAACAACAGAGACAAAAGCTTGACTTGTTTAGCATAAGGTGTGTGTTTCTGGGGTATAGAAACTATGAAAAAGGTTACAAGTTGTATAACATTGAATCTGGAAATGTGATTATATCCAGAGATGTAGTATTCAACGAGGAAGCAAGTTGGGATTGGAGTACACAGAAGGAATGTAGCATTTCAGTTCCACTCGCTGATGTTTACTGAGAAAGAAAATGAGATTGGTGAATCAAGCTTAACACGAGCTGAGATGTCAGAAATGGATGGTGAGACACCAAGAAGCGTTGATGAAACACAAGTTAGAAGTGGTACTACTGGAAAAAGTGAAAGGTCAGGTCCACATGATTTCGATCATACTCCACTAAAATATAAAAGCATTGCAAAAGTGCATGAAAGATGCAATCTGTGCATTATTGAACTTGAAACCTTTGAAAAACTGTTAAGGATGAAACATGGCAGAAAGCAATGGAGAGTGAAATTGCAATAATAGAGAAAAACAATACTTGGGAGTTGGTTAGTAGACCATCTGATAAACTAGTAATTGGTGTTAAATGGGTTTACAAAACCAAGTTAACACTTGATGGCTCAGTGCAGAAAAACAAAGCTAGATTGGTTGCAAAAGGATACTCTTAAAAGCCTGGAATATATTTCAATGAGACTTTTGCACCAGTTGCTAGGCTTGATACAATTAGAACATTGATTGCATTGGCTGCATAGAAAAGGTGGAAATTGTTCAAATTGGATGTGAAATCAACATTTTTGAATGGAGTATTGCATGAAGAAGTGTATGTTGATCAACCCCCTGGATTTGTGGTTAAGAACAAGGAGGTTGGAGTTTACAGACTCAAGAAGGCTTTATATGGTCTTAAGCAAGCTCTAAGAGCTTGGTATGAAGAAATCAACTCTTATTTCACTAAGGTTGGTTTTCAAAGAAGTCTCAGTGAAGCAACTTTATATGTAAAGATTGCTAAAAGTGGAGTACTCATTGTTTCACTATATGTGGATGATATCATCTACACTGGGAGTTCACAAGAATTGATGATGGAGTTCAAAACTGAGATGATGAGACAATATGAAATGACTGATCTTGGGTTGTTACATCATTTCTTGGGTTTATGTGCGATACAAACTGACACTTGCATTTTCTTCCACCAGAAGAAATATGCAAAGACACTACTGGATAAATTCGATCTCAAAGATTGCAAATCAGTTGCTACTCCTCTTGCAATAAATGAAAAGTTATCTACGACAGATAGATGTGAACAAGCTGATGAAAGCTTATATAGGCAGATAGTTGGAAGTCTGCTATATTTGACTGCTACAAGGCTGGACATCATGTTTGCAGCAAGTTTGGTAGCTAGATTTATGCATGGTCCTACCATAAAGCATATGAGAACTGCCAAGAGAGTACTTCGGTACATTCAAGGTACACTTGATTATGGTATATCATATGAGAAGAGGAAATAAGCAATGCTCATTGGCTACTGTGATAGTGATTGGTTAGGGAGTGAGGATGACATGAAAAACACGTCTGCATATGCATTTAACCTTAGATCAGGTGTATTTTCTTAGGCATCAGTCAAGCAAAGTAACGTTGCACTATCCACTGCAGAGGTTGAATATGTTAGTGCAGCAGAAGCCATTGCATAGGCAATATGGTTGAGATTTGTTCTCTCAGATTTTGGTGAAAAACAGGATGATGCTACACCAATTCTATGCGATAATACCTCAGCTACAACCATAACCAGGAATCCTATGAACCATCATAAGACAAGGCATATAAACAGGAGATTTCATTTCATCTGAGATGCTTTGCAAGATGGAGAGATCAATTTATTATACTGCAAAACTTCAGAGCAAACTGTAGATATTTTTACCAAGGCATTGGCCTGGGATCGGTTTGAATACCTGAGAAGAAAGCTTGGAGTAATCTCAGCTAAACACTTAGAAGAAAGTGTTGAAATATAAGTATTCTAGTTGAATACACTTGTATTTAGTTTCAGTTTACATATTTAAATGTGAGCCATTGAATTACATTCCAATTAGATTGCTAAGATGTAATCTTAGAGTTAATGACTTGTGTTGACACATGTAAGTATTTTATAGGGTAGATTGTATGAATGGTTGGATTTGAGTTTTGTATCATAGCGAAAGAATCTCTCTCTCTCTCTCTAACGGTAATATACCTCTCGCACATTTTGTGTGAGGTGTGAATGAATGAAAGCAACTTTCTGTAAGAACCTTCTCTTTGCAACTCTCTGAGCATTTTTTTTTACAATTCATTCCTTACCACAGATATCATAGTCTCTGAGATTCTAACATAAAATTCAAAGGTAGATATAATTATATAAGAAAATAGTTCTTTTGAAACCCAATACGTAACCATCTAAAGTGGTTTCAGCACAAAGATGAGTAAAATAGAAAGCAAATTGAGAGAAGAATGAAGAGCCAAAGTAGGCTACTTGAAACAAACTTAATATAAATTGTGTTTTGATCCTGGACATATCTAGTTTCAAAACATATAATATTTGCTCAAAAGAAAGCCATAAGAACCTGGAAATCAAGAGCCAAATAGGCTACTTGAAACATAGTTTTTCTTTGCAGAAAAATTAGTTTTTTGCAACTCATATGACAGCTTGTTTCTAATTCCATGTAGTCCAGTGATTATGTAATAAATAAATTAAAGAATCTGTTAATTTTGTAAATTTGCATTCTATAAATTGGAAAATAGTTGTATGAAAATTTGATGAAGCAAGCAGGAAGAATTATCAGAAAACTTATAGAGAGAGTTCATTGCTCTCAGTGCATTGGATTGTATTGAATCATCACTCACTCACACAAGAAGTGTGAAGGAATACACAGAAAATTTAACCACTAAGCTTCAAATGGTTCACATGAGCCTATGAGATAACAAACCGTATTAAGCAGCACATGCTTCACTTAAACCTTCTAACACAAAAGATATGTGGCACAACACAAGTCATTAAGATGTTTTAGTCTCAGCCGTGCATTGTAGCTAAGTGTTCATGCTATAACTAAAACTAAGAGAGTAAATTGTAGCAATAATCCCTCAACTTTAATCAAATTGGAGCAATGGTCCCTCAATTAAAAATCTATTACCATTGATCCCTTAACTTATTAAAATGTGTAGTTATGGTCTTTTTCATCAACTTCGTTAGAATTTTGTTAAAATAAGTTACGTTGGAATGATTATTGTTACAATAGGGTCTTTCAACTCATCAAAATGTGTAGCTATAGTTATTTTCAACTTCGTCAGAATTTTGTCAAAATGAGTTATGTTGGAAGGACTATTGCTACAATTGGTTAAAGTTGATGGACTATTGCTCTAATTGGGTTAAAGTTGATGGACCATTTTTCCAGTTGGATCAAAGTTAAGGGACCAATGGTAGTGAATTTTTAGTTGAGGGACCATAGTTGCACGTTTTAATGAGTTGAGGAACCAATGATAATAGATTTTTAGTTGAGAAATCATTGCTCCAACTAATGAAGTTAAGAGACCATTGCTACAATTTACTCTAACTAAAAACAAAACACTAAAAGCTTTACATAAAACTTGACATCCAAGCAATCTTCATCTCTGCAACAAGCTTAATCTCTAACAGAATCAAAACAGAAAGACCCATTGGTAGACCTGTAAACGGGTCGGGTTTATTGGGTTTGAGTCGGTTTCAACCCGACCTGTTAAGTTAACAGGTCATCCGAACCTAACCCGTTAAGCTAACGGGTCACCCGTTTCACCCGTTAACAATTATTATTATTATTTTTCATAGAGTTTATTTTTTGTTATTAAGACTTGACTGAAATTACTAAAATATTATCAACTAACAGGTGCTAAAGGATCTAACAAGTTGATCCAAAGTGACCCGTTAACGACCCGATCCATTAAGCATTTCTCCAAATGCTAATATTAATGGGTTGGATCGGGTCCAAAATGCTAGATCTACCCATTGGTTTCTCTCCAAGTTCTGCCTTCTGCGAACACAAAACTTTACGCCATATGATAACAAACACGAAATCATGTTTTTTGTCCTTCATGATTCAGACCCACATGGCTTACCACCTTCTTTTTTATCCTTCATGCCCTAATTCCTTCTTTTGTCCTCTCTCCCCTATCCGATTGTTCCCAATCTCCAATTCAGCCTCGTATTCTTTGAAATCGAGAAGCAAAAACCTGCAATAGCGGGTGAATTTCACAAACCCATTGAGCACTGAAACGGTGGGCTCACGTCACCTTCGTGATTCACAATCTGTTCATCCAAAAAGATTTGCGCTGGAAGATGACGGCCTCTTTGGAGCGAAGGGAGTAGTGCCAGGAGGAGGTGGCGGAGGGGGTGGAAAGGCGGCGGCGGGGGAGGAAGTTGGAGGTGGCGACCCACAAGGCAGTGTTCGAAGAAGGGGGTCTGGGTCCTCTGACGAGAATACTCGAATCTGGGTCGAACTGAAAGAGATGGCACCATTGTAATCTCTGAAGCACTGCGCAACTCGAATTGCGAAAGGAATGGCACCCTTGAAATCTCTGAAGGCAGAGAACCCAGTGGATTCAAGTATAAGAAGTAGGAGAATCATTTTCTCATTGGTTAATCACGGCAAGTAAATTCTCAAACTTTTTGTTTCTGGGTTTTGCCCTTTGCAATCTGCAATGTCAGGATTCCGAGATGGCACCCTAAAATTTCGGTGGATGAGAAATTTGAAAAACCTATTGGGGAGGGGTTTCAGTTGAACCTTTTGATTCTGCAATTGAGCTATATTGCAGCTTATGCATGTGAGCTTCTGAAAATGGAGGGACGGGGTTGGAGGCTTTGAAAAACGTGGAGGCTGGGGCGAGAGCGTTAGAAGAAATTCCAGATGGATTCTCCTGCACCAATTGGGAGCATTTTGCTGTATCAGGAGACATGTCAGGGTTTTAAGGATTCAGATTAAACGGAAAGTTCAAAAAAAAAAAAAAGAAAAAAAAAAAGAAAGGGATTTGAGGGTATAGATGGGCTTGACGAGGGTGGAATTAAGGGCAGATCTAAAAGACGTTAGGTGCTAGTTGGATGGCGGATTGAGACCTAGTGTCTAAGCATGAGCCTATGTAGATTAAAAGAATTCAAGTAAATTTATTATAGATTGTATAAATAGTGTCTATTTATACTTAAAAAATACATAATTGTATTGGGATGTATAAATTGCAAAATAAAATGACATATAGATATAAAGTATTAGAACATATTGAAAACAGGAGGAACAAGTATATAATGAGTGTTTATCCAAGTATTCCACAATTTTCTTACATTTTATTGACAAAATAAAATGCAATATGAAAGTTATTGATTTTCTGTCCAAGTGAGAGTCGAGACCCAGACAGGTTTAGACGAGCTAGGCAGGCGCTTAGGCAAGCTATGCGGATGCCTAAGCAGGTCTAGGGGCACTTTTTTAATTTTCAAATACTTATGGATTAATCGGAGTGGTAACTAATCGCCTAGCGACTATGTGGGTTCTAGGCAATGCTAGACAAAGATTTTTAGAACAACGCAACAGATTTTACCTTCCTCAAGCTGCTAGATATGTTTTTTAATTTTATAATGTCTACGTGGGGCCACATTGACATGTGGTGTCCAGTTATTGTTCATGTAGGCGCAACGTTGGGCATTAACAAAGGTTCTAAAGAAAAGCCTAACAAAAAGTATGACAATGTCCTACAATTCTCATTTAAATATGAGACTCAGATGGAAAAAAACCTGATGTATGAAAATTTAAAACCACGATACTTTATAGTAGTAAAGTGGGAATTACCCTTTATCTAATTACTTCTTACCATTTGAATTATAAAAACAAATAAAATTAACAATCTTGTAGCTTTATGAAACCAAAACCAACAATCATATCAATTTCAAACACACAACAAAGCCAACATACATAGGATCACAGTATGAAGCGAAAATGAGCAACATACTGGTTTATTTTTTTATTTTTTATTTTTTGAACACCACGTACTGGTTTATTAAGACCACATGCTTCTAGTATTTTCCTAGAAGCACATTGTTGACCACAAAATCCAAGTTTTTTATTGAAGAACCGTGGGGACCAGTGGCTTCTTCTGCTAACTTTTTCCACTCATTAGCCTTCCTTTTCATTTTCTTACCCTTCTCTCCTTCCATCAACTCTCTAACAAGCTTCTCCACTTCATCTCTCTTCACATCATTATCAATCTCCATCCCAGTCCCCAAACCATTGCAAGTATACCAACAATTTGTTTGCTGCTCCGCAAAGAACGGCCATGAGAGCATAGGCACTCCAGCTGTCACGCTCTCAATGGTTGAATTCCAACCGCTGTGTGTCAAAAACCCTCCAACTGATGGGTGGTTAAGTACTTCCTCTTGAGGACACCAACCTGCTATTAGACATCTTTCTTTGGTTTCGGCGACAAACTCAGGTGGCAAAATTGCTGATTCGCCGATGACCAAATCCGGCCTAATTACCCACAAGAAGTGATGCTTACTATTTGCAAGTCCCCAACCAAACTCCACAAGATGCTCTGGTGTCATGACCACCACACTCCCAAAGTTCACATAAACAACCGAGTTTGGTGCCTTGGTGTCGAGCCATGGAATGCACTCGGCTTCTTCTTTCCATAGGCTGTATCCCACAGACTTCAAAGGGTCTTCTTCTATTTGATTAATAAGCAACTGAAGAGGGCCAATGGGGTAGAGATGTGGAATCATGGATGAGATAGCATCCAAAATATCCTGCTCCAACGCTTCGAAAGTATGAATTACAACTGCCGAAGCTTTATGTGCTCTCTCAGTTGCTTCACTTGTTAAGGAAAACGCACTGTCATTCGGATTTGTGGTTCGTAGAAAGGTTGGAAGATCCCTTAGACGGATATCTTTCATTCCCGGTATCCAATCTATGACGGTGTCTAAGTAGCCATTGGATAGATACCTCTCATCTGCAACATTAAAAACGGTGTAAGTTCAGTTAAGTAAAAAAAAATGATAAACTAATTAGTTCTTCGTTTTCTTACACTTCCCCTCTACCTTTTAGTGGTGTAAATCCTTTTTCGGCAAGAGCACGATAATGCTTGAATCCCATGAAGCCACAAGCAGCAGTAGGAAAGAACAACACAATAGGAAGTCCAAGTTCTTCAGCAGCTGTGATTGAGAAGCTCATAAAACCATCTGAGACAATGCTGGTCACAGGAGGGGTATTGTTGGAAGCTGCAACAGCATTTAGTTTGGCGAGGAGACTTTGAAATGGAGCCAATAAATTGTTTTGAATGGCATCACAGATATCATAGATGTCTTGGGTTGAATCTGCTGAATCCGAAGGTGGCAGGCCATCGGGGATAGTTTCGAAATGGAAGTCCTTGAAGCCGTCTAAGGTATTGGGGCCTAAAGATTTGAGAAAGCGTCTGTGGTTGTATTCGGTGTTGACGAAGGTGATACGAATACCTCTGTGGTGTAGGAGCTTTGCAAATTTGAGGAGAGGCTTTATGTGGCCTTGATATGGGAATGGGAGGCATACAGCATGAGGCTTATGATTTGCAGCTACCTCCATTGAACCCATTACTATTCCTCAATCTTTTTTGCACTCGAAGTAATAGGCAGGTTGGAGATGTCTCTGCTCGTACTACTTAGCATCTATTTATGGAAAATGCTTGGGGAATCAACAACAATAACATTGGGTAAAATTACATTTTACCTCCTCAGGTTTGTGGTTGATTTTAATTCCTTACAACATTTTTAAAATATTTCAATTTCATATATTTATTTATCATTTTATTTCGATTTCATACATCTGTTAAATCCGTTAAGTAAACCATTAAATGATCATGTGGTGATGACATGGCTGCCAAATTGGTCATGTGGGGGTGGGGATGGGGTGTGCTCAGGGAAGAAGATGGGTTTCTTAAGAGCATTCCTGTATCCGACCATATCCATCAAGTATCTTATTTGATACTGCATTGGATATGGGATACTGTACTTGATTGACATGTCCATGCATCCATCGTAGACGATAACACAACGATGATATAATAATGACTGATCATGTCTGCAAGATTGCAACCAAAATGTCAAAATATGTTTATTGTAGCTAATTGCCAAAAATACTTTGGCTCCTTCCATTTCAAGGTGATACTAACTTTTAATTTATTTTTTCGGGTAATTACATACCACCTTAATTTTGGTTTACATAACAAACTCATACTTTATCATTTCATCATTGCAATACCATATATTGATTTACGAATTTGTAGCAATAATAGACCTCCGTTAGTCAATCTGTGAAATTGACCGTTAAGTGATAACGTGATAAATGTAGAGTTTATATTTTTTGCTAACATGACAGTTAGTACTCAATTGTGTCATGTAAATAAATAAATAAATAAATTTTAAAATAAATAAATTAAAAAGAGTGGGCCCCACCCACACATTGAATTCACAATCCAGCGTCTGCCCCGAACAGCCCTCCGCCCTCGTCGAACTCCCCGTCTTCGTCTCCGACCTCCACATTCACTAGCATTTAAATAAACCCTGTATCTAATACAACACGTGCAAAACTTAATCTATCGTTACAATTTTATGTGATCAATACAGAAAATCTATATAAAAATGCATGGCACATGATCATAGTTATATTATTTTTAGGATACAATTAATTAATTAGTTCAGTAGAAGAGCTGCCCATTTGACTTTGACAAAGACACAATATATATCAATGTAATTCCCCGGAATCCTCCACTCAAAAACCACTTAAAATATAAAGGGCATGGCATCTCATAATGTATTATAATTCCTAGAAAATCAGGAGGAAGATTTCACTTGGACGCTTGTCACCGTTTATTTAGACAAAGTCACTATTTTGACAAAGTCACAAAGACTAATAATACACATACAAAGAAACAGGTAGTATGATGAAAGAGATTTTCATTTTTCTTTTAAAATGAGAATTAGTTGGGGGTTTACATAACATTGAATTTTAACGATTTTTATTTTTTATTTTTTAAGTTGCACTTTATAGATTATCTTTACAAAATATTAGCTAAATCGAAAATATTTGGGTAAAGAAATTGACGAATATTTTGTTCTATAGAAAACAATGAAATTTTATCGTAATAATTAAATAGGCAAATAATTTAGGATAAAATTGAATTTTTACAAAGATGATCTATGAATTGAGATTTATAAAATAAACTATTCAAATCGTTGAAGTTCGATATAAAATGAGTCTCACAACTAATCTCTTTTAAATAAAAATAAAATCTCTTCTCTTAACCAGACACGTTTCTTTATATATGTGTTATTAGTCTTTGTGACTTGGTCCAAATAAACGGTCACAAGTGTCCAAGTGAAATCTTCCTCGTGATTTTCCAGGAATTATAATACATCATGACATGCCATGGCTTTTATTTTTTAAGTGGGTTTTCAGTAGACGAGCATGTGTGATCGCATTGATATATTTTTTGTCTTTGTCAAATGGCCGGGTGTTCTACTAAACTAATTAATTAACTATATCCTAAAAATAATGTAAGTATGCTCATGTGCCATGCATTTTTATATACACAAAATTGTATTGACAGAGTAATTTTGCATGTGATGTATTAGATCCAGGGTTTAATTAAATTCTGTAATCGCTGTGCAGATATATATGATTCTGTTGTTAATTTTAGATTAATTGTTAGTCTTTTAAATGACGAAGTTATAAAATCTTAAATTATGGGATTTGTAGTTCGAAAGTTTGTCGGTAGATCCCTTAAACGAATATCATTCATTCCTGGAATCCAATCTATTACCTTGTCCAAGAAGCCATTTGTCAAACAGCTCTCATCTACATATATAATTAACACTCAATTAAGAGTAATTAAATGAAATGAAACATCATACGTTTATAAACAAGAGATTTATTAATAGGACGAGTGATGGGCATGGGCTCTCCCAGAGTGTGTAGGACCGTACGTTTTTCGTTCTACACCTAATCCGACGAGCTAATATGGTTCAATACACTATTTTAATATTTTGTTAAAAAAAAAGGTTTAATCAATTAAATTGTGCAATTAACTTATTCAGATTATTTTTTTCACTACCTTTGAGTGGTGCAATACCCTTTTACACCAAAGTAGGGTATTGTTTATAGCCCATGAAACTGCTTGCAGAAATGGTAAAGAAGAGTACCAAAGGGAGTCCAAATTCTTCAGCAGCTGTGATTGTAAATGGCATGAAACCATCTGAGAAAATGCAAGTCACTGGAGGACTAACATTATTGATCGAAATCACCGCGTCATTGAGTTTTATGAGGAGGTCTCAAAACGGAGGCCAAAGAGACGTCTTGGGTGGCATCTTGGTTGGAGTCTGGTGGAAGGCCGTCTGGAATGGTTTCGAATCGAAAATCAGGCAAGCCATCGAGGGAGTAGGGTCCAAGGCATTTTAGAAAGCGGTTGTGGTTGAACTCTGTGTTGACAAAGGTTATATGAAAACCTCTATGGTGGAGTAGCTTTGAAAATTTAAGCATTGCCTTTATATGGCTTTGAGCTGGTGCTGGAATACAAACAGCATGCCTTGGAATCCATCATAGACTGTGCTTAGGCGTTTGTGCTTGCACTAAGCACAAATATATATAATATATGTATATATGTGCAGATTAGTACTGTTCCGAAAAGTAGACACAACTAAAGTCAAATTGAATACGTGCTCCTTTAAGACTTGCAGGTTACGCAAAAATTAATCTTGGGCGACAAGATAATTGACTAATTGTCTTTTGTTTCATAACGAAGGCATTCAGTGCAATCAAATTAGGAACCTTAAGGGTGTGTTTGTTTCATATCTCATTTTTAAGAAATTTCAATGTTATACGTCATTTACGAATTTTTTACATTTTCATACCTTCCGTCAGTTTTCTATCAATTCTTCCATTAAATAATGATGTGACTTGAGACGGGACTCACTCTCTATTAAAAATTAATAAATTAATTAAATATTAAAAAACTAAAAAAATCATTTTTAATATTTTTTTTTTGCATGGCGGACCCACCCCTCACCCTTTCTTCCCCCTCTCGTCTTCACCAAACCCAAAATCAACCAGATACCATCCCAAACCCAGATCCCACTCCCTGCTATCGTTCTCCGCCACATCCCTCAATGCCCACTCCTCCCTCACCTCCCTCAACGCACCCACTCCTCCCTCACATCCCTTTAGGTACTGTTTGGTAAGTGGGACGGGACGGAATAGAGTGGGACAAGGCGTTCCGTCCCACGTTTGGTGCGCCTAAAACGGGTGGAACGAGCTGTTCCACGGGACGAGTTTTGGGTGAATTTTCGTTCCACCTCACCCCCCTGGAACGACTCGTTCCACATCCGTGTAATACAAAATTATAACCTCTCCGTCTCCTTCTTCTTCCTCCTTGTTTCCATCCGAGGGCATCTTTGTTCCCGCTCCGTTCCGTTCCGTCCTGTCCCGTCCCATTCCTTTCCGTCCTGTCTCGTCCCATTCCGTTCCGTTCCGTCCCGTCCCGTCTGCATACCAAATGATACCTAGCGCACCCACTCCTCCCTTACCTCCTTCTACGCCCTCTCTCTGCTGCCACTTTCCGCCATATCCAACAAATCCGCCAAAATCCTTACGCCGGAAACCCTCTGAAATGCTTCCTCGCTCTCCTTGTACCCGACCACCTGCACAATCACCGTCGTGGTGTCTTTTGTGTTGTACTGAAGCAGAGAGATTTGAGGGTTTTGAGGGGCAGAGGAAGAAGGCAGAAATGGTAGTGGAGCAGAAAGAGGGCTGATTGACCCGATTTGGTGAAGGCAAAGTCGGAATCAGATAGGAAGTCGGTTGATGGCGGTGTGGAGGGAGGGAGGGAGTCGAGCGATGGCGTGGCATGGGTAAGGTGGGTGAGTGACAGCTGAAGTTGGTCAGCAAAGTCGGAGAAGGGCGGGGGAGGACGAAGAGACTGGCGGTAGTGATCGACACAGAGGGTACGGGATGGGTGGGATCTGGGTTTGGGGAAGATGAGATGGGTGGGTTTTGGGTTTGGAGAAGATGGGATGGGTGGGATTTGGGTTTGGGTGGGATAAGGGTGGGTCCCCCATGGAAAAAAAATATTAAAAATGATTTTTTTTTTTTTAGTTTTTAAATATTTAATTAATTTCAAGTCACGTCACTATTTAACAGAAAACTAACGGAATGTATGAAATTGTAAAAAAATTGTAGATGAGGTATGACATTGAAATTTTTTTAAAGATGAGGTATGAAATTGTGATTGATCCAATAATTGAGGTAATTTTATGTAATTTACCCTAAACAAAATTAGACATAGTAGCCAGTAGAAAGTTGTTACTTTTAATTTGAATTGAGAAATGTCAAAGACTACAAGACAAGGTTTTGAAGATCCACATTCAACAAGAAATTTTTTAGTGTGATCGGTACATAGGATAGTACATTACGTGTTACTATATAAATGGTGAGATACGTGTATTAAAAAATTAATAACTTAAAAAATAATTTTTTTTACCACTTATATAAAAACACGTAATGTACCATTCATATTGTGATCACAGTGAAAATTCTCTCCACATTCCACATCATTACGAGGTAAAATTTATATTTATCTAATAGATATGACAACCAATGGATTTCAAAGTTTACTTTTATTAAAAACAGAGAGAGAAAGCAAGGAGAGAAATAATTGAGGCTTATTCTGTCATTTTGTGGAGATATTTTTCAGTTTCAGTACAACTTTCAATGGATAATATGTGCGTGCGTTACATCGTAGTGCATATATGCCTAACAATGCGCGTATTATTTGATGACTATATGAGACTCGAGTAGAAGCGTGGGTGTAAGTGAAACCTTAACAAGTGTTATAAATAACTTATTGTATGGTATTGAAACACAATTATTTAATTTGATAATTTTTAATAATTATTTCATGTCGCATTCATATAATAAATAGCTTTATATCACAATCTTCTAAAATATTACGACCTCATCTATCAGACCTCGTTTATTATATTGCATTTTATTTCGAAGCTGTATAATTAATAAATAGCCCTTATAATACATTTTGCGGCCTTGTCTATAATTTTTTTTCTTTTTGTTGTTTTTTGTCCTCTTCTGTATTGCTAAAATATTTTTTTAGCATCTGAGTTTTCTCTGCAAATGATTGTAATTTAAGCATTCAATTCTAGTTCTGAAGGCCAACAACAACAAAACAATAACCAAAAAAAAAAAAAAACCAATTATTAACAATAAATTTTGCACGGATGCGTGGCATCTAACTTTATCTTAGTAACACTTGATTCACTAAATTGTCTAAGTTTTTTGATGAAGATCCATGTGGACTGGTAGCTTCTTCTGCATGTTCTTTCCACTCCACCACTCTATTTTTCATCTTCTTACCCTTCTCCCCATCCATTAATTCTCTAACAAGCTTCTCTACTTCATCCCTCTTCACATCATTACTAATTTCCATGCCAATGCCCCATTCGTTGCAACTATAGCGGCAGTCCATCTGCTGGTCGAAGAAGAATGGCCAACAGAGCATAGGCACTCCTGCGGTCAGGCTCTCAATAGTTGAATTCCAACCACTGTGTGTCAAAAAACCTCCCACTGATGGATGGTTGAGGACTTGCTCCTGTGGGCACCAACTTGCCATTAGACTTCTTTCCTTTGTTTCAGCCACAAACTCAGGTGGCAAAATATCGGATTCACCATTAACAAGATCAGGCCTAATTACCCAGAAGAAGGGCAACTTGCTGTTTGCAAGTCCCCAACAAAACTCCACAAGTTGTTCAGACGTCGTGACTATTACGCTGCCGAAATTCACATACACAACTGAGTTTGGCTCCCTAGTGTTTAGCCATTGGAGGCACTCAGTTTCTTCTTTCCATAGACTGTATCCAATATTCAAGGGGTGTTCTGGTATCTGATCAAGATGTAATTGAAGAGGGCCAATGGGATACACAAGTGGAAGCATAGATGAGAGAGCATCCAAAACATCTCGCTCCAAGGCGTCAAAAGTATGAAGAATCACTGCTGAAGCTTCACGGACTCTATCGGTTAATTCCATCATGAAGTTAAACATTATGTCATCGGGATTTGTTGTTCGAATGAAGGTTGGGAGATCCTTTAAACGAATATCCTTCATTCCTGGAATCCAATCTATGACCTTGTCCAAATAGCCATTTGTCAAATAGCTCTCCTCTACAAAAAAAAAAAAAAAAAACAGAATTTTCATTTGCATGTTTAGAAACAAGGAATTAAGAGCGAACCATAAATTCAATAAAGCTTCAGTAGTTCTGTATATAATATATTTCGCCTTTGAGTGGTGCCAGGCCATTTTCGATCAAAGCACGACATTGTAGAAGTCCCATGAAGCTGCTGGCAGCAATAGTGTAGAACAGTACTATAGGGACTCCAATTTCTTCAGCAGCTGTGATCGTGGATGTGGACATGAAACCATCCGAAACTATGCAAGTCACTGGAGGATTGTTGGACGTTGTTATGGCATCGTTGTTGAGCGCATTGAGGAGGTCATGAAACGGAGCCAAGAAATTTTGTTTTCTTATGGTATCAACAAGCAAAGTGAGATCCTGTGTGGTATCTCCATCTGAATCTGAGAGGCCATCTTGGATGGCTGCAAACCGAAAATCAGGTAAGCCATCAAGGGAATGGGAGCCTAAAGATTTTAGAAAGCGCCTGTGGTTGTACTTGGAGTTGACGAAGGTAATATGAAAACCTCTATGGTGGAGGAGCTTTGCAAATTTAAGCATTGCCTTGATATGGCTTTGAGTCGGAATTGGAATGCAAACAGCATGAGGCTTAGTAGCTACTGCTGTGGAATCCATTTTAGGTTTTGCGTTTGCATTGCAGCGGTTGCAGTAATGCAGACTATTTATGATGCTAACTAAGCTACTTTTCAACATCTACTGTTTTGTCTTCTTGTGCAGACAGGTAAATTTAAAGAGATATGAAAGAAAATAGGCAAGGTTTTGAAAAAGTTTTAACGAAAAGCTCACGGTCCTGTTCATTTTAATGAAAAATCATATTTTTACATTAAAAATCAATCCTGATATTATTCACTTTACCCTTTATTTTAGCTTTATTATTAAAACTCAAAAATTTCAAACTCTTTTCATTAATTTTCCTTTTGAAAAAATCTTTTTGCAGATTGACTTAATCGTAGATTTTGACAGAAAGTGAAAAAAAAAACTGAATCTTTCATTCATTGATTAGAATCATACATCGAGAGAGTATTTATACATACATCAAACGAGTGTTGACTCAGCACTTTAACTTAGCAATAGCTGGTCACAAAATTAAGGCCTGAGGTGATTCTAAAAAAAAAGCTTTGAAAAACCAGCTTTTTTTTCACATCTGTTTTACATAAAAGTTTACTAAACACT
Organism: Pyrus x bretschneideri; assembly: GCF_019419815.1. NCBI lineage: Eukaryota > Viridiplantae > Streptophyta > Magnoliopsida > Rosales > Rosaceae > Pyrus > Pyrus x bretschneideri. Next base: position 7,706,051 of record NW_025999413.1, read on the forward strand.
ATAATACTGTTTTTTTTTTTTCAAAAGCACTTTTACAAAAAAGTTTACCAAACACTCTGCTGCTTTATTTCACAGTTGCTTATTCTCACAGCACAGCAGAAACAGTTTTTTTTCAAAACACAGCAATATTAAATCAGCCCTAACTCTAACAATACTAACTAGCTACCAGTAGTAATCTGATGTAGGTGATGTTCATGATTAGTTTGTGAACCTGCAGTACTTGTATCAGATTTGGTCCCCAACGAATATCCGTGCAATGAAAAAATTCAATTGAGAAAGACACAACGGCAACTATTTGATCGCAACTTCACGGGCCCCTTATTTGATAGAGAAAGAGAAATGCCTTACAATAGTGTAAGGATTAAGAAATCTACAGGGAAGATGATTTACAATAATTAGTGGAATCGGACTTCGTGGCTTCTTCTATTCTTCTGTCATTTTGTTTTATATTGCTGAAATAATACTTTACCATCTCAATTTTCTTTGGTTATATCCTATATTCACAATGCATTGATTCTTCTATTCTTGTCGATAGTGCTGGAGTTGTTATTCTAAATTTCTATAAAAATTGGATGCTGTATTGTATCTTTCAGTAATTTATTGTAGATCCTAAAACCACGGCAGGAGAAAATCATGTGTGCCACCCGTGAGTATACCCGTGTGTCTGCATCTGTTGTCATGTGACACCGGTGACAGGGGAGAATCTCTCAGCACACATAGCAAATAATGTAACATCAAGTTCAACCTGAAACTAATATCTAGACAAATTTGAAGATGGTGGCTGGCTAAACATGTTGCTAATTTATTAAACCAACAACTTCTACGAATGCAGTGCATGTTTCTTGGTTGTTCTTAAGCAGAACGTCTGGATTTTTCTGAAGTTTGAATTTGATTCCCTAATTTTTCCAAGTTTGCAGATGAAGAACCATGTGGCATCTGATTGAGAAGTAACTGGAGAGGGCCAATGGCATAAACAGGTGGAGACAAACTTGAGAGGGCATCCAAAACATCTTGCTCCAATGCATCAAAAGGGTGTATAATAATTGCTGAAGCTTCATGAACTCTATTCATTACTTCAAAGATGTTAAAATTTTATCATTGCGATTTGTTTTTACAAAGTCTTTGGGGAGATCCCTCAAACGGAAACTTTTCATTCTTGGAATCCAATCTATAACCTTGTCCAAATGGCCATTTGTCAAATAACTCTCATCCACAACAGGAAATTTTTTATACACATTTTATAAATAAGCAATTCAAAGAGCCAACCATAAAAATCAGTGTGTTCAATAGTTGTATATATTTAGTGTTGAGTGTCCCTTTTCGTAAAAACACGAAGTTGAATGAGCTTATGAAGCTGCATGCAGCAATAGTGTAGAACAGTACAATAGGGACTCCAATTTCTTCAGCAGCAGCGATTGTGAATGTGGATAATGAAACCATCTTAAATTATGCGCATCACTGGAGGATTGTTGGATGTTGATGTGGGCATCATTGTTGAGTTCATTTAGGAGGGCACGAAAGGGAGCCAACAAGTTCTGTTTTCTGACATAGTCGGCAAGCAAAGTGAGATCTTGGGTGGTATCTTCATCTTATCTGGAAGGCCGTCTGGGATGGCTTCGCACGAAAATCAGGCAAGCCATCAAGGGAGTTGGGGCCGAGAGATTTAAAAAAGCGCTTGTGGTTGAACTCCGTGTTGACAAAGGTGATATGAAAACCTCTGTGGAGGAGGAGACCTTGATATGGCTTTGAGCTGCAACTGGAATACAAACATCATGAGGCTTGCAGTGGTTGCATAATGCAGAACATTTATAGTCCTAGTGAGAACTTTTCAATATGTTTGTGTGGCGGTAGTTGAGATTTCGCAATAAAATCAATTGGCAAATTAGGGAGTAATTCAACTCTTTTTGCGTACATGCAAAGTGTATGACATTTTCGTTTTCTCACACGTTTTCTCACGTGTGGCAAATTTTTAAGAAAGACATGTGGATTACCAAACTTAGTGGTGTGGAATACATGTGGACGTTTGGCTTCACATGTGAGCCAATCTATTCTGATTCCATGAATCACATACAAGATTTCTTAAAATTCATGTTGAGACATTTCTTCACATCCTTACATTCCTATTCTTATCTTTACGCCAGTTCAGGCAGTGAAATATATAATCTTGTTTGAGGAATCTTAAATGAGTGATTCAAGTTGAATAACAAGTCAATTGTATCGTAATAACAAAATAATCAGAAAGTCATTTGGGTGTGATCATATGCTTGATGTGAAAGACACATAAACTATGTAATATAAGGAATGCTAGAGAAAACTGTTTTGAAGAAAGTCCTTTGGGGCCTTTGATTGCCCAAGGTAGGATTGTATTTGGCTATTTAACACCAATTCCAACTTGAACTAAACATGAGGTTAATTAACGACGGAATTAATTCGAATTACAACTTTTTTTGAGAAATTTGGGAAAATAATTAGAATTTGGGCCTCGTATAAAATTATAGTAATGATTTTAATTTTATGTAAGTATAACTCAAAGTTATTATGGAAGTATTAATATACCCTTAAAAGTACTATTACATAAAGTTGTCACTTGCAATTATTAGCTATGATCACAATGAGGAAGAATTATGAGTTCAAAGTGGATAGACCGAATAAGGATCGTTTGGAAGTTAGATATATAGATGATAATGGCAAGTGATGACTTCGTGCTATATATAAAAGTTTTATTTACATCTTCACTTTCGTAAAAAGCATAAAATAATTTTCACTTAGTATTACGGTCTAATAGTATTCATTTTCACTTGTAAGTGAAAAATTTTAGATTTGATTATAGCCGCCAAAAGCGAGTTTGAACTGTATTATTGCTAACCCATTGCGAGGCTAAGCCCACCCCTTTTCCCTAGTATAGATAATACCATTTGTTCAAAAAAAAAAAAAAGCATAAAATAACTTCAATTATTAGACCCTGGTATATAAAAGGATCCTTTTCTTTGGAATTCTAGGGATCTCATGATCGGGATCGTTCATCGTACATCGTACGGTCATAAATCATTTTAAAATTTAAAATTTAAAATTAAATATAAATGATACCTAAAGAAAACTAACTGTCCAATATACGATGAACGATCTCGATCACGAGATTCCTAAGATCCACAAAAAAAAGTACATGGCGAGGATCCTTTTCCTATAAAAGGTTAATCAATCATGCAGCTACAATGAATATATGGGTCGCCGGATCCTTTTCATGTATAAGGTTCTTCAATCATGCAGCCACAACGAATATGGGTCGCCGGATCCTTTTCCTATATACGGTTCTTCAATCATGCAGCTACAATGAATATATGGGGTAACATATTAATGTTACGTGTCGGGTGTCCCATGTATTGGTCATGATGCACAACCACTCTACCAAACAAGCAGACAAACATTTGACGTTGGCGGGCCCATCATTTATTAGAGGGTATCTTAAAGAAACATTTCTAGTATTGTTTACTTTTAATGAAAATGATATTTTTACCTTGAAAAGTTACTCTTGGTACTATTTACTTACATTTTATTTTGTCATTTTTATTAAAGCTAAAGTTTTTGAGGATTTTTCATTAGTTTTCCTTTTATTCTTTTATATGATGCTGAGAATACTATATACTCATATAGTTTGAAAACTTAGAATTAGTTTGGGATTGTGGTACTTTAAAATAATAATAATAATAATAATAAATTTGTTTATTAAAAAATTGGAACATTAAATATGTTTGGTAAAATAAAAAAAGAATTGTTTTGAAAAAAAACTATTGTCGATGACAGTAAAAAAGACATAGAAAAACAAAAGCATGGTCAACCATGCTTCTAAAAAAGTTTTGTTTTTTTTTTTCCAAAGCATAGCGAACAATGCCTATTTAATGAAATTTGCAAATAACAGGTATACTCCCGCATATTTTACAAAATCACAATAATTGTTCCTTCGTTATTTTATTTGACAATTATTATATCATATTTAGTATCATATTTTTTAAGTCATTCATATTCAGAGCAAATTTATATAAAATATTATCAAAATATTATTGACATTGTTTTTTTTTTTTTTTTTTGGTTAAAAGCATTTTTACAAAAAAAAAAAAAAAAGGTTTACCAAATACTCAACAATTTTGTTTTACAGTCGCTTATTTACACCACACATAGAAACATTTTTTTTTTTAATTACAACAATACCAAACTAGTCCTTAGAACAATAATAATATGGGTAATTTTGAGATAGTACTAAACCACATACCGACATTTATTTATTTTTAATTAGGAACGATATTCAACACTTATGGAAGAAAGAGTTCTAAATTACATAGTCTAGCATCTAGGTTTTTCTTAGTAGAACTTGATTCACTAAATTGTCTAAATTTTTGTATGAAGAACCATTTGGCCCGGTAGCTTCTTTTGCAAGTTTCTTCCACTCCATGACCTTATTTTTCAACTTCTTACCCTTCTCTCCCACCATTAACTCCTTGACAAGCTTCTCTACTTCATCCCTCTTCACATCATTACTAATCTCCATCCCAATGCCCCATTCATTGCAAGTATAGTGGCAGTTCATTTGCTGGTCGGAAAAGTATGGCCAACAGAGCATAGGCACTCCTGCAGTCAGGCTCTCAAATTAGGGAGTAATTCAACTCTTTTTGCGTACATGCAAAGTGCATGACATTTTTGTTTTCTCACACATTTTCTCATGTGCAGCAAATTTTCAAGAAAGACATGTGGATTACCAAACTTAGTGGTGTGGAATACATGTGGACGTTTCGCTTCACATGTGAGCCAATCTATTATGATTCCATGAATCACATACAAGATTTCTTAAAATTCATGTTGAGACATTTCTTCACATCCTTACATTCCTATTCTTATCTTCACGCCAGTTCAGGCAGTGAAATATATAATCTTGTTTGAGGAATCTTAAATGAGTGATTCAAGTTGAATAACAAGTCAATTGTATCGTAATAACAAAATAATCAGAAAGTCCTTTGGGTGTGATCATATGCTTGATGTGAAAGACACACAAACTATGTAATATAAGGAATGCTAGAGAAAACTGTTTTGAAGAAAGTCCTTTGGGGCCTTTGATTGCCCAAGGTAGGATTGTATTTGGCTGTTTAACACCAATTCCAACTTGAACTAAACATGAGGTTAATTAACGACGGAATTAATTCGAATTACAACTTTTTTTGAGAAATTTGAAAATATAATCAGAATTTGGACCTCGTATAAAATTAGAGTAATGATTTTAATTTTATGTAAGTGTAACTCAAAGTTATTATGGAAGTACTAATATAGCCTTAAAAGTACTATTACACAAAGTTATCACTTGCAATTATTAGCTATGATCGCAATGAGGAAGAATTATGAGTTCAAAGTGGATAGACCGAATAAGGATCGTTTGGAAGTTAGATATATAGATGATAATGGCAAGTGATGACTTCGTGCTATATATAAAAGTTTTGTTTACATCTTCACTTTCGTAAAAAGCATAAAATAATTTTCACTTAGTATTACGGTCTAATAATATTCATTTTTACTTGTAAGTGAAAGATTTTAGTTTCGATTATAGCTGCCAAAGGCGAGTTTGAACTGTATTATTGCTAGCCTTTGCGAGGCTAAGCCCACCCCTTTTCCCTAGTATAGATAATACCATTTGTTCAAAAAAAAAAAAAAAAAAAAAGCATAAAATAACTTCAAGTATTAGACCTGGTATATAAAAGGATCCTTTTCCTTGGAATTCTAGGGATCTTATGATTGGGATCGTTCATCGTACATCGTGCACAACCACGCTACCAAACAAGCAGACAAACGTTTTACGTTGGCGGGCCTATCATTTATTATAGGGTATATTAACGAAACACTTCTGGTATTGTTCACTTTTAACGAAAATGATATTTTTACTTTGAAAAGTTACTCTTGGTACTATTTACTTACACTTTATTTTGTCATTTTCATTAAAGCTAAAGTTTTTGAGGACTTTTCATTAGTTTTCATTTTATTCTTTTATATGATGCTGAGAATATTGTATACTCATATAATTTCAAAACTTAGAGTTGGTTTGGGATTGTGGTACTTTAAAATAATAATAATAAATCTATTTATTAAAAAATTTGAACATTAAATATGTTTGATAAAATAAAAAAAGAATTGTTTTGAAAAAAACTATTCAAAAGCATGGTCAACCATGCTTCTAAAAAAGGATTTTTTTTTTTTTTCAAAAAGCATAGTGAACAATACCTATTTAATGAAATTTGCAAACAACAAGTATACGTACTCCCGCATATTTTACAAAATCACAATAATTGTTCCTTCGTTATTTTATTTGGCAATTATTATATCATATTTAGTAGCATATTTTTTAAGTCATTCATATTCAGAGCAAATTTATATAAAATTTTATCAAAACACTATTGACATTGTTTATTTTTTTTTTTGGTTAAAAGCATTTTAAAAAAGAAAAAAAAGTTTACCAAATACTCAACAATTTTTGTTTTACAGTTGCTTATTTACACAGCACACAGAAACATTTTTTTTTTTTAATTACAGTAATACCAAACTAGTCCTTAGAACAATAATAATATGGGTAATTTTGAGATAGTACTAAACCACATACCGACATTTATTTATTTTTAATTAGGAACGATATTCAACACTAATGGAAGAAAGAGTTCTAAATTACATAGTCTAGCATCTAGGTTTTTCTTAGTAGTACTTGATTCACTAAATTGTCTAAATTTTTGTATGAAGAACCATTTGGCCCGGTAGCTTCTTTTGCAAGTTTCTTCCAGTCCATGACCTTATTTTTCAACTTCTTACCCTTCTCTCCCTCCATTAACTCCTTGACAAGCTTCTCTACTTCATCCCTCTTCACATCATTACTAATCTCCATCCCAATGCCCCATTCATTGCAAGTATAGTGGCAGTTCATTTGCTGGTCGGAAAAGTATGGCCAACAGAGCATAGGCACTCCTGCAGTCAGGCTCTCAATTGTTGAATTCCAACCGCTGTGAGTTAAAAATCCTCCTACTGATGGGTGGTTCAGGACTTGCTCTTGTGGGCACCAACTTGCTATTAGACTTCTTTCTTTTGTTTCGGCAACAAACTCAGGCTGCAAAATTGCGGATTCACCAACTACAAGATCAGGCCTAATTACCCAAAAAAAGGGCAATTTACTATTTGCAAGTCCCCAACCAAACTCGACAAGATCTTCAGGCTTCATGACTGCTACACTGCCAAAATTTACATACATGACAGAATCTGGCGCCTTAGCATTTAGCCACTCAAGGCATTCAGTTTCTTCTTTCCACAGACTGTATCCAATATTCAATGGGTGTTCTGTTATCTGGTTGAGATGCAATTGAAGAGGGCCAATGGGATAAACAAGTGGAAGCATAGATGAGAGCGCATCCAACACATCTGTCTCCAAGGCATCAAAAGTATGAATAACAATTGCTGAAGCTTCATGAGCTCGATCCGTTCCTTCCATCTTGAAGTTAAATGCGATGTCATCGGGATTTGTGGTTCGAAAAAAGGTCGGGAGATCCTTTAGACGGATATCTTTCATTCCTGGAATCCAGTCTATAACTGTTTCCAGATATCCATTTGTCAAACAGCTCTCATCTACAACAAGAAAATTTCATTTGCATTTTTAGGAAATAAGCAAGAGTTAACCACAAATTAAGCAATTGCTTCAACATTTACATATATTTCACCTTTGAGTGGTGCAAGTCCTTTTTGAACCAAAGTGCGAAATTGCATAAAGCCCATGAAAGCGCACGCTGCAAAAGTGTAGACCAGCACTGAAGGGATTCCAACCTCTTGTGCAGCTGTGATTGTGAATGGGGACAAGAAACCATCTGAAACTATGCAAGTCACTGGTGGATTGTTGGATGTTGATATGGCATCATTGTTGAGTTTATTGAGGAGGCCACGAAAGGGGGCCAAGAAATACTGCTTTCTAATAGAGTCAGCAAGCAAAATGAGATCTTGGGTGGCATCTTCATCTGAATCTGGAAGGCCATCTGGGATGGCTTCGAACCGGAAATCAGGCAAGCCATCTAGGGAGTCAGGTCCTAGAGATTTAAGAAACCGCTTGTGATTGAACTCCGTGTTGACAAAGGTAATATGAAAACCTCTACTGTGCAGGAGTTTTGCGAATTTTAGCATTGCCTTGATATGGCTTTGAACCGGAATTGGAATGCAGACAGCGTGAGGCTTAGTAACTACTGCTGTGGCATCCATTTTAGATAATGTGTCTGCATTGCAGTGCAGTGCAGATTATTTATAGTACTGCTGTGCTAGTAGTGAGCTACTTTTCAACATATATGTGGTTCAAGTTGAATGATAAACACACTCTTTTTCTCCTTCTGCACATCTTGTTAAATCATTTCTGTTGTTTTGTTTGATTTAGTCAACCTGATGACAAAAAATAAAGAGTAGTATGTAAGAGACTAAAAATGGTGTGTGAAAATCAACTCTCATTGCTAAAACTTTTTGTAATCATCTTAATTTTCATTGGTTATATGTGAATTAGTTCTTCAAGTACTTAGAGAGCGGTTGTCGCTATGTAGAGAGCCAGCTAACGTTGTATTCCATTGCCAGCAGTAAACCTATTTCTTCTTAACCCTTCTCTAAGCACTGCTGACTAACCCCGTTCGGTCAATTTCCGCAAGTAGTTGGCCTGTTTTCATGGTTTTTGGCTTTTTATTATTTTTCATTCTTCTAAATTTTATTGTTTTTAGTTCCTCGTACTACTAGTTTGCTTATATACTTTCTCTAAGCTTCAAAACCACGAAGTGGCATAATATCGTTGCTTCTTTATTTTCATATTCAAGAACTTCATTCAAGGTCTTTTGCTAGAAGTTGTGTTAGTTAGATCGAACTATTTGAAATGTTTTCATAGATTATATATATATATATATATATATATATATTATATACTAAAACTCAGTTTCAGTTACTGTTCATTGACAATAAAATGGCGAAATTGCCCTTAAAAATTTTCATTTGTTCGTTATCTTTCCTGCCTTCCACAGTTAAATGACGGTTGTGCCCTTCACTTCCATGCGTCTCTCATCGCCGTTTTCTGCTTTCTCTTCGTTTTTCAGTTCCTTTTGACTGCTTTCAATCGATTTTTTTCCCCATTACGTTTGGTTCTCTTCTTTTCCACCCGTCTGCTCTCTCTTCCTCTCTCTTCTAGATTTAGCTATTTTCCCCTATCGTCTGCTCTCTCTTCCGGATTTAGCTTTTTTCCCCTATTTTGTGTCTTTTGGCTGATTTTGTGAGTTATTTGGTTTTCTTGCTACATGGGATTTCAATATTTTTTTTTTTCGTGGTTTATGTGTGGTTCTTTGATGTGTTTTGATTTTTTATTTCAGAAAAAGTTAAGAATACGATCAAACGTTTATTGGTGAGTTTTCTATTTTTCTGATTGTGTGTGATTTAATTTTTTTCAAGCACTGGGTGTACTTTTCTGATGTGCTTTGATTTTTAGTTGCAACAAAAGTTGTTGCTTGAATTTCCAGTTTTTCTCTAAAGCTTTGCAAGCTCTTTATCATCAAGGTATATAATTTTTTTTCTTTTTCCTGAATATTTTGTTGCTGTTTTTTTTTTTTTTTTTTTTTTTTTTAGGCGGAGGGACTATGTTTTGTTTGCATATGAGTTTTTTTGTGGTTTTTGTTTGGTTATTTCAGTTTTGACCATTTGCATATAGTTTTTCTCAATAAATGATAAAAGAAAGAGATTATCATGACTAGCTTGCTTCTTTTGGGTTACTAAATGTTAGATGCATTGGTAAGGCAAAAACATCTAGAAAAAGGATATGGATCTTATCCGGATCCCTTTTTTGGGGATCCCGGAGATCAAGGCATAACGATAGTTCATCAAAAATTATGCAGTCACAATTAAATGCTTTTTATATTTTTAAGAGTAAAGTAATTTCGTTTTGCATAAAAAATATTTAATTGTGGTTGGACGATCTTTGATGAATGATTCTTGTGTCTTGATCCCCAAGATTCAGGGATCCGAAGAGGATCCAAATCCCTAAAAAAATGTGAGTTAAACCCTATGTGGCACGACTAGTCTATCTTTTAGTCCAGAAAAGATAAAATAATGATAAAAAAATTGGTGGTAGGACAAAAAAATATTAAAAAATATGATAAAGCAACTTATGGCAGGAAAAATTGATGGCAGGACCAAAAAAATATTAAAAAAAATGTAATAAAGCAACTGATGGTAAGGCAAAAAAATCTTGAAAAATGTGAGTTAAACCCCGGGCACGACAAGTCTTTCGTAAGGCACCGGCGTGGCACGACAAGTCTTTCTTTTAGTCAGAAAAAGATAAAATAATAATAAAAAATTTGGTGGTAGGACCACAAAATATATTTAAAAATGTTCAACAATGGAAGGCTATTTGCGTGCGTCGTGGTGCCAATGAAGCGGCACACAGATCGGCTGGCCGCGGTCTTAGTCTGTCACAACCAGTTTTGTAGTTCAAAGAACCGTCTGATGTAATTTCTGATCTTATTTTAAAAGATATTTCTAATGCTTAATTTTGTTTGGTACGAGACTTTTTTTTCCTTCATTCAGGTTTTTTCGGAAATTTTTTTATCAAGGCCCATTGTTATTGTTAGCATATTTTCCATTGATTGTACGTGAATATCGTACTCGTTTTAAAAATAAAAAAAAAAACAATGTGATAAAGCAAAGTATGTTTGTAAGCTCTTCTCCTTTCTTTCCTGCACGTTTACTGTCTTATTTCCCTTTCTTTCTGCTTTCTGCTTCTGCTTTTTCTCCTATTTTTCTTTCATTTTTAGCTTCCTTTTTTTTTTTTCTGTTGATCAATGCTGTTTTATCTACAGCTTCAACCAAAAAACTTTTTGCTCGTGTTAAAGAATGTTGGCATGTGTTATCCAAATCAAATAAGTATTGATTTACATTTTTTTGTGCGTAAATCGTTGATCCTAACATGAATTCCCTATTCTTTTCGTGTATATAAACAATAGGCTCTTTAGGATCACTGTCAAGGGGGAATACTAGGTTAGCCATTTTTGTATACTGATGATAAGGCATTTGATAATGTCTATTTTGTAAATTATATTTACTTAGACAGCTTTGTAAAAATATTTGTTTCATTTTCTGTTTAGTATTTATAACACTCTTTGCATATTTATATGTTAAAAACATAATCTATAGTCATATTTTCGCTCCCGCAACAACGTGCGGGTAAAATTTACTAGTGTGTGTGTGTGAGCAACAATGCGCTAGTTCTTCTATTCGTGTTGATATTTTTGGACTTTTAATCAAAATTTTCTATGACAAATAAGATCAATTTAATTAAAAACAGTAACTAAATAAAACTGAAGATGTAGTAGCAGGCCAAACATGTTGCTATTTCTTTTGAACCGATAACTGTGAGGCATGCAATACATGTCTCTCATTAGTTCCAATGCACAGCATCTAGATCTTTTTAAACTGAATTTGATTCACTAATTTTTCGAAGTTTGCAGATGAAGAACCCTGTGGACCAGTGGCTTCCTCTGCCAATTTTTTCCACTCCATGGCCTTATTCTTCATTTGCGTACCCTTCTCTCCCTCCATTAACTCTCTAACAAGCTTCTCAACATCATCTCTCTTGACAACATTATTGATCTCCATACCAATGCCCCATCTTTTGCAAGTACAGTGACAGTTCGTCGGCTGATCAGCAAAGAACGGCCAACACAGCATAGGCACTCCTGCAGACACACTTTCCAGCGTAGAATTCCAACCACTGTGTGTCAAAAATCCTCCAACTGATGGATGGTTAAGGACTAGCTCTTGAGGGCACCAACTCGCTATTAGACTTCTCCCCTTAGTTTCATCCACAAACTCGGGTGGCAAAATTGCTGATTTACCAACTACCAAGTCAGGCCTAATTACCCAGAAGAAAGAAACCTTGCTATTTGCAAGTCCACAACCAAATTCCACAAGTTGTTCCGGGGTCATGACCGTTATGCTGCCGAAATTCACATAAACAACTGAGTTTGGTGCCTTATCGTTCAGCCATTCAAGGCACTCGGTTTCTTCTCTCCATAGGCTATATCCCAGGGACTTCAAAGGGTGTTGTGGTATCTGATTGAGAAGTAACTGGAAAGGGCCAACGGCGTAAACAGGTGGAGACATAGATGAGAGAGCATCCAAAACATCTAGTTCCAATGCATCAAAGGTATGTATAACAATTGCTGAAGCTTCATGTAGTCTACCCATTCCTTCAAGTATGATATTCCAGATTGCATCATTGGGATTTGTTGTTACAAAGTTGTTAGGAAGATCCCTTAAACGAATACCTTCCATTCCTGGTATCCAATCTACCTCTTGGTCTAAAAAGCCATTCGTGAAGCACCTTTCATCTACAAACAGCTAAGTAATGCTTTATTAATAAAAAGTATCTTCATTTGCTTGATTAACAAATACAAATTCTCTCATGGCCAATGCTACAATTGTCGTTCATGAACTTTGAAATTAGGACGTCTCCAACAAATTCGAAATTGGGTGCTACTAGATTAATTGGCCATTAGCAACACCACTGTTGATTAATAAAAAAAATAGAATTAATAACCAAATTGTAAAATTATTATTAGCACTTCAAAAAGTAACCGTGCTTTATTTCCTCCCTTTATTTTTTTGGGTAATTACTTATGCTAATTACCACTTTTTCTCACACTGCACATCCTTATTTATTTTTTACTATTGAGTTGGTTGAATAAATCAAAGCATAATCAAGTAACAAAAATAAGCATGTGAAATTATTTCCCTTATTTTTTTCACTAGGAAGGAGTGTAAGATGAATTTTTGTAGATTGAATAATAGTTTCCTAAATTTGACCAAAAAAATTAAATATTAGTTTCCTAAAATCAAACAATTGCTTTAATTCTTTACCTTTGAGGGGTGCTAGTCCTCTTTCCACCAAAGCAGGATACTGCATATAGCCCATGGTGCCGCTTGCTGAAAAAGTAAACACGAGTGTGACGGGGATGCCAAGTTGTTTAGCTGCAGGGGCCGTGAATGGCATGAGACCATCTGAAAAAATGCATGTCACTGGAGGAATGCTACTACTGTTGTTGAGTTTCTTTATCAGATCAACAAAAGGTGCCAAGAAGTTGTTTGTGACGGAATCTGCAAGCAAATTGAGGTCTTGGGTGGCATCTTCATCCGAATCCGGTAGGCCATCAGGGATCGTTTCAAACCGAAAATCATCAGGCAAGCCATAGAGGGACTCGGGTCCTAGAGATTTAACTAACCGCCTGTGATTGAACTCAGTGTTGACATAGGTTATACGAAAACCTTTATGGTGGAGAAGTTTTGCTAATTGAAGCATTGCCTTTATGTGACCTTGAACCGGAACTGGAATACAAACAGCATGAGGCCTGTTAGAACACATCTCAGATTTGTGGATCTCAGAGTGTATGCTTACTGTATGAGGGTATTTTAACAGCAAACGTGTATGGATCTATGAATTTTTGGTCTGTCTTGAGACAATGAGTGGTGCAAACTTAAGAAAAAGTAAGGGCCGGATGTCAATAATTTTGGCAGTGCGATGAAATTCACAGGGTGAAGACAAAGCTAAATTATTGGGAGATTTAACGAAAAGCTCGCGGTATTGTTCACTTTAACGAAAAATCATATTTTTGCATTTCCCTTCATTTGTAGAGAACATGGGAACATTTTTTTTTTTTTTTAAATTACTATTATGAAGGAGGGGAGAATAGTTTGTAACTATTACAATAATTTAAAGGAGGGAAGTTTCGAACTCAGAAAAGTTAGAAACCCAACACTCTATCTACTAGAATGTTGGACCACATGAACGACCATGGATAGATTTCAGTGTGCCAAGAACACAGCGTAGTACACCAAATGTCATAATACTAGTGGTTGAATACTTAAAAAAACAATGTCCAACCACTTGTATTATGATATTTGATGTACCAAACCGCATTCTTAGCACATGAAAACATAATTTCAAAGGCTTGGGACCTCTTGCTCATGCCACCCCTATTTTCTATGCATTTTAGCACAACACTAGGACCTGGTTTGGATGTGCTTTTAAAAACATTGAAAGCGTTTTTAGTGAAAATGTTTTTAAAATAAATATTTAGTAAAGATGTAAGTAAATCTTGGAAAAGTACTTAAAGTGCTTCCTGAAAGAAGCACATAAATGGTGTTTCTTGCAAAAAGCGCTGAAAGCGCTTTAAGTGCTTTTAAAACCTAAAAACATTTTCTCTAAAAGCGCTTTTAGTTATTTCAAAAGCACATCTAAACGAGCCCTAAAAAGACTGCCCTCGTGATGCTGCAGGGGCTTAAAAATTGTATAAACCATGTTGATAGTTTTAGATATATATTTACATACATGTAAAAATATATTTACAACCTAAGTCTTCAATTTCTTTGTCACGGTGAAGTCCCCAGCGCCTTCAAAACCCTGATACAAAGGCACTAGTATACTGCTTAGAGAGAACTTAGGAATATGAGGAAATTTGCAAATTTAGCTAAACAATGCTATTATTTATCCAATCAAAGCTAGATTGGAATGGTGCAGAACTAACACTACAAAATTCGTTAAACTAAACAATGGGTAGAATGTTTCTAAGATTTATATTTTATACAAAAATTAATCTTCTAAAAAAAGCAAAAAACACAAATTTGAAAGGATAAAAGGTCACAAACACATAAGTCATTTAATTGAGATTATTGACCAAATTTTGTTAAGCAATCGCATGGATTATATATGCCAAATATTAGATGATGGTAGGCGTCAGATGATATAGTAACTGAGATCTTGAACTTCATGTGAATCAACTATATACAAAATACCTCAACAAATATTATATATATTTAGCAAACACAGATACAAAAGGGCAAGTAAAAGAGTCTAAACTTTGATATAGCTTACCAAGTTAGTAAAAATATAATCCGACATGGCCAGCTCAAAAGAAAGAGATTCCTCGACTCTTAATGTGTTATAGTGAAACAATACAATTTCCTGCATATTTCAATATATCCCTACATATTTCAATCTATTCATTTGTCAATATATCCATTATATCCATGAACTACACTAATTGATCGTCATTGTAAAGGACCAGTGAATATTTGTTCCATGAAGCCCCTCTTGAGAATCCACTGGTTTTCCTGAAAAAACAGCATTATGTTAGTAATTGATTAGCATTTAAATGCATTTGTATATGTAACTCTACGGAATGCATGATTAATAGCATGAACTAAGCAAAGATCTACCTTAGGAAATGAGCAACATATTTTTGTCTGGTCACATTCTTCATGTCCTCTAGTTCTTTTTTTATAATTTTCCAACTGATAAATTAATCATCCCCAAAGTTGCATTTTTAATAACCAATATATATGTGGATTGAAACAAAAAAGTGCAATGCAAAAACAGAATGACTACTGGGAAGTTAATGCAACTGGATGGTTCCAATAACTATGAGGATGTAGTAGCTAGCAGGCTAAACATGTTGCTAGTTCTTTTGAACCGATAACTGTGAGGCCTGCAATACATGTCTCTCATTAGTTCCAATGCACAGCATCTAGATCTTTTTAAACTGAATTTGATTCACTAATTTTTCGAAGTTCGCAGATGAAGAACCCTGTGAACCAGTGGCTTCCTCTGCCAATTCTTTCCACTCCATGGCCTTATTCTTCATTCGCGCACCCTTCTCTCCCTCCATTAACTCTCTAACAAGCTTCTCAACATCATCTCTCTTGACAACATTATTGATCTCTATACCAATGCCCCATCTTTTGCAAGTACAGTGACAGTTCGTCGGCTGATCAGCAAAAAACGGCCAACACAGCATAGGCACTCCTGCAGACACACTTTCCAGCGTAGAATTCCAACCACTGTGTGTCAAAAATCCTCCAACTGATGGATGGTTAAGGACTAGCTCTTGAGGGCACCAACTCGCTATTAGACTTCTCCCCTTAGTTTCATCCACAAACTCGGGCGGCAAAATTGCTGATTGACCAACTACCAAGTCAGGCCTAATTACCCAGAAGAAAGAAACCTTGCTATTTGCAAGTCCACAACCAAATTCCACAAGTTGTTGACCGTTATGCTGTCGAAATTCACATAAACAACTGAGTTTGGTGCCTTATCGTTCAGCCATTCGAGGCACTCAGTTTCTTCTCTCCATAGGCTATATCCCAGGGACTTCAAAGGGTGTTGTGGTATCTGATTGAGAAGTAACTGGAAAGGGCCAACGACGTAAACAGGTGGAGACATAGCTGAGAGAGCATCCAAAACATCTAGCTCCAATGCATCAAAGGTATGTATAACAATTGCTGAAGCTTCATTTAGTCTGCCCATTCCTTCAAGTATGAAATTCCAGATTGCATCATTGGGATTTGTTGTTACAAAGTTGTTAGGAAGATCCCTTAAACGAATACTTTCCATTCCTGGTATCCAATCTACCTCTTGGTCTAAAAAGCCATTCGTGAGGCACTTCTCATCTACAAACAGCCAAGTAATGCTTTATTAATAAAAAGTAACTTCATTTGCTTGATTAACAAATACAAACTCTCTCATGGCCAATGCAACAATTGTCGTTCACGAACCTTGAAATTAGGATGTCTCCAACAAATTCGAAATTGGGTGCTACTAGATTAATTGGCCATTAGCAACACCGTTGTTGATTAATAAAAAAAAATAGAACTAATAACCAAATTTTGAAACTATTATTAGGACTTCAAAAAGTAACCATGCCTTTTTCTCTCTCTTTATTTTTTGGGGAAACTTGAAATAGGTCCAATTTTATAGCCCAATATTAGGATTAGTCCAATTTTTAGTTATTTTTGACTTAGCTCCAATGATTAGGATTCCATGTCAGCAATTTTTCTGATTAGGTTGATTTTTTTGCATTGTTATTACTATTTTACCCTCTTATAGATTTGGCACGTTCTCCATATATTACCCACGTTTTAAATTTTTATCAGAATTCAAATTCATTGTTTAGTGGTCTTTCATCTTTCTCCCAGATTTCTTGATAACAATTTTTGAATTTGAATTTCTTATCAATCTATTTTTAAGGAAGGCTTAAACTTATCTAGTAGACAATGAATTCGGATGGATTGGAGTCCCATCATTTTATTGAATTGAAACACTTAAATGAAACAAAAACTCAAATTTCGCATAACTTCTTTATCCTAGTCTTCCTTTTCCCAGCTACCATCTCCCTCATTTATGAATCTACAAAGGACATGTGCTCTCATATTCTTCATCGCCTCTGCCGAAAAGACACCTTCGACTAATTCTCCATCAGCTTTTTGTTGTGCAATATACATCACAGCAACTCCACAGTCATAACTGTTTAACAAAAAAAAAAGGGTATGAACTTAAATATTACATTCTATCACCATGAAACCAACAAATAGGCATAATACCTGTTTCACAGGTATACCTATAGATTTGATTGTTCTACAATACCTGTTCTACAGGTATACCTATAGAACACAATACCTGTTTTACAGGTAAACCAAATCGATGGGTAGGATAAACATACCTCCAACTCATGGATCTTCATAATTTCCATCTTTGCATACAATTCCGACAAATTCCACTTAACAACCTTAAGTGAGATGTGCTCTATAGGTATACTTCAGGGGGAAAACAGGTATCAAAGAAAACTGATCCAATGCATACTTCGAAAAATTTTAAAGTACCTGTTCTCCAAGTATACCGGGAGGCCAGAACTAGATCTTCGCCTATTCTGTTTTCATCATATAGTGGGAGAAATTTTATAGCTTTCATAGCTTCATACGGATTTAGGAGATTTGTTTCAAGGTTTTCGCTGGATACGGACGCAAACCAATTTGAAAGATGGGAGGATAAGGTTTTTGAATAAACAGAGAGACAAATCTGCAAGAGACCTGATAAAGGGCTCTAATGGCACTTGTTGTAATTTTGTTGGTAAATTATGTGCATTTTAATTGCTGACATGGATGATTGTTGTACTTACTAGCCCCCACTTATGCTTATGTAATATAAATGGATTCTATTCAAAACAGGCTTATAAAATTAGACCCATATCAAAAGACCCCTTATTTTTTTGGGTAATTACTTATGCTAATTACCACTTTTTCTCACACTGAGTTGGTTGAATAAATCAAAAGCATAATCAAGTAACAAAAATAAGCATGGTGAAATTATTTCCCTTATTTTTTCACTAGGAAGGAGTGTAAGATGAATTTTTGTAGATTGAATAATAGTTTCCTAAATTTGACCAAAAAAATTAAATATTAGTTTCCTAAAATCAAACAATTGCTTTAATTCTTTTCCTTTGAGGGGTGCTAGTCCCCTTTCCACCAAAGCAGTATACTGCATATAGCCCATGGTGCCGCTTGCTGAAAAAGTAAACACGAGTGTGACGGGGATGCCAAGTTGTTGAGCTGCAGGGGTTGTGAATGGCATGAGACAATCTGAAAAAATGCATGTCACTGGAGGAGTACTACTACTACTGTTGAGTTTCTTTATCAGATCAACAAAAGGTGCCAAGAAGTTGTTTGTGACGGAATCTGCAAGCAAATTGAGGTCTTGGGTGGCATCTTCATCCGAATCCGGTAGGCCATCAGGGATCGTTTCAAACCGAAAATCATCAGGCAAGCCATAGAGGGACTCGGGTCCTAGAGATTTAACTAACCGCCTGTGATTGAACTCGGTGTTGACATAGGTTATACGAAAACCTCTATGGTGGAGGAGTTTTGCTAATTGAAGCATTGCCTTTATGTGACCTTGAATCGGAACTGGAATACAAACAGCATGAGGCTTGTTAGAACACATCTCAGATTTGTGGATCTCAGAGTGTGTGCTTACTCTATGAGGGTTTTTTAACATCAAACGTGTATGGATCTATAAATTTTTGGTCTGTCTTGAGACAATGAGTGGTGCAAACTTAAGAAAAAGTAAGAGCCGGATGTCAATAATTTTGGCAGTGCAACATCAAACGTGTATGGATCTATAAATTTTTGGTCTGTCTTGAGACAATGAGTGGTGCAAACTTAAGAACAAGTAAGGGTCGGATGTCAATAATTTTGGCAGTGCCGATAAAATTCACAGGGTGAAGACAAAGCTAAATTAAAAGAACAAACAAAAAATGTCATGAAATAGAAAGCTAGGTCCCCCCTCCCTCTTCTTGCAAGATAACATTTAAGTGGCAAAAAGCATCACCTATGGAGTACTATGGCCTAGTTCCCGAAATAGAAAGCTAGGTCCCCCTCCCCTCTTCCTTCTTTCAAGACAACACTCAAGTGGCAAAGAGCATCACGTATTGAGTACTATGGCCTAGTTCCCATAACTCTACCCCAATAAGTTTTGCATTTCCCTTCATTTGTAGAGGACTCTCACTTGCTTTGTCTCGATTCTTAATGCGATTTCTTGTTTTCAAAATAATGATGAACATGCGAACTTTTTTTTTTTTTTTTTAATTACCATTATGAAGGTGGGGAGAAGAGTTCGTAACTATTACAATAATTTAAAGGAGGGAAGTTTCGAACCCGGAAAAGTTAGAAACCCAACACCCCTATCTACTAGGATGTTGGACCACATGGATGACCATCGATAGATTACAGTGTGTTGAGAACATGACATGGTACACCAAATGTTATAGTACAAGTTGTTGAATGCTTAAAAAAACAAATCAACTATATACAAAATACCTCAACAAATATTATATATATTTAGCAAACACAAATACAAAAGGGCAAGTAAAAGAGTCTAAATTTGGATATAGCTTACAAGTTAGTAAACATATACTCCGACATGGCCAGCTCAAAGGAAAGAGATTCCTCTACTCTCAATGTGTTATAGTGAAACAATTTCCTGCATATTTCAATATATCCCCACATATTTCAATATATTCCTTTGTCAATATATCCATTATATCCATGAACTACACTGATTGATCGTCATTGTAAAGGACCAATGAATATTTGTTCCATGTATGTGTGTAGATATAGAGACGAATCCAAAATTAAGACATGTAGGAAATATTTGAGCTTTACCTGATTGTCGACGAAATAACGGCTTAAAAGTAGGATTTGAACTCGGGTATGAACTCATATTTGATCTCGAATTTGATCTATGGCTGCTACCTCTTTCTCTGAGCTCTAAGCTGGCAATTAAAGAAAATATTATAAATTTTGAGACACGCAATTCAAATTCTAAACAAAAGGCTAAACTTTCAAACATGCAATCCGAAATTAAGTTTTACCATAGTAATATTGTAAACTTATGGAGGTTGGAGAGACTAATTCTGAAATGATTTACCAAATATATTATCACCAAATTAAACCAAACATTGTTTGTAAACAAAGTATGCAATGTAGGTAAGCTTACACAAAACCTACCAAAAGCAGCAAGATGTCAATTAGTTCTGAAATAAAGAAATTATAATACATCAAATTAACTTAGTGAAGACTCATATCTATTTATTTCACCCAAAAAAATTGTGAACAAAAAATTCCCTAAAATATCATGCCTTAACATTACAGGCAAAATTAATTGATGTGAAAAAAAAAAAAAAAAAAAAAAAAACCCTAAAAGCTGATAATTGGGTTTTGGTAGATAATACCGATGAAACAGAGAAGTAGTGAGCAAACTTCTATGCTCCTCTTCCTCTTTCTCTAATTGAAATTGAGTTCTCTGGTGAAGTGGTGTTAAAATTTTACATAAGTGTCAAAAATGAACTTCTTTGCAAGATAATACAATAATTTATGATGAAAATCTATAAATACCAATCAAAATTATATAGGGGGAAGAAACCGTACCAAATTTGAGGCAAAATGATCAAACTCTGAAGCCCTTCATTTCTTAGTTTTTTTTCCAGCAACCAAATAAACTTAATAAAAAAAAAAAATAAAAAAAAAAACTGTAGAATCCAGAGCAAGCATTAAAGAAAGTCAACAATGTAAGGCATAAATGTTTGCCGTAATAAAAATAATAAACGATGTTTTCCTAGCTATATTTCAGGGTAATCTAAAAATGTCTTCCTCCTTGATAGGAACAATATATAGTAATAGCTTGTCATTAGTTAGGTTTTTAAAAAAATTAAAATCAGAACCTATGTGGAAAATGCTGAAAATTATGTGTAAACCAACACCAAGTTAAAATGACATTAAACTGAATGGAAATACCATTATGCTTTTCAACAAATTGAAAACATTGCACTTACGAATTCTGAGCAAAAATATAAAAAAAAAAATTGAAAATAAGATTGCATATAGAAAATTTATAATTGAAAAAAAAAAAGGGGGAATAACATTGATATTGTTTGGGGAATTGGGAAGAAAAAAAAAAAAAAGGTATGAGTGCTGAGTGCAGTCTGCTTTTGGTACCCTTAAAGGAAAAGCAATTAATTCAATAACCATTAAGTTGAAAAGAAGAAACTGTCAACTCCTAGTCACTAAATAGTACTATTCTGTCCTCTGAGGGACTCCACCAAGAGGTTCTTGGAGAAAAAGTCTCCCCCACCTCACCCAAATCCAAACTACATCCTCATCCGGATTAACCATTACGTTGAAAAAGAAGAAATTATAATCAAATTCTAAATCCAAGCTATCAGAAAAATGTAATCCTTACCAGATTAACAAAGTTAACAACAAAACAAACCAAACTAAAAGCCTAAACCAAAAAAGGAAAATAAATTAAATGATAAGGAAGGAGTAAAACATGTATGAGCAAGGCAGGGGTTTACAAACTTTGTTTGTTCCTTCAAACAGGCATAAAACGGACTTGAGTTTTTCCAATTATCCCACAATTGCAAATAATTATAACTATATTCTATTCTAATCTAAAAGGTAGGTGTCAATCAAATTATTAGGCCAGCAAAACAAAAGGAAAAAATGTTAAAGAAAGAGAAACATAAATTGCTCATCATGGATTTTGGAAAGAAAAAAAAAATATTAGAAATTTAGATTACAGAGGTCACCTATTATTTTGCACACATATCTTTGCAACTCAATCACATAGTTTTGATAATGTTTGCTTGTCTTTGACATAAAAGACATTTTACCAAGAGTTATTAGTTTTTTTCAAACCTTTAAAGTAAAATTATATTCTCTCACTGATATGAAATTAAATTGAAAGTAGCTCGAATAAAGCTTGAGGGGTTTAACAATATTTTCTCATCCATTTAAAGGGTTTTAACAATATGAAATTACATTCAAACTTCAATCGAGTTGCATAATTAATCGAGAAAATTAGAATGCCCCACTCAGATTTTACAATTTTTTTATTAAACATTTGTGTCTTTTAAATATTTGATTAAAACGCTTTGACTAGTGGCCACCTACGTATTTTTAAATTTATTTTATTTAGTTTTTTTTCTAAATGAAAAATGTTATATGTTGATTTCCCATATAATCTTTTTAGTTAATAGAGGTTTTTTGACATGTCAGAATCTATGCCCCTTTTTAAGAGATATTGGATAATTAATAGATATTAACTATTAAATCATTAATAGTATCTCTTAATTTTTGAATTTTTAACATTTATTTTTCTATAATAAAACTTCATTGATCACGAAAAAAACTTACATCAGCAGAAAAAATGGAGATAGCGAATCCAACATGATGAAAACACCATAGACACTACATTTATCTTGTTGAGTTCTGGTTTGATTGCATGGTTGTGTAGTATGCAACAGAAAACAAGTGATTTTAAAATATTGTAGCACAATATAATTTGCATAAAAGTTGTTGACAAAAGGGATTAGTTGGAATGAGATTAATGTCATTCGGCATCAGATATATGAATGTGAATATTAAATTGAAACCAAATTTAAATATATTAGTTTCTAATTTGAATTGTACTCATGCCATGTTGAAATGTACTAATATGACTTGAA
The DNA here is from genome assembly GCF_019419815.1 of Pyrus x bretschneideri. Taxonomy (NCBI): domain Eukaryota; kingdom Viridiplantae; phylum Streptophyta; class Magnoliopsida; order Rosales; family Rosaceae; genus Pyrus; species Pyrus x bretschneideri. The sequence continues at coordinate 7,728,964 of NW_025999413.1, forward strand.
TCATACCAATGCCAAATTGAAATGTAGCAATGATGATAGGATATGTACCCATGCCAACTTGAAATGTACCAACATATCGTCTAGAAATGTACCCATGCCAAATTGAAACGTAGTGATGCTAATATGAAATGTACCTATGCCAACTTAAAATGTACCAACATATCAACTAGAAACGTACCAATACTAAATGGAAACATACCCCATATCATCTACCACTAGAATCTATTTTCCAAATGTACCATGGTACGAATGGTCAAATGAAGAGGTTTGCATCAAATGAAAATACAAAGGGAATGAACATGACTCACAAAGGAGGACGGAAGAGTATCAACTGACAAAAAAAAAATGGCACAAAAAAATTGTAGAATGATCGTGAAAGAAGAACATAAATATATATCACGTTAGAAGCATAAATAAATCAAATTTGATGTTTTATTTTGTCATTTTCATTAAAACTAAAGTTTTTGATGACTTTTTGTTAGTTTGCCTTTTATTCTTTTATATGATGCTGAGAATACCGTATACTCATATAATTTCAAAACTTAGAGCTGGTTTGGGATTGTGGTACTTTAAAAAAAAATTAGTTTATTAAAACATTGGAACATTAAATGTGTTTGGTAAAATAAAAAAAGAATTGTTTTTAAAAAAACTGTTGTCAATAACAGTAAAAAAAGACGTAGAAAAATAGGAGCATGGTCTACCATGCTTCTAAAAAAGTTTTTTTTTTTTTTTTTTTTTTTTCAAAGCATAGTGAACAATGCCTTTTTAATTCAAACAACAAGTATACTTCCACATATTTTACAAAATTACAATAATTGTTCCTGCATTATTTTATTTGGCAATTATTATATCATATTTAGTAGCATATTTTTTAAGTCATTCATATTCAGGGCAATTTTATATAAAAGTTTATCAAAACACTCTGACATTTTTTTTTTCTTTTTATTGTTAAAAGCATTTTTACAAAAAAAAGTTTACCAAATACTCAACAACTTTGTTATACAGTTGCTTATTCACACAGCAGAGCAGAAACAGTTTTTAAAAAAAACTACAGTAATACCAAACTAGTCCTTAGAACAATAATAATATGGGTAATTTTGAGATAGTACTAAACCACATACCGACATTTATTTATTTTTAATTACAAACGATATTCAACACTAATGAAAGAAAGAGTTCTAAATTACATACTCTAGCATCTAGTTTTTTCTTAGTAGAACTTGATTCACTAAATTGTCTAAATTTTTGTATGAAGAACCATTTGGCCCGGTAGCTTCTTTTGCAAGTTTCTTCGACTCCATGACCTTATTTTTCAACTTCTTACCCTTCTCTCCCTCCATTAAGAGCAAGTCCAGCCCAGCACAATTGACTAGCACCCAGTGAAGAAAATAGCCCGGCATGCAAGGAATGAGCTCCAGCCCGCACAATTAACTGGCACCCAGCCCGTGCCAGTCAACAGCCCAGCCCAAAATGGACAGACCCAGGAGCCGGTCTGTTTCTTGGCGCGTGCAACACACGCGGGTGCCCAGGCGAGTAGCCGACAGGCTTTGCAGGCGCTGGGGCCCGCGTGCAGGTCAACTTGCAGTCATCCGGGTGAGGGCTACGTGGCCCTCTTCAGAGCCGTTGGATTTCCAACGGCTAGTTTTTGTAGGCCGTTGGATTTCCAACGGTAAAAAAAATTTAAATTTAAATTTTAAATTGGACCGTCCGATCACAGATCAACGGTCCACGTTTATTTCACCAAAAATTAAAAAAAAAAAAAAAAAAGGCCCAACGGTCAGAAATTTGACAGTTGGCCACGTGGCATCGTGTTGGCTGTTGGATTTGATTATTTTTCAAATCCAACGGTCCAGATTAATTACAACATTAAAATTTATTAAAAATTAATTAAAAAATGTCAAAATTTTTTTAAAAATACAGAAAAATTTTAAATTTTTTTTTTTCTATAAATACCTAAGCCTCATCTTCCACCTTACACCACATTTCAATATTTTCTACACTTTCTACATTTGAATATTTTGTACACTTTGAGAGAAAAAAATGACTTCGTGGAAGCTCAGTGAAGATGTTACGTTGTGTGAATGTTGGATTCGCACTACTCATGATCCGATTACGGGTAATGAGATGGATAAGCAAGAAATGTGGAGTAAAATTACGAAATCGTTCAACGATGTACATGGAAAAGATGTACATGGAAAGATGCAAGATCTAGTCAAGGTCTTCAAGGTCGTTGGAAAAAACTCAACGCATCCTTTACTTGTTGGAAAAACGCCCTCTCTCATGCTTCTGGTAATTTGCGTAGTGGGACAAGTTTAGCGGATGAGGTAACAATATTTTTATTTATTTATATGCATTCCACCCACATCAATATTTTAATTTATTTAATTTCTTATGTAATTTTTATATAATATGCATTCCACAATACTTATGTAATTTTATGTAATTTTTATATAATTTTTATGCATTCCACAATTCTTATGTAATTTTATGTATTTTATAGACACTACAAGCACAAGCATTCTACAATGCAAAGAACCATAACAAATCATTCAACAAATGGGAATGTTGGCAAATTGTCAAAGATTGCCCTAGATACAAAATTGTGGCAACCGGTCCAGAAGTTGTCATGCACGGTATGGGTCTACACAGTTCGCCAGAAGCAGACACAACCGAACAAGAAGCCAACACATTTGAAGACACGGAAGGGATGCCTGCACAAGTGCCAGAGACCCAACCGACTCGTCAGTCCCTCAGGCCTCAAGGTAAAAAGGCATCAAAGAAAAAAGGTAGTTCTTCCAAAAATGACTACACTAAATATATGGAGGAACTTACTCGTCAAGGTGAATTGAACATGGCATGGGAAAAGGCTAGAGATGAGGAAAAAGCTGCTGCTGTGGCAGCAATTATTGCAGCTACTGAGGCTCGTGATGCGGCGTCTGAGAGACAAAGAGAAATAGTTAATCGAGAGAACGAGATGATTAGAGAAGCACTTCATCGAGAGAATGAGATGCTTAGAGAAGAAAGGATGGCTCAAACAGATCGTGACACTATGAACAAGTCTCTAGTAGGATTGTCTCCGAATTCAAAATATTTTTGGACATCAGAAAAAAGAGATGTCGTGCGAAGGAGGCGTGAAAGAGATGCCGAAACAAGTCAAGGGGGTTCCAGCTACAGAATCCTAGCAACCAATATCCTAGCACCACATATCCTAACTCCACAGACTTTGTATAATTTCGCATTTATTTGTACTACTGTATTTAATTTCTTATGTAATTCTTATTTATTTTTAGACTTTATTTAATTTCTTATGTAATTTCTTATTTATTTTTAGAACTTATTTAATTTCTTATTGTAATTTCTTATTTACTTTTAGAACTTATTTAATTTCTCCTGTAATTTCTTATTTATTTTTAGAACTTTATTTAATTTCTTATGTATTTCTTATTTACTTTTAGAACTTTATTTAATTTAACCTTAAAATTACATACCTCACCATTAAACTTAAAAAAAAAACCATTTAAACTTAAAACACCAAATAAAATTACATAAAACACCATTTAAACTTAAAATTACATAACCTCACCATTTAAACTTAAAACACCAAATAAAATTACATAACCTCACCATTTAAACTTAAAAAAAAAAACAAACACACTAAATAAGATTACTTAAAAAACAATACACTTTATTCTTCAACCACAAGCCTTATTTTAATTATCTTCGCCTTCGTGCAATCTCCACTGATGGTCAATCAAGTCATTCTGGCGGGCTATGTGCCAGTATGGCTCTTGCAATGAAGTGTATCGTTGAACGATCAATTCATTGTAACGTCCATCCCGTTCCAACGGCTCGTGTTGCACGGGATCTTCGGTCCGGTCATGAGCATAGTAGATTTGTGTTCTTAAGTTGTTCATCGGATCCGGCTCGTATTCATCGACGGCATCATAATCATACTCGTCTTCAACAATCATGTTGTGGAGAATAATACACGTCATCATGATGGATCGAAGAGCCTCGACATCAAACATTCTAGCTGCAGCCCTGACAATGGCCCAACGAGCTTGCAGGATACCAAAACAACGCTCGACATCCTTCCTACACCCTTCTTGACACTTTGCGAAGTGTTTCTCTTTTTCACTCTGCGGGTGTGGCACTGTTTTGACAAATGTTGACCACCTTGGGTAAATATCATCTGCAAGGTAGTATGGTCCCTCGTATTTATTACCATTAACCCAATATGTGCATCTCGGCCCACGCCCTTGTAGCAGTTCGTCAAACACTGGAGATTGGGCAAGGACATTTAGGTCATTCTGAGCTCCTGGAACACCAAAAAAAGCATGCCAAATCCATGTATCAAAAGAAGCCACCGCTTCCAGAATGATGCTTTGGCTCCTTTTCTGTCGCCATAAGCTCCTTGCCATGCACTTGGACAGTTTTTCCATGTCCAGTGCATGCAGTCGATGCTTCCAATCATGCTAGGGAAGCCTCGCATCTCACCCTTCCTCAGAAGCCTTCGCATGTCCCTTGTCGTGGGTTGCCGAAGGTACTCATTGGTGTAGAGGGCTTCAATTGCAGAGCAAAACCGCATCAGGGACTCCAGAACTGTTGTTTTTCCCATCCTTGCGATCTCATCCACTTGATCTGCAGATGCTCCATATGCAAGCATTCGCAAGGCAGCCGTAATTTTTTGCTCAGGAAGAAGACCTAGAACATGAAAAGCATCCTCTTTTTGCACAAAATATGGATCATGGTTGCAAACATCACTCATGATTTTAGCGAACAAACTTCGTTGCATTCTAAAACGACGTCTAAAAACATGATCAGGGAAAACGCTGTTGGGAATAAAATAATCTTCCAAGAGATCTTTACCTCGTCTTTCCCTTCTTCTATCGATGTTTGCCGCACGTCCAGGTTTGGCTATCTGACCCATAGTTTCCATGATACGGCGGGAATGTGAGGCCCTCCGCCTTCTATGGTGATCATCCTCAAGCACCTCCATTGCGAATGCCTCATCTCCACCTCCACCTTGGTCAAGATTGACCAATTCTTCCTGTTGTGCCAACAACCTTTTCTGCTGCTCTTGTAACTGTTTATACGCTCTCCTTGAAGAAGACATTGTAAGAACTCAAGATTTGAAAATGATAAAGAAGAATTCTGAGCTAAAAAAAAAGGATTGAGTTTAGTGTGAGGATGGATGTAGGGATGTAGGGTTTATATGGACAAAAAAAAAGAAAATGAAGTTATGGACAATGCCACGTGGCGTGATTGGTTGAAAATCTTAGCGGAAATCTATTCAAAAAATAGTACGTTCGGATAATGACACGTGGCGTGACGAGATTGGTTAAAAATCTTATCGAAATCTTGCCTAAATTATTGTAAACAGGAAGTAACACGTGGGTTGTCAGGATTGGTTGAAAATCTTAGCGGAAATCTATTCAAAAAATAGTACGTTCGGATAATGACACGTGGTGTGACGAGATTGGTTAAAAATCCTATCCGAAATTAAAACTATTTTTTTTTATTATTTTATAAAAAATTATTTAATATTTTAAATGGACTGGGTGCCAGCGCATTTTTTAGAGGTGGAGATCGTTTGTGCCAGCGCATTTTTAGACTAGGTGCCAGCACATTTTTTTTGGGGTGGAGATGCTTTGGCCTATTACTGTTCATTGAGTCTATTACTGTTCAATTAAGTGGATAAATGGGCTGGGTGCTGGCGCAAAGTGGATTGGGTGGAGTTGCTCTAACTGCTTGACAAGCTTCTCGACTTCATCCCTCTTCACATCATTACTAATCTCCATCCCAATGCCCCATTCATTGCAAGTATAGTGGCAGTTCATTTGCTGGTCGCAAAAGTAGGGCCAACAGAGCATAGGCACTCCTGCAGTCAGGCTCTCAATTGTTGAATTCCAACCGCTGTGAGTTAAAAATCCTCCTACCGATGGGTGGTTCAGGACTTGCTCTTATGGGCACCAACTTGCTATTATACTTCTTTCTTTTATTTCGGCAACAAACTCAGGCTGCAGAATTGCGGATTCACCAACTACAAGATCAGGCCTAATTACCCAAAAAAAGGGCAATTTACTATTTGCAAGTCCCCAACCAAACTCGACAAGATCTTCAGGCTTCATGACTGCTACACTGCCAAAATTTACATACATGACAGAATCTGGCGCCTTAGCATTTAGCCACTCAAGGCATTCAGTTTCTTCTTTCCACAGACTGTATCCAATATTCAATGGGTGTTATGGTATCTGGTTGAGATGCAATTGAAGAGGGCCAATGGGATAAACAAGTGGAAGCATAGATGAGAGCGCATCCAACACATCTGTCTCCAAGGCATCAAAAGTATGAATAACAATTGCTGAAGCTTCATGAGCTCGATCCGTTCCTTCCATCTTGAAGTTAAATGCGATGTCATCGGGATTTGTGGTTCGAAACAAGGTCGGGAGATCCTTTAGACGGATATCTTTCATTCCTGGAATCCAGTCTACAACTCTTTCTAGATATCCATTTGTCAAACAGCTCTCATCTACAACAAGAAAATTTCATTTGCATGTTTAGAAAATAAGCAAGAGTTAACCACAAATTAAGCAATTGCTTCGACATTTATATATATATATATATATATTTCACCTTTGAGTGGTGCAAGTCCTTTTTGAACCAAAGTGCGAAATTGCAAAAAGCCCATAAAAGCTCACGCTGCAAAAGTGTAGAGCAGAACTGAAGGGACTCCAATCTCTTGTGCAGCTGTGATTGTGAATGGGGACATGAAACCATCTGAAACTATGGAAGTCACTGGTGGATTGTTGGATGTTGATATGGCATCATTGTTGAGTTTATTGAGGAGGCCACGAAAGGGGGCCAAGAAATACTGCTTTCTGATAGAGTCAGCAAGCAAAATGAGATCTTGGGTGGTATCTTCATTTGAATCTGGAAGGCCATCTGGGACGGCTTCGAACCGGAAATCAGGCAAGCCATCTAGGGAGTCAGGTCCTAGAGATTTAAGAAACCGCTTGTGATTGAACTCCGTGTTGACAAAGGTAATATGAAAACCGCTACTGTGCAGGAGTTTTGCGAATTTAAGCATTGCCTTGATATGGCTTTGAGTCGGAATTGGAATGCAGACAGCGTGAGGCTTAGTAACTACTGCTGTGGCATCCATTTTAGATAATGTGTCTGCATTGCAGTGCAGTGCAGATTATTTATAGTACTGCTGTGCTAGTAGTGAGCTACTTTTCAACATATATGTGGTTCAAGTTGAATGGTAGATTTTCAACATATATGTGGTTCAAGTTGAATGATAAACACTCTTTTTCTCCTTCTGCACATCTTGTTAAATCATTTTTGTTGTTTTGTTTGATTTATTCAACGTGATGACAAAAAATAAATAGGAGTATGTGAGAGACTAAAAATGGTGTGAAAATCAACTCTCATTGCTAAAACTTTTTGTAATCATCTTAATTTTCATTGGTTATATGTGAATTAGTTCTTCAAGTACTTAGGGAGCGGTTGTTGCTCTGAAGAGAGCCAGCTAACATTGTATTCCATTGCCAGCAGTAAACCTATTTCTTCTTAACCCTTCTCTAAGCACTGGTGACTAGGCCCGTTCGGTCAATTTCCGCAAGTAGTTGGCCTGTTTTCATGGTTTTTGGCTTTTTATTATTTTTCATTCTTCTAAATTTTATTGTTTTTAGTTTCTCCTACTACTAGTTTGCTTATATACTTTCTCTAAGCTTCAAAACCACGAAGTGGCATAATATTGTTGCTTCTTTATTTTCATATTCAAGAACTTCATTCAAGGTCTTTTGCTAGAAGTTGTGTTAGCTATATCGAACTATTTGAAATGTTTTCATAGATTATGTATACTAAAACTCAGTTTCAGTTACTGTTCATTAATAGTAAAATGGCAAAATTGCCCTTAAAAATTTTCATCTGTTCATTATCTTTCCTGCTTTCCACAGTTAAATGACGGTTGTGCCCTTCACTTCCATGCGTCTCTCATCGCTGCTTTCTGTTTTCTCTTCGTTTTTCAATTCCTTTTGACTGCTTTCAATCGATTTTTTTCCCCATTACATTTGGTTCTCTTCTTTTCCACTCGTCTGCTCTCTCTTCCTCTCTCTTCAAGATTTAGCTATTTTCCTCTATTGTCTGCTCTCTCTTCCTCTCTCTTCCGGATTTAGTTGTTTTCCCCTATTTTGTATCTTTTGGCTGATTTTGTGACTTATTTGGTTTTCTTGCCACATGGGATTTCAATATTTTTTTTTTCTTGGTTTATGTGTGGTTCTCTGATGTGTTTTGATTTTTTATTTCAGAAAAAGTTAAGGATACGATCAAACGTTTACTAGTGAGTTTTCTATTTTTCTGATTGTGTGTGATTTAATTTTTTTCAAGCACTGGCTGTACTTTCTGATGTGCTTTGATTTTTAGTTGCAACAAAAGTTGTTGCTCGAATTTCCAGTTTTTCTCTAAGGCTTTGCAAGCTCGTTATCATCAAGGTATATATATTTTTTTCTTTTTCCTGAATATTTTGTTGCTGTATTTTTTTTTTTTTTTTTTTTGGCGGAGGGACTATGTTTTTGCTTGCATATGAGTTTTTTGTGGCTTTTGTTTGGTTATTTCAGTTTTGACCATTTGCATATAGTTTTTCTCAATAAATGATAAAAGAAAGAGCGTATCATGACTACCTTGCTTCTGTTGGGTTACTAAATTTAGATGCATTGGTAAGGCAAAAAAATCTAAAAAAATGTGAGTTAAACCCCATGTGGCACGACAAGTCTATCTTTTAGTCCAGAAAAAGATAAAATAATGATAAAAAAATTGGTGGAAGGACAAAAAAATATTAAAAAAGATGATAAAGCAACTTATGGCAGGGCCAAAAAAATATTTAAAAAAAATGTAATAAAGCAACTGATGGTAAGGCAAAAAAATCTTGAAAAATGTGAGTTAAACCCGGGCACGACAAGTCTTTCGTAAGGCAAAAAAAATATTAAAAAATGTGAGTTAAACCCCGGGCACGACAAGTCTTTCGTAAGGCAACGGCGTGGCACGACAAGTCTTTCTTTTAGTCAGAAAAAGATAAAATAATAAATAAAAAATTGGTGGCAGGACCACAAAAAATATTTTAAAATGTTCAACAATGGAAGGCTCGCCGCGGTCTTAGTCTGTCACAACCGGTTTTGTAGTTCGAAAAACCGTCTGATGTAATTTCTGATCTTATTTTGAAAGATATTTCTAATGCTTAATTTTGTTTGGTGTGAGACTATTTTCCCCTTCATTCAGGTTTTTTTGGAAATTTATTTTATCAAGGCCCATTGTTATTGTTAGCATCTTTTCCATTGATTGTACGTGAATATCGTACTCGTTTTTAAAAAAAAAAAAAAAAAACAATGTGATAAAGCAAAGTATGTTTGTAAGCTCTCTCTTTTCTTTCCTGCACGTTTACTGTCTTATTTCCCTTTCTTTCTGCTTTCTGCTTCTGCTTTTTCTCCTATTTTTTTTTTCATTTTTAGCTTCCTTTTTTTTTTTCTTTTTTTTTTTTCTGTTGATCAATGCTGTTTTTTCTACAGCTTCAACCAAAAAACTTTTGCTCGTGTTAAAGAATGTTGGCATGTGTTATCCAAATCAAATAAGTATTGATTTATATTTTTTTGTGTGTAAATCGTTGATCCTAACATGAATTCCTTATTCTTTTCGAATATATAAACAATAAGCTCTTTAGGATCACTGTCAAGGGAGAATACTAGGTTAACCATTTTTGTATACTGATGATAAGGCATTTGATAATGTCTATTTTGTAAATTATATTAACTTAGACAGCTTTGTAAAAATATTTGTTTCATTTTCTGTTTAGTATTTATAACACTCTTTGCATATTTATATGTTAAAAGCATAATCTATAGTCATATTTTCGCTCCCGCAACAACGTGCAGGTAAAATTTACTAGTGTGTGTGTGTGTGTGTGAGCAACAATGCGCTAGTTCTTCTATTCGTGTTGATATTTTTGGACTTTTAATCAAAATTTTCTATGACAAATAAGATCAATTTAATTAAAAACAGTAACTAAATAAAACTGAAGATGTAGTAGCAGGCCAAACATGTTGCTAGTTCTTTTGAACCGATAACTGTGAGGCATGCAATACATGTCTCTCATTAGTTCCAATGCACAGCATCTAGATTTTTTTAAACTGAATTTGATTCACTAATTTTTCGAAGTTTGCAGATGAAGAACCCTGTGGACCAGTGGCTTCCTCTGCCAATTTTTTCCACTCCATGGCCTTATTCTTCATTCGCGTACCCTTCTCTCCCTCCATTAACTCTCTAACAAGCTTCTCAACATCATCTCTCTTGACAACATTATTGATCTCCATACCAATGCCCCATCTTTTGCAAGTACAGTGACAGTTCGTCGGCTGATCAGCAAAGAACGGCCAACACAGCATAGGCACTCCTGCAGACACACTTTCCAGCGTAGAATTCCAACCACTGTGTGTCAAAAATCCTCCAACTGATGGATGGTTAAGGACTAGCTCTTGAGGGCACCAACTCGCTATTAGACTTCTCCCCTTAGTTTCATCCACAAACTCGGGTGGCAAAATTGCTGATTTACCAACTACCAAGTCAGGCCTAATTACCCAGAAGAAAGAAACCTTGCTATTTGCAAGTCCACAACCAAATTCCACAAGTTGTTCCGGGGTCATGACCATTATGCTGCCGAAATTCACATAAACAACTGAGTTTGGTGCCTTATCGTTCAGCCATTCAAGGCACTCGGTTTCTTCTCTCCATAGGCTATATCCCAGGGACTTCAAACGGTGTTGTGGTATCTGATTGAGAAGTAACTGGAAAGGGCCAACGGCGTAAACAGGTGGAGACATAGCTGAGAGAGCATCCAAAACATCTAGCTCCAATGCATCAAAGGTATGTATAACAATTGCTGAAGCTTCATTTAGTCTGCCCATTCCTTCAAGTATGAAATTCCAGATTGCATCATTGGGATTTGTTGTTACAAAGTTGTTAGGAAGATCCCTTAAACGAATACTTTCCATTCCTGGTATCCAATCTACCTCTTGGTCTAAAAAGCCATTCGTGAGCCACCTCTCATCTACAAACAGCCAAGTAATGCTTTATTAATAAAAAGTATCTTCATTTGCTTGATTAACAAATACAAACTCTCTCATGGCCAATGCAACAATTGTCGTTCATGAACTTTGAAATTAGGACGTCCCCAACAAATTCGAAATTGGGTGCTACTAGATTAATTGGCCATTAGCAAAACCACTGTTGATTAATAAAATAAAATAGAACTAATAACCAAATTGTGAAACTGTTATTAGCACTTCAAAAAGTAATCACACCTTTTTTCTCCTGTTTATTTTTTTTGGGTAATTACTTATGCTAATTACCACTTTTTCTCACACTGAGTTGGTTGAATAAATCAAAAGCATTATCAAGTAACAAAAATAAGCATGGTGAAATTATTTCCCTTATTTTTTCACTAGGAAGGAGTGTAAGAGAATTTTTGTAGATTGAATAATGGTTTCCTAAATTTGACCAAAAAAAATAAATATTAATTTCCTAAAATCAAACAATTGCTTTAATTCTTTACCTTTGAGGGGTGCTAGTCCTCTTTCCACCAAAGCAGGATACTGCATATAGCCCATGGTGCCGCTTGCTGAAAAAGTAAACACGAGTGTGACGGGGATGCCAAATTGTTGAGCTGCAGGGGTTGTGAATGGCATGAAACCATCTGAAAAAATGCATGTCACTGGAGGAGTACTACTACTACTGTTGAGTTTCTTTATCAGATCAACAAAAGGTGCCAAGAAGTTGTTTGTGACTGAATCTGCAAGCAAACTGAGGTCTTGGGTGGCATCTTCATCCGAATCCGGTAGGCCATCTGGGATCGTTTCAAACCGAAAATCATCAGGCAAGCCATAGAGGGACTCGGGTCCTAGAGATTTAACTAACCGCCTGTGATTGAACTCGGTGTTGACATAGGTTATACGAAAACCTTTATGGTGGAGGAGTTTTGCTAATTGAAGCATTGCCTTTATGTGACCTTGAATCGGAACTGGAATACAGACAGCATGAGGCTTGTTAGAACACATCTCAGATTTGTGGATCTCAGAGCGTATGCTTACTGTATGAGGGTATTTTAACATCAAACGTGTATGGATCTATAAATTTTTGGTCTGTCTTGAGACAATGCGTGGTGCAAACTTAAGAAAAAGTCAAGGGCCGGATGTCAATAATTTTGGCAGTGCGATGAAATTCACAGGGTGAAGACAAAGCTAAATTAAAAGGAGATGTAACGAAAAGTTCGCGATATTGTTTATTTTAACGAAAAATCACACTTTTACACTAAAAAGTTAATTCTGGTACTATTCATTTTACCTTTTATTTTGTCATTATCGTTAAAACTTAAAGTTTTCAAATTATTTTTATTAATTTTTCTTAAATTAAAAGAATAAACTAAAATTGTCAATAATTTTAGAGGAGAAGAGAGTTTCGAATTCGAAATGCATGTGTGGAGACCTAACATCTTATCTACTAGGATATTAGACTAACTACATTATCATGAGACATAACAATTTTTATGTTGCTCATAATTTTACAGGCTTGGAAGCTTTTGCCCATGTCTCCCCTATTTTCTATGCATTTTAGGACAGCATTTGTAGATAACTCAGTAGCTTATAATTGCACAAGCCAAAAGAGTGAGGGTAAGTATTGAATCATAATTAAGTTGTCGTTTGGGTTAAGCCCAAATGGTGAAGTTGAGTGAGACGTGAACGTTCGGCTAATTAATCACATTCCACTTCGACATGTGATGCAAATTAAGCATTTTCCATCATTTCATTGTTGTCACAAACCCTAGTGATCTACCTAAGATCACATATCTTGATCTACCTAAGATCACATATCTTGATCAAATGTCAAAATATGACTTAAACAACCACTAATTAGATCCTTAAACCCCCAATCAAGATAGCTATAGTACGTACTTTCAAGTATTACTTCAACATGTGAGATTTTCAATTGATTAACTAGTTTGGCAGTCATGTGCATTCAACTTTGACCTAATCTTGTCACACTCAAACCTAATTAATTATGGTCTAATCATACAATCCTAAGTATTTCCTGGTAACGTGATAGCATCCAAATATTGGAGTTAGATACAATCCAAATTTAGCAAGCCTGGTTTGGTACTGAGGTGATTTTGAAAAAAGTTGGTATCAAAAAAAGCTGGAAGCTGTTTTTGTGTTTGGTAAACATTCACCTTCAGCTTTTTTTCACAGTTTTGGGTGAAAAAAAAGCTAAAAACAAGAAGCTGCAAAACCCAGCTTTGAAAAACTGGTTTTTTTTCCATATCTATTTTACATAAAAGTTTACCAAACACTATAATACTGCTTTTTTTTTTTTTTTTTTTTCAAAAGCACTTTTACAAAAAAGTTTACCAAACACTCAGCTGCTTATTCTCACAGCACAGCAGAATCAGTTTTTTTTTCAAAGCACAACAATACCAAACCAGCCCCTAATCCGACAAGCTAATATGGTGCTATACACTATTTTAATAATTTGTTAAAAAAAAAGGTTTAATCAATTAAATTGTGCAATTAACTTATTCAGATTTTTTTTTTCACGACCTCTGAGTGGTGCAATACCCTTTTCCACCAAAGTAGGGTATTGTTTATAGCCCATGAAACTGCTTGCAGAATGGTAAAGAAGAGTACCAAAGGGAGTCCAAATTCTTCAGCAGCAGTGATTGTAAATGGCATGAAACCATCTGAGAAAATGCAAGTCACTGGAGGACTAACATTATTGATCGAAATCACCGCGTCATTGAGTTTTATGAGGAGGTCTCAAAACGGAGGCAAAAGGTTTTTGCTGATGGCGTCCGATGCTAAAGAGACGTCTTGGGTGGCATCTTGGTTGGAGTCTGGTGGAAGGCCGTCTGGAATGGTTTCGAATCAAAAATCAGGCAAGCCATCGAGGGAGTTGGGTCCGAGGCATTTTAGAAAGCGGTTGTGGTTGAACTCTGTGTTGACAAAGGTTATATGAAAACCTCTATGGTGGAGTAGCTTTGAAAATTTAAGCATTGCCTTTATGGCTTTGAGCTGGTGCTGGAATACAAACAGCATGCCTTGGAATCCATCATAGATTGTGCTTATGCGTTTGTGCTTGCACTAAGCACAAATATATATAATATATGTATATATGTGCAGATTAGTACTGTTCCGAAAAGTAGACACAACTAAAGTCAAATTGAATACGTGCTCCTTTAAGACTTGCAGGTTACGCAAAAATTAATCTTGGGCGACAAGATAATTGACTAATTGTCTTTTGTTTCATGACGAAGGCATTCAGTGCAATCAAATTAGGCACCTTAAGGGTGTGTTTGTTTCATATCTCATTTTTAAGAAATTTCAATGTTATACTTCATCTAAGAATTTTTTACATTTTCATACCTTTTGTCAGTTTTTTATCAATTTTTCCATTAAATAATAACGTGATTTGTGACAGAACCCATTTTCTATTAAAAATTAATAAATTAATTAAATATTAAAAAACTAAAAAAAATCATTTTTAATATTTTTTTTTGCATGGCGGACCCACCCCTCACCCTTTCTTCCCCCTCTCGTCTTCACCAAACCCAAAATCATCCAGATACCATCCCAAACCCAGATCCCACTCCCTGCTATCGTTCTCCGCCACATCCCTCAATGCCCACTCCTCCCTCAACGCACCCACTCCTCCCTCACATCCCTTAGCGCACCCACTCCTCCCTCACCTCCCTCTACGCCCTTTCTCCGCTGCCACTTTCCGCCATATCCAACAAATCCGCCAAAATCCTTACCCCGGAAACCCTCTGAAACGCTTCCTCGCTTTCCTTGTACCCGACCACCTGCACAATCACCGTCGTGGTGTCTTTCGTGTTGTACTGAAGCAAAGAGATTTGAGGGTTTTGAGGGGCAGAGGAAGAGGGCAGAAGTGGTAGTGGAGCAGAAAGAGGGCTGATTGACCCGATTTGGTGAAGGCAGAGTCGGAATCAGATAGGAAGTCGGTTGATGGCGGTGTGGAGGGAGGGAGGGAGTCGAGCGATGGCGTGGCATGGGTAAGGCGGGTGAGTGATAGCTGAAGTTGGTCAGCAAAGTCGGAGAAGGGCGGGGGAGGACGAAGAGAGTGGCGGTAGTGATCGGCACAGAGGGTACGGGATGGGTGGGATCTGGGTTTGGGGAAGATGAGATGGGTAGGTTTTGGGTTTGGAGAAGACGGGATGGGTGGGATTTGGGTTTGGGTGGGATAAGGGTGGGTCCCCTATGAAAAAAAAAATAAAAAATGATTTTTTTTTTATTTTAGTTTTTAAATATTTAATTAATTTCAAATTACGTCACTATTTAACAGAAAACTAACGGAATGTATGAAATTGTAAAAAAATTATAGATGAGGCATGACATTAAAATTTTTTTTAAAATGAGGTATGAAACTGTAACTGATCCAATAGTTAAAGTAGTTTTATGTAATTTATCATAAATAAAATTAGCCATAGTAGCCAGTAGAAAGTTGTTAACTTTTAATTTGAATTGAGAAATGTCAAAGACTACAAGACAAGGTTTTGAAGATCCACATTCAACGAGAAATTTTTTAGTGTAATTGCTACACAAAATAGTACATTATATGTTACTATATAAATGGTGAGATACGTGTGTTAAAAAATTAATAACTTAAAAAATAATTTTTTTACCACTTATATAAAAATACATAATGTACCATTCGTATTCTGATCACAGTAAAAATTCTCTCCACATTCCACATCGGTACGAGGTAAAATTTATATTTATCTAATTGATATGACAACCAATGGATTTCAAAGTTTACTTTTATTAAAAAGAGAGAGAGAAAGCAAGGGGAGAAATAATTGAGGCTTATTCTGTCATTTTGTGGAGATATTTTTCAGTTTCAGTATGCGTGCGTTACATCGTAGTGCATATATGCCTAACAATGCGCGTATTATTTGATGACTATATGAGAGTCGAGTAGAAGCGTGGGTGTAAGTGAAACCTTAACAAGTGTTATAAATAACTTATTGTATAGTATTAAAACACAGTTATATAATATGATAATTTTTAATAATTATTTCGTGTCATATTCATGTAATAAATAGCTCTATATCACAGTCTTCTAAAATATTACGACCCCGTCTATCAGACCTCGTTTATTATATTGCATTTTATTTCGAAGCTGTATAATTAATAAATAGCCCTTATAATACATTTTGCGGCCTTGTCTATAATTTTTTTTCTTTTTGTTGTTTTTTTTCCTCTTCTGTATTGCTAAAATATTTTTTTAGCATCTGAGTTTTCTCTGCAAATGATTGTAATTAAGCATTCAATTCTAATTTTAATTTTATTATTTGAGATAATGGTCCTTTATATTTGCACTTCATCATTCTAGTTCTGAAGGCCAACAACAACAAAACAATAACCAAAAAAAAAAAAAAAAAAAACCAATTATTAACAATAAATTTTGCACGGATGCGTGGCATCTAACTTTATCTTAGTAACACTTGATTCACTAAATTGTCTAAGTTTTTTGATGAAGATCCATGTGGACTGGTAGCTTCTTCTGCATGTTCTTTCCACTCCACCACTCTATTTTTCATCTTCTTACCCTTCTCCCCATCCATTAATTCTCTAACAAGCTTCTCTACTTCATCCCTCTTCACATCATTACTAATTTCCATGCCAATGCCCCATTCGTTGCAACTATAGCGGCAGTCCATCTGCTGGTCGAAGAAGAATGGCCAACAGAGCATAGGCACTCCTGCGGTGAGGCTCTCAATAGTTGAATTCCAACCACTGTGTGTCAAAAAACCTCCCACTGATGGATGGTTGAGGACTTGCTCCTGTGGGCACCAACTTGCCATTAGACTTCTTTCCTTTGTTTCAGCCACAAACTCAGGTGGCAAAATATCGGATTCACCATTAACAAGATCAGGCCTAATTACCCAGAAGAAGGGCAACTTGCTGTTTGCAAGTCCCCAACAAAACTCCACAAGTTGTTCAGACGTCGTGACTATTACGCTGCCGAAATTCACATACACAACTGAGTTTGGCTCCCTAGTGTTTAGCCATTGGAGGCACTCAGTTTCTTCTTTCCATAGACTGTATCCAATATTCAAGGGGTGTTCTGGTATCTGATCAAGATGTAATTGAAGAGGGCCAATGGGATACACAAGTGGAAGCATAGATGAGAGAGCATCCAAAACATCTCGCTCCAAGGCGTCAAAAGTATGAAGAACCACTGCTGAAGCTTCACGGACTCTATCGGTTGATTCCATCATGAAGTTAAACATTATGTCATCGGGATTTGTTGTTCGAATGAAGGTTGGGAGATCCTTTAAACGAATATCCTTCATTCCTGGAATCCAATCTATGACCTTGTCCAAATAGCCATTTGTCAAATAGCTCTCCTCTACAAAAAAAAAAAAAACAGAATTTTCATTTGCATGTTTAGAAACAAGGAATTAAGAGCGAACCATAAATTCAATAAAGCTTCAGTAGTTCTGTATATAATATATTTCACCTTTGAGTGGTGCCAGGCCATTTTCGATCAAAGCACGACATTGTAGAAGTCCCATGAAGCTGCTGGCAGCAATAGTGTAGAACAGTACTATAGGGACTCCAATTTCTTCAGCAGCTGTGATCGTGGATGTGGACATGAAACCATCCGAAACTATGCAAGTCACTGGAGGATTGTTGGACGTTGTTATGGCATCGTTGTTGAGCGCATTGAGGAGGTCATGAAACGGAGCCAAGAAATTTTGTTTTCTTATGGTATCAACAAGCAAAGTGAGATCCTGTGTGGTATCTCCATCTGAATCTGAGAGGCCATCTGGGATGGCTGCAAACCGAAAATCAGGTAAGCCATCAAGGGAATGGGAGCCTAAAGATTTTAGAAAGCGCCTGTGGTTGTACTTGGAGTTGACGAAGGTAATATGAAAACCTCTATGGTGGAGGAGCTTTGCAAATTTAAGCATTGCCTTGATATGGCTTTGAGTCGGAATTGGAATGCAAACAGCATGAGGCTTAGTAGCTACTGCTGTGGAATCCATTTTAGGTTTTGCGTTTGCATTGCAGCGGTTGCAGTAATGCAGACTATTTATGATGCTAACTAAGCTACTTTTCAACATCTACTGTTTTGTCTTCTTGTGCAGACAGGTAAATTTAAAGAGATATGAAAGAAAATAGGCAAGGTTTTGAAAAAGTTTTAACGAAAAGCTCACGGTCCTGTTCATTTTAATGAAAAATCATATTTTTACATTAAAAGTCAATCCTGATATTATTCACTTTACCCTTTATTTTATCTTTATTATTAAAACTCAAAATTTTCAAACTCTTTTCATTAATTTTCCTTTTGAAAAAATCTTTTTGCAGATTGACTTAATCGTAGATTTTGACAGAAAGTGAAAAAAAATTGAATCTTTCATTCATTGATTAGAATCATACATCGAGAGAGTATTTATACATACATCAAACGAGTGTTGACTCAGCACTTTAACTTAGCAATAGCTGGTCACAAAATTAAGGCCTGGTTTGTTAATGAGGTGATTTTTAAAAAAACTGGTATAAAAAAAAGCTGTGAGCTGTTTTTTTGTTTGGTAAACATTTAGCTTCAGCTTTTTTTCATAGTTTTGGGTGAAAAATAGCCAAAAACAAGAAGCTGCAAAACCAAGCTTTGAAAAACCGGCTTTTTTTCACATCTGTTTTACATAAAAGTTTACTAAACACTATAATACTGTTTTTTTTTTCAAAAGCACTTTTACAAAAATGTTTACCAAACACTCTGTTGCTTTATTTCACAGCTGCTTAATCTCACAGCACAGCAGAAACAGTTTTTTTTTCAAAACACAGCAATACTAAATCAGCCCTAACTCTAATAATACTAACTAGCTACCAGTAGTAATCTGATGTAGGTGATGTTCATGATTAGTTTGTGAACCTGCAGTACTTGTATCAGATTTGGTCCCCAACGAATATCCGTGCAATGAAAAAATTCAATTGAGAAAGACACAACGGCAACTATTTGATCGCAACTTCACGGGCCCCTTATTTGATAGAGAAAGAGAAATGCTTTACAATAGTGTAAGGATTAAGAAATCTACAGGGAAGATGATTTACAATAATTAGTGGAATCGGACTTCGTGGCTTCTTCTATTCTTCTGTCATTTTGTTTTATATTGCTGAAATAATACTTTACCATCTCAATTTTCTTTGGTTATATCCTATATTCACAATGCATTGATTCTTCTATTCTTGTTGATAGTGCTGGAGTTGTTATTCTAAATTTCTATAAAAATTGGATGCTGTATTGTATCTTTCAGTAATTTATTGTAGATCCTAAAACCATGGCAGGAGAAAATCATGTGTGCCACCCGTGAGTATACCCGTGTGTCTGCATCTGTTGTCATGTGACACCGGTGACAGGGTAGAATCTCTCAGCACACATAGCAAATAATGTAACATTAAGTTCAACCTGAAACTAATAACTGGACAAATTTGAAGATGGTGGCTGGCTAAACATGTTGCTAATTCATTAAACCAACAACTTCTATGACTGCTGTGCATGTTTCTTGGTTGTTCTTAAGCAGAACGTCTGGATTTTTCTTAAGTTTGAATTTGATTCCCTAAGTTTTCTAAGTTTGCAGATGAAGAACCATGTGGCATCTGATTGAGAAGTAACTGGAGAGGGCCAATGGCATAAACAGGTGGGGACAAACTTGAGAGGGCATCCAAAACATCTTGCTCCAATGCATCAAAAGGGTGTATAATAATTGCTGAAGCTTCATGAACTCTATTCATTACTTCAAAGATGTTGAAATTTTATCATTGCGATTTGTTTTTACAAAGTCTTTGGGGAGATCCCTCAAACGGATATTTTTCATTCTTGGAATCCAATCTATAACCTTGTCCAAATGGCCATTTGTCAAACAACTCTCATCCACAACAGGAAATTTTTTGTACACATGTTATAAATAAGCAATTCAAAGAGCTAACCATAAAAATCAGTGTGTTCAATAGTTGTATATATTTAGTGTTGAGTGGTGCAAGTCCTTTTTCGTAAAAGCACGAAGTTGAATGAGCTCATGAAGCTGCATGCAGCAATGGTGTAGAACAGTACTATAGGGACTCCAATTTCTTCAGCAGCTGTGATTGTGAATGTGGACAATGAAACCATCTTAAATTATGCGCATCACTGGAGGATTGTTGGATGTTGATGTGGCATCATTGTTGGGAGACAACAAGTTCTGTTTTCCGACATAGTCGGCAAGCAAAGTGAGATCTTGGGTGGTATCTTCATCTTATCTGGAAGGCCGTCTGGGATGGCTTCGCACGAAAATCAGGCAAGCCATCAAGGGAGTTGGGGCCGAGAGATTTAAGAAAGCGCTTGTGGTTGAACTCCGTGTTGACAAAGGTGATATGAAAACCTCTGTGAAGGAGGAGCTTTGCAAATTTCAGCATGGCCTTGATATGGCTTTGAGCTGTAACTGGAATACAAACATCATGAGGCTTGCAGTGGTTGCATAATGCAGAACATTTATAGTCCTAGTGAGAACTTTTCAATATGTTTGTGTGGCAATAGTTGAGATTTCGCAATAAAATCAATTGGCAAATTAGGGAGTAATTCAACTCTTTTTGCGTACATGTAAAGTGTATGACATTTTCGTTTTCTCACACGTTTTCTCATGTGTGGCAAATTTTCAAGAAAGACATGTGGATTACCAAACTTAGTGGTGTGGAATACATGTGGACGTTTGGCTTCACATGTGAGCCAATCTATTCTGATTCCATGAATCACATACAAGATTTCTTAAAATTCATGTTGAGACATTTCTTCACATCCTTACATTCCTATTCTTATCTTCACGCCAGTTGAGGCAGTGAAATATATAATCTTGTTTGAGGAATCTTAAATGAGTGATTCAAGTTGAATAACAAGTCAATTGTATCGTAATAACAAAATAATCAGAAAGTCCTTTGGGTGTGATCATATGCTTGATGTGAAAGACACACAAACTATGTAATATAAGGAATGCTAGAGAAAACTGTTTTGAAGAAAGTCCTTTGGGGCCTTTGATTGCCCAAGGTAGGATTGTATTTGGCTATTTAACACCAATTCCAACTTGAACTAAACATGAGGTTAATTAACGACGGAATTAATTTGAATTACAACTTTTTTTGAGAAATTTGGAAAAATAATCAGAATTTGGACCTCGTATAAAATTATAGTAATGATTTTAATTTTATGTAAGTATAACTCAAAGTTATTATGGAAGTACTAATATACCCTTAAAAGTACTATTACACATAGTTGTCACTTGCAATTACTAGCTATGATCAAAATGAGGAAGAATTATGAGTTCAAAGTGGATAGACCGAATAAGGATCGTTTGGAAGTTAGATATGTAGATGATAATGGCAAGTGATGACTTCGTGCAATATATAAAAGTTTTATTTACATCTTCACTTTCGTAAAAAGCATAAAATAATTTTCACTTAGTATGACGGTCTAATAGTATTCATTTTCACTTGTAAGTGAAAAATTTTATATTCGATTATAGCCGTCAAAAGCGAGTTTGAACCGTATTATTGCTAGCCTATTGCGAGGATAAGCCCACCCCTTTTCCCTAGTATAGATAATATCATTTGTTCAAAAAAAAAAACATAAAATAACTTCAATTATTAGACCCTGGTATATAAAAGGATCCTTTTCTTTGGAATTCTAGGGATTTCGTGATCCGGATCGTTCATCGTACATCGTACGGTCAGAAATTATTTTAAAATTTAAAATTTAAAATTAAATATAAATGATACCTAAAGAAAACTAACTGTCCAATATACGATGAACGACTTCGATCACGAGATCTCTAAGATCCACAAAAAAAAGTACATGGCGAGGGTCCTTTTCCTATAAAAGGTTATTCAATCATGCAGCTACAGCGAATATGGGTCGCCGGATCCTTTTCCTGTATAAGGTTATTCAATCATGCAGCTACAATGAATAGATGGGGTAACATATTAATGTTACGTGTCGGGTGTCCTATATATTGGTCACGATGCACAACCACGCTACCAAACAAGCAGACAAAGATTTGACGTTGGCGGGCCTATCATTTATTAGAGGGTATTTTACAAAACGTTTTTGGTATTGTTTACTTTTAACGAAAATAATATTTTTACTTTGAAAAGTTACTCTTAGTACTATTCACTTACACTTTATTTTATCATTTTCATTAAAGCTAAAGTTTTTTAGGACTTTTCATTAGTTTTTCTTTTATTCTTTTATATGATGCTGAGAATACTGTATACTCATATAGTTTCAAAACTTAGAGTTAGTTTGAGATTGTGGTGCTTTAAAATAATAATAATAATAATAATAATAATAATAATAAATCTGTTTATTAAAAAATTGGAACATTAAATATGTTTGGTAAAATAAAAAAAGAATTGTTTTGAAAAAAAAAAAACTATTGTCGATGACAGTAAAAAAGACATAGGAAAACAAAAGCATGGTCAACCATGCTTCTAAAAAAGTTTTGTTTTTTTTTTTTTTTTTTTAAAAAGCATAACAAACAATGCCTATTTAATGAAATTTGCAAATAACAGGTATACTCCTGCATATTTTACAAAATCACAATAATTGTTCCTTCGTTATTTTATTTGACAATTATTATATCATATTTAGTAGCATATTTTTTAAGTCATTCATATTCAGAGCAAATTTATATAAAATTTTATCAAAACATTATTGACATTGATTTTTTTTTTTTTTGGGTTAAAAGCATTTTTACAAAAAAAAAGGTTTACTAAATACTCAACAATTTTGTTTTACAGTTGCTTATTTACACCACACATAGAAACTTTTTTTTTTTAATTACAACAATACCAAACTAGTCCTTAGAACAATAATAATATGGGTAATTTTGAGATAGTACTAAACTACATACCGACATTTATTTATTTTTAATTACAAACGATATTCAACACTAATGGAAGAAAGAGTTCTAAATTACATAGTCTAGCATCTAGGTTTTTCTTAGTAGAACTTGATTCACCAAATTGTCTAAATTTTTGTATGAAGAACCATTTAGCCCGGTAGCTTCTTTTGCAAGTTTCTTCCACTCCATGACCTTATTTTTCAACTTCTTAACCTTCTCTCCCTCCATTAACTCCTTGACAAGCTTCTCTACTTCATCCCTCTTCACATTATTACTAATCTCCATCCCAATGCCCCATTCATTGCAAGTATAGTGGCAGTTCATTTGCTGGTCGCAAAAGTATGGCCAACAGAGCATAGGCACTCCTGCAGTCAGGCTCTCAAATTAGGGAGTAATTCAACTCTTTTTGCGTACATGCAAAGTGCATGACATTTTCGTTTTCTCACACGTTTTCTCATGTGCGGTAAATTTTCAAGAAAGACATGTGGATTACCAAACTTAGTGGTGTGGAATATATATGGACGTTTGGCTTCACATGTGAGCCAATCTATTCTGATTCCATGAATCACATACAAGATTTCTTAAAATTCATGTTGAGACATTTCTTCACATCCTTACATTCCTATTCTTATCTTCACGCCAGTTGAGGCAGTGAAATATATAATCTTGTTTGAGGAATCTTAAATGAGTGATTCAAGTTGAATAACAAGTCAATTGTATCGTAATAACAAAATAATCAGAAAGTCCTTTGGGTGTGATCATATGCTTGATGTGAAAGACACACAAACTATGTAATATAAGGAATGCTAGAGAAAACTGTTTTGAAGAAAGTCCTTTGGGGCCTTTGATTGCCCAAGGTAGGATTGTATTTGGCTGTTTAACACCAATTCCAACTTGAACTAAACATGAGGTTAATTAACGACGGAATTAATTCGAATTACAACTTTTTTTGAGAAATTTGAAAATATAATCAGAATTTGGACCTCGTATAAAATTATAGTAATGATTTTGATTTTATGTAAGTATAACTCAAAGTTATTATGGAAGTACTAATATACCCTTAAAAGTACTATTACACAAAGTTGTCACTTGCAATTATTAGCTATGATCGCAATGAGGAAGAATTATGAATTCAAAGTGGATAGACCGAATAAGGATCGTTTGGAAGTAAGATATATAGATGATAATGGCAAGTGATGACTTCGTGCTATATATAAAAGTTTTGTTTACATCTTCACTTTCGTAAAAAGCATAAAATAATTTTCACTTAGTATTACGGTTTAATAATATTCATTTTCACTTGTAAGTGAGAGATTTTAGTTTTGATTATAGCTGCCAAAAGCGAGTTTGAACCGTATTATTGCTAGCCTTTGCGAGGCTAAGCCCACCCCTTTTCCCTAGTATAGATAATACCATTTGTTCAAAAAAAAAAAAAACATAAAATAACTTCAATTATTAGACCTGGTATATAAAAGGATCATTTTCCTTGGAATTCTAGGGATCTTGTGATCGGGATCGTTCATTGTACAACGTGCACAACCACGCTACCAAACAAGTAGACAAACGTCTTACGTTGGCGGGCCTATCATTTATTATAGGGTATATTAACGAAACACTTCTGGTGTTGTTCACTTTTAACGAAAATGATATTTTTACTTTGAAAAGTTACTTTTGGTACTATTCACTTACACTTTATTTTGTCACTTTCATTAAAGCTAAAGTTTTTGAGGACTTTTCATTAGTTTTTCTTTTATTCTTTTATATGATGCTGAGAATACTGTATACTCATATAGTTTCAAAACTTAGAGTTGGTTTGGGATTGTGGTACTTTAAAATAATAATAATAAATCTATTTATTAAAAAATTTGAACATTAAATATGTTTGATAAAATAAAAAAAGAATTGTTTTGAAAAAAACTATTGTCGATGAAAGTAAAAAAGACATAGAAAAACAAAAGCATGGTCAACCATTCTTCTAAAAAAGTTTTTTTTTTTTTTTTTTTTTTCAAAGCATAGTGAACAATGCCTATTTAATAAAATTTGCAAACAACAAGTATACTCCCGCATATTTTACAAAAGCACAATAATTGTTCCTTCGTTATTTTATTTGGCAATTATTATATCATATTTAGTAGCATATTTTTTAAGTCATTCATATTCAGAGCAAATTTATATAAAATTTTATCAAAACACTATTGACTTTGTTTTTTTTTTTTTTTGGGTTAAAAGCATTTAAAAAAAAAAAGTTTACCAAATACTCAACAATTTTTGTTTTACAGTTGCTTATTTACACAGCACACAGAAACATTTTTTTTTTTAATTACAACAATACCAAACTAGTCCTTAGAACAATAATAATATGGGTAATTTTGAGATAGTACTAAACCACATACCGACATTTATTTATTTTTAATTACGAACGATATTCAACACTAATGGAAGAAAGAGTTCTAAATTACATAGTCTAGCATCTAGGTTTTTCTTAGTAGAACTTGATTCACTAAATTGTCTAAATTTTTGTATGAAGAACCATTTGGCCCCGTAGCTTCTTTTGCAAGTTTCTTCCACTCCATGACCTTATTTTTCAACTTCTTACCCTTCTCTCCCTCCATTAACTCCTTGACAAGCTTCTCTACTTCATCCCTCTTCACATCATTACTAATCTCCATCCCAATGCCCCATTCATTGCAAGTATAGTGGCAGTTCATTTGCTGGTCGCAAAAGTATGGCCAACAGAGCATAGGCACTCCTGCAGTCAGGCTCTCAATTGTTGAATTCCAACCGCTGTGAGTTAAAAATCCTCCTACTGATGGGTGGTTCAGGACTTGCTCTTGTGGGCACCAACTTGCTATTAGACTTCTTTCTTTTGTTTCGGCAACAAACTCAGGCTGCAAAATTGCGGATTCACCAACTACAAGATCAGGCCTAATTACCCAAAAAAAGGGCAATTTACTATTTGCAAGTCCCCAACCAAACTCGACAAGATCTTCAGGCTTCATGACTGCTACACTGCCAAAATTTATATACATGACAGAATCGGGCGCCTTAGCATTTAGCCACTCAAGGCATTCAGTTTCTTCTTTCCACAGACTGTATCCAATATTCAATGGGTGCTCTGGTACCTGGTTGAGATGTAATTGAAGAGGGCCAATGGGATAAACAAGTGGAAGCATGGATGAGAGCGCATCCAACACATCTGTCTCCAAGGCATCAAAAGTATGAATAACAATTGCTGAAGCTTCATGAGCTCTATCGGTTCCTTCCATCTTGAAGTTAAATGCGATGTCATCGGGATTTGTGGTTCGGAAAAGGGTCGGGAGATCCTTTAGACGGATATCTTTCATTCCTGGAATCCAGTCTATAACTGTTTCCAGATATCCATTTGTCAAACAGCTCTCATCTACAACAAGAAATTTCATTTGCATTTTTAGAAAATAAGCAAGAGTTAACCACAAATTAAGCAATTGCTTCAACATTTATATATATATATTTCACCTTTGAGTGGTGCAAGTCCTTTTTGAACCAAAGTGCGAAATTGCATAAAGCCCATGAAAGCGCACGCTGCAAAAGTGTAGAGCAGCACTGAAGGGACTCCAACCTCTTGTGCAGCTGTGATTGTGAATGGGGACAAGAAACCATCTGAAACTATGCAAGTCACTGGTGGATTGTTGGATGTTGATATGGCATCATTGTTGAGTTTATTGAGGAGGCCACGAAAGGGGGCCAAGAAATACTGCTTTCTAATAGAGTCAGCAAGCAAAATGAGATCTTGGGTGGCATCTTCATCTGAATCTGGAAGGCCATCTGGGACGGCTTCGAACCGGAAATCAGGCAAGCCATCTAGGGAGTCAGGTCCTAGAGATTTAAGAAACCGCTTGTGATTGAACTCCGTGTTGACAAAGGTAATATGAAAACCTCTACTGTGCAGGAGTTTTGCGAATTTAAGCATTGCCTTGATATGGCTTTGAGTCGGAATTGGAATGCAGACAGCGTGAGGCTTAGTAACTACTGCTGTGGCATCCATTTTAGATTCTGTGGCATCCATTTTAGATAATGTGTCTGCATTGCAGTGCAGTGCAGATTATTTATACTACTGCTGTGCTAGTAGTGAGCTACTTTTCAACATATATGTGGTTCAAGTTGAATGATAGATTTTCAACATATATATGTGGTTCAAGTTGAATGATAAACACACTCTTTATCTCCTTTTGCACATCTTGTTAAATCATTTCTGTTATTTTGTTTGATTTATTCAACCTAATGACAAAAAATAAAGAGGAGTATGTGAGAGACTAAAAATGGTGTGTGAAAATCAACTCTCATTGCTAAAACTTTTTGTAATCATCTTAATTTTCATTGGTTATATGTGAATTAGTTCTTCAAGTACTTAGAGAGCGGTTGTTGCTATGTAGAGAGCCAGCTAACATTGTATTCCATTGCCAGCAGTAAACCTATTTCTTCTTAACCCTTCTCTAAGCACTGCTGACTAGGCCCGTTCGGTCAATTTCCGCAAGTAGTTGGCCTGTTTTCATGGTTTTTGGCTTTTTATTATTTTTCATTCTTCTAAATTTTATTGTTTTTAGTTCCTCCTACTACTAGTTTGCTTATATACTTTCTCTAAGCTTCAAAACCACGAAGTGGCATAATATCGTTGCTTCTTTATTTTCATATTCAAGAACTTCATTCAAGGTCTTTTGCTAGAAGTTGTGTTAGTTAGATCGAACTATTTGAAATGTTTTCATAGATTATATATATATATATATATATATATATATATATATATTATATTATATATACTAAAACTGAGTTTCAGTTACTGTTCATTAACAGTAAAATGGCGAAATTGCCCTTAAAAATTTTCATTTGTTCGTTATCTTTCCTGCTTTCCACAGTTAAATGACGGTTGTGCCCTTCACTTCCATGCATCTCTCATCGCCGTTTTCTGCTTTCTCTTCGTTTTTCAGTTCCTTTTGACTGCTTTCAATCGATTTTTTTCCCCATTACGTTTGGTTCTCTTCTTTTCCACCCGTCTGCTCTCTCTTCCTCTCTCTTCTAGATTTAGCTATTTTCCCCTATCGTCTGCTCTCTCTTCCTCTCTCTTCCGGATTTAGCTATTTTCCCCTATTTTGTGTCTTTTGGCTGATTTTGTGAGTTATTTGGTTTTCTTGCCACATGGGATTTCAATATTTTTTTTTTTCGTGGTTTATGTGTGGTTCTTTGATGTGTTTTGATTTTTTATTTCAGAAAAAGTTAAGGATACGATCAAACGTTTAATGGTGAGTTTTCTATTTTTCTGATTGTGTGTGATTTAATTTTTTTCAAGCACTGGGTGTACTTTTCTGATGTGCTTTGATTTTTAGTTGCAACAAAAGTTGTTGCTTGAATTTCCAGTTTTTCTCTAAAGCTTTGCAAGCTCTTTGTCATCAAGGTATATAATTTTTTTTCTTTTTCCTGAATATTTTGTTGCTGTTTTTTTTTTTTTTTTTTTTTTTCGGCGGAGGGACTATGTTTTGTTTGCAGATGAGTTTTTTGTGGTTTTTGTTTGGTTATTTCAGTTTTGACCATTTGCATATAATTTTTCTCAATAAATGATAAAAGAAAGAGATTATCATGACTAGCTTGCTTCTTTTGGGTTGCTAAATATTAGATGCACTGGTAAGGCAAAAACATCTAGAAAAAGGATATGGATCCTCTCCGGATCCCCTCTTTGGGGATTCCGAAGATCAAGGCATAAGGATCGTTCATTAAAGATTGTGCGGTCACAATTAAATATTTTTTATATTTTTAAAAGTAAAGTAATCTCGTTTTACATAAAAAATATTTAATTATGGTTGCACGATCTTTGATGAATGGTTCTTGTATCTTGATCTCCGAGATTTAGGGATCCGGAGAGGATCCAAATCCCTAATAAAATGTGAGTCAAACCCCATGTGGCACGACTAGTCTATCTTTTAGTCCAGAAAAGATAAAATAATGATAAAAAAATTGGTGGCAGGACAAAAAAATATGATAAAGCAACTAATGGCAGGAAAATTTGATGGCAGGACCAAAAAAATATTAAAAAAAATGTAATAAAGCAACTGATGGTAAGGCAAAACAATCTTCAAAATGTGAGTTAAACCCGGGCACGACAAGTCTTTCGTAAGGCAACGGCGTGGCACGACAAGTCTTTCTTTTTAGTCAGAAAAAGATAAAATAATAAAAAAAATTGGTGGCAGGACAACAAAAAATATTTAAAAATGTTCAACAATGGAAGGCTATTTTCGTGCGTCGCGGTGCCAATGAAGCGGCACACAGATTGGCTCCCGGCGGCCTTAGTCTGTCACAACCGGTTTTATGGTTGGAAGAACCGTCTGATGTAATTTTTGATCTTTTTTGAAAGATATTTTTAATGCTTAATTTTGTTTGGTGCGAGACTTTTTTTCTTTTCATTCAGGTATTTCTGGAAATTTTTTTATCAAGGCCCATTGTTATTGTTAGCACCTTTTCCATTGATTGTATGGAAATATCGTACTTGTTTTTTATACAAAAAAAAAAAAAGCAATGTGATAAAGCAATGTATGTTTGTAAGCTCTTCTCTTTTCTTTCCTGCACGTTTACTGTCTTATTTCCCTTCTTTTTGCTTTCGGCTTCTGCTTTTTCTCCTATTTTTCTTTCATTTTTAGCTTCCTTTTTTTTTTTTTTTTTTGCCTGTTGATCAATGCTGTTTTTTCTACAGCTTCAACCAAAAAACTTTTGTTAAAGGATGTTGGCATGTGTTATCCAAAACAAATAAGTATTGATTCACAATTTTTTGTGTATAAATCGTTGATCCTAATATGAATTCTTCATTCTTTTTATGTATATAAATAATGGGCTCTTTAGGATCACTGTCAAGGAGGAATACTAGATTAACCATTTTTGTATACTGATGATAAGGCATTTTATAATGTCTATTCTGTAAATTATATTAACTTAGACAGCTTTGTAAAATATATTAACTTAGACAGCTTTGTAAAAATATTTGTTTCATTTTCTGTTTAGTATTTATAACACTCTTTGCATATTTATATGTTAAAAACATAATCTATAGTCATATTTTCGCTCCCGTAACGACGTGCGGGTAAAATTTACTTAGTGTGTGTGTGTGTGTGTGTGTGTATATGAGCAACAATGCGCTAGTTCTTCTATTCGTGTTGATATTTTTGGACTTTTAATCAAAATTTTCTATGACAAATAAGATCAATTTAATTAAAAATAGTAACTGAATAAAACTGAAGATGTAGTAGCAGGCCAAACATGTTGCTAGTTCTTTTGAACCGATAACTGTGAGGCATGCAATACATGTCTCTCATTAGTTCCAATGCACAGCATCTAGATCTTTTTAAACTGAATTTGATTCACTAATTTTTCGAAGTTTGCAGATGAAGAACCCTGTGGACCAGTGGCTTCCTCTGCCAATTGTTTCCACTCCATGGCCTTATTCTTCATTCGCGTACCCTTCTCTCCCTCCATTAACTCTCTAACAAGTTTCTCAACATCATCTCTCTTGACAACATTATTGATCTCCATACCAATGCCCCATCTTTTGCAAGTATAGTGACAGTTCGTCGGCTGATCAGCAAAGAACGGCCAACACAGCATAGGCACTCCTGCAGACACACTTTCCAGCGTAGAATTCCAACCAGTGTGTGTCAAAAATCCTCCAACTGATGGATGGTTGAGGACTAGCTCTTGAGGGCACCAACTCGCTATTAGACTTCTCCCCTTAGTTTCATCCACAAACTCGGGTGGCAAAATTGCTGATTTACCAACTACCAAGTCAGGCCTAATTACCCAGAAGAAAGAAACCTTGCTATTTGCAAGCCCACAACCAAATTCCACAAGTTGTTCCGGGGTCATGACCGTTATGCTGCCGAAATTCACATAAACAACTGAGTTTGGTGCCTTATCGTTCAGCCATTCAAGGCACTCAGTTTCTTCTTTCCATAGGCTATATCCCAGGGACTTCAAAGGGTGTTGTGGTATCTGATTGAGAAGTAACTGGAAAGGGCCAACGGTGTAAACAGGTGGAGACATAGATGAGAGAGCGTCCAAAACATCTAGCTCCAATGCATCAAAGGTATGTATAACAATTGCTGAAGCTTCATTTAGTCTGCCCATTCCTTCAAGTATGAAATTCCAGATTGCATCATTGGGATTTGTTGTTACAAAGTTGTTAGGAAGATCCCTTAAACGAATACTTTCCATTCCTGGTATCCAATCTACCTCTTGGTCTAAAAAGCCATTCGTGAGGCACCTCTCATCTACAAACAGCCAAGTAATGCTTTATTAATAAAAAGTATCTTCATTTGCTTGATTAACAAATACAAACTCTCTCATGGCCAATGCAACAATTGTCGTTCATGAACTTTGAAATTAGGACGTCTCCAACAAATTCGAAATTGGGTGCTACTAGATTAATTGGCCATTAGCAACACCGTTGTTGATTAATTTAAAAAAAAATAGAACTAATAACCAAATTGTGAAGCTATTATTAACACTTCAAAAAGAAACCATGCCTTTTTCCCTCTTTTTATTTTTTTGGGTAATTACTTATGCTAATTACCACTTTTTCTCACACTGAGTTGGTTGAATAAATCAAAAGCATAATCAAGTAACAAAAATAAGCATGGTGAAATTATTTCCCTTATTTTTTCACTAGGAAGGAGTGTAAGATGAATTTTTGTAGATTGAATAAAAGTTTCCTAAATTTGACCAAAAATAAATAAATATTAGTTTCCTAAAATCAAACAATTGCTTTAATTCTTTACCTTTGAGGGGTGCTAGTCCTCTTTCCACCAAAGCAGGATACTGCATATAGCCCATGGTGCCGCTTGCTGAAAAAGTAAAGACGAGTGTGACGGGGATGCCAAATTGTTGAGCTGCAGGGGTTGTGAATGGCATGAAACCATCTGAAAAAATGCATGTCACTGGAGGAGTACTACTACTACTGTTGAGTTTCTTTATCAGATCAACAAAAGGTGCCAAGAAGTTGTTTGTGACTGAATCTGCAAGCAAACTGAGGTCTTGGGTGGCATCTTCGTCCGAATCCGGTAGGCCATCAGGGATCGTTTCAAACCGAAAATCATCAGGCAAGCCATCGAGGGACTCGGGTCCTAGAGATTTAACTAACCGCCTGTGATTGAACTCGGTGTTGACATAGGTTATACGAAAACCTTTATGGTGGAGGAGTTTTGCTAATTGAAGCAATGCCTTTATGTGACCTTGAATCGGAACTGGAATACAGACAGCATGAGGCTTGTTAGAACACATCTCAGATTTGTGGATCTCAGAGTGTATGCTTACTGTATGAGGGTATTTTAACATCAAACGTGTATGGATCTATAAATTTTTGGTCTGTCTTGAGACAATGAGTGGTGCAAACTTAAGAAGAAGTAAGGGCCGGATGTCAATAATTTTGGCAGTGCCGATAAAATTCACAGGGTGAAGACAAAGCTAAATCAAAAGAACAAACTAAAAATGTCATGAAATGGAAAGCTAGGGCCCCCCTCCCCTCCCCTCCCTCTTCTTGCAAGATAACATTTAAGTGGCAAACCAGCATCACCTATGGCCTAGTTCCCGAAATAGAAACTAGGTGCCCCCACCCTCTCTTTCAAGACAACATTTAAGTGGCAAAGAGCATCACGTATTGAGTACTATGGCCTAGTTCCCATAACTCTACCCTAATAAGTTTTGCATTTCGTTTTGCATTTCCCTTCATTTGTAGAGGACTCTCACTAGCTATGTCTCAATTCTTAATGCGATTTCTTGTTTTCAAAATAATGATGAACATGGGAACATTTTTTTTTCTTTTTAAATTACCATTATGAAGGAGAGGAGAAGAGTTAGTAACTATACAATAATTTAAAGGAGGAAAGTTTCGAACCCGGAAAAGTTAGAAACCCAACACCTGTTAGGATTTTGGCTCGTCAATTATGTCCTAATTGGTTTAGGATTGTTTTAGGAAAATTAGAGGTATAACAATTCTTGTCCTAGAGAGGTTAGGAAAGAATTTCAGTGATTGTGACTAGAAGTTCCAATGATTTTCGTTAGAATTTCTTATATTTATTCAGCCAATTAATGTGGTTGGAAATCTGAGTATATGTGTGAAAATCATGATAGTAATTCGTTGAATTATTTATTTTGAGCTTGAATAAAATCGTAAACTGAGATTATGATTTTATTCACCATAAATGGAACAGTGAGATTAGTTTTAAATCCCCTTTCGTTATTCGATGGTTGGAAATCTCGAGGACGAGATTTATTTTAATGGGGGTCAAATGTAATACCTTGAAAAATTGAAAATATATGAATATGTGGAGTAAATCGAGAATAAATAGATTTATGGTTATGGAAAATTGATTAGAGAAATTTTAGAATTTTGTTTCCAGAATTTATTATAATTTACATTGAAAAATTTAGCGATAAGTGGAAAAGACGAAAATGCCCTAGTTGACTAAATGTAATTTTACGAGAACGTATTTTATCCTCATGTAATTTAAATTATTTCTTGATAAAATTGGATAGAGCTCAGTCCTACGAGCGTGTAGATGCAAACCATTCGACAAACGAAGTTATAATGAATGAGTTATTAACGTTCAAAGTTAAGGACATTTTGGTAATTGTCCTTCAATCTAGAAGGCTCCATATTTTCTGGAGCAATGAAATGTGCCACATGTGTGGCTAGGATGAAAGGAAAATAAGAAAAATGAGAGAGATGGATGGCTGAGATAGAAAGAGGAGGAGAGAAATGTGGTGGGGAACTAGCCAATAAGGGAGGAGGGGGAAATGAGGGAAAGGATGGGGGAAAGAAAACACCCAATCCAAATCCCATTTCTGACCCGCATGACCGACCCGTTTCATCCACGTTTTCCGACAGCTTTTTCACTGTTTCTTCAGCGAAGCAAGGCGATCCACCATATGTATAGAGCTCGACGACTTTCCAGCTTGTATCTCCACCCAGATTTGATGGGTTTTGGTTCTCGTTTCACTGAGATCGAGCTTGTTGGGTTTCCTGTGTACACGACGGCGATTCTGCCGTTCCTGCAGCTACCTTCCTTGACCACCACTACCAAACTATTCCTCTTGAGGCCAGGAACAAAGCCCAAACAAGTTTGGGAGCGGTGGAACACCGGAAAAGACGAATCGAAGCACATCCAATTCTAGGGTTCCGGAGGTTCGTGGGCAGTTTCAGGCGTTTTCTGGCTGATTTAGACGTCGACCCAAGTATGAAAAATGTTCATCTTCTTGAGTTGTACATTCCTGCAAAATTTGGTAATTTTTGGAAATAGTTAGGTTTCCGGTGAGTCAGGGCGGCCGACCGCCACCCGTGGTGGCGCTTGGCTAGTGGGCCGATGCTGTCTTTTCATACAGATTTGATATTTTAAATCCGTAGTTGGTACCTATTTGGTGTGGTTTGATTGTGAAAACTAATGTTGAATATTTTCGTTATTAGAGTGTTTTCGGAAATGGATAAAAAGATGAATGGTGAACTACGAAATGTTTGATCCCACTCAAGGGTACATAGGCAGTCTAACAGGGTTAGATACAACCTTAAGTAATTGAGATAAATCTTTTTGTTGGGAATTTGAATTAAGAAAAGAAATTTGGTGATTAATTGTAAAATTAAATCTTATGTTTTGGTAATTAAATTTTGGTTATAGATTGTGTGAGTGATTAATAAATTTAGATGAAGAATTGTGATTAATGGTAGTAAATAAACCAGAGTTTAATTTGGCCTATCACAAAATTTATATCCCGAAACAAATGTTTCAGAGCGGGGCGTTACAGTAACGCTAAAGGTCCCACATAGAAAGGAGGACTAGAAGCTATTAATATGGGAATGCCTCAACGCCGGGATCGTACACCTCGTTCAAATGTCCTGTAGGGGGTGCAAAACAAAGATGTGTGGATTGGAGTTTATAAGTAAGTCAAAACCACTTTTCTTTGTACATACTAATCCCCTATTTTAGAAAACTCATATAGTAGTATGTAATAGGTTGTCTGAAAACTCTAGCATGCCATAAAAATATTCGTAGCTCCTATAACAATTTACTTAAATAGTGGTATCATAGTCACCCAAAGGCAAATCCATACGATACTGGGATACGCCAGTGAAGAAATATGGTAGGCCCTATCACCTGAATGTGAAGCTATACGACAGTCGGTTGCACCATTGAAGAAAACATATATCACACTGCCACTAACCTTGACTAGTGAAGCTGTCCGACACTGATTTTGCCAGTGAAGCTAGGAGTATATCATGAAGTACCTTGATAAGCGTAAAACTGAGTCATATGGCCATAGACAGGTACATACTCGTCTAGTATGTATGTGTTGTATAATTACCAACTAAGTAAGCACATAGATTAAGCATGAACACATTCTTTCGTACGATAACATAAGAGTTCAATAGCTCAAACATCATATCATAAAACCATGGGAGCGTTCTAGCTTAAAGCATCATGTAATCATAATAAATCATAAAATGTAAAATCATTAAACCATAAACATCTCTTAAAACGTAAATTCAATAAATTATAAACATTTCATAAAATGTAAACTTATGAAATCATGCTTTTCTCATATGAAGGTGAATTACGAATGGCGTGATCCTATCTAAGGGTACGTAGGCACTCTAACACAAAGGTTAGATGCAGCCATAAAGTAAACAAAAAGTTACTATGCTAGTGGATCTTGAGTTGTATTTTGTTCATGCTTCGGAGGCGAGGCATGATAGATGTAGAGGTACATGATGACAACACATGTCAATCCTAGACGTATCTTGGAATGGGGGGCGTGACAAAAACTGTTAGGAAGATACCTTAAACGAATATTTTTCATTCCTGGAATCCAATCTATTACCTTGTCTGGAAATCCATTTGTGAAACAACTCTCATCTGCAAAACTAGCAGCCATATTATGATACTCCTTTTTTTTTTTTTTTTTTTTTTTGATAAATTATTTCCATAGAAAGGAAGAAGTTTTATTATAAAAGTTAATTACAAGACAAAGGTCCCCAAACAAATATTAACAAGACAAAAAGGGGCCACCTAAACTATCTTATAAAAGCCCAACCCAAAACCCAAATTTTGATACAGAGCTCCTAAACGTAGAGATGAACCAAAACTGATTTCCCAAATCAACACCACAACTCCCACCAAACAGCATTGTAAAGACAAAGTGAAGTGATACTTTGTCTCCCAGCCACGAACGCCACACCGGTCTCGGCCATAATATGCTTTAGCCATATTATGATACTTTAGTATTATTGCTGCTCACGATGAATGTTTATGATGTGTACATTTTATAGGTTAAGTCGATGAGTTCTACAAGAACTCCTTGCACAAGAATTTTGGCATGCTATTTATAATAAATTAATTATGGATTGCAATAAATAAAAACAAGTTAACAACTAACAAGGTGAAAGCCGTCCAATTAATCAGACGGTCTTCCTCAAATTTCTCACATCTGAGCATAAGTACTTCAAAGTACAGATTTCGAACGGACTTTTATTTCTCGAACTTTTTATTTTTCATTACACCCGTTCAAAATGTACAATAAAAAACAGGCCCTTGGCCTGCCGATCAAACCCAAGCTTTCAACACAAGTGAAAGAGTGTCGAACACAGAACTGCCCAAGTCAAATCCATTTCGGCCTAGCAGGCTGCTAAAGCATTAACAAACCATTGGACCAAGTCCCCATAATTCTACTCTAAGAAGTTTTGCGTTGCCCTTCATTTGTGGAGGACCGTCACCCTCACTAGTTATGCCTCAATTCTTAGTGTGGTTTCTTGTTTTCAAAAGAATGATGACCACGAACAATTTTTTAAAGAAAAGTTATAAAAATGGTTCCGAACTATTTCAATAATTTAGAGGAGAAGAAAATTTTGAATTCAAAATGCATGTGCAGAAACCTAACATCTTATCTACTAAGATATTAAACTAAATACATGATTATGAGACATAACAATTTTTATGTTGCTCATAATTTTACAGGCTTGGAAGCTTTTGCCCATGTCTCCCCTATTTTCTATGCATTTTAGGACAGCATTTGTAGATAACTCAGTAGATTATAATTGCACAAGCCAAAAGAGTGAGGGTAAGTATTGAATAATAATTAAGTTGTCGTTTGGGTTAGCCCAAATGGTGAAGTTGAGTGAGACGTGAACGTTTGGCTAATTAATCACATTCGACTTCGACATGTGATGCAAATTAAGCATTTTCCATCATTTCATTGTTGTCACAAACCCTAGTGATCTACCTAAGATCACATATCTTGATCAAACGTCAAAATATGACTTAAACAACCTCTAATTAGATCCTTAAACCCCCAATTAAGATAGCTATAGTACGTACTTCAAGTATTGCTTCAACATGTGAGATTTTCGATTGATTAACTAGTTTGGCATAGTCATGTACATTCAACTTTGACCTAATCTTGTCACGCTCAAACCTAATTAATTATGGTCTAATCATACAATCCTAAGTATTTTCTGGTAACATGATAGCACCCAAATATTGGAGTTAGATACAATCCAAATTTAGCAAGCAACAAATTATAGCTAGGAACGTTGAGATCCAGCAATAGCAATAAAGCATGGCATGTGCATTAATGGTGTGACACATTTAGATATGACATATGTAACAAAAGTGCACCACCTGCTTTGAAAATACTTGGAAGTTTTACATGTAGAGGAAATATCACATTTTCCACACTAACTGAACATACAGATATCTGTCGTCCCTTACAAGGTCCTTTGGGGCTTGTTATATGAGCCTCATATCTCATCTGCTTTACGAAACCAGTAAAAAACCAAGCAAAGCAGCAACATCTCATTGGACTTGCAACTCCCATTTGCACATGATTGCCTTTGGCTCTCATGCATTTGAATTGAAAGGGAAACGAATTTAAGCACGTGCCATTTGCCATTTGAGGGACAATTTCCTCGTGCCTTAATTGAATGAAAAAAACTTTTCGTTTGAGGAGGGAGGAGTGACTTGTGACTAGCTAGATGAGTTAAAGTGAAAATACATGGTAATTGCATGCATGTGGGCCGTAGTACATGCGTTATGTTGTACAACAATTAACAAGGACGTTTGTGGAACAAGTCTCATTATGTTCCTTATTTCTCCTCTCACTTTACCGAGGCTCATTTCTTACGATATATGAAAATTTGAGGACTGGTTTACAATACTTACAAGCATTTAGTATTAGTATTGTTATTTGACGGTCATATATGTTCTGTAAATTTCATTACAACAAATTTGATTGTCAAAATAGTGATAGTATTGAGTACATATACGAAATGTAGCAAAGTTTAAAATTTTAATTTAAGTTCAGATATTAGCAACCACTCGCAAATCATACGGATAATTAATCTACGGATGGCTTTGCATCGAGGGCTATGAAAACTTGAGAGGAAGAATGTGAGCTTTAGATGTGGGAAAAAGTGGGTTTGGGATAGGCTAAATTTATGGGACTAGGATTCTCTTTTCTCCTCTTTTCATCCCCTTCCATTCTCTCATCTCATATTCTCTTATTTTGTCTCTCTTGCTATAAAAAATTAATATAAGATGTTGACGTGGCTTAATCGTGACTGTTCAAATAGATATTTAGAAAAGAGTAATGCTAGAGAGATTAAATTGGTAGACAAAATTCTGTAAACTAAATGATATGGAAGTTGATGATTGAATTATTACTTAAGCTTTGATAAACGTGTTCATTTCTTATTGTGACACATCATATGATTTGTAAATTTTATTTACAAATTTAGGTTCTTTAACATTACCATTTAGCAAAAGTGAAAGTGTGCGAGAGAGTGAGAAAGAATATTAGGGAGAGAAAAGAGAGTGAAGAATAGAGAGATCAAAGAGAGTGAAGGAATTTCTCACATGGCCAAATATCTGGCCATTATTTGGGGCACGTTTTTTATGCTCTCTCTTCAAAAACACTCTCCTAACAAACCATAAAAACTCTCCCTTCGTCGACTACAGTTCTCTCTCTCTCCCTCTGTTTTGTAGCTTTATATTACATTCCTATATGATTTGATTTAATCTTGGATGAAATAGTTGTCTCTCCACTTACCTTCTCTGTTGGCTGTTGGCAACGAAGCGCAGCTCGTACGTTCACCTTCCTTCGATGGCCACTTCTGCACCACCATCAGATTCTCAGAAAACTCCAACGTAAGTTCATCAATGTTTTGATGCACCAAATGATATGATATTTTTCCGCATTCAAAACCACATATGTGATTGTTAACCGTACGTTGATGTATGAAATTCACGTACATTAATAGCTTAAAAGTGGGGATAATTTCGTGGCGTGTGTGTGGACGATTTCGAAAACAAAGCCCTTTCGTTTCCCTTTTTTTATATATCATGCCTAGAGATTGAAACGACCAAACAATTGGTTTTGTGAGTTTGCTTGTTCTCATGATCTTTACATTTTACATTGATAAATTTTGGGAACCCAACGCTGGATATCTCTCTGCTTCTCTTAGGGGTGAGTCGACTCGGGGCGAACCACAGATTACCATTTTCTACAACGGACAAGTTTTTGTCTGCGACGTGACAGAACTTCAGGTAATTCCCGATATGTTAAAGTTTAGAACGATCGAAGAATCGTGTTAAGAATTTTTGTAAAACAAGAGCAAATGAAACAACAATAACAACAACAACAAAGTTTTTTTTTCCACTGAGTGAGATCGGCTAATTGAAAGCAAATGAAACATAGTTACTCAATTTTAATTGAAAGCAAAATCCCATCAAAGTCTGTTTAGTTGCTAGCTAGTAGCTAATGATTAGTTTTGATCTGGTGTAGGCTAGGGCTATTATTTTGTTGGCAACTAGGGAAATGCGAGGAGGAGGGACATCATCGAGGTGGTCCAGCGCAGTATTGCTTGCATTGCGGTCTCAAATTTACGGGCCTCCAGGTGTGTCCATGAAGAGGTCTCTTCGAAGGTTCCTCCAAAAGAGAAAGCAAAGAAGTCAAGCAGCTTCTCCATACAACAACTCCACCAACAATCAGTAATTATTATGCTAGATTGCTAATGTACAAGTTTTGCTGCCACAAGTAATTTTGGCTTATTAATGGAAAAAAAAATTAGGTGGTTTTCTTGTGACAAGAAAATGGAAAATTAGCTTTTGATGAAAGTTGTTCAAGTTTTAGAACAACCCAAGTTCATAGCCAGGAGATATCATACTTGGGACGTATCTTCCTAGTAATCAATACTAAATTAAAGTTATTAGTAAGTGAACGGATAAGTTCATAGCACATCTACTCCTTTTAGTGTAAATAATAAGGATGTGATATCCACACATCCTTTTTTACTTCTGTCATACCTTTTTAGTTTTCAGCCGTTAGATCAGATAAATTGAAGAAGATCAACAGACATAAATTAACAAGGGATGTGTGAGAAGTAAAAAAAAGGTGTGTGGATAGCACATCCCAAATAATATTATTTGTTCAAAAAAAAAAAAAAGTTGAAAAACATTTTTTGATCATTAAAAGCGCAATTAATAGCATTTGACTACAAAAGTTAAAGACCCTTCCAATTTTTTCCAGTGTTTTATTATATGGGTAGATTTTTGTGGCATTTTAATGCGCTTCTGTTTGGATTCAAATTTACATCATCGGCCCGTGCAATCAAGGCCGTTGAGTGAACATAGTTCTCAATCGTCGGATGGAAAAGTGGAGATAATTTTTGTCATTATTAAAGGATAATATTATGGTTTTTATCATAATGATTATCTTTTAATATGAATTATCCTAGTATCTTTTTCAATCAAGTAAATAGAATGCGAATTATATCCCGAAGCAAGTGGTTCAGTTTAAATTGACTTAGGAGGTGTGTGGACGTGTGGATATGCTGCAAAGCTGGTATTCAAGAAAGAAGGGTCAGGATGCATGCATGGATGGATGAGTTTAAAGGTGATAAGATAGGAAGCCTTGGTAGCCTAGGTAGCCTAGGCTTGGTAACATTAATGGGATGTGATAAGGCTTTCAGGGGTTGGCATTGCAATTAAATTGCAAGTGTTTGCGACATACATAATTCACATACACGTGGAGGATTTAGTCGCCAAGCAGCATGGAGGGTTTGAAATTAATGAGAGTTCTATTGCACATGGTTGGCATTAGACGTTTCGAATATGCTGCCTGACTAGCACCAATTTAGGTTGTGATAATT
Organism: Pyrus x bretschneideri; assembly: GCF_019419815.1. Lineage (NCBI taxonomy): Eukaryota > Viridiplantae > Streptophyta > Magnoliopsida > Rosales > Rosaceae > Pyrus > Pyrus x bretschneideri. Next base: position 7,770,171 of record NW_025999413.1, read on the forward strand.
ATTAGCAAAGGAACTGGCTTATCAAAGAGTTTAAGTTGCAATTGAATTCTACAAATAACATCAGGCTGCAAGCAGAGACTTCACTATAAATACAAGGCAACAAACAACAGAAAGAGGACATCCAATTCAACACACAATTGCCCTGCGCAAAACCTCTCAAACATCTTGAGATTTTTTTTATTTTCTTTTTTCCTCCGACACATCTTTAGTTTGGATAAACAACACTGTAAAGGCAACCGGCAAACACCTTCAGTTTGGATAAACAACATTGTTACCGTAGAATCAGTCGACTGAAGAGCATCTTCAGTTTGGATAAACAGCACTACGTCGAGACCGACTGGTTATCTATCCAAGTATTGGTCAAGAAGGGTTTCCAAATCCTTATTGGCAGAGGTCATCTTATTAGCCTTCTCGACGAAGTAAGGTGTTACGAGTTACAACATTCGGCGTATTGAATGCCGAGTGATTTTATGATTGGATACTCACAAGTGAGTTTCAGAGTTCTGCATTCTGACAGCCGAACCACATTCACCATCAAAATATACATCACCTTTGAATACTTGTGTCCATACAGTTTGGTGTCGATTTGTGAACTTCGCAGAACTAGCAGCATTGTCTTCAGGCTCGAGAATCCAAAGGCCGAGATTTGTTCATTCCTTGGCCGCAATCGCAAGATAAAGAAGTCAGCAACACGCTCAACGCAACATTAACAAATTTTACTCCTCGGTTGACGAGTTGGCACGCCTCGTATTCAACTGAAGGACGTAGTTAGCTTATCAGTTACTCAGCCTGCGCGCCACGTAGGCTTTGTAATTTTTAGGGTCAACAACTTCTAACAGAAGTACTTGGACTTCTAATAAATATTTTAGGACTTTGTTTGGAAATACTTTTAAATAATTGAATTTTTAAAGAAATTGTCTTTGAATTTCAAAAGCATTTGAAGTGTTTCCTAAAAAAGCAAGAAGCACATAATTGGTGCTTCTTCAGGAAGCACTTCAAGTATTTTTTACTAAAAATTTGTTCCAAAAATATTTACACCAAAATCACTTTCATTTTAAAAGTATTTTCAAACAAACCTTTATGGCATGTTTACCAAAGGGGAATGAAATGATAGGAAATGGAATTGCACACTTCCCCATTCATTCAAGTGTTTACCAAAACTTCAGGAATCAAAAAACTAGTGGACCCGCATAAAATCATGAATTCAATTCCTAAAAAGGCCGGAGTGGGATTCTTGGGTGAGATGAGGGATTTGGATTCTTGGAAATTGTGTTCACCAGGAATCCAAGTTTTATACCAATAAAACCCTCAAGCTTCAAAGTAATATTGGGATGGGGGGAGAGGGGGGAGAACAAACCAGGGGATATTGTTTGCAGCCCTTGCGGATTGTGCTGATCTACTTCACATAATAAAAGGAACATAACGTGGTTGGCGATGAGGAGAGTCTTGTGGGAGAGGGGGAGTGAGTTAAGGCGGTAGAGGGTGAGAGAGAAGAGGATGGGGGAGGAGGGAGGGAGGAGAGACGGTGGTAGTGGTGGGTATTGGAGAGGTTGGTGGTGGGTATCCTACGGCTGCTGATAAAGATTGGGGCGAGGGGGAGAGAGAGAAGAGGATATAAATTAGGGTGATTAAGAATCTTCTCAAATATGTGGAAGCAAATAATAAATATTATTTCATATTAAATTTGTACTAAAAAAAATCTCCTTAAAAAATAAAAAAAAATGAAACAGTAAAAGTTTTACTAAAGATAATTAGCAAATAAAATAGATTAGTTAAGCAAGGGTACTTTAGTAATTATATTAGATTTTATTCCGATTCATATGAATTAGTAAACAGTTTATATAGAATCAATGTCATTTCTACTCCGATTCTAGACAATTTTGGTAAACAACTTCAACAGAAATCTAATTCTGATTCTACCTCATTTCAATTCTCCCTCAATTCAATTCTTCTCAATCTAATTACGAATTAATAAACGGACCCTTAATGTACTTCTAACAAAAACACACTTACTGAATTGCTTATAAGGAAAAATGTTTCTTACTTAAATATTCTTGAGTCGAATGGACTCTTAATCATTGGCTTTACAAAATAACTAAGTCAAGTGTGGTTAAGAATATTTACTCACCCTAACTTGTCTTCGGTTCCCTCAATCAAGATATGAAAAGCCCGATCATGTAAATATCCAACCCTTTAATCAGACCCCCAACGTCTCAGGAACTAGTGGGTTGGTCGATCTATATGTTTGTGCTTCATATTGGGCTCGGCCTTCAATTATGTGTGTGCGACTCATCCTGTTTGACTAGAAGTACTCTCTTTAGTGTGTTCCTGTCAGTATTCTGTCAGTCAGAGCCGACGACAGCAGAGATATGCATCCAGTAGCAGCAGGAGGAGGAGTTGAGGACGAAGACGACGAACGACGTCGCCAGAGTAAGCTCGAAGAAGCTCTCGAAATCAAGTCCCTCAGGCGCATAATCAGCGCCTACCTCAAGTACTCTCTCTCTCTCTCTCTCTCTCTCTACACTACTCAAGTTTGAATTCAATGATTTGCGATTTATACAATTTGCATTAATGATTGGAAAGCTTGATACTTTCGTTAATTTTGTTAATTTAACACCAAAAGATTTAATTTTTCTTGTAAACAATCGAAATATTTGAATTTCTGAAAGAAAAAAAGGCTGCTGTGATTGTCACATATTCAGTTCGAATACCTGTTCTTTTACATTATGCTCGACTAGGTTGTGTATAAAGCGGGCTAGTCCCCGAAAATGCTCGTTAAGGTTGGGGCTGACAATTCACCCTGTGACCCACGGTCGAACGTTCTTCGCTTTCAATCGATCTATCACAGGCCACTCTGTCATTTTCTGGTTTCTGGTTGTCTGATCACACTCGAAATTCTTGAACTTTACGGCTCGAATTTTGTAAATTATGAACCTTTTGATTATTCTGTTGGTGTGATAGCCTATTTTTTATTTATTTATTTTCAGAGATATCAAATATGTGCCTATAGTTTGAATAATGTCCCTCATTCTGAATGCAGCTATCCGGAGGCGTCAGAAGAGGACGTGAGACGATATGAAAGATCTTTCAGAATGCTTCCACCTGCCCATAAGGTGTACAAATACTATAAGAGCTTTCATACGCTAGTAACTTGGGATACATTAACCAAATTGGTGTTTCGCTATCTTTTTCGTTTCTAACAATCTCCCTCTATTTGCAGGCTCTGTTATCCCACTACCCGTTAAAGTTTCAAAGACTAAGACGGTAAATTTTCCTTTGACTTGTTTCATTACATTAATTTCAAGTTTTTGGAATTTGGATAATACATCAACGACTGGCATATCTACGGTTTTAAATTGTAAAACTTGACATATTAACTCAAAAACTAACTCAAGGTTAATGTGGTGGGAATTTGATTAATACTATTTAGTATTATGACTTCTAAGTGTGTTTCAAAATAACTGGTGGGGTGTCTTTATTTATTTTTTAAACTTTCTGTAAAACATCCTAGGGACTTTCTTTCCGTTTACATGATTGGTAGAAGAGTTTCGAGATTTGTAATGGGTCAGACTTGTTGTGCAGGTGCATCTCTGTAAATTCATATTTCATTTTTAACATGCTTCAGGTTAGTTCCAACATACTTTTTATCACTTTTTCCTTCTAAAAAAGTAAAAATCATTCGTTTGATAATATTCTGATGACCTTTTGACATCACAACACTTCATGACTTCTCAAAGGACTGACATTATGTGAGCGAGTCCTCAAACTGGGGTAATTGGTATTAAGGTTCTTGACTTCTTTTGTCTCCCCACTTTTATATACATTGCAGGCATTTGAACCCCCACTTGATTTGAGCCAGGACATAGATGTCTGTGATGGCCCCCATCTTGAAAACGTCCCAAATAATCACAATGTTTCTGGAGTGAATAATGTTTGCTCTTCTCAGTCTACCTCCGCTAGCAAAAGATTGCATACTTCCAATTCTGATCAGGCCTGTTATGAGGAAGGGAGCAACACAGTCCACAGTTCACCAATAGTGACTACTAATAAGGTTTCTGCAACACTTACACGACCATGTTAGCTTTTCATTATTAGAATTAAATGTATATTTTTCTTCATAATGTCCTTCTTCATTAGAAATTTGACCTCTGTAGATAACCACAGGAGGTAGACAATAACGGTCATCATGAGTCCATTACCGATGGACACACTTCAGGAGTGGAATATATTAGAGAGACACATAACTGTTGTGGGAATGATTCCAATGGAGATGTATGAGTTTTTGTTTCTTTATAGCATTAATTTACAACCTATTTGAGTATGTGCGTTTCTCTTTTATGGTTTAATTATTCAGAAAGTGGCCAAACTTTTCAATTGAAAATTGTGACTTTCTTGGTGATACGCTTTTAGGTATCCTCACCATCTCGGACATGGTTGGATCCATCATTACAGTTACATGTTCCGTTAGTTGATGTTGATAAGGTATATTGCTTCTCTTGTGTTGGATATCTGGTGCTATGAGACTACTTGTTTTTGTTTTCCCTTTAAGTAATAAGAAATACAAGCAGTAAACAATTTAGCTTAATTTATAAAAATTTCTTTTACCCTCCCTACAGGTCCGTTGTATAGTACGGAACATAGTTAGAGGACTGGGCGGCAGAGGTATCTGATGATTTATCATTGATTTCTATGCTCGAGGATATCCCAGTTTTACTTAAGTTTGTAATTATATTAAATACAGGGACAGAAAGAACGTGATCAGTGCTACAAGCCTATATTAGAAGAACTTGATGCACTATTTGCTGATCGCTCTAAGAAAAGGTAATATTATTTTCTGATCTTAGTTTTATGTTTTCATATGTGTCACTGTCTTCCTATCAGTTGCATCGTTTCTTAACCATTGCAATTATCAAATTACTTTTTCTTATCGAGCACGGGTTTTTTTCAAGTAATTTATTGTGTATGATAATGATATTTATTTGAACAGTCCTCCTGCCTGTTTGGTTCCTGGTGCTGGACTTGGGCGGCTGGCTTTGGAAATCTCGTGTTTAGGTGTGCATACATTGTTTGTTTGCTAAGAATTCCATTTTCAATATATATTTATACTCATGTGTATTATTTTTCATATTCTATTCAGGTTTCATAAGCCAGGGAAATGAATTTTCATACTACATGATGATATGTTCAAATTTTATTCTTAATCAGTAAGCATGTCATTACACCTCACCTTAAATAGTCTTCAACCATCTTGCTATCACGAAAAAGGAATCCTTTTTCTGACCTTGGAAGAGAGTTTTCAATGGTTGGCAATAGATTCTTTTCCGATATATTCTCTTCATTTTGTATTCTATGTTTTCTTTTCTTAGATGGTTTTGTTTGGTTACTCAGTTGTCAAACTGCTGGGGAGTGGACAATATATCCTTGGATCCACAGCAATTGCAATTCACTTTCAGATAGTGACCAACTTCGCCCCGTTACAGTACCAGATATTCATCCTGCTAGGTACTGATGCTGCTAATTCATTTGTCTGAAGTCTTTAGTAATGCTACAAAAGCGTTTCTGACATACTATCAGTTCTCTTAGTGCTTTTAAGGTGTTTATCATCGAAATAGATAGTAGTTGAATGGATACTCTTCAATATAGCAGTGACCTAGAAAGAGATGATATGCTTCTTATCTTTTCTTTTTTTTAAGGCTTATTTTTAGCTATGACACCTGTAGTCTTCACCAAATCTCACCTTAGCGCCTACATTACCACATGCACTCCTCCTCCGTGTCCCACTTCACCCCTACACATTATATTGTCTCACTTTAACACCTACACTCTTCCTCAATGTCTCACCTTACCCTATTTCGTCAAATAAGTTAAGAGAGCTGTTAATTGTGCTAACAAGACAAAATTGTCCATGCCACGTCAACACAATTAGCAGCTCACTTAACTTATTTGACAGATTAGGGTAAATTGGGACATTGATAAAGAGTGCAGGTGTTAAAATGAGACAATATAGTGTAGGAGTAAAGTGAGACACAAAGGAATAGCGCAGGTGGTAAAGTGAGACAATATAAAGTGTAGGGGGTAAAGTGAGATTTGGTGAAAGGTACAGGTGTCATAGCTAAAAATAAGCCTATTTTTAATATGAGTACTATCTTCTTTTCGTAAAAGTTTCTATTAGGATTTGTTTTCCAATAATTGTAGGTTTTCTTTCAAACAGTGCAGGGATTACTGAAGGCTTTTCTATGTGTGGTGGCGACTTTGTTGAGGTTTACAACGATCCAAACCAAGTAGGTAAGAAAATATGGGTTTCTTATATTCAAACATTGTAATTGAGGTTAATGAACAGTAGATATTTTGAGCACCTAGTAGTAGGAAATATCGTAAGAAATTTTCCATTGCATTTATCCTGTGGTAATCCATTTGTTATGTTGGTGTATGATGTGGCAAGTAGCTTCAGCATAGACAGGTGGTCTTAAATTGTTAAGGTCTAGTGTTGCTAAGCTGAGACAGCAGATAGTTGTCTGGTCTGGTATAAACATATCTGGGCGAGATATAAAATAAATCTCTTGCTTTTCCCGTTCATAGTGTTTAAATATTGAATACAATCTTTGGGAGGAGACCTAAATGAATTTCTTTCCGGTCAATTTATAAAGTGTTTGTGACAAATAAATTCCAAAACAGCCGGAACCAAGCGGCCCGTAACTTTAGGGTTTAGACTTAAGGGCAAGGTGTTCTAAATAATAAGAAAAACCTGTTCAAGCAGATTGACGAAACAAATTTAGATGGTTCATACCTGTTCCCGTACAGATGGTAACATAAATTACTTTTACAATATAACATGGTTGGATAATTTAATTTGTTTATTGTTCAGAAATTATCTTCGAAAGATTTAGATTTGCATGCACTTCAGGAACGCGCATAAATAACCTCCGTAGTATTTCTCATGGAGATATTTGTGGAATGTACAGGTGTCTGGGATGCGGTTGTGACCTGCTTCTTTATTGATACGGCACACAACATTATTGAATACATAGAAATCATATCAAGAATCTTGAAGGATGGTGGAGTAAGTTCCTCAGTCGTGATGAGTCTGTTGACTCTAGTTTTTGTTCCCCCGTCTTTTCAGTTTATTAATCCTTGATTGATTGGATGACAGGTTTGGATAAATTTGGGTCCCCTACTATACCACTTTGCTGATGTCTATGGGCAAGATGTAAGCTTCCTTTCAACTAAGCATTTCGTGCTGACATGCTCTGAGGGAGCTCTATACGCTTACTTTAAAAAAAAAAAAATTGTTTTCATTGTTTTGTTTCAGGAAATGTCTGTTGAACTGAGTTTGGAGGATGTGAGGAGGGTTGCCTTGCACTACGGATTTCATTTTGAGGTAAGCTCGTTCCAATTCCGTTATGTTGCTTAAGCATCGTTGGATGATCATAACCGTATAAATTGCGTTGTTCTCAAACCACAGAAAGAAAGCACCGTTGAGACAACCTACACTACAAATCCTAGGTCAATGATGCAGGTAAGTAATACCACCTGAAGTGGCTTTTCTTTTTCTTCCTTTTCCCCTCTTTATTCCGTTTTCGTGTTGTAATCTCTAAATTGGGGATTTCTGCATATGTCACTCCTCGAATGCCAGAAGTTTTAGATTTGAAACCTGTTTAAAGCTGAGTTGTTCTATTTAAACCTTTGCTGCTTTGATAATCTGAAGGTCCCCTTTTCTTGCAGAACCGATACTACGCCGCATTTTGGACAATGAGAAAGAGATCAGCAACAATGGAGCACCAACCTCCTTTAACTGAGAGACAAATTCTTGACGCTTAAGTTTATTTTTTTTTTATTTTTTTATTTTTAATCCAGTTGATTTTTTATTATTACTCGAGGAATTAAAATTCTTAATTGTTTTAAATATTTAATTTAAACATGAAAATAATATTTCTAAATTGAAAAATAGAAAATACTTTCCAGGCACCGCTTCCCCCGTCGTCTACGCACCCAAGTTCCGCCATCCCTTAACGGCATTTAGGATCACGATGATTCCCATGCAAATCTCCACTTCCCAACAAGCCAAGAAGTAAACCGCAAAATTAGGGCTCGAACCAAGCTCAAAGTGCCGGTATGTATCACTGATATGTGACAATACCACCTTGGCGTCTCGTTCCATGCAAGTCTAGGTGTGAATGAGATTGCTTCTTGTAAGATTTGATCTATATCCTTGGATAATAATCTGCTATGATTTCGCAAGAAAAAGAAAATAATGATAATAACAATAACTTAAATCAGACAGACAAAACCAGTAATCAAGTTATTCTTCACAAAACTAACAATACAAGAGAGACAAAACACAATATCACCGTAATAAACGTCAGTCGGTCCACCACATGCAGGCTCTCATACTTCTTGTCATCAACCGCCGCTTCCATGACTTGCTCCGGGCTAATATCCCTGTCATTGTCCAAGAACAACTTGAGCAAGTTGTCGGAGAAGCCATGCAATAACGTCATCCCTGGTTGTGTAGTGCAAGGCATCGCCGGCTTTGGTCGGCTTGTATTCTGACAATGTCCAAAACACAACGTGGGGTACCGCATCCCCGTAGCCTTTATCATTAAACTTTCTTTGTATAGCCTTATAATGATCATCCCATAAGCAGCTACAACGATTGATATCATTAATCTCAAGATCAAAGTCTTGGTGACTGAACACAAACACATTCCGAATCATCTGCTCTGGCTTCAAATTCCTGTTCACAGCCACTTCCAGGATCAAGTCAAATATCTTCCCAAATTCTGGATAGCAGTTGACATGGTCTTTCATCTTCTTCACAAACTTGCACTTGCACCTAAGATCATCACCGCCTTGTATCAAATGTAGCTGAGGCAAATCACCGTAATTAATCACTTTTCCTTTCCACCGCTCTTTACTCAGTTCAGACACCAAAAGTCCCAAAGCAATGGACACGTCCACGTGCATCTCGTCCATGAAGTGAGGGTTGATGTCACATACAGCCAAGCAGTTGTTGAGTATCTTCTTGCGATTTTTTACTTTGTTTTTTTATGTCCTCGACCATTGCCATCCACTGAAGGTCGGCCACTTTCCTCACATTCCGATGATGCACGTTGCGTATGATTTCATGCGGAAGCAAAGCATCCCCCACAACCTTTGCCTTGTTGACGTTCGCCGCTTCCAAATACTTGTCAGCCACAGAGCTCCGGTGCTCTTCTTTTGGCCAATAATTTTCATGACAGTTGTAGGCATCCGTTAAGGGCACCAAAACTTCATTGGTGAGCCGCACAAAGACCCTGTTGTTATAATGATCCTCCGTATAGTATTCGGGGTCGTATGATTCTCGTGGGAAAAGCTTCCTCGCAATGCAGCCTAGTGGCTTCGATGGCCTGAGGGTATTCGATGGAGTCGGAAAGGCAACAGCGTGCTGCCCCGCTTATGTGGATTTTACTTCTCTTCACCAGTCTTCTTGACAAATTTTCAGTATCAGACTCCAACTTCTTCACGAAAAGATTCGTAACTCGGTCCTATAACAACTGATAATTCGGGTCACACTCATACCTCTCTACAACAGCCATTTTTGTCACGTTTGCGTCATCTAGAAGCTGGTATAGAATCACGACAGGGTCGATAAAAATCCCAAACGACTCGGGAATATGGGCGATATTGCACGCTAGGGTTTTGGTGGAGCCAATACGCCGCCGTGTGGAAGGCTTTTTCTTAGAATTATCCACCCATAATGTCTAGTAGGTTATAGATGAGCTTAAGGGTGGTTAGGGGATTGTGAAACCAAGCCAGCGGGAGCAGTCGCTTCAGATGTGCCAAGGAGGCCTCCAACTCCGCCGGAGGGTGAGGGAGCCTTTTCGTTGCTGGTGCCTGGCTGTTGAATCTTTTGAGCTCTGGAGGAGCAGCAAGAGTTGTATAATTAGGGGCAGCCATTGATCTTGCCGCCACTTGTGAAATAATCTTGGCATGGTTTGTGTTTGCTTTGACGGTCCCCAGGAGTTTGGCCATTTTCACCACTCTCACTATGATACCACGGTTTAGGGCTCAACGTCTCTTCTATTTTTTATACCATGATATTATGTCAATTGTGTGACAATTACGTACATATTTGGGCATGCAGCAAAAATATATCTTTGGCTTAAGTTGAAGGGGCCAGGACGATTGGCTAGAAGAAGAAGAAGAAGAAGGGCGAATGAAAAAGTTTGTACGCAAATGTGGCAGTGGGTGGTTGAATGCAATGGTAAAGAAGGGTGGTCGGAAATGGTGAAGAAAAAGGGCGAATGAAAGGTGGCTATAGGGTTTTGTTATTAGAAGTGATTTTTTTTTTTTTTTTCGGAGATAAGAAAAAGTGATATTTTGTAAAATGTTATAAGTGTACCTGTTCGTTTAAATTACGACAACTTAAAAATGTTATTAGTGTACCTGTTCGTTTAAATTACAACTTGTGCTGCTATGGTGGTTTGCTGTGCAAGCACTGACCGTGGAAGTCAGGTATGGATTTTAGAAATCGGTTCGGTTCGGTTGGACCACCTGTTTCTTAAAATCTCAATCAAAACCGAGCCGAAATAAATTAGTAAATAAATCAGTCTGATTCGGTTCTGTCAAATTTCTTTAAAATAAATAAATCAACTTCATGTTCGGCATGGCTTTATACGATTTTGGTCCAATTCAGTTTTTTGGGTCAAAAATGTCCAGAAACTAATGCCCTAATTACTGTTTATATATAACCAAATTAAAGCATGTGTAATTAGTAATGGCATATTTCGTTGACGACGCCCTGTGTACTTAAAAACACCCCACATCGACTTTTTAAATTACAAAATTATCTTAATACGCCCACATAAGCCATACACAGTGTAACTATGAGCTTCAATACCTTCACCTTTGGATCCTTACCAACCTGGCTAAGGGTTAACGTTCGATCGGTCCTTTTACAAAAGAAGATAGAAAAACACAGAGAAATTAAGAGAAGAGAGAATGTAATGCGGATCCTAATAAGCTGGCTAACAGAGAGATACATAACTGAATTAGAAATTCGGGAGAAATTGAGAGAACTGGAACAAAAGGAGTTTTGAGGGTTTATGTGAGACTACACTCTGTACATCATCTCTATCCCTATGCTTCCAGTTCAACAGAGCACCAAAATAAAGCTCCCCAGAAGAACCAACTTGCAGACTCAGAAACTTCCCGACCCCGTCCCCGTCCCATCACGTCCAGAATCATATTACACATTTTATGCATTGCATGACATTCATCATCAAACCGAGCATCACATGTTTTCTTCAACTTCGGAACAGTAAAAAGTTAAGCAACAAATTAAAGCGAAGCCTTTAAAATTACTTCGATGGGGATGCACGCACAAGTGTGCCACCCCCGGCACACCAGCCTGCCACATTCCCAGCAGATTCACTTTGTAAATGCATATGACCTCCGCCATAGAATTGCCGGTGAAAGATTATATTTTTCACAAACCTTCCCAGACAACTCGCAGTCCTCAACTATCCCCTCACTGATTCAGAGTTCATTTGACCTCCGTTCCCGCCATGGCCATTAAGACCAGAAATGGGCATTGATCGATGAGCAAAATCTGACAAAAGCTTCCGTTGACGCTCATCTGTGTGAGGAAGACTAGCACGCAGAAGCTCCACAGGCATTTCACGATGTATCGCCTTGGTTGCCTCTGAACCAATAGCTTCTGTGCTTTGCTGACTCTGCGTAAATATTGACTGTACTATAGTTTCATACTTACTCAGGCAATACTTAGTGAGAAGACCGAAAAATTCATCGAATGATGCCTGCCAAAGGGCACGGTTAGAAATGCTACAGCTCCCAGCAGCGTGAGGGTCGCTTAAGAGTACAGTTGCCCTTTCAAGAACAGATTTTAGGATAATAGTGGCCCCATCTCCAGCAGGGCTTCCAAGGGGTCGGAGCGGTGGCTGCTCTGATGAACAAACTACTGCAACAAGACAAGCACTTAACGCACGAAGATCCATACCATTTACACATGTAGAAACTCTCTTTGCAAGATTACTAGTTGTCTCAGCAGCTCCAGGATCTGCAGGTAGGCCACCATACAAAAACCTTAAATGACGGAATACTGTCATACACACAATACGGGCAAGCTCACTACCAGGGAAGAGAAGCTGAATAAACTTAGAAAGGAGCTTTCGCCCCTTAGGAAGAGAAACTAAACGTAGGAACACTATGTCATCCTTTGGAGCCAGCCCCGCTGAGTGGCTGCCTTTACCAAGTGGGTCGACAAGCTGAAGTGATGCAGCCAACCCCTCCAGCAGTATTTGCCGCCTTCGCCTGAGTTGAACCCCACCATCTTGGGGCTGACCATGCTGTAGCAGTCGATCAATATCATCAACATCAAGAAGGAGACAAAGCCCATCCTCAACGGCAATTCTAGCAGCAAGCATGGGTTCCTGCTCCAGAGGCTTCTCAGAGACCTGCTCGCCATCGCCAGAACCAGGGGGAGGGTCAACTTCAAGGAGGGGGCGAGGCCTACGTATGGAAGCAAGGGGAATTCTCCCAAGAGCGTCGACAGAACTATGAGTATGCTGATCAGTACTATTACGGCCGCGGGAAGGGAACTCTCTAAGATGAGATGGGCAAAAAGGATGTTTTGACCGCGAGCCAGCTGCTTTTTTGGAAAGACTTGCCTGGTGGTAATAATCATCAATATAAGGGTCATTGCTGTGTGTTGCAGCATGCTGCATTTTAAGAATACTCTCTATCTCTTCAGATGTCATGTGCTTAGACCTGAACTGGATCCACCCACTCTCACTTTTCTGACTACCAGTATCAGAGCCTTGAGAAAAACGATGTTTTCCTCTTTTTGGTCTATGATTACTTATGTCAGACAACCCATGCATTGACTTATGTGATGAAGAAGGGTGAGTACCATAAAATTGAGACTGCATTGCAGCAAAATGGGCCAAAGATGGCTGAACCGAATGGTGCAATCTCTGCTGTTGTAGCTGCTGCTGAGCTGACAGTAATTGTGGGGAAAGGAGTCCATTTTGATGAGGGAGCTGTTGCTGCAACATATTGTTTCTGAGGCTGGAATGATCGCCATGCAATATTCCAGCATGCGTAACCCAATGATTCTGTGACCTGCTATTGAAAGGAAGGCTAGGGTTGGCAAACTGAGGCATGTTCCCTCCATAATGCAACCCATGAGGTAAACCGGCCATATGAAGATTAGAGTTAGATAAAGGAGAAAGGTTTGGTGCAGAAAAAGGCAACTGGGAACCACCCACAAGAGCAGAAAGATTCAGCTGATGTGGTGAGCCCTGCGGGGACTTGTTTCCAGGAGGAGGGAATGATGTGAATGCTGACTTGGGCGGTACAATTGGTTCACTGGAGAAGTGATGCTGGACTGGCTGCTGGTCTGGGTATGACGATGTTCTGTACAAAGGTTTTGGTTGTTTTGATTCTGAAAATCGAGCAGAAGAAGGTTGCGGCTGTGATGACCACCTCTTTCCTTCCTCGGAAAATTCTGTATCAAACATATGCTGATCTAACCAGTTATTGAAATCTCCGTCTTGGGCCCAATCAGTAGCTGATGAACCTGAAGAAAACACCACGTTAGATAAAGCCAAAATAAAATTTCAGAAAACTGAAAATTGTACGGAGGCTATAGCTACATTACATACTTCACAAATGGAAGAAATCAAGCACATAAAAATATACCAAAGAGGTGATAAAAATTAGCTAGCAATATAAGGGGAGGGTGATATAATGACCATAAACAAATGCTGAAGCCTTAGAACCTTAATTATCTTATAGCTAACTGCTGCTGTTTTTCAGCTAGCTTACTTCTATTTTGCAATGCAAAGCAACAAAACCACCCAATCTTTTGCACATTAAATCTTGAGTATCTAGATCCTAAAAAATCAATAAATGATAAAGCATAATGTGCAAACAATTGTTAAGCACAATACGACTGTTCTAGTTTTAATACTGTTACAATGAGTGCACTCGTGTTTCAATTTGATAAATTGTTTATGGAATGCTAAAACACATCATATATGCTTTGTAATGCATATATGCAGTTAAACAGAGGTAACAAAAGCTTTGTAATGCATAATCAACTATTTTATTTTCTTATTTATTAAGCTTCAATGGAGGCTAATTTCCAGCAGATACTGGCTCAAAGAAACAATTCCAGAGCAAGCATGCGTGCAACAAAAATAAGAACCACCATAACACGATGGCAATGGTTGACAGTTACTCACTTTCTCTTGAAAAGGATCCTGAACCTCTGTCTCCAATAACACCTGGATGTCTTGGTCCTGTTACAACTTTGTTTAACTGTGCAAAAGAAAAACTACGTCACTACTAAGAATTAGTGAGGGCAGAATGAGCTATTAAGATGAAAACGTCAGGAAAATGCACTCCATGGACCAGAAAGATCAAGCATTCACCATGAGAATGAAAATTGTCACATCTAAAAACTTTTGAGCTTGAAAGACAAACATATTGATTGATCACAAATATAACAATCAAACACGGAAATAAAAATGAAGAAATAACATAATCTGCTTCATTCAAACCAGCACATTTACAGGGTAGAACCATCACTAGTAAGTCGTAAGTACTGGCAAGTGACAGATAAGATTCTGGATGAAAAACATAGCTCTATTGTTCCAGTCTTACTTTGTTAAAATCGAAATCACGTCAGCAATTCAGTATAAAAATAGTACCTCAAGAACAAATAAAAGGATACATATATTCAGATACTAAAAAAAGTTCATATGGAATCAAAAAAAGAGAAAGAAAAAAAATTCATATATTTCCACAAATTTACGTGTATGACTATGCCAAAACAAAGGATTGAAGTATCTCACAACTGAATGTCATGTTTACTACAATAAGTACTGTCAACATAGTGATAAGAATTAAAAAAATTCAGGACCAAAAGGCATGCAATACTGAGATATAAATTAATAGTACTTCTAAAAGAAGAAAGTGGGCAACCGTCACTAAGATCTTTGCATGCATGACGAAAATACAAACATCAAACACAACTCAAGGATCTAGCATCAATACCACATTTGAGAAATAACAACAAAAAAATGTCATATTGAGGAATTTATACGATAAGTACAGCCGTACAACTTTCATTCCAAAACCATGTCAAACAAAAGATGTGGCCCAACAGATATTGATTGCAGACAAACTCAACTGTTTGCAAAGTCAACAAAGTTAAGAAAGCTGACCTTTGCAAAAGTGCTTGCCAGATCATCTATGTCAGATAAAGATCCCAAACCAAGAGCCTATGCAAAAGAAAAGATTGAGGTCAGTAAACATGTTTTAAATTGCCGAAGGACCTGCAACATATTTCATTAAACTAAATAGATAAAGGTGAAGCTTATAACAACGAATAAAAAGAATAGGGAAATGGTTGCACATAGCATCAGGCCAGGTGTTTGAGTACTCAGAATGAATAAAGTAAAATACATGCACGCTGCTTAAGTGTATGCGAACAATTTAGCACGTGAAACAATGCTTCAAAAAGAACAACAAATGCTGCAAATTGAACACAATAAACTATTGCACTGTTGGCCTCACAGACAATTGTAAGGTAAGCTGGGAAAAGATAATCTAACCTCATCCTTCTCAAATAAATGGTACTCATTATCAGCAGGCCCAAACAAAGGTTTTCTGCCTTCCTCATAGTCCAAACCCCCCAACTCAACTTCATCCACCACATTTTGACCGAAAAACTCATATTGTGATGCATCAAAGAGTTTATTCTCTGTATGACAATAGGAAAAAAGCGTTAGGTGTCCCAAAAAGAGAGCTAATTTCAACAGTTCATAAACAAGTAAAGCAGCGAAAACGAATTATCAAGGTCATGGTACTAAGTGCTAATAGCGCAGTGCATACTAACAACAGAAAATCAAGCCATTGTTCAAAAACCGAAGTGCGAATTATATACCCCAACTAATTATTTCCATACAATTCAAAACACAATGACAACCAAATTTTCAGTCTTTCTCATAACTAGGCTTCTCAATTCAGTCAAGACGAGAACTTGACCCCAATCATATAAGCTCGAAACAGCCTTAAAGCCAAATTCAGCTAAACTTGATTGACAATTCAGAGTAAACTCTCTGCAGAATTATTGAGCATCAAAAGCTTACGTCCATAAACAGTAATCATAAACTCCGAATTTCGACTTCAATACAATCTCCCAAACAAGATACAGAAGCAGGTCGAAAAATTAAAACCCTAACTTTTATTTTCTGGTCAGAATGTTAGGAAAAAGGAAAAAAGATTCGCATTTTCGCCCCAGATTCTTCGAACTACAAAGACATTCAAACATATATGATTTTCTTTTCTTCTCCTTCAACTTTCTCAGCACCCAAACAAGCGAAAGAGAAGAAAAAAATAGATCTTGAAGGCAAAGACGAAAGCAGACCTGACGAGGAACTCTCAAGCACGTCCCTGAAATCTGTGCCATTAGATCTCTCCATATTAACAGACGGACCAAAACCACAACCCGAAGCTCCGCCGCAGAAGCAAAAATTACGCCGTATTGGTCCGGATCAGCACAAACAGCAAAACGCGCCGGGACTTGGAGGCTTCAGTAGGAGATTACGCGGTCGAGGGAAGAAAATGGGGGGATGGCAAGGGAGTGTAAATCGAAGGGAATCCGAGGGTCAAATTCGGCAAAAAGGGTTAACCCCTCTCTCTTCTGAGAGGGATATTAGAGAGAGAGAGAGGGGGAGGAGAGAAATAAGGAGGGTTATGTGGGTTAGGTCATTTTTCTTTGCAGCGCGAAGGGAAGAAGACGACTTTCGCATTGGCGCACGTGCCTTCCTCCAGAGAAGCGGTGGGCAAATACAGATAGAGAAGGTGCGTTGAGGTGGCGCGCTCTCATTGGTTGCCTTTCCAACTGCATTTTTCACTATTAAAACTCGGATATTCGGACTCGGATGCGTAAATGGACCATTATGTCCGGGTCGACTGTTAAGATGTTTTTCCCTGTCATTGTCTAGTTGTCCGACACGTCACGTTATATTATGAATCGTTTTAAGTTATAATTCGTGGAATTGTAAACTATTAGTTATGAGGGTTCTTTTGAATGTCCTTTTAAAATGACCGAAAGCGTTTTTAGAGAAAATATTTTTGGATTCCAAAAGCACTTAAAATGCTTTCTACAAGAAACATCAGTTATGTGCTTCTTTCAAGAATCACTTTAAGTAATTTTTCAGAATTTACTTACATTTTTACTAAAGAAGATTAGTTCTAAAAACATTTTCACCAAAAGTGTTTTCAGTCATTTTAAAAGCACATATTCACACTTCTTTTTACTTACCATACATCCTTCTTAATTTCAGCTGTTGAATCGAATAAATTGAAAAATCAAAGAGTAGAAGTTAACAAGAAGTATGTCCAAAGTAAATAATGAGTGTGTGGATATACCACCCAATATGTAATTACATTAATTTTGATCATTTGGTAAGCTTTCCTATCACATAAAATTGATTTTTGCTAACGAATTAAATTATAATATCAAAATTAAACTCATTTATTCTTCACTCTTGATATCTTATTTGAGGGTGTGTGACCACGTGTTTCTTAGTCATCAAGACCAAATAAACATTTATAACAACATTGACCCAAAAAAAAACATTTCTAACAACAACAAATACATTAGTAATAGGATGGTGTTATCCAAATACTTATTTTTACTTTTTAATTTATGGCTATTAAACCGGATGACTTAAAAAAGTAATGATTAAAATTAATAAAATTGTGTTTGAAGTAAAAATAAATGTGTGAATAGCATTATTTTAATAAGATAGGTAAGAATGTGACCATCACATACAAAAATGTCCGCTTTGTAGCCAATGATGGAGTTACGCGTGTTGCCGCGTGACAATGCCAACTTGGACTTATGCCTTTTTTTTTTTATTATTGGACCTTGACTTGATGAGAGAAGGGAATGCATATGGGACTCCACGGTGGGATTGGTTGACACGTCATCGTTTTAGAAGAGGATATTCTAGACCCTAGGATTTAGAGAAGAATACAGTGAGACGGTGCGTTTTGGTTGCATTGCTATTAGAGGTGGCGAATCAACCACAATAAGTTTTTAACGGGTACCTGTTAAGACCCGTTTAATTGGATATCATCATACTATAACAAGATATTGGTTGTGGTAATAATTGCGTAGGTTGAAATTAAATTAAACATGTCTTAACGGGTACCTGTAAACAACCCAATAGATTAATTTGCCGTCTTTTATTGCTATTATTTTGCTAACAGATTTTCCAAAGGGAAGTGTGATAATAATTTCTCTTTCATGAAACGTGCAAGATGAGAAATCAGAGATGATTTAAGAGTTGCCTAATTCTCCCTTGTAAGCAAGAAATTGGGTAGCAAAGAAAAGTAGGGTGTTAGAAATCTGGTAACAAACATAACTCTAAATGTGAAAGACAATCATTTAATCTAAGGATTTCAACAAAAAATAATAAAAATAAACCATTCAATTTGAAACAGTTTTAATCACAATAATGTTGGATAATTACATTTTGTGGTCACAATATGATGTCAATTAACAATAGGTCATAATAATTGATACAATAAGTATACAGCCGACTGATGCATTGACGTCATAAGTAGTTCATGTAATAATACTCTTTCATTGTTGACCCTCTTTTGCGATGAAATGACATTGTTGTTAGTTTGTTTACAAAATTGTTATTGACAATAAAAGAGAGAAGAGTGAATAATATTTTTTTTTTGAAATGTCAATAACAATTTTTTTTCTTTCTAAATCCTCAATTTTTAACCTATAAAACTTAGGCCAATGAATGAAAACTTGGAATTGCTTTCAACTAAGTAGTGTTAAGAGTTGAGGAGAGAACCTAATTAGACCAGGTTTTATGTAGCTAATTAAGATGAGAGAGGGTTAGGGATTAGGTGTTTAGTCGTTTTCTCTCGAGCAATAAAATTCATATAAATCATACATTTGTTTCATATATAATTTCTCTCCATCCCAGATTAATTATGACTAGTTAATTAGGACAATATATGGTTGTTAAGAACTACAATTAATTAGTAGATTTCCAAAATGAACAAAATCAATCCATTAGCATGCTTAAAGTGCAATCATCATTCTTGAAATAAACATATAACACATACATATTGAAGCAATCCAAGTTCACCTCTTTAATCAACGACTTGTAGCTGAAGCGATTAAACGCAAAAGGCAGGTACATGTATTTGATGCTCCCATCTATCCATAAACATTTACCACATACATATATGTACACAACCAAAATTTACCTCTTTGTCAAGCATATATTTGTAACACGAGTAGGTAAGAGCATTTCATCTCGGCAACCAAGGTATTGTATTCCATTCCTCCTCTCCATTAGTATGTGTGCATGTCTTGAACCAAAGTAGAATGGTGGACTTAAGGCACAGCTAAATTACCAAATAATAATCCCAAAATTTACCTCTTTGTTAAGAAAAGGTTCAAGCAGTCGAGCATCCATCCCCGCACCTGAGGTCATGCATTTGATTCTCCCCCTCCTTATACGTAATAATCTCAAGATTTTGATTGAAGCAAAGCTGGCCTGAGGGCTGAGACCCTAAAGCTGCGGGCTCAGGCCGGTCAATTCACATGCAGAGCGCCGGGAGTGAGGCTGAAGCCGCTAACCTTAACCCCGCCCGCCCATGCACGTGGAATGTTTGTATACATTCTCCATCAGTTTAGCAAAATACAAAGACCTGCAGGAGGACCTGGTCTCTCTCTCTCTCTCTCCCTCTCTCTCTCTCTCTACGAATATTCATGGTAGTTAGTATTTCCTTTTCGCTCGCATAACTTTAGTGACACTTCTTCGCCTCTCATTTGCTCAATATATATAAATATAGATTCATTCCACCTAATCCTCCTCCTCCTCCTTACACAGAAACGACTAGAGACGTTTTATATTCCCAAGTTCTCGTTTAGACTGGCAGGTTTCTGCGTTTCTGAGGTCACCAGTTTGACGTTTCTGTGTGGCAGTCGAGACTCCTCAGGTTCTCCTCATGAATCTCAGCCCTTGCTTAATTATTAGTTTCTGTCATTAGGGTTCCTTAAATTCATCACTTCGTTTACCATGTTTCTGTAACGTTTCTTTCTTTGCCTGTAACTCCTTCCCTTCTAGTATATTAATTTATTTTTATTATACTTTGGTAACGTTATTTGTAGGGTCGGAATTGGGAGTCATATATCAATGCTGAATTTTATACATCCTTCTAATTTGGAGATGGGGACTTTTTCGTATTTAAATCATCATCATCTATGATTTTTTTATTATTATTTTTTTTTTAAGCAAGGGACGGAATCAGAAATTTTATTGTACACACTCGCCCAAAAATTGAATATTATGTCATTTGTTTTTATGACGTTTTCAAATAAGCTATAGGTCAAGAAGTCTAACTACGATAAGTCGGCAGAGTTGGGCATTGTATTAGGTAGATAAGCATATAGGGCACATCAAGCATAGACTTTGGACTCATCACAATAGACAATTTTTAGTCCTGTATAAGCACTTTTTAATAAAGTGCTTCACTACCAAATTTGATTTTTCAACCAATTCTCTCTGTGGTTGCAGTTGCAGGCATGGATATTGCAGACTCGAAACGAAGGAGCAAATTCTCCGGCAAGATTTTCGCAGCATGCCGGCCTAATCACCCTCTGCATTGTCTTGTTCAAGCAGTCACATGATTCTAGCAGTCCCAACAAGGTCTGTTTCCGATTTATAGTTTTCGGTTTTGTTCTTTTTTTTACAAGATTTCTTTACATTCAACTCATGTTTTTGTATATCTACAGATCTTCTCTTATCATGAAGCAGGGATCACGCATGTCTTGGTCACAGGAGGTGCTGGCTACATAGGTTCTCATGCTGCACTTAGGCTTTTGAAGGACTCATACCGTGTAACGATAGTGGTATATATCGATCATTCTTGAAAGCTTTTTCTTCGTGATTCTTACATGATTCGTCGATTGAAAACCCTTTAATTTGTGTCTTTTCGCAGGACAATCTTTCTCGAGGAAACATCGGTGCTGTTAGGGTTCTTCAACAGTTGTTTCCAGAACCCGGGAGGCTGCAATTCATATACGCTGACCTCGGAGATGCAAAAGCCGTATCCTAATATATGTTTCTTTTGTATATTCTACTTTAAACTAATCTAAACTGTGAAAGGGTGAACTGAACTCGGGTGAACACCGTGTTGGATATTCCTTGATTCTTGTCTAGGTCAATAACATCTTCTCAGAGAATGCATTTGATGCTGTCATGCATTTTGCAGCTGTTGCTTATGTTGGTGAAAGTACACTCGAGCCTCTTCGGTATTCAATCGTCAATTTCGTGTTAATTAAGTTTCGTTTCTTCTCTGTTTACCTTTTAATGACATACAATTAGTGTTCTGCTGCAGATACTATCACAATATCACATCAAATACCCTCTTGGTTTTGGAGGCAATGGCAGCACACAATGTAAAAACATTGATCTATTCCAGTACTTGTGCCACTTATGGTGAACCTGAGAAGATGCCGATCACCGAAGAAACCGAGCAAGTGAGATTCATAACACAGTTTTAGTTTGTCAGTTAATCATGTATTAACTGTAAAGTTTAAATATTGTGTTAATCATGTATGAAGATGTGCTAATTTCCGAAATACTCAATATTTATAACTGTACGAATTCAGGTCCCAATCAATCCATATGGAAAAGCAAAGAAGATGGCAGAAGATATCATACTAGATTTCTCCAAAAACTCAAACATGGCAGTCATGATCTTACGGTAGGCCTTGAATTCTGCTTAATTATTTGAAAAGTGTGCGTGCGTGTGCGCGAGCAAAGTGCTCCCGCTGCTTTGTTTCTGAATTCTGACTTCAACACAGCATGAGGCATGAGCAATTTCTTCGAAATGTATATATTAGGTATAACTGAACCTAACATATATACGGTTACGTATCCAGATATTTTAATGTGATAGGATCAGACCCTGAGGGAAGACTAGGAGAGGCTCCTCGACCTGAGCTACGTGAGCAGGGACGAATCTCTGGTGCCTGTTTTGATGCCGCTCGAGGGATTATTCCTGGACTGAAGGTACTTTTCTCCCCCTGTCCCCCTCCTCTTTTCCAGTACACTTGTTTAGGCCAAAATCAATGTGAGAAATTGAATTCTTTTGTCTATGCCATTGATTCTAGGTAAGAGGAACAGACTATGAAACAGCTGATGGCACTTGTGTGAGGGACTATATAGATGTCACTGACCTGGTTGATGCTCATGTAAAAGCTCTCGCCGGCACACAACCTGGGAAGGTTGGGATCTACAATGTCGGCACTGGAAAAGGTTAAGAAATCTGTCATTTCCCTTGAAATTATTATCAACCTTTCCTTACCCTTGCCTCGCTAGCCCTGCATTTCCTGAAGTTATTTTGGATCATTTTGATCACAGGTAGTTCAGTGAAGGAATTTGTTGAGGCATGCAAGAAGGCGACAGGGGTGGACATAAAGGTTGATTACCTCGACCGAAGGCCAGGGGACTATGCTAAAGTTTATAGTGATCCTTCCAAGGTAAGGCAGGAGCTGAATTGGACAGCCCACTACACACTTCAAGAGAGCCTGCAGATTGCATGGAGATGGCAAAAATCGCATTTGAATGGCTATGGTCCTTAGGTTGAAAAGATACCAGAGATATCGTTGCGGAAGCAGGATGTTGCTCCTTGAGTTGAACATGGATTTCCTTTTAATTGGAACACTACATAAATTTCCAATCGGCGAGGAAGAAAGTCTCTGGGTTTGTTGAGAGAAGAGAGTGCCCTCCCTCTTGATTCATATAGGACAAGAGTAACCCTGTGTGTATTTTTACTCCTGTACTTTTTTCAAGCCCAGAAAAAGAATAGGAGAGGATATTAGATAACTGATCTAAACAGATGAAACATTTAAAGTACTGTATACATAGCCAGTTTGAGTGTTATCTGCGGATAAGTATAATTGCTAAATTTCATGTAAATTGCTCTAAATCACTTAAAACAAATTAGTTTCTTTCCTATTTTCCTTGGCAATGTATGAGTTCTCTATTTGAAGAACAATTGATAAATCATAAATGAATGCTCGTGTCGTATATTTACTGATCTATAAAATGCTATACTGCTAATAGCTTAGCAAGAGCGAAAAAGCAGTACCTGTTACCGTAGGTTGTAAATCTTTGTCAATCATAAGGTGTCGATATGTAACTTGTGTTTTTCATCTCTGTGGTTAGGCTCTTCAATACGCTTGAAAGCTCTGCTGTTCTAGGCTGCGCCGGATCATCAAAGAGAAAAGCATGTACGTGATTTCTGACTTCAATCCAACTGCAGCCTGGCTGCTTCTCCGTGCTACTTTCTTTCATTAACACCCTGACTCTTTCAACCTCGTCCCATCTGCTGGCCTCAGCATGCATGTTGGACAAGAGCACATAATTTGAAGCTTTATCAGGTTCAAGTTCTAAAAGCTTCTCGGAAGCATACTTTCCAAGTTGTAGATTCCGGTGTATCCTACAAGCTCCAAGTAATGCACCCCATATTTTAGCAGTTGTCGCGATCTTCATATTCCTCACCATTTCAAAGGCTTCCTCTAGCCTCCCTGCACGACCGAGCAGGTCAACCATGCAAGCATAGTGTTCGGCAAAAGGTTCAATAAGGTAAACTTCAGTCATGCTCTTAAAAATTTCTAAACCGCACTCAACCAACCCACTGTGGCTGCATGCTGATAACACCCCAACAAAGGTCACCTGATCAGGATTCACCCCTTCTATTAACATCTTTTTGAAGAGCTTCACTGCCTCTTCACCATCTCCGTTTAAAGCATACCCAGATATCAAAGAATTCCAAGAAACAATATCACCGCGCTTGATATCTTCGAACACAAAATTAGCATCCACAACTCTCCCGCATTTAGCATACATGGTAATCAGGGAATTGCTGACGAACAAGTCATTTACATAACCACACTTCACAACCAAATGGTGAAGTTGCTTTCCAACTTGTAAAGCCGCAAGATTGGCACACGCGCTTAGACCACAAGCAAAAGTCGACTCATCAGGCCTCTTTCCTTCCTGTCCCATCTTCACGATCCTCCTTAGTGCATCCAGATATAACCCATTTTGCACGTAACCTGTAACCAGAGAATTCCACGAAACTATGCTCCTCTCACCCATCGACTCAAAGATTTCAAGTGCTTTATCCATCTGCCCTATTTGAGCATAACCAGTAATCATAGTATTCCAAGAAACAATGTCCTTGTTAATCATTTTTATGAAAAGAGATAGAGCTTCAACCATTTTCCCACACTGAGCATAGCCCGTAATCATTGTGTTCCAACAAACAACGTCACGGATGGAAATGGTATTGAAGATCTCACTTGCTTCATCCATCCTTCCATTTTGCAAGTATCCAGACATCATTGCTGTTTGTGCAGCAATGTTCTTGTATGGCATCTGGTTGAGCAATTGCCTTGCTTCGTCAAGCTTACCAACACGAACATACCCATTGATCATTGTTGTCCACGATACAGAATCCCTCTCAGGCATATCCCCGAATAATTTAACAGCCTTGTCAATTTGGTGGTCTCGAACATAGGCTCCAAGCATTGCATTCCAAGAAACCACATTTCTACTTGGCATCTGCTCAAAGAGATCCTCTGCCCTTGCGATCTCCCCATTTTGCTCAAACCCACATAACATCGTGACCCAAGAAACCACATTCGGGTCCGGAATCATCTTAAAGAACTTCCAAGCAGAATCCAAATCACCAACCTCAAAAAATCCATCCAACATCAAATTCCACGAAACCACATTCCTCTCAGGCATCTCCTCAAAAAAATTTAGTCCCAACTGCATCTCCCCATTCTTCGTATACCCTGCAAGCATTGAATTCCACGAAACTAAATTTTTTTCCGGCATTTCATCAAACAATCTCTTAGCATCATCAAACTGCCCCTTCTTCGCATACCCTGCAATCATTGCATTCCAACAAGCAGCATCCCCCTTATCCGGAAGCAAATCGAATAGCTCTCTGGCGCTCTCGAGCTCACCGCTACGAGTAAAGCAAGTTATCATCAAAGTCCAAGAGTAAAGGTCTCTCTCCGGCATGTCAACAAAAATCCTATACGCTTCCTCAACCCTGTCATTGTGCAGGTACCCGGAAATCATAGTGTTCCAAGAAACCAAGTTTCTGTGCGGCATTTTATCGAACAGTTGGCGTGCATTACCAATTCTACCATTCTTCGCATAGACAGAGATCATCGAATTGTATGTTACAGTGTTCCTTTGAGGCATTTGTAAGAAAACCTTAATCGCTTCGTCGATCCGACCCGACTTCCCCAACCGGGTAATTTTCAGGTTTTGGTTGAAGACTTGGGTCCCCTTTTCACCTATGGATCTCAGCCTCATTTGGTGTTGGCAGTTGCTGTTGGTGAGGCAGAAGAAAAGAGTGCTGCTTTGTGGTTTGAGCAATTCAATATTTGTTGTGTTGTACTTGTATTTTGGAGGGAACTGTTATTTGTTGAGTCAACAAAAATTGACACACTTCTCGCTTTTTAGATGCATTATTCTAATACATCTAAACTGCAAAACAAAATTCGAACTTAGTTAAGCTCATGTTATCTTTTTAACACAACACGAGAAAAAAGTTATGTGAAAGACTTCCTTGAAATGTCGACAATAGCTTCCTTTTTTGTTTTTTTAAATATTCTAGTTATCATTTTAGGATGTAATTTTCACATTTTTTTTAACTTCTCACAAGCCCCTTTTTTTTTTTTTCTAACCATCAGATCGAATAAATCAAACGAAAACAACGAAAATGATTGAATAAGCGTTTGTGAGAAGCTAAAATGGAGGAGAAAAGAAAAGTCGAGAAAAGGAGGAGAAAGAAAAGGCCACAAAGAGAGCAAAAAGTGTCAACTGAAAAGAACTAGTCTCTTCTCTTAAATAAGATGATACAAAGTCTTCCTCAACAGCAAAATTCCCTATAAATATCATATCGTCTGAAGAACATAACGATCAAGACTTCTAGCGACGCGACGCAGAAAATCGATTGGTGCCCCTCCGTAATGTGGGTATGAGATGATAGCTGTATGAGTAACACGAGAGAAGTCCCTGAGCAAATATTCTTCAGACCGTCAAACTCTACTCTTTTCTAACGTCCTGAAAATTGCAGGTGCACCTCTCCCTTCCTCTGTATCGATGCAAATCCAGTGATTGGGAAGGCAGTAACTAAGGCTAATTGACATGTCAGTTAGATTTGATCATAGCTCATCGTGACCCGCTGACTCAACTTTTTCATTTGCTGAGTCATCTGAGTCTCCGGCTTTCTGGTCATCTTGTGAAGAATTATCAGAACTCGAGTCAGAATCTTTGGCTTTTTCTCCGCTGCTCTCGGTTTCATTGCTTGCGGGTTTCTCAATTTTAGGCTTTGGCTTGGGGATTCTGTTGACGCTGGCAACCTAGACAAAGACAAAGTCATCGATAAGAGCATTACAATTGTACAGAAATAGCTTGTGGATCGCATTTTCATTTATTTTCCCAACCGAGAAACAGAATCGAAAGGATACCTTGTCTTCCAGATCAAACACCTTCCCGAACACTTCATCCGATGTGAATGCTGGTTTGCTATGTGCAGGAGTCCTTCAAGGAAGAACAAAACTAGGTTAAATAAATGGAAGCACTGTCATAAAATTGCTGCTATACTTGATGGATAATCAAGGAGAGCAGACTGGATCTCGGTCAGTAGCCAAAATCAATAAGATGCAAATCAAGAACCGGGTGAAATTATGCACATAAATAACTTCTAACTGCAGGATTTTTAACGAAAAAAGCAACACTTTCAAACCAAATAAAAAATTCAGCACCAATGTGCAACACGGTACATTCAACAATCGTCAACATAAAGCAAGATATCAAGCACAGGGAAATGGGCTATCACTGCATGTTTCCTTAATTAAGATTATATGTGCGTGCATAGGTTGACATCAACAAGTTACCTTAATAATGTCAAAAGAAATCAATACAGCAACAACAATTACTTACTTTTTCTGCTCAGCCTCCCTCTCGTCCAACCACTTCTTCAACTTGTCAGCATCACTCGCAACCTGGTAAACACACATAAATTTCCCACACCTTAAGCGTCAGAGGCCATCAAAGGGCAGCTAAATTAGATCATTACTACAACTACTATTTACAATTGACAAAGAGTTTTAAGTCAGATCATGTATGATTGAAGCACCTCATCTGTTCGATCTTTCGGAATCCAGGGTTTGTTCGACTCCCATCCACTTAGAATCTGCAACACAATGAGGAAAAGATAAATGAATATGTCACATCTCATAGTTTACTAAGGACATATAGTTAATGGTGCGGACTTTATTAATAGCTCTTTAACTATTTAACAGTGATTGACCTTCTATGGCAACCATTTCACATGTAAAACTTAAGCCTATATATTTGTTTAGTAACAATATCCCCGAGCTCAATTTCTAACATGTGATATATAATCCAAGTTTATAAAAATGACAGTGTCTGAATTACCTGTTGCACCTCAACAAGGTACTTTCGAGCATGTTCCACTGCTTCTGGCCGTGCGGTAAGCTCTTTGAATCTGCACCCAAGAATTCATCAGATCAGATACATTGCATTGACTTGACACAGGACTTAACTTGTAGAAATTACATCTGAAAATTATACATCACTGCCCAATTCTTTTTTCTTGGTGAATGCAGTATTACCCTCAATTAAACTTAAACCAAACAAACTAAACTGGAATATACCTAAAGAATATTGGATCACTAATAGCTTTTAGCATCTCTAGGCGTTCCTGAAACTCTGAAGCAGTAGCATCTTCACCATCGGTGTAAAGCCACTCTTGCACCTAAGAAAAAGACAACAGGTTAAATAGAAAACTTAGGACAGAGATATGATGAAGCTGAATTTTGGGTTGAATAAAGAAATGTCTACCTCATCTAGCTTTCCAATAAAGGATTGGCGTTCCTCGCTAGTTGAAATTTTTTCAAATTCCTCGGATGTTTCAAACTGGTATAAGAAAGAATTCATTAAAAGGTTGAAACAAGAACAAATTGTTATGACCAAAAACATTTTTAAATAGGGAAACTAGCACTAGAACAAAATAATTTAGCCTATCAAAGCAAAAGACACAAAAAGGAGAAATAACATCAGATTCAATACAAAGCAAGTCAATGCAATATCCTCAAATGCATGATGTGACAAAAAATATACAAAACAAACTACATTAATAACTTTATCAAACAACAATTGCAAGGCACAATATCACGGAAAAATCCAGAAATATTTGGAAACATCGTAAATATTCATAAAAAAATATATCATGCAATGAAGATGGTTTTCTTATGCCGAGAAGAAAAAAATATTTGATTGCACCTACACACCTTTTCTTTAGTACCATATATGTATCCTTCCAAGTTATTTTTCAACTCTGCCGTTCTCCTCCGCTCTGCATCCTTCTTGTCTAATTCTTCTAATTTACGCTTTGCTTCAGCAAGAAATTCTTTTGAAGGAGACATTGCAGGTCCGACTGTTTTCTCAACAATCTACAATATGAAAAGGAGATTTGAGAAAATACGAGCTTCTAATGAGCTGTTGAGAAGCATGAAAGAACTTTAAGAAAATTATCTAACATATACCTTCAGTGGAATCCTAAAGGTCCGCTTTTTCAGCTTTTTTTCAATAACAACATCCGCTTCTACAGTAGAGTTGGAAGTGTTACTATTTCCACCATCATTAGTATTGCCATTGCTGTCTTCTGAAGAGTTCTGAGCACCAGTTTCAGTCGAAATGTTCGGTGCAACATTAGTTGAATTCTCCACACTCAGATTCTTCTTAGGAACTTCCACCCATTCTGACACTTCAATAACAGCATCTGCACGATCCAACGACAAAACACCACTTCTACTCAAAGAGAAATGCAGACTTGCTTTAATGGGTGAAGACAAATTCCGTGATGCATACCTAAATAAGATGGAAAAGACAAATATAAAATGTTGTCAGTGTTCATCTCATGCTTTTGCATGGACATATAGGTAGAACTTCTTTAAAGCACTGCCGAAAAAATCGTACAGAAAGAATCTGGAAATGCCAATCCTTACTTCTCACTTGTCTCTGTCAAACTGGACACAGAGTACTGAGCAAATACAGGAGAGGTGGCACCTGGGGGTAAAAGATCTTCACTCTCGTACGCTAGCGACACTTCGAAATCTTTGCTCTGGATAAAGGACCTGAACATCTATTTTATAGCAAACCGAAACATAGTGAGTGAACTTAGACGGGAAAAACTATAAAATAAAACCCTTTACTAACATTTGGTATTTATTTCCATGTTATTTACCTTGCTGGGGAGTTTCTTCATCCGTTGCACAAGTGTCTGCCTAGTAATATCTTCTTTCTGAAGATCGGGGCCATCTAACTCAAGCACAAACCCATAGGTAGAACCATCAATCATCCCTAACTTACGGTTCAGCTTGATTCCATCACTTAAATTAGCAGCATATAATGCTGCACCTAGAACTATAGCTTCATCAGCATCCAGATGTCTATCCAACTCTTTCCTTCCAAGATATTCCTGAAGCTTAGCCTGTCATAAAAGAAATAGAGAATTCCTTCTCATGATCACTCTTCATAACAACTCAGAGATGACGAGATTCAATAGCGCAACATTAATATCAAGGTGACGTAGGACATCACCAGAGCAAAAGGGAGAGAGAGTATAGGTCAAACCTGCAGCTTTGGCACCCTGGTAGCTCCTCCTATCAGTTCCACTGCATATATCTCATCTACCTTTAAACCAGAATACTTGAGCACTTCTTTAAGAGGTATAAGTGACTTCTCCCACAGATCTTCGCAGAGCTCTTCAAACTTTTCACGAGTTATCGTGCTCCTGAAAGGGAAATAAATAGTGTTCAGTTTGTCAACTTGGACAACTAACACAAATTGCCAGAGTACACAAGGTGAAAACACATGTATCTTTAGAAATTTAACATAGCTTATTTTCCACCAAATCTAGAAGGGTAAACCAAGCTTTTTATAAGGAAACCTACATCAACCAGCATAGCAGTGGAATAAATAGTAATTAATAATAGAACTTCCAACAATGGAAACAGAGGCATCCCAAAGAAACCTATCTATATAAGTTGCACAACTACATATCGATAATGTTCAATATACTACGTTGGACAACTAATGACACAAATTCCAGCTAGCTCTGAAAAGTATTCAAATTGAGATGCTTAAAATAGCCTATTTTCCACTACTCTAGAAGGGAAATCACGAAACACATAAAAGTCTATATCAACCAGAAGTATGGCAACGGTAAAAATATGCCGCATGAACAATAATTGACAAAGCCACTGCCACATGAACTCTTTTCACCCTTCTGCTCATTGCTTCCACTAGTTAAATTAATAAAGATAGACAATGATAAAGGAACTTTTCAACAAGGATAAAAGAGTAATGCACTGTAAATTCCACCGACCTGAAGTCCCGATCATCGTAAAGGGATTCAACAGATATTGGTGCCATTTTGTTTGCACTTAGAATTTCTTTTGTACGCTTGACCTGTTTCTTCAATTTAGCCATTGCTTTTGGGGACTTCCTCACATCAACACCATTCCCTACTTGTTTATTAAACTCATCTGCAAAATGCTCCACCAACCGTAATTCCAAGTTCTGGCCCCCAAGTTGTGGGTCCCATCTGACATCCTTGACCTGTACATGAGAAATGAGAATAAACTTTAAGAGAACTGGCCGAAATAATTGCATATCATACGAGAATCAAAAGTAACCTATGCTTCCATAAATAACAGATACATGGAGGAAGGAACTTCACGCGGTGGATTATTTACACACGGTAGATGTGTTACTGTGAAACCAATGTAACATGTGTAAAATGTAAACTATGGAAGTGTTAACCATCGGTGCAAACTATTAAATGCTAGAAAATAATTCGAATTGGAATGAAATTACCTGAAACTGGTTGACTGAAACAGTCTTACCAAACTCCTTGGTATTATATGCCGAGAAATAAACAAGTGCTGCATAGGTACTGCTGGTGCCCATATCATAGAAAATTATATGCCTTGACTCATTTGAGAAATCTTTATCAATCCCATACTGCAATGCTGCACCGGAATGCTCATTTATCAAAGCAAGAACATTAATCCCCGCCAACTGTGCCGCTCGGAGTAACCCCTTTCTCTCTGCTTGCCCAAAGTATGGAGGAACTGAAATTACAGCATCCTTTACAGGCACTTTCGAATGAAACTCTGCCAAATTTGCAGCATAACCTAAGACCATCGCCGTTAGTTCCTCGACTGAATAAGTAGTTACTTTATCATCAATTTTGAAACTAACAGTTCCCGTAGTATCCTCTGTAACGTCGAATGGCAAGTACAATGAATCCAATAGGCTTTTACTGGAACTAAAGGGTTTTCCAATCAAGTCCCTTGTTTGAGAATAGACTTTTTCCGGGTACCGAGCAACCAATCCAGCTGCTTCCTCCCCAATAAGACGATCACCGGAGTGAAATGCAACCAAGTTGGGGGATTTTCGCTTTGACATCTCATTGATAGCGACTGTGATCGGGCTCTGCCCGCGCTTAAGGTTTACTACCGCAACTTTTACCCATTCAGAGCCTAGATCTATACTCATAACTGCACATTGAGAAGGCGAAAACACAATGCAAAGGACGGATAAGAACAACCCTAGCTTGAATAAGATCGACGCCATCCTAGATTGGATTCGGCAAACCCTAGGACTTCAAAGCTTCGTCTGAACAAACACAATAATAAAAATTGATAAATAATTAGCATGAAAATTCAATTTTCGGACTTGCGACTGAGAAAACAAATACAAAACAGTTAAATTCATTCGAAAATTTACAGTTTTTATGATGTTTGGGCACAAAGAAAATGGAAAACGGGAGTATACTAAGCTCAATTGATTGCTCTGAGTACAGATTTCAATTCGATATTCGATATTCGAAATCAAATTCGATGAAAAAAAATAATTAAATTAGCTTAAACCCTAATTTTTTTCTACACTACGTTTTCCATTTTCTCAGCAACCAAACAGCGGACTAAAAATTTGAATATTTCACGTCGATAGAAAATCGAAAAATAACTCGGATATAGAAAAGGAGAAAAATGAATGCACGGAGATAATTGGAGAGAGAGAGAGAGAGAGA
The DNA here is from genome assembly GCF_019419815.1 of Pyrus x bretschneideri. Lineage (NCBI taxonomy): Eukaryota > Viridiplantae > Streptophyta > Magnoliopsida > Rosales > Rosaceae > Pyrus > Pyrus x bretschneideri. The sequence goes on from NW_025999413.1 coordinate 7,802,442, forward strand.
TACCAGTAATGTGCAGATCGCATTCTCCAGAAGACTGGCGGCACAATTTTCTGTTTGGTTGACGAGAAAACGTACAAAGAAGGTGAAGGCGAGAACTTTCTCAGTTAGTGCTGGAAGATGCAGGGAATTTAAACACAAGAAATGCCTACGTGGAAAATTAGGACAGTGAACTACCACTTGGAAAGATCCACGTGGCGTAGTGTACACGTGGAAGTCAGTGATACGCTCCGCGGTGTTGTGCCAACGGTTATCATAGGTTCTTCGTGCATCATTCGGTGTTGGCGCGCGATGCTGCATGACTTTCGATTAACCGTGGAAATAGAGATCTATAAATTTAAGGTTTTTTGGCAAACCGTCTACTATAACTCCTTATTTTAGTCATTATTAATGAAAATTCATAGAATTGATCCCTAAATTTATTTGCGGTAAATTTTTTTAATTTTTCTGCGAAAAATATATCAATAATAAGTGAAAGAGTTGATTTAACAAAAATAATGTGAAAAAGATGGTCACTGGCCAATTTAATAAGGATATTGACAGATTTTTTATGGAATGATCAAAATGACTTACAATAAACAAATTCAGACACCACTTTTATCGATTTTTATTATTAAGAATCAAATTTAAAAATTATGTCAATACCAAAGACCACTTTTGAATAAAAGCCTGAATTAAATTGGGTTGAAGATCTAGATGTTGCATCTGCTCAACTCCTTAGTTTGTTGGCAATTAAGGAGGGTGTAGTCAAACTCGGATTTGAGAGGATTTTAAAAGACTTTAAAATCCTAGTGTAATCAATTAAAAGATTTTAAAGGATTTTAGAATCCATTCAAATCTAGGTATAGTCAATTAAAAGATTTTAAAGGATTTTAAGATCCATCCAAATCTAAATGTATTCAAAAAATTAAGATTTTGGAGGATTTCAATAAGTTGTGGATTTTGTGAGATTTGAGAGCAAAAAGTATATACAACCAAGACTAAAAAGAATTCAACCTCACCCCCTAGGATTTCAAATCCTTCCACCACAATCTATTCAAATTCTTTAAAATCCATATGAATTTTGTAGGAGTCTTTAATCCTCTTAAATCCTATAAAATCTATCACTTTTAAAATTCTTTAAAATCTTAGTTTGACTACACCCCCTAAATAACTTCTCCCACTTTACGGTACAAAGGACGAGGAGTGTGGAAAGTGATATTTAGAGTTGTAGTTCACCTCTAAATGCAACGATCAGTTGGTTTAGTGACATTTTAAACTCGCAATGACCGATTGGTCTAGTGACATTTTTTACGAGTTAAATTGCGCATACGATGTTTAGTTGCCAACTGATGTGCGAGATGACTTCAACCGCATTTCACTTGTTGGAAAAATGATTTGATGACTTTATACAAGAATCCGCAGAAACACACACAGAAAAAGCTATGTGATCCTTCAGCATGTAACTTCTATTTACAGATATCTGAAGTCTAATTTCCGGCGTACCGACGTTAACTCGAAAGAAAGATCTGAATTCTTGTTAGTTTACACCAAGTTACAACGCCCGTCGCCATAATATACTTGCTACTAGTGTAACTTGTATACGGAGTAATTGAAACCGAATACGGTTTGAAATAACTTTAGAATAACAGCCAATGCTTCTTTCGGGGAGTTCTCGTCGGAACATCTGTAAACAGATTGGTAAAAAGGAATCAGAGGATTGATTATATCTTCAATGGTACCGACACCGAAGTGTCGGGAGAAACAAATTGCAAATAAGAAGTATAAGCAATGGTTTAGTTCATCACCTGCACTTGCATATAAGGAGTTATAATGCACTTCACTCCAAAAGCTCAGCCAAAGCTCTGAAACACCACAAAAGTTGAAACAAAAACAATCACAACCTCGTTATATTTTTATGACGAAGTTTCAACCCACGCGTACGTATCAAGTTATGAGTTTAACTCCATCCAAAAGCCCAACTTGGCTAGTTTGGCTTGATTTTCCACAGCATATCAGTACCACTTGGTTAATATGTACATTGTGCAGTTTCTTTTGACTTTCACGATTCAAGTAAAGATAGAGTAAGCAAATGAGATTTACCTAGGGTAGGATTCCCATCTTTAGGAAGAATCTCGATGTAGCAAGTGTCTCGAAAAGAGGTGATTAAACAAATCTTGGCTCCGAACTACAGAAGAATCCGTAACTGTTAGAAACCAATCACTGTGAAACTTAGCATTATATAAAGCAGGAAAGAACAAAACTGTTATGGAGTTACCAGAGAGCAAACAGAAGAATCAACGTATGCAAATAAACAATGATTTACAATTCTTTACTTCGATCTCACCAAAACTACATTTTAACAACTTCCTTTTACATTTTCGGTCTGACATGGTAACAATTTCAAGTCACAACCATATACAAAATAAACCTCGACAACATAAACGGTGTGGTGAAGAGAAAGTCAAAATTTTCACTAAGTGACCTTAAAAGCACCTGAATAAAGGGAGTAAAAGTAGAGTCGAACTTACTCGATCTGCAGCTGCCTGTAGTGTAAGATGATCTCCCCACTCCCCGGTTCTAGTGCCACAGTGTTAAGTACAAAATTAAGTTAACTTTTAGTAACAGTTAGATATATACGTTGCAATATGTCTCAAATTTTGCGGTAAATAATTAGTAGGCATGAAAGCAGAAATCTAACTTTTTCATCTTCCTCAGGTAGCGTCTGTATTTCATTGGGACGTAAGCTTCATAGAGTTTTTTGTGATGCTTTAGCTGAAACATAAAACATAAAAATAAAAAAAATTAAAAATATTAAGAAACACCCAATATAAAGAAAATTCGAAAAGCAAGAAAAAATTCAAACATAAAAGGCTATCTTAGTGTTACTCCTAAGATGTTGCATCCATTCCATACAGCAAGGTATTAAGATTTCATACCACTACCAGTAATAGATGAAAATATTATCTCAAGATACAATCTTCTTATCGATCAAAGCCTACGGTAACTAAACTAATATAATGAAAATGAACAAATGGAGGAATTTCATCAGCCGTACCTGCTTTATCACCTGTTTTCTTACATGCTTGTGGTATTCTGGATTCCGAAACAATTGATCTGCTATTGCTCGAAACTGCAGCATGTTAACCAAATATCTTAGAATTAGTCGGAAACCCCTTCTCTCCTCCCAAAAGAGAAGAAGAGGGATGCAAACGAATAAATGTGGGCTGACAAATCAATTGCATTACAACAATGTAACCCAAGTAAACAAAATAACAAAAACCTAATATGTTAAAATATACGTTTGGTATGCCTTTGCGTTTCAATGTATAAGATAAATAGAATCTCAACAGATGCAAATACTTTGAAAACAATAAGGTGACAAATTAATTATTGCAGCCAAACCTGACAATTTCCATCGCCCTCGATCTGCAGTTCGGATAAATCATATGTTGCCAACCTGAATCAATCAAAAAGATATTATTACAATCAAGATGATTCTTCCTGCTACCAAACCATCCCTCTACATACCCAAGTGCACAACAAAGCTGCTTGGTCATAGTTACATCTCTCATTAGTTCAGCAACATATAATACCCAAATGAGAGTAGCAAAGGATACCAGGCTATTCGATATGAGCAGCTCACAATAAACCCCACCCCCGCCTTCTCGGAAAAAAGAGAGAAGGATTTTTCTAAAGTTAGTTTTGAGAAAATAAGAGTTGTAAAGTTATGATCAAATTATACCGTCTAAACTCGTGTACTATAAGCACTGAATAAAGGAAAGCTCAGTAAACGTAAAAAGTGCCAAGGTAGCGATATAAATCAAGTAGAAATTATGTAGAGAGCTCATTGCAGAAATTACAACCTTGCCGACAGGCGCTCATGGTCTTGGGTCGCATCATTCACGTCAGGTATCTCCCCATTTACGCGGGGAGTGTGCTGCAAACACAATAAATCAGTGGGTACATATTTATATCCAGTTAAATACCAATAAGCTACCCAATTTTCAGTCAAATGACAACAAGGTTATCTCATGCATCTATGCACTGCTCAGACAGTAGGCAGAGAGTATATTATTTATCTTAAGATAACGGAGCAAGCAACCTATCTCATACAGCGGAGCAAGAATTAATTGAGTGATATAGACCTAACGACATTTGAAAAATGCCTCCTCAATTCCAACAGACATAGCAAGCAATCGTATATGAGGCAGGAAAATGGTGCTCATATTAAAACTAAACAAGAAAACTAGTGTGTCGAAAGTATCAAAAGCCCACATCTATTTTGCAATGATATTTCATATCCCATACTACATACACTAGTAACACTACTACACCAGCACAAATTTATGTCTAAAGGAATGTATAAGTAACACCTCGAAAAAAGAATTTGAAACTTCAAGATCAACCCAAGTATCATAAGGTGTGAAGGGTGTGACTTAGTTAACATATCGCCAATTTCTGCTTGCGTTGCCAAAAGCATACATTAGCTATTTCCCATTCATAACAACCAACAGAGAAAAATCAGTCATGGGCTTAATTTTCCCTTAATTTTTTGATAAAATCGATACAACAAATGGATACATATATTCATATCTTCACCTATATAGTATATATACATATATGCATATATACAAGATGCATTAGGGTGGCACACCTCTAATCCGGGAATTAGAAACATTGTTGACATAATGACTAGCAAGGAACATTACCGGAATCGAATCTAAGTGGGACAGTCTCTTCCCAAGCCTGCGATCAACTTTGACCTTTTCCTCTTCTGCCAAGATGGTTGCAATGGCTTGATCATCCTCTGTATCATGATTGCTGCTATCTAAACTCGAGCTTGAACTCGCACTCGCATTGCTGTAGCTTCCATTCATACCGCCTGAACTAGACAGATCACAAACACACCCCTACAAAACATGTCAAGTGTAATAACTCGTCAAAGTAATCCAAAACAGTAACCGTCATAACGGTAGCTACGAGCTAGAACCCCTAAAAATTGAGATTAATGTATGGATTAATGACATATCAATTTCCCCCTTCACTTATCATCTGTTTGGTTGCTGAGAAAATTTAGAAAAAAAAAAAACGAAACGAAAATCTTCTATCTTGCATTTCGATTATCATCAAATTCTTGGAAGTGCAAGGCTTTACTTGAATTGAATGGAAAACACAGTGATTGATCTTGACATAATCTGATTTTCTATTTCATTGCACTTTCTCACCAGCCAAACAGCAGATGTAGTGTGAAAGGAAAGCAATTCAATAGCAGCAGCAATTAAATTAAATTTTAAAAAATAATCTAAAAGTAATTGAAAAGCATAAATTATTATATAAACAAACCGAACGAATAAGAACCTGCAACTAAATTCAGTTCCTGAGAAAAAAAAAATTCTGCAGAGAAAGTCTTTGTACCTCTCAGCTGAGCTTTAATTAAATCAAATGAACTTGTTGAGCTGAATATAGCAGTCCACAGAAGCAAATCCAACAGGGAAGATCCCAAATCCAAGTTTTCTCTTTGTCTTATTTTCTCAGCAACCAAACAAGGAATTGGATGAACTCGAAGATATGCAACTGAAAATAATAAGATAATATAAATACAAATATAAATAAAACTGTAAATATATTCCACCTAGGTAGCTGAACTGTATAATAAATATCTGGAAGAAAAAAAGGGAAAACGAAATTTGACTTGGTAGCCAAAAGAAGGGTCAGAGAAAAAAATAAAAAAATAAAAGCCGGGAAGGAAAGGGTTGGAGGTTGGAATTGAATGGGTAGCGCTGCGGAGCCTTTGACAAAACGTCATCCTCTACTTCCGACAAGAAAACACGACAAAAATGAAACAAGTTCAACACCAAACTTCTATAAACCGTGTGAATCATGAGTCAAGACTTGGGATGTCAAATTGATTTTTTTTTTTTTAATTCAGATTTTTTTTTTATTTTATTTTATTTTATTTTGTCTTTCCTTATCATGCAACTAAATCTTTGCAACACTGATTTTCCGCTAGGTGATTTTTTGAAAAGGTGAATCAAAAAGTAAATGGTTTCGATGGTCAAATCAAATTGAAAGAAATGAATAAGGATAAAATAAGAATACCACTCCCCGCTTGAGTGGAGAATATCCATAGGAGTGAATTCGAACTTTGATGCAAAGTTGGCGCACATTTTTTATAGCTAACGTAGTTACGTTCACATTTACATTCTTTTACGTATTAAAATAATTTTTTTTTGTCAACTAAGGAGGAGAATTTTCGAATCACGCCCTTATTTCTCTTTCTACAAGTGACTCCCTTGCACCAAATGTATGTTTCATTACGCCTAGCTAGTATCTTTTTATGACTTAATCTCTACTAAATAAGTTACCATAGTGTTCTTACTTATTTGCATGCCAATCTATGTGGCATTTTATGTGATTTGTCACACGTGAAACTACAAAAAGATAAAAAAATGGGAAGCTTCTTGTATTGCTTTTGAATGTCTCTCATTTACTTTGGTGCTTTGCTTTGTTTACTTTGGCTGTTGATTATGATAAAGTAGTTATCATCAAGTTGATTAAGAACGTCCAAGGAGTCCACTAATTACAACTTATAACCTAATTATTGTAGACGAGGGGTAGCTACTTTTGCTAGAGCAGATAGTGCTCCTATATGCACTCAAGTTCGAATCTTTCCCCCAATACTATAACTTATTTAAATTACGATACCACCTATATATAAAAAAATTAACAATGAAAATTTTAATTGTAAATAATACCAATTCTTTATCATTGTTAGGATGGAATTCCACTAGTGTTGAACATCTCTCTACAGTTAACAAATACAAAAAGAAAATCTCTCAACAAAATTACATAAGAACTAAATAGAATAATTAATCTAGAAAACATAGTCATAAACACCATTATTAGAATACCCAAGTGTAAACATCTTAAGCTGATCGGTGAAGGCAGTGAGATTTGACACAGCTTTCAAATTAGCCTCATCTCCCATAGTCCTTTCATTTAGCTTCCTCATCCTTTTGCTCATCTCATCCTCCTCCATCATCCTTCTCAATCCTTCCTCAACATCTCTCTGTCCAAACCCACTTAATCTCACCCCAATCCTCCACACTTTCACAATGTATGCACAATTTACAAACTGGTCCCCAGCCACTGGATAGCACAGGAGAGGCTTCTGGCACTGAATGGCCTCCATTGTTGAATTCCACCCACAGTGTGTGAGATAGCATCCCACTGCCTTGTGTTGCAAGACATCCATTTGTGGGGCCCATGACACAACTTTGCCTTGTTTTGCCACTCTTTCCAAGTACCCAATTGGTAAGCCTCCAAGCCATGAAGATCCAAGCACCCAGAGGAATGGCTTTCCCAAAGCTTCTAGAGCCAATGCCAAGCTTCTAACCTTAGCCTCTCCAATTGGACTAACCCAACTTCCGAAAGAGATGTAAACAACTGTGTTAGGGTTTTGCTTGTCTAGCCAGTTTAAGCAGCTCGTGTCTTCTTCCCAAAAGCTAGGGTTCTTGGTGGTTGTGTGCTTGCTCAAGGGACCAATTGGGAAAACAAGAGGTTGTTGGGTTCTGGTGCTATTGAACAATTGATCACCGAGTTGTTGATGTTGTTCATCGCTGATGGTGTATTCATTTGGGAAAGAATTTATTAGTATCCATTGAAGCGTTTTCGATCGTTCTAGGGTTCTAGTCCAAAATCTGAATCTTGCTTTTCTTGCAGCTGGAGTGCCAATCAACCATGGCAGCTCTTCAGTAGATAGCACAGGTTGATTAGATAAGCATATACCACCTGGTTGTTTTGGAAATCCTGCCAAGATTATATTATATTATATACACGTTAGTGTCTGAGCTCGTTTGAAAATGATTTTGAAATGACTAAAAGAGTTTTTAGTGAAATTGATTTTGGGGTTTCAAAAGGACTTTAAGTGTTTTTTGGAAGAAGCAACCAAATATGTGTTTTTTGTGTGAAACACTTCAAGTAACTCTCCAAGATCTACTTTGTTTTTACTAAAAATGGTGTCAATCGCTATAAAGCACTTTTAAACGAGCTATTAAGTCTATAATACTATTTGTATCACATTAATGTCTTAATTCCAAAAGTTCAAAAACCAAATTAATTTGCTTCGTCAATGTTGGAACGTGTCTGATTATCATTTAGTTTTAGAATTGTTTCATATGCATTTTGCTTTGGCTCGAGTAAGCGTTTTGAAGAAACTTCAGTTAAGTTATGCTATAGAAAAAGAGAAGATGATTTTTTAGTGTTTTTTTTTTAATCTCTTAAAGGGTAAACTTATATAAATCTAATTTTGTGAATTATTGTTTAGTCCATAGATTAGGTCCGCTCGATTATCCACATCAATTTATTTTATTATTTGTAATAAATATCTCTTTATTTATGGGATTGTTTATTACTTAATTTTAAGATTAAATATAAAAATTAAATATTGTTTATCCTTATTACTGCTCCTAATTTGTATCACGATTTTTTCCTTCTACCTCATCAGGTTAGGTTAACTATGTTATCTAATATTTGTTTTAGGTACAATATATATCATCATGTATATGAATTTATAAATGTATGGATGATGAAATTTTTTTGAATTATTTTAATGGATGATAGGTAGATTAAGTTTTATTTATTTTCGTATACATCTCTATCATAGATGAAATATATTTTATCAACCTATGATATAGTATTATATTTTATATATATATATATAAATATATATAATGATATATAAATTTTCTTTTAACTATTTTTCATTGAAAGCGATTAGATTTTTATATTTAAATATTTAAGTATAGATGCATAAATAAAAAATAAAAAAAACTTTAATTAAAATTGAACAATAAGACAATTAGACTAAATCCAATAACAGCTTAGATTTTTGGCCTTGGATCAAAGTCCTACTCCATCTTTAAATTACAAAAATGTCATGTTCAACTAATTGATACACGTTGGATGGTTATGACGTTCATATGCCTCTAATATATTCAAGCTTAATATTAATTTACAGCTACAACATTTTGAGAAGATTTATATGGATTGAACCCTAACAACAATAATACTTAACCGTACTTTGTCCGACTTGCTTATTTAATTTTTTTTTTTCCTAAAAAAAGAGGTTTGATGGCTTTGCCACGGCAGTCCACTTTTCTAGTGGCCGGAAAGACTCATAAAAATATTTCAGCCTCCCTCTAGGCACCATCGTGCGATTCACTAGTGCCAGTAATCAAACCCAAAGTGTGTGGAATACGGACCTAAAATTCATCCACCCAGCAGTGGTTTTCAACTTGCTTACTTCAATATATCTACATGGATGTTTGTGGAGAATGAATTTCATATTGATGAGAGGAGGGATCTTGCAAAAACTTATAAGAAGTTGGGCTACTCCCTATATTGCCAATTGATTTTATGATAAAACCTCAACTTTCTTCATGGTATCAGAGCAAGGTTGTCCCACGTGTGAAGCCCAAGGGCCACACGCGCTCCATGTCACCTTGTTTGTGTTGTCCAATTATTAGGTTTGAAAATTCGCCACACGTAAGGGAGTGTATTGATAATGAATCCCACACTGATGAGAGGATGGACCTTGCAATAGCTTATAAAAGGTTAAATTACTCATCATATTGCCAATATATTTTATAGTGAAATCTTAGTTTTCTTCGGTACATATTTAACTGAAAAACATGTACCCCATGTTGTTCCTAATTAGAATAATGCCTACATTTACTATAAAATTATCGATCGTAATAGATATTAATATGTGATCCACTTGCCTGCTTCACATAAGTCACACTATGAAATGTCTTAGTCATAAATACCATCATACAATTTTATTAATAAATAAATAATGCATATGATTTAATATCCTAGTGAATAGGTATTAGGTTTCAAACTTTGACTCCCTCTAAGTTATTGTAAGAGTTTCGGGTTCTCCTTTCCCATTAATAATAATAAATGTTGAAAAAAAATTATGTATATGCATCAGAAATACTCGACTTTTGACAGACAAATGAAAATCTGACATATATATACATATATATTGATAATTTTATACTTTTGTTATACTAATTTGTAAATAAAATAAATGCACACTTTGTACGGAGTCAAACGATTAATTTGTAAATAAAAATAAATGCATACCATGTAAACAATATTGTTTAGTTATCACATCTCTTACAACACCTAGAACACATTAATTCCAAATAATCTTTTAGATAATGACCAAGTTGGTACAAACAACAATAAACTTTTATGGATATGAAATGAGAACTTAGAAGACACTAGTATCAGTTTTTCATAGTATACTTACTATCATCGTGACATTATGTGTTATATCTCAATTTTGTTCGCATATCAATGTATCATTGACATGAAATGTTACGACGATAGTGTGGTTATGTTATGTAAGTTACTATGCCATTAAAGAAACCAAAAGAGGGAGACTAAAAAAGGCAAACGAAGACGTAGATGATGATCTCATGCATATACTATAAAATATTATCAACAAGTAACCTGTATCAGCAGAAATGAGACCTGTCCTTAGCATGTCTGGAATTGCAGTGATCAAGCGATATGCGGCATGCATAGCTGGCCAAAACCCAGCACAGGCTACCCCGCATCTATTGGCTACATCTATAGCCCATGATGCCAACAAATCAACAACTACGCACACAACTTCATCACCATCCTTATCATCAAGCTGATGAATAAGTCTCTCTAGAGGGTTTGCCATGTTGTTCTCCATGGCCTTCTCAATGGCAAAGAAGTCCCTCGGGGTGTCCTTGTCCAATTCATCTGGGATTGGCATGCACAAAATCTTGTCTTTTGGTTCGACTTTCCGGACTATCTGGTGGTGAATATAGTACGAAGTGACCATCACTGGCTTGAAGTCTTGGCTGAGGAAGGCTGAGGCTAATTTAAGCATGGGAGTGACATGTCCTTGCGCTGGATATGGAACCAGGATGATGATGGGGTTGGAGTTGGACCTCTTTATGCACTTCATGTTTCCCATCTTTCTCTATCTCTGACTCTTTTAGCATGTATGGCGTATATTTTGCTAGTGATTGATTTCGGGAGTCTGAAACAAGGCCTACGTTTATAGAAAGTGAGGGGTGAGTCAACTATGCATGTGCAACATGATGTGTACTGTTATAAACTATAAGCCTCTACTTAATTGTGGAGCAAAAAATAATCTCAAATTTTTGGAGACTAATACAGTGGACTTTTTTTTTTTGAAGAAGACAATATTGTCCTCATTAAATGGGTAGGGATCACAATAATTCCCACGCACAGTTCAAGGCTTGAGCAACTAACTACAATATTAGCAAGCTCCGAATCCCTACTCGTGGCATGGAAAATTCAAGGCATTAAAGATATAATTAATCACCAAATACTATCTCTTATACAATATTCCTGATTGAAGATCAACTCAAACAAGTAAGAATTCTCATCACAATTAATCAAGGATACTTACCATATCAACCCAAGATATTATTTCCTAATTAATATCTTCGGGATTATTTTTTCCTCATCCATCTTACGGACGACACACCTTGGCCAATTGGAAGCTGCCATGTGTAGTGTAGAATCCTACCATGGTCGGTCACCTCCTATAAATACTCCATTTACACCATTTTCTAATGAGCTTTTTGCTACACATACAAGCCCTAAATACTCACTCTTTTCAGAGAAACTAACTTAGACATTGGAGATCTCTTGGCCAACCCCCTAACCAACCTCATGGGCACGCATGTTGCTTTAGCTTGATCAAACGTGCTTATTATTTTGTAGGTACAAATTATCAAGACCGAAGATGGCAGATCTTTGCTACCACGTTCATTTTCACTCCTTTGGCAACAAAGTTAATTTCAAAATATACTTAATTATTGCAGTTCCCTCAAAACTGTCATGTTAGTGAGAAAACCTCAAAAGTCAAATTATTTATATACAGTAGAAACTAAAATATAATCTATGATCACATATCAACTCCGAATTTCAAAACCTCGATTGCATGGTGAACGCTGTCCTAATTATTTGAGCAACAAAGCCTTGCCACGCGCAGTGAGTTCATTTAGTCGATACAAGCTGCTCTGAATTTTTATGTGTATGAACTTTATATATATATAAATAAAAAAATTGCAGATTTAAGCGTAACTAATTGGCTAGAGCAATCTGCTCTCTTAGTTACACTGAAAGTCAAACCTCTACTCAAAACAATTTATATTAAATTAAAAAATATTGCTCAAATAAAAGTACAATTTTAATTGTAATAATCCAACTTGTGGTATATTTTTATAATATAAGCGCGGCCTTTATGCTATGTACATACACCCCCAATTAAAATTAAAGTATCTAATTCTAATAAATTAAACAGTAGGAGACAAATCCAATATCTGCATGATTCACAACCAGTTGCAATGTTAATTCGTACTAATCACTTCCAAAACAAAAATTAAGTGGAACAAGTTGGCTATATACGCACATTGTACTTTTTTTTTTTCCAGTTGGCTATACCTCTATACACCCCTCGTTTATCCGATGTGGGAAAACACTCGCGCCAAATTAGGCCAACTCTTTTCATCTTTTCGTTAAGTGGACGCGAACTCCTCTAAAAGCATGCATCTCATTGCCCGGAGGAACTCAAGTTAGGCTTAGGGGCACCGATAACTGTAATTGATTGACGCATGCATGGGCTGTGTTTTTTCTACACGTGATGAATTTTGATCCACGTTTAAATGCCCATACACATCATTTTCAACTACTTCATCGATCAATAGTCGAAGTGGCTTTGATGTTTATGTCTACCTTTTACATTTCATTTCATTTAGATGATATTATAAAGTTGGATTGTTTGTTTTAGAATATTACAGTATGTTAAACTTTTGGTAAAATGGAAAAGAAGAAAACAATTGGTTTCCAATAATTTCTTGCAGATAGTTATTTCAAACACATTCGATCTTATGTTTTGAGATTTTTGTGGAAATTTAGCCTAAATAATAATGCGAAAGGCGAGAAAAAATAAAAATTGATTAGAAATTTATATATTCCGTTGACTAAAATAAAGAAAATACCATAATTTGGCAAGACGATTACATAATGAAAGAACACATCTTATCGAGACTTAATTCATGTTGAATTAGAAGATAGGAAATGAATCATAATCGTTATTCTACTAGAAAATTATAAGATATAAAACATCAAAAGTACCTTAAATAAAAATAAAGAAGTTGCTAATGCCTTATTAACTATTCTAACAGTTATCAAACTTGCATCATTTCTTTCATAATTCTCCACTCAGATGGAGAATCCTGTGTCCACTTCCTTGTACTATAAAAAGTGTAGGTTGCTGCAGAACCACCTTTGCTGACTTTGGATGGTGGAAAGAGAAGTGTAAAACGCATGAGAAACTCAAGCAAAACGCCAATTCCTAGTGCACCATGCAATTGAAAGAAACCAATAAAGTTGAAGTTGAAGTTTGAAGGCTCACGAGCCTTCATCCGCCAACCATGCAACGTGATAATATACTTAATTAGATAATGCTAGAAAACGAAGCATGATACGAGTTGTAAATTCAAACATCTTGTATAAGCATGATTCTCACGATCACAATTGGACCAGCTTAAATAATATGTGTAGTTTTCCTTTGTGACAACGGAAGGCTCAAATTCTTGATCTCTAGCCTATTCCGACCTATCAACATCACCACAATGCGTATGGTTTAAAAATAGGGTGGTGTTATTTTTACACTCATTTTTACCTCTCACATGAGCTTTCACTTTTAGGTCAGTCAGATTGAATGAATTAAAGAATATCAATAAATAAAAATTAATAAGGGTGTGTGGAGATAAAAATGGATAAAAAGCACTAGTCTGAAGATATTCGGAGGTGTAGCGTAAATCTTATACGTGGTAAGGGAATGATGTATCATAGATCTTTTTCTTGTTTTTGGGAAAATGGATAGTTGAAAGCAAAAGATAAAACCTAAATGGATGGGAATCATAAACCGGTAGGATTAGAATGTAGTTAGATTCTAATTTAGCGGTATATATTAGATGTCATAAGTTCAAGTCTTCTTTCGTAAAATATTAAAAAAAATGTTTTGTGTCGCTTAGTACTACAGTTTAGTGGTATTCTTTTTCACTTGTAAGTGAGAGGTTTTAGGTTCGATTATCGTAAAAGGCGAATTTAAACCACATTATTATAGCCCTCCCTCACCCCTTTAGTGTACATAATATCGCTTGTTAAAATAAATAAATAAATAAAATGCCTTGTTCATCTGTAGAGGGATAGAGACATAAAGTGGGAAGCCAAAAATAAAAAATAAACGTGGTCAAAATGTCAATAACACCACACGGCATACCAAATATGTTTTCTCATCATTGTAATTATGGTGATGTTCATCATCCTATTTATCACTAATTGATGAGTTTAAATTCGAGATTTGTGTAGTGAGATACAAATTTCAACTCCTTCTTGCACCAAAGATCTTGCCATTTCCAAAGAAAATGGAGTTACATCTCTTTCCCATTTCCACTCAAGAGTTCTTATGTATTTCCACGCCCCTTCGAGAACCCGAAAAATGGACAACTTTCTTTTCCTAGGAACACATACAAGATTCGTCATTACAAAAAGGATAATGGTAACCCTGGTGGCGGACCCATAGAGGGACCTAGGAGATCTCAGGACCCCTCAGCAACCTTGAATTGTTGCTTGAAATTTTCAAGGACCCCTCACACTCGAGGAGGACGGCTTGTGTGTGCAAGCTGCAGCGGTTGAGCGGTGGCGTCTTTGAAGAAGACGACCGCGTGAAGAAGTTTTCTTTTTTAAGGCTTGGCCCAAAACGCTCGATTTGGTCAACTATTTTAATTTTTTTTTTAAACAATATACAAAACGTAGTCGTTAGTGTATATTTTGTTTTAAATTCCCAGCTAGCATGTCCCCCAAGTCCCACTCTTTCCATCCCTTCCCCTATCCCATTGTCCTGATTTTCACATATTCACCCAATCCCCAATTCCCTAATTTTCAAAACCCTAAAATGCTAAATCCTACCCGATCCCATATTTAAATTTTACTCCAATATCATACTTAATTTGTTTCAAATCTCCACACCACCACCATTTGGTTTAAAATTCATGCAAGTTTTTTGGTATTCTAATCTAATCTTAATTAAATTATATTAGATATTGATGGAGGTTTATAGTCAATTATTTGATATGATTATTGATATGCTTTATGTTTGTATACTCATGTGATTATTGGAATTTAGATGGAATTTTAGTTTATTGGTATATGTTTTGTGTTTTGTGTTTTTTTTTTTAATTTTATTTTATATCAATTGTGTAATGTAGAAATAAGAAAATGGAAAGATTTTTCACCAAAGCCAAAAGCACCCTATATTTGAATAATTTTGAAAGAGACCCGAGAATAAAACTCCAATCTTATAATTAAACTTTTCAATGTTATTTTTGTCTCTTAATTTTTTGACCTTTATTATTGGGACCCTCCGAGTTTAAAATTCTGGATCCGCTACTGGGTAACCCCACCATTAACTACTTCATTTATGAATTTCATAGTAACAAAAATACATGTCCTACAGAGACAACATTTGTAACTTGCTATTGTCTTGCCTAGTAGGCAAAGATTTACCTTCATGGAAAGGATAATTCATTTGAATCGATGTGAGAGTCTAACGACATTGCCAGAATCCATGTTGTATATATGAAAGAGGTTGACCCTCTTGCTTCTCTCAGTTACAATCAAATATTTGTAACTAATCCCTACCCCTCCTTCTTTTTTTTTTCCCTTATTTTTTCTAAAAAAAACCAAGAAAAAGCGTGCATGAAAAGGGTTTCGCATAGAGCGAGGGTTTTTGCGTAGAGTGAGCATTTCCACGTAGAGCGTTTTGAGTTGAAGTGAGGCTCTCTACGTTGCAAAACCTCTAATATTTGTAGGGATGAATTCAATGATGGCTATGTCTACCAAATGATACAATTCTGATAATATTATGACTCTTCAGCATATTCTCTTAATAAACTCGAAACTATTCTTGGCCGAAACTCTTTAACCGCTGAGTCTCGTCGTCTTCGACTAGAAGTATGAACCTAAGTTGATTATGTGATTGATTCGACCTTTATTTAGAACCTAATCATAATTTTTAATATTTCTCTCATCTAATAACTTAGAGTATATGGACCGAGTGCATGTTATTTATTGTTTTAAGTGAAGACTGTATATAGTCAAAAAATTCAATTAGAAGGGTTTCGAAAGAAAGCTCATTTAGCAGCTCACGCTCCCAAGCAAAAAGTGAAAATTTGATACATATAGGAGCATCTTTAGAGAAGAAGGTAATAGTTTTTTTTTGTCATGTCACCTCTTATCCTTTCAACGAGTAAAACTTACGTATTCCTTGTTTCACAATTTTCTTTTTATTTTGTTCACCATAGTTATGTGATACATGTCACGAGAGATACTAAAAAAAGAATATGAAAACAAAGGATATGTAAATTTGTTCATTATTCAACGATGATAAAACAAGGGTTTTGACAAAGTTGCCTCAAAAGAACTTTTCGACCAAAAGAAGTTGCCTCAAGGGTTTTTGGCCAGATAAAGTTGCCTTGCTGATCAATTAGGGCAAATTGCCACCCATCACCTATATATCTTATCATTAAAAGTACGTATATAGCAGTGATAGCACAAGCCAAGGAATTAAGTAAAGTGGTATTTTTAAGGCGTTTGGTAACTTTTGCCTCATATGTAGGTTGAGTGACAAACTTTTATCAGATGCTCTTAGGAGGACTTTCGAACACTAAGACCATCTTCAAATAAAATGTTAAATTATAACAGTTAAATTATAATTGATGGTTAACGTGATAATCCGAAGTCTTATAACAAATTTTATACTTTTCTAACCGAATTGTCAAATGTTATTTTCTTATTAATATAGAACTTTAAATGGTTGTATTTATTTTAAAAATTGATGAAACATAATTTTTATCTGTTGAAATATTAGTAGAATAAGAGAGACCCACCATTAAAATTAATTAAAAATAAATTTGACATTGATGTTAAATTTGATTCCTAATTACAAAGGCTTCAAATCTAGTCACCAAATAATACTTCGGTTAGAAGAATTTTTTATGCCAAGTATGCACAATGACATCTCCACTTAGAATTCGACATCTTCTTTAAAGATGCTCTAAGTCTAACTAATTGGAATAGGAAAAACAAGTAGAAAGTACAAGCAAATAGACAAGAGTTGAAATCTAGTCGTGAATGTTGGTATTTCAAACTTGGAAATGCTGTTGAACTAAAACAAGAGTGGTATTTATATTCACTTGGAAGTAAGAGATTTTAGATTCGAATCTCGTGGACGGCAAATTCAATACCAAATTAGGTTGCCCATTGGGTCACTTTGCTGAACTCCCACTTCCCTTTAGTAGTAAAAATATCGATGTACTTAAAAAAAATGGTATTTCAAATAGAAACACCCAATAAAAATATTCACGAATTTGGTGAAAATGACATATTAAAAAAAGATAACACAGTAGGGGAAACTTATTGTTAATTAATATTGTTTAAGACCAAGATCTCCTAAGCGGAATTTGGCTCTTCTACTCATCAAAAAACAAAAGAAAAATGATTGAGATTAACTAGTTAAATCCGTTCACTCATGAAAAAAAAAAAAAAAAAACGTTTTCGCTCCTGTGCTTATCCCTGACCTAGAAAAATATCCATGTACAACCGATTGATGTCCAAACCACAGTTGGTATTTGGCACAGCTAAAACTTTGCAAGTGACTCCCATTTTTTAGATATTTCCAACAGCGGCTCATCTATTCTGTGCAATTATTTATCCATTAGGTAAAGGGATAAGCAATCGTTTCGAATGACACACAGATCTGGGCCAACCGACAATCAAATCAAGCGAAACAACTCAACCACTTCATCAACCAAAATGCAAAACCACGTCATCACCCAAAATGCAAAACCACGTCATCAACCCCAAACCACTACGTCTAGCAAAAGATATTTCAATTATTTTAATTCAATTGACTTCTTGATAGGCGTTTTTGCATTCACAGTTTCACACCCTTAAATTTCTTGGAAAGCGATCATCTTCAGATTTTTCTCTTCAAAATTTAGAGATTAAATTATTTAAATTTTTAAAATTTGATTCAATGATTAAAAACAAAAAAATTAGTAAAATCTTTTTAAAATTATAATAATTTTTAATCATTGAATAAATTTTTTAAAGATCCAAATCATTGATTTCTGAATTTTAAAGGAAGAGATCCGAAGATAATTTCTTTCCAAATTTCCTTAACGTAGAAGATACTAGAAGGTCGTGTCGATACTGATTCCATATACCCTTCCCCAGTTGTAACGAATATTGGATGAGAATTCAACTGAGGAATATAGAAATGGAATACAATAATTAAATTAAATAAAGGCCTTTTCAATGAGTCGCACGGTTGAAATTACGTAAGCAGGGGCCACGTGTCAATGTGTAGGAGGATTACTATTTGGCAAAAAGGATCACTATTAGTTCATCGTGTAGGAGTTTGCTTTTGCAGTTTATTAGAGTTTGTTTGTTAAGAAAAAAATAATACTAGAAGGGCTAAATTTATATACTAAATTAATTATTGTAAGACTTAATTAGCTTGTGAATTAGTGATTTTTGCATATCATGTTTTGTCGAATATCTGATGTAGTAAATGCACGTGCCAACTCTCAACATATCTTATAATTCGTAAAATGCTCGAAGGAAAGAGACTTTTAGAATATGGTGGTCACATTAGCCACGTAATCAGAAATGACTTTCATTTGCATTTAAAAGCATTGCCTGCCATTTGGGAACCTTGATGACATTTTAATTGGGGTACTTTTATCGGCTTGGTATTCTTTCTTCCTCACGCGGTGTTAGCCGCCCACGTACGAGCGCGCGACTGCCATCTACGAAACAACCACTCCATCCATTTGCGCTTTTTTCTGTATGTATATATATTCATCATCGATCGTCTTCTAAACCAACAATTCAAAGCAGCAACTCAAGGCCTTCCAAGTATTTTGGTTATCTAAAGTTCTAAACCCCAATATACCTTATAATCTTCCCATATCTTCGCCTTTGTTCGAACATGAGTTCTACTAATTCAGCAGGTACTTTTTCAACTCCACCCTCACTCGTATTATCTTAATTTCTTCCCATAAAAATCCAGATCTTCATGCATATATATGTTCTTGAATTTAATTTGAATATACTGTTGGAGAATATTTAGTTTCCGTCGATCAAGGATTTCAGTTTCTTGATTCCTCAAATTTTTTAAGTTGCATGTTCAACTTTTCTTTAAGATTTTTCTCGAGTTAAAACAATCTCATGAACGACAGTTGTTAGGTGAAAAATACTAGCTGATCGTTGTTCTTCTCTTTAATTAGTTTTTTGGGATCTTTTGATATGGGTCAAAGCAACTAAAAATTAGACCATTTTAAAAATTAAAAGTCATTAAAAATTAGACCTATTTCAAAAAGTGGCCTATAAAATTAGACATATTTCAAATTTTTCCTAGTTTTTATCTGAATCAGAGGGGGCGTTTGGGGGAAGGGGGGAGGTGAAGCAAAGGTGCAGGACTCCAAATTTGAAGGGCCTAAAATTTTTGTCATCTAATGTTATGTAATAATGTTATATATTTAGAAAATTGTTTTTGTTAGTAATTTAAAATCTCATTGTGCATTCATTATAAGAATAAATAGAAAATAATCATGTTTATCAATGCTTAAGTAATAATTTAATCAACTTATATATCATTTAATTTACTAAATTTTGTCTATAAATTTAGCATCCTTAGCATCTCACTCAATATAAAATTTTCTAGTGCAATGAGATATTCTAATTGTCAATAATAACACCCTCACAAACATCCTCACAAACGGTAGTTTTCCAATTTTATTATACAATAAGGTTATATTTTCAAGTGAACTTTAAAGTTAGACTTTTGAAGGGTTTTTTTTTTTTTTTTAAAGATTGAATTGGTTTTGGTTATCTAATGAAGGTTATGTTTGTAGCTTTTTTACGTATAATTAATGATATTTGTAAACTTACAATCGGTAAGTGCTAAAATTTATTTTGATTTAAGTGATTGTTTTTTAACATCAATACATTGTTTTACTTTTTTTTTTTTTTTTTTTTAATACTATCAGCTCTTTAAAAATTTTCGCATAGGATTTCCGAATCTTAAAGACGTCCTGATCTGAATTCTATGTAAAATTGATTGTTAATTACACGGAATGACCTTGTTTAATTGATGTGCAGCAGGATACCCCGCTCCAGCTTCCGGCCCCGCTCAGGGTCCCTATTACGTGCAAGCTCCGCCACCAGCCGGCTACCCGACAAGAGATGAACCCCAAAACGCGGTTCCGGTAGAAACCAAGTCAAAGGGTGATGGCTTCTGGAAGGGCTGCTGTGCTGCCCTCTGTTGCTGTTGCATGCTGGATGCATGTTTTTGAAGATATATCCAGCCATTCATACCGATCAATATTTTTGATCATTTGTGTTTACTTCTACCTAGTTTTTTGTGTTATTACAGTACAATCACGGTGTGTGATATTGTTGATGTAGATTTGGACGGTGTGATTGTCCCAGTTTCTCATCCTTGTATAATAAATTAAGCGATATGGCTACTCTTTTTATTTATTTGTTTATACTTTATTTAGTGGTTGATTTGTTTCTCTCGTTCAATTATTTCTGCTATATTTTATCAAATTTCAAACATTACGTGAGAGTGGATGACTACTTTCAAAGGCACGCGTGTTTGACAAAACCTGCATTGTGTTTGTGTCATCGATTCTTAAACGCAAAGGAACATGAGGGATGGTCCCATTGCCAACTTTATCTTTCCAGAAAAATGCCTTATCCTCACCTATATATAGAAATATAAGAGGACAAATACACTTGGGTTGGTTCAGCATGAGTAATTGTCAAATCACTCTTAAACAAGACAAAACATGTCGTTATCGACACTTTGTCTACAATATTCATTCTCCGCTTCAAATATGGAAATATAAGAGTTATCTTTGAAGAAAATGTCAAAACTACAATTATTGATATATTTGTACTTTTATATCAACTTTGAGTTATAATTTTCATAAACTTAAAAGAGTGGTTTAATTCTACATGGGCTCCAAGTTTCACGATTATTAAGTATTTTAACAAACGATATTATCTACACTAAAGGATGGGCGAGTGGACTAAGCGTCACAATGTTCTAGCAATAATGTGGTTCAAATTCGTTTTTAGTGAGAATTGAACTTAAAACCTCTGACTTACAAGTGAAGATGAATATCACTGTACTGTAGTACTAAGAGATCACGTTTTATAGTTGATTATATATGCCTTTTTCATGCCTTACTTATAAATTTTGGAAAGGAAATGAAAATTGATTTTGGATGGTTGATGTATAGTTTCTATGCTATGTATATGTTTTGATTGTATGGTTTCATATATCAAGTTTTGTATCTACTGCAATATTTAATTGATTCATGTTTGCCGAAGATGGTAGTGATTTCAATTTACTTTTTAAGAACTGTTTAATAACTATTTCGTATTCTTTCTTTTACTTTTTATGTTTAAAATCAACTAAAAATAATTTTTGGTTTTGGATTTTCAATTTGTAAATTGTATACATTGATTCCACTCTTGCAGCACTGGAGTTTTTGCACGCCCTCTCTCTCTCTCTCTCTCTCTCTGTAATTTTGTTGTTATTTCAACTTGAATACGTTTGTGCAAGCTTTGCTGGTTTCTATTACTTGGCCTGCATGCAAACTGAGCTATGAAAATCCAACAAGGACAAGTTATGGGAGGAGGAGAGAAGCAATTCGTAAACCCCTGTTATTATCCTTGAAAAAGATGGCACCGTATACATTTTTATTTTTTTGAACAATTGATATTATCTACGTTAAGAGAAAAAAGATGAATTTAGTCTCACTGTGTACTTGAAAAGATATTTCTAAAGATGATCATGGTTATTATCCTTCTGAGTCTGACGGAGGGCTATAGTTGTGGGCAATACCATCTATATGCTTTATCTAACCTTAACAAGGAGCACTACACGTGTCCTAACGAATCACATCCAAAGCCATGCCTAGCCTTATATAAGACCAACACTACTGTTGCTTATTGCTTTGGGGATTGGCAATCAAATCCACTTCACCCCTCCCAAAGGCCAAAACACTATAGCCTACTTGAGCAATTGCACTCAAGGTGAGTTCAATGGAGAAGTCAGACAATAATCGTCTGTTCCAGCGCTTTGTCTATATGACGCAAGACGTTAGTCATAATTTAAATTATTAAAAAAATTAAAATAAATAAAAAAAATATATATATATATATTAATTATAAATACCTAACCAGATTCTTACCCTACATTTCAATATTTTAAAATACTTTCAACCAATCATTTATTATTACACAAAATTAAAAATAAAGTTAGTATTTTATAAAATAAAAAATACTAATATTTTAAAACGAATTGTTTGGGTTATTTAGTTTTGGGTTGGAGTTGCACTTTGGCAGTTATTGTTCATTTAAGGGGATTTTTTTTAATGCATCTATATTTTTACACTAAGGAGAGGGGGAGTTCAGCTAAGTCGCACAATGAGCAACCTAATTTGGTATCGAATTCGCCATTTACGAGAATCAAACCTAAAATCTCTTACTTCCAAGTGAAGAGGAATACCATCAAACCGTAGTACTTAGTGGTTATTTAAGGGGATTAAGTTGCCTATTGGCTAGGGGGCCTTACTACACTAAAAGTGCTCTAAAGGCATGACCAAATATATGAACAGATAATTGTTTAGGAGACAAGAAACTTATACCTTGAAATTTATTTTTCCTAAAATTAATTTATTTTTTAGTACATCGATATTTTTGCACTAGAGGAAGGGAGAGTTCGGCTAAATCACACAATGAGCAGCCTAATTTGGTATTGAATTCGCCATCCACAGTATTCAAACTTTAAGACCTCTTACTTTTAAGTGAAGAAGAATACTACCAAATTGTAATACAGTAACACGGAATGACTCCTAAAATTAATTAAGTCTAACTAAGATATCAAAGAGACGTAGGCTCACACCATGTCGGCGTGACAAGATTTCGACTCCTAAAATTAATTAAGTCTAACCCGAAGCAACCCTACGTTTGAGAGAAATCTGTTCCCAATTTTCATTTTTTGGATGTTGCCCCGATTAAGCACGAGATTGGAAAAAAAAATAGTAACTCAGCCCAGTCCAAGCCCAATACAAAATCTCAATAGTTCAGCCCAGGTCTTAAAAAACCTAGGGTTTCAGTGAGCCGCCATTACTATAAATCTCTCTCCTAGGGTTTTTCCTCCCCACTCTTTGCCGAAACCCGAGCGACAGAGAGAGAGAGAGTGAGAGAGAAGAGAGAGAAACCAGCCATGGTGAAGTTTCTGAAGCCAAACAAGGCGGTGATCAACCTCCAGGGCCGCTACGCCGGGCGCAAGGCTGTCATCGTACGCGCCTTCGACGAGGGCACCCGCGACCGTCCCTACGGCCACTGTTTGGTTGCGGGGATTAAGAAGTACCCAGGCAAGGTCATCCGCAAGGACTCCGCCAAGAAGACGGCCAAGAAATCCAGAGTGAAGGCCTTCATCAAGCTCGTGAACTACCAGCACCTGATGCCAACGCGCTACACCCTGGACGTGGATCTCAAAGACGTCGTCAACGTCGAGTGCTTGCAGACAAAGGACCAGAAGGTCACTGCTTTGAAGGAGGTCAAGAAGCGGTTCGAGGAGCGGTTCAAGACCGGGAAGAACAGGTGGTTCTTCACCAAGCTCAGGTTCTGAGGACCTTTCCATACGGCGCCGCACTGGAAATGGGGTCTGTCTGATTTTGGGTTTATGTTTTTTCGAGTTTAAGTTTAATTTTGAAATGAAATGAGACGTTTTTATGGATTTTATGGATTAATGTTTAGCTTGAGTGATTAGATTTTGTATTACTGAGATGTTTAATTTTGGGTCTTTCTGGATTTTGCTTTATTTTCCTGCAATTTTATATCAGCATTGTTCTTCTGTGTTGTTTGATATGATTCTTTCCTGCAGTTACTTTACGCTTATCATTTGTGTATTGATTCTGTTTCAATTTGGATAATTAGGAATCGGGTTTCTAGAGTTGTAGGCTATTGAGCAGCTGTGATGCGTGTAATGTTTCGATTTAAGTTCGATTACTGTTCACTGATGCATTTTTGTTTTATGGAATTGCCCAAGTGTTGTGCTTTTGGATTTTCCAGTGTTTAGGGTCGATCACGAACAAATTGTCTGCTGTGAGGTATCTTGTTTGTCAACTTTAGTGCTAGTTAATAGAAATAGTTTAGTTATGGTGTTTATTTTTGATGCTTCGTCTTGTAGAAAACAGTTGTACCTTAAGACGTCGTTGGAGTGTGTGTATATGGATTGGTTTATGTTGGGGTTTCGTGGTATGAAATGTTCTCTACTAATTGCTAGAAATTTGAAAAGTTGCAGTCAAAGTTTTAGCATTTTATTAACAAGTACTATTGAATTTTCAATTGATAGACTTTGTTTATCTTTCAGTATGATGTGTTGAATTGAGTCTTCAACTGATGGCTGGTGATTGGAAGTTTTGCAGATTGCTGCTTTTGTAAAACGCTTTGTCACTCTTTGTTTAGGGAGTTTTGTTGTCTGTGGTCTCTATGTTGACTGTCGAGTTTCTTGGTTAGCGGTAGATGCCCTAATCATCTCATGTCAAAATGTTTAGATTTGTGATTTAACAGTCGTGAATAGAAGTTGTTGCTTGTTTTTGGATGTTACTTGTAATTACGTGGTTCTTGTGTTGCGTTGATCATGAAAACATCTGATGCTAAACTGGTTGCTAGCATTCGATGGATTGGTTTGCTGTCGTGAAATTTTGGTTGAAAACATTTCCATGCCAATTCTTTTCTGGATGATTTTTATGTGTAGTCAAATTTAAGAACAATAGTTTTTGTTCAAGACTTAGATCTGGTTTGGTATTGTTGTGCTTTGAAAAAAAACTGATTCTGCTGTGCTGTGAGAATAATGGTAATAGATTTTTTGTTGAGGGACCAATGGTAATAGATTTTTAGTTGAGGGACTATAGCTGCATGTTTTAATGAGTTGAGGGACCAATGATAATAGATTTTTAGTTGAGGGACAATTGCTCCGATTGAGTTAAAGTTAAGAGATCATTATTACAATTTACTCTTTGATGCATGTATGTGGCAATTGGCAAATGATCGTATACGTGAGAGACTTGTTTCATTGGGCGGGTGTATAAAAAATTTCTCAATGTTTGGCGTTTTCAATTTGTACATCGAAAATTATGCAGTCGTCGAAGTAAACTATTTGGAATGCTACACGGGGGGTGATTTCACGCCTAGTTTCTTTCCCCTTCTGCACTCGTGTCCTTGTTTGTAATCACCACCTGGATTATCCTTTGATTCTCTGGTGATTCATTCAATTCAAGGGTTGTAAAAATAGGAGTGTAGAGAAGAAAGTCGTGTGCGGAAGTCACTTTTGTTGTAACGGAACCCAAAAAATTTCAATAGGAATCTTAGTATCATCTGCTTTTATTCATTAAGTAGATGATATATCATGCTTAAGAGAAACAACAAAAGCACAACCCTTGTCTGCAAATTCCCCTCCTAAATACAAAACAAGATTCAAAGGGATAAAAATCCATCTCTCTCAAGTTATTCACCAAAACACTTGCGCTTATGAGCTTTTCGAGTTGCCTGACCGAAGTCTCCGCTGCTCTATGCCACCACGGCCGGTGCTTTGCCACTCCACCTCCACCACTGGAACCAGAGAAGCCTTCTGTACCAGTTGAAGTACCAACAGCCCGAGTCTGATATTACTCAGATTAGTATTTATGATGTCCTTGACTAACTCAGTCTACTCTTTTCAAGTTTTAGTTTTCTAACTTTTGTAGTCTACCTACCTACCCTGGAATCTTTCATCATTTTGGTAAGCAATAGGTATAGCCAGCGAATTCACACATCTTTTGAAGTTCGACTGTAGTACATAAAAGTTTCTTTTATACTCCAGTCGAACTACGACCAAGATTGGAATGATGGGACTAGAGAGTGGGGTAGTTGGACTTGAAATACAACGGGATTGGGGTAGAGAGACTTTCAGTCGCTATTTCAGACCTTAGAACTTGTGCTATACAAGGCAGCAAATGAGCTCAAGAAGTCGGACTCTAGAATATCTCCTATACTAGATGCCTAACAAGCTTTTACTGTCTCGATTTATGTTGATTGACATTTAAACTTCAGGACAATAGGAGTCCTAACTGTATTTAAGCTTCTTGAATATAGGACATGATATGTGAATCATTCTATTATATATCAATTGACAATGTACAATACGTTTAAGTGACTCAAATTTACATGTTAAATTCTCTAAAATACTTTACTTTTGGACCATTATATTTTAACAATATATATCACACTCTTTTTTTTTTTTTTTTTTTAATTAGGACAATTGATGGTAAACACGGTTATCCATCTTTTTCGGAAGTCAAAAATACTAAATGAGCATTTCAGTCTCTTTTGATTACAGTCAATTAGACTCATCAACTTGGAATCTCAAATAAGAATAAATGTTGAAGTCGAATTGGGATCTGAGTTGGTACAGCTGTAAAGCCGCCGTCCAAGGTTCCAAAAACTCGTGAATATTGAATGGTCTAGATGTTTGCATACAACCATACAAACATTAGACAAAATTAACACACATCAATGTCAACACAAGGACAAACCTTCCCACCCTATAATCTTCCCAAAACCTCTCGATCCGAGAATCCGAAGATGACGCTAATTACACCATTAATCAACTAATCAACCCTTAATTAATTCTACTAATCCGTCAATCGACCGACCCCCTTTTTTTTTTGGTCGAATCCCCCAACACAACAAACGGACTTAACGACAACCCCAAACGGAGTACCTAACGAGGAGGATTTCCCCACACGTGTCAACTCCTCACCCACCCCCCAACACGCTCGCACGCATCCCCTTCCCCCTCTAAAGTTATCAAACTTTCCGTCTCATTTTCCCTAATTTTCTCTCACTTTCTCGCACTTTCTCTCTAACCAAACAATTTTCTCTCTCACCAAACAATTTTCTCTCTCTACTATCTCTCCTCTCTCTCTGACAAAGCTTTCTGCAAAACTCACTGTACAGGCGTTTGGTTGTCTTTCTCGCTTTTCTTTGTCGCTTCCCGCTCGAAGGCTTCCGAGCTTTTTATATTCTCCCTATCGACAATCACACACTTCCTCCCTCCTCCTCCTCTACCAGTCATGCTTCAGAGCTTAGTTCCTCAATCCCCAATCGCCGCCGCCACCCCTAGCAATAACAACCCTACCTCCTCCTCCTCCTCCATGAAGACCAAGCGCGTCGACCGCGACCTCGCCGGCAGTGGAAGCGGCGATTCCGACGCCGAAGACCCCTCCTTCACCAAACGCCCCAATTCCGGCAGAAATTTCCGCGAAAGCACTGCCGACGATCGTGACACCGAACCGGTGGCGGAGGGCGAGTCGGACGGGTTGAGACTGTTGGGGCTTCTGCTACAATGCGCCGAGTTCGTCGCCATGGACAGCCTCGACGACGCCAGCGACCTGTTACCTGAGATCGCGGAGCTATCATCGCCGTTTGGGTCGTCGCCGGAACGAGTCGGCGCGTATTTCTCGCATGCGCTTCAGACTCGCGTGATCAGCTCCTGCTTAGGTACCTACTCTCCGCTCGCCAACAAAACCCTAACGCTTGCTCAGTCGCAGCGGATCTTCAACGGGCTCCAATCCTACAACTCCATCAGTCCGCTAGTCAAATTCTCACACTTCACGTCCAATCAGGCGATTTTCCAGGCGCTGGACGGCGAGGATCACGTCCACGTCATCGATTTGGATATAATGCAAGGCCTCCAGTGGCCAGGACTGTTCCACATCCTCGCATCGCGGTCGAAGAAGATCCGGTCAATGCGGATAACCGGGTTCGGGTCCTCCTCGGAGCTCCTCCAGTCGACCGGACGGAGACTCGCCGATTTCGCGAGCTCGCTCGGCCTGCCCTTCGAGTTCCAGCCGCTGGAGGGCAAAATCGGGAGCATAACCGACCTAAGTCAACTCGGAATCAGACCGAGCGAGGCCACCGTGGTCCACTGGATGCACCATTGCTTGTACGACGTCACCGGCAGCGATTTGGCGACGCTGAGATTGCTGGGCTCGCTGAGACCGAAGCTGATCATGATCGCCGAGCAGGATTTGAGCCACAGCGGCAGCTTCCTGAGTAGGTTTGTGGAGGCCTTGCATTACTACAGCGCGCTGTTTGATGCGCTCGGGGACGGGTTGGGCGCAGACAGCCTGGAGAGGCATATGGTGGAGCAGCAGCTGTTTGGGTGCGAGATTAGGAATATCCTGGCGGTTGGCGGGCCGAAGAGAACCGGGGAGGTGAAGGTGGAGAGGTGGGGGGATGAGTTGAAGCGGGTTGGGTTTGGGCCCGTTTCGCTTGGCGGGAACCCGGCGGCGCAGGCTAGCTTGTTGCTTGGGATGTTCCCGTGGAAGGGGTACACTCTGGTGGAGGAGAATGGGTGCTTGAAGTTGGGTTGGAAGGACCTCTCCTTGCTCACAGCCTCTGCCTGGCAGCCGTTGGATTGAAATACTTTGACCAGCATGATACAGTGGGGAGGAGGAGTTGTTTTTCACTTTGCTGTAATTCTTTGAAGGAGCAAAACATTGTAGTTAGTTTTTTTTTTTTTTTCGGTTCTTTGTTATATGTTTAAAGAAAAGAAGAAGGCGGTGCTGTCTACGCATCTATTTTTACTTCTCACATATTTCTTATTAATTTTTGTTCTTTGGATTTTGTGATTTATGAAATTCGACGATCAAAACTGAAAGGGGTGTGTGTATTACACCACCCGGAAAAAAAAAAAATCCATAGGTCATGGCTTGTTATTATTATTATTTAGGAAGTAAGAATCATTTGTGTTGTTAAATTAGGTGCAATTGTTTAACTCATTGAAGAGTTGAATGTGTGTTTTGATGATGCAATGTCATGAGAGGATGAGGATTATGATATTTGGCTTGGTGGGAAGTTGCAATCAAACATGGGAGACAAGACTTATCCTCCTTTGTGTGCTAAATAATTTTAGGGATCAATAGAAACATCAATGTTATATGCTACGGTAAGTCGTCTGCATGGATTATAAAATTATGATCGTTAAGACTTTGAATGTGATATATCAATGGTATGATACAACGTTTAGAACTAACTCACGCACACGACTGATCTTTCTAGGTCCCCTCATCCTATATCTAACATGTGCGGGGTAAGTGAGAAATTGGAATTTGGAGATGGCCTAGTCCCCACAAAGGAAATGAGTGCACATGGAATTGTACCCTAGAAAATGAAAGCTTGTCTCACTTTGTCAGAAAATCAGATAAGCTCGGTGTGCTTCTCTTCCTCTCATAGTTGCATATCAGTTCTTGACAGGTTGATTGGAAGGGAATTCCACACACTTTAACTCGTATGATAGTGACCTTTAAATTATTTCAATCCCAATTTTACTAACATATCATTTTCCAACCATTTTTAATCAAGTTTTAAACACTTGCTAACCTCCTCATCTTACCCTACCAGCATACCTCCATGTCAATATGTCAATCAGAAAATTGGATTAATTGAAGCTTTGGTTCCTGGATTAAAAACTCGTGAACATTGATTTTTGAACTTGTTATAATGTAGAGTAATTGTCATTTTGGCTAACCCCGTTAGAACTTTCATCCAAAATAAAGATTTAAGGGGTGAAAGTTCTAAACGGAGTTCGCCAAAAGGACTTTCGCTCCATATTATGATAAGTTAGAAATTAATACTTAGATTTTTATTTCAGGACCAAACCTCCAATTGAGTTAACGTACAAAGACTGTTGCCCTAATTATCTTATATGTGAAATGTGGGAGCCATTGTGCCAATAGCAAATGAAGGGTGGAAGCTTTCGCACGGAAATAATTTGTGCTACACTTTTTTCTCATAATGCACGCTCACATTTATTTATTTCTCTTATTTCTTTTTTTCTTTATTTGATCCGAAAATTATATATAAATAACGTGCGAAAATCATCTCCCTTCTTTGTACTTCTCCATGAAAAAACCATGTTTACTTTATAAGGTAAAATATTTACATGTTTTCTTTAAAAGGTAAAATAGTTATTCACTCGAGTATTTAGTGCAACAGGGTCTTGTTATTGACATTGGGCCGAATAGGACCCGATCCTTAAGGCTCGTTATGGGCCAATCGAGGCTTAAAATGTAAGCCCCATGACCTACCGATTTAAAAACGAGTCAAATAAAACCAGCTCTACGATCGGATTGGGCCGACCTAAGACCTTAAAATAGGACTAAACTCAGACCGCCTATTAGGGCCTTGGCTCTTTTTAACAGGCCTAGTACCGGTAAAGTAATAGTTAGTCGTTTGAAGGGCAGTTATGATCTTTGAGATCGGCATAATTCATTTTTTCGTTTTTGAGATCTGAAATTAATAGAAGTGGTTATGAGTTTCTCTACCGTCAATTATTTTGGTTATTCCGTAAAAATTTTCGATTAAATTTGGACTAAAATTAGAAAAATACTCTCAATTAATAAACATGGGCCAAAACGATTAGACAAAAATTAAGGATATTTTTATCATTTTATCCCCTTTCGATTTGGTTGCCACCTTTTTCCTTCTTATATTGTGAAACCCCTCCTGACTTCTCCATCACTTACCTCTCTCTATATCTCTTTCATTCACACACACACAAAAATTGTTGAGGTTGTTGCTTCGGATGGTGTTCCCCCGATTTGAAACCAGTTGGTTCTGTAGTTTTAGAATTCTGCTGATCACAAGGACCCATCTCCATCATTGCATATGGGAATACAGAAAGTAAAGAGGAAAAGCGAAGTCGCAGGTTCTTGCTTTAGTTTATTTCTTGTGCGCTCAACCATCTCCTGGTCAAGCTTTGGATGAGCTTCTAGTGTTGAGTTGTCACAAGTAGGTTTTTTTAGTCATAGCTAGACAGCCAAGATAGAGGTCCGTCTCCTCGATCAAATTCACCAGTATCCTTGGTTGGAAAATGAAGAAGTAATCGTAGTGACAAATGGTGACGGTTGCGGAAACCGGAGAAAAAGTCGGTTACCTTTTGAATTATAGAATGAATAAGGAGAGGCCTGATGATGACCGAGCCACTCTTATATTACTCCTTGTCTTACCACCCCTTGTCACTTAAAGGGCAAAGGCGCTAAAGCGAGTCTAAAGGCCAAAGAGTGATCTTTGAACGCTACTACGCATCTTTACTATTAGTATAGTGTATGCAAGATCCCAATCGCTCAGGGGAGTGATCCTTATATGTATATTCTCGTCCCTACCTAGCATGAGGCTTTTTGGGAGCTCACTGGCTTCGGGTTCCGTAGGAACTCCGAAGTTAAGCGAGAGAGCGAGAGAGCAATCCCAGGAT
Organism: Pyrus x bretschneideri; assembly: GCF_019419815.1. Taxonomy (NCBI): domain Eukaryota; kingdom Viridiplantae; phylum Streptophyta; class Magnoliopsida; order Rosales; family Rosaceae; genus Pyrus; species Pyrus x bretschneideri. Next base: position 7,833,955 of record NW_025999413.1, read on the forward strand.
GGGTGACCCACTGGGAAGTTCTCGTGTGAATTCCTAGAAACAAAACAGTGAGGGCGTGGTCGGGGCCCAAAGCAGACAATATCGTGCTACGGTGGAGTCGAGCCCAGGATATGGTGGGGGCCCGGGCCGGGATGTGATAGTATAAGGTAGGTTTCCTTATTCTAACGAAGATTTTTCACGGAATGAACAAAGTGATTATGATGGACAATCTCATGCACATTTCTATTAATTTTAAATCTTAAAGGCCAAAATGAGAGCACTTCCAGTGTAGGAAGGCCCCCCATGGCAATTGGCAATTGAAAATATTGAAATGTGGTGTAAGGTGGGAGAAAATGGTAAGGTATTTATAAAAAAATAAAAAAAAATTATAATTAAATTTTTTTTTCTGATTTTTAATTAGTTTTAATTTTTTTTAATTAACTTAATTAATTTGGACCGTCGGATTACAAAAAATTTGAAATCCAACAATCCAAAATGAGACATGTGGCCCACCCAAACATTTCTGATTTCTTTTTCTAAATTTTTTTAAAACCGAACAAACTGGACCGTTGATCTAGAAATCAAACGGTTTAGATTCAAAGTGAACACGCGGGCCCCACCGCCTGAAATCTTGTCAGTAACGCGCCCCCATGCGCAAGTGTTATGCACGTGCCTGACGCAAAATTTTTTATAACGTGATTGACGTCAGCCTTGCATCACAAAGCCCTTTAGGCGCTCGGACCTTGGACTCCCTTTTGCCCTCCCCCACGGACTCTCCCTTAACCCAATTGCCCAAATAAGCTGGAGCTAGTTTGAGTGGGGATGGGGTTGCTTTTGTTCCCTATCCACCATGCTAGGGAGCATGCTGGATTTGCTCTGAGAAGTTATAACAGTCAAATCCCATTTTGGCTAAAAGAACAAAAAAAAATTCACCGGTTTGACAAACTGGTTGACCTTTTTTCTCAACACAAAAATCCATCTAAAGCCCGCACGGACGCTCGTTTCTCTCTCCCAAACAAACCAAACACCCCCACCCCCTCCTCCTCCCCCTCCTCCTCCTCTCTCTCTCTGTGTTCCCAAAATGCTCCAAAGGCTGAGAGAAATCACCAGAGACAAGTAAGTCATCTTCTTCCCACTCTTCTCCTTCGAATTCTTTCTGGAAAATGCAAAATCTTCACCACTACATATTAAATTCTCAGAAAATTTTCAAAAATATTCACAGGCTAGTAATTTGATTGATTAATTGATTGATTATTTTAGTTGATTAGGATGATATCTTTGGAGGGTTTCGAGCCCGTAGCTGTTTCTCCCCAGAAACAAGACCCGGCATGGAAACACTGCCAACTTTTCATGAAAGACCAACCCAATGGGGTTAGAGTTGAGTTGAAAAAGTGTATATATTGCGGCAAGTTGTTTCAGGGTGGTGGGATTACTCGGCTTAAATCCCACCTTGCCGGTCGGAAGGGCAATGGCCCTACCTGTGATCAGGCCCCGCCGGATGTTAGAATCGCAATGTTGCAGAGTTTGGATGATGGGATTGCAGCGTTTAGGCAGAGGAAGAGTCGAATTGTTGCTAACCCGCATTGTAGTATTAGCGAAATTGACGGTTCATTGGGTGAAAATGGAGAGTATAAATTGGTTGTAGGACACGATTCGAATGCGGTGGTGAATGATGAGGAGGCTGGTGGGATGAGTGGGAAAGGAGGAATTAGGTTAAGTGATAATTTGACGAATGTGCCCCTTGAAGTAGATAATTCTTACAGGAGTAATGCTCAGCAGGGATTAATTGGAGTGCCCAAATTGGATTTTTCGGTAGATGAAGAGGAAGATGGTGGGACAAGTGTTGATAAAAGAGAACGGCGGAGGGGTAGACCTTCAGGTGGTGCTACCTGTTCTGGTTCAGTTCATGCCGGTGTTACGAAATTGAGTAGCGTTTCAGCTCCTTTTCCTATTTCAGTAGGCAATGATTTTCCCAATTCAAATTTATCGCAAAACGAAGAAGTTGGCATCAAACTGAATTTTTCAGTAGATCAGGAAGATGCTGGATTGAGTATTGATAGAAGAGTAAGGCGGAGGGGTAGACCTTCTAAAGCAGCAACTGGTTCAGTTAATGCTGTTACGAAATTGAGTAATGCTTCACCTCCTGTTCCTATTGCATTAGGTACTGCTTTTCCCAATTCAAATTTGTTGGAAAATGAAGACGTTGGCGTAAGTAATACAAATGTGAGTGTGAAGAAGAGGGTAAGGGATGAAAATGCTTTGGGGGCTGCGAATGATGGAACCATCGGCAATGATTACCAGGTAAAAAGGTTGAGCATTGAACAAATACATATGGCAATTGGTCGGTTTTTGTATGAAATTCAGGCTCCCCTGGATGCAGTGAAGAACTCTGTTTATTTCCAGCCAATGATTGACGCAATTGCCTCTGGGGGAAAGGAGACTGTGGCACCCTCATATGATGACATTCGGGGTTGGATGTTGAAGAATGCAGTTGAAGAAATGAAGTGTGAAATTCAACAACACAAGGAAACTTGGGCGAGGACAGGTTGTTCTCTTCTAGTCAACCAATGGAATTCTGAAAAGGGTAGAACTTTGCTAAATTTTGCAGTGTACTCTCCTGAAGGAACAATCTATTTGAAATCTGTGGATGCTTCTTACTTTATTTTTTCCCCAGATGCTTTGTTTGCATTTTTCAAGGAAGTGGTGGAAGAAATTGGAGTGGGACATGTTTTGCAAGTCATTACAAATACTGAAGAACAATTTTCTGTTGTTGGGAAGAAGTTGATGGATACGTTCCCTACCCTGTACTGGTCTCCCTGTTCCGCTGCTTGCATAGATTCGATTCTCGAGGATTTCGGAAAGGTTGAGTGGATAAATTCTGTAATTGAACAGGCTAGATCTATTACAAGATTTATCTACAAACACGTTGGCATTTTGAACATGATGAGAAGGTATACGTTTGGGAATGACATTGTTAGGCTGGGAGTATCTAGGTTTGCAACAAACTTTATGACGTTGAAACAAATGGCTGACCTTAAATATAATTTGCAGTCGATGGTTACTTCAAACGAGTGGATGGGCTGCCCCTTTTCTAAAACACCAGAAGGATCGGCAGTGTTAGATATATTCAGCAATCAGTCATTTTGGTCTTCGTGCATTTTGATCACCCGTTTAACAAATCCGCTCTTGCGAGTTTTGAGAATTGTTGGTAGCCAGAAGAGGCCAGCGATGGGATATGTTTTTGCAGGGATGTATCGAGCAAAAGAAACAATCAAAATAGAACTTGTCAAGCAAGAAGAATATATGGTGTACTGGAACATTATAGATCAGAGATGGAAAAAATTGTGGGATTTTCCCCTTCACGCTGCAGGATTTTACCTTAATCCCAAGTTCTTTTATAGCTTCAAAGGAGACATGCATAATGAAATTGTGTCGAGGATGTTTGACTGCATAGAGAGATTGGTTCCTGATATAAAAGTCCAAGATGAAGTAATCAAAGAGATCAACTTGTACAAAAATGCTGTTGGAGATTTGGGGAGGAATTTGGCAGTCCGAGCAAGGGACAGTCTGCTTCCTGGTGAGAATAGTTCATTAGAATGCATTGTTATTTTGTGTCGCATGGTTTCTTTAGTTACTTGGCTATACATGTAGACGAAAGGTAATTAAGCCATATTTTAACTCAGTTAACTTTTATGTAATAGAATGATAGATATGATAAATTGCATAAAATATACCCTGACCATCTAATTTATCTATTTATTTTTAAAATTCGGTACGAGGGCTCCTATTTTGAGGATATGCTGCAGAGAGTTTGGATGTTCTTGCATCTTTTGGCTCATTTCTTTGAACTCTCTGTTTGTCTTAGCTGAATGGTGGTCGACATATGGTGGTGGTTGCCCAAACCTCGCACGCTTGGCAATTCGTATTCTCAGTCAAACTTGCAGCTTAGTTCCGTGTCAGGAGAATCAGATTCCTTTCGAACAGTTGCACAAGACAAGGAACAGCGTAGAACAACAGCGGCTTAATGATCTTGTTTTCCTTCAATACAACCTCAAACTAAAACAGAAGTAAGTGGAAACCATAGGTTCTGTTGATTTGTATTCCCAATGTTCTTTGCTCAAAGAAAACAGATGTTTTGCTAATCAACTGTCTTATAGGGTTCACACGCACAAAGAACATAAGTACGTGGATCCTATATCATTTGACCGCAACAGCATTGCCGAAGAGTGGGTAGCAGAGATGGAGATGCACCAAGAAGACACTGAAAATCCTGATTGGATGTCACTTGATCCCCCCTCTGAGAACTCGAGGCTTTTACAACTTTCGGTTGATGAAGTTGAAGAATTGGGTTCAGGTAACTAAGTTTGTATGGTTTGTAATTTATCGTCGAAGATATAATCTTTTCTACATCTTGAGTTAAACTGGACAGTTGGTCAATGTACAGGGTATGATGACAATGAAATTTTGAACGGATTAAAAGTGGTTAAAGAAGAATGTTAAACACAGCGCTGTGAGCCGGCGGGACATAATGCAAAGACAAACATCTTTATGAGTTCACCACACCACCGCCACTTTCTTCAAGTTCCTACGGGAAGCAAGGCACTTAGCAAACTCGCATGTCTAGAGATACTGCTCGGGCCAATTATATTCTTTCCCTGGCATTACTGCAGAGTGATGGAAATTAGGAGGAAAAATATGTGACCGCGGCCAGCCTTCAGGGATGTGAATTGGTTGGGCAAGTTCCTGCAACAAACAATTACAAGTAGGTAGTTTACATGGTAGAAAAATGGGGCTTTGTAGCTGACAATCAAAAATAGTTGCGGAACGAGTTTTCAGTTTTTAATTTTCAAAAAGAAATATAAAAACTGAAAATTAAATACTTATCAAACGGCCCTGAAATAATTTCATTTTGGGATCCGACCATATGACTCAAAAACAACTGAGACTGTCCTCTTCTTTTCGTATCAACAAACGCACAAATTCTTATATTTCCGAAAGCATCTGCAACCCAATATACAAACTAAATACAAACTTGAATAATACATAACCATCTGTGTTTTGCTTTGCAAACAACCAAGGGGATAGCAAAAACACAAAAACTTGATCTGGTATCGTTTCCCAAGAATGAGGCCGATGATCCCTGACACCACAGCCACTCCCACAATGAACTTAACACTAGGCATTGGGGAAGCCTTTGCCTTTCTTTTCGCTGCAGCCGCCTTAATGCTTTCAGCCTACAATTCGTCTGAGTTAGAAAGAATATTTAAAAGATGAATGTGTCCCGTTCTTTGGCTGCCCAAGAGCTTATCTGTGGATTTTTTTCAGGGAAATCGATTTCTACCTCTTTTTGCAGTCGAGCTTCAGTTTTCCCCAATTTCTCTTTGAGTTCCTTGAGAAAATTTTGCAACAAAGTTTTCTCAGCAACCTCAGCCTTGAGATTTTCAACTCAGATCTTAAAGCAGCTTCTCCTGCTTTTTGTTCCTTGAGCTGTTCTCAAGGTTGGATATCACTTGCTGGAGTTCCTTCTTAGTATTTTGATGCACTTCATTAAGCAGGCTGTTCTCATCTGTAAGCGAAGATATATGTGGCAAACGGATGTAGCTTATAACCATAAAGCAACAGTATTTAGCCGCAAAATAATTACAAAAAAGTTTGGTGCAAACCTGAGATTTTAGTTTCTGCCCTTGAGAAGAATGCTTCTGCATTAAATCTTCAATAGTCCTTTTTGCAGCCTGAAGTTGTTCAACTGATTCATCCTTCTCAGCAACAGCAGTGGAATATTTTGCTTCAAGGTCACTTTGTTTGCACTCGTATGTAGACACATCTTCTTTAAGCTTTATATTTGCCTTAGCTAGTTTTCTGCTATCTTCTTCACAGTGAGCTGACATGGTTTGCAGTTCCATGAGTGAATTCTGCAATAAAGGCTTCTCAGCAACCTCAGCCTTGAGATTTTCAACCTCAGATTTTAAAGCAGCTTCCCCTGTTTTTTGTTCCTTGAGCTGTTCTTCAAGGTTAGATATCGCTTGCTGGAGTTCCTTCTTAGTATTTTGATGCACTTCATTAAGCAGGCTATTCTCATCCGTAAGCGAAGATATCTGTGGCAAATAGATGTAGCTAATAACCATAAAGCAACAACATTTAGCTGCAAAATAATTACAAAAAAGTTTGGTGCAAACCTGAGATTGTAGTTTCTGCCCTTGAGAAGAATGCTGCTCCTTTAAATCTTCAATTGTCCTTTTTGCAGCCTGAAGTTGTTCAACTGATTCATCATTCTCAGCAACAGCAGTGGAATATTTTGCTTTAAGGTCACTTTGTTTGGACTCGTATGTAGACACATCTTCTTTAAGCTTTATATTTGCATCAGCTAGCTTTCTGCTCTCTTCTTCAAAGTGAGCTGACTTGGTTTGCAGTTCCTTGAGAGAATTCTGCAATAAAGGCTTCCCAGCAGCCTCAGCCTTGAGATTTTCAACCTCAGATTTTAAAGCAGCTTCTCCTGTTTTTTGTTCCTTGAGTTGTTCTTCAAGGTTAGATATCGCTAGCTGGAGTTCCTTCTTAGTATTTTGATGCACTTCATTAAGCAGGTTGTTCTCATCGGTAAACGAAGATATCTGTGGCAAACAGATGTAGCTAATAACCATAAAACAATAGTATTTAGCCGCAAAATAATTACAAAAAAGTTTGGTGCCAACCTGAGATTGTAGTTTCTGCCTTTGAGAAGAATGCTGCTGCATTAAATCTTCAATAGTCCTTTTTGCAGCCTGAAGTTTTTCAACCGATTCATCCTTCTCAGCAATAACAGTGGAATATTTTGCTTCAAGGTCACGTTGTTTGGACTTGTATGTAGACACATCTTCTTTAAGCTTTTTATTTGCCTTAGCTAGTTTTCTGCTATCTTCTTCACAGCGAGCTAACTTGGTTTGCAATTCCTTGAGAGAATTCTGCAATAAAGGTTTCTCAGCAGCCTCAGCCTTGAGATTTTTAACCTTAGATTTTAAAGCAGCTTATCCTGCTTTTTGTTCCTTGAGCTGTTCTTCAAGGTTGGATATCACTTGCTGAAGTTCCTTCTTAGTATTTTGATGCACTTCATTAAGCAGGCGGTTCTCATCCATAAGCGAAGATATCTGTGGCAAACAGATGTAGCTAATGACCATAAAGCAACAATATTTAGCCGCAAAATAATTACAAAAAAGTTTGGTGCAAACCTGAGATTGTAGTTTCTGCCCTTGAGAAGAATGCTGCTCCTTTAAATCTTCAATTGTCCTTTTTGCAGCCTGAAGTTGTTCAACTGATTCATCATTCTTAGCAATGGCAGTGGAATATTTTGCTTCAAGCTCACTTTGTTTGGACTCGTACGTAGACACATCTTCTTTAAGCTTTTTATTTGCCTCAACTAGTTTTCTGCTCTCTTCTTCACAGTGAGCTAACTTGGTTTGCAGTTCCTTGAGAGAATTCTGCAATAAAGGTTTCTCAGCACCCTTAACCTTGAGATATTTAACCTCAGATTTTAAAGCAGCTTCTCCTGCTTTTTGTTCCTTGAGCTTTTCGTCAAGGTTGGATATCACTTGCTGGAGTTCCTGCTTAGTATTTTGATGCACTTCATTAAGCAGACGGTTCTCATCCATAAGCGAAGATATCTGTGGCAAATAGATGTAGCTAATAACCATAAAACAACAATATTTAGCCGCAAAATAATTACAAAAAAGTTTGGTGCAAACCTGAGATTGTAGTTTCTGCCCTTGAGAAGAATGCTGCTGCGTTAAATCTTCAATAGTCCTTTTTGCAGCCTGAAGTTGTTCAACTGATTTGTGCTTCTCAGCAACGACAGTGGAATATTTTGCTTCAAGGTCACATTGTTTGTACTTGCATGTAGACACATCTTCTTTAAACTTTATATTTGCCTCAGCTAGTTTTCTTCTCTCTTCTTCAAAGCGAGCTGACTTGGTTTGCAGTTCCTTGAGAGAATTCTGCAATAAAGGTTTCTCAGCAACCTCATCCTTGAGAATTTGAACCTCAGATATTAAAGCAGCTTCTCGTGCTCTTTGTTCATTGAGCTGTTCTTTAAGTTCAGATATCTCTCGCTGGAGCAGGACCTCGCGCACAATTATCTGTGGCAAACAGATGTAGCTAATAACCATAAGGCGACAATATTTAGCCGCAAAATAATTACAAAAAAGTTTAGTGCAAACCACTGGCAACAGAAATGCCATTAGCTTCCAAATCTCTCTGACTGAATGTTTCAATGGCTTCTTGCAACTTCGTCTTAGCTTCCACAATGCGGGCTTCGAAAGCAGAATGAAGTTCTAAGGCTCTCGAGTGCTTATCTGTTAATTCTTCAACACTGCTCTTGCGCAAAGGCTTTGAACTGCATCGTAACAACATGTGTAAAAACAAGGAAGAGGATGCACCAACTCATTAGTGGGTAAAGTCTTTTGTTCCTTGAGCTGTTCTTCAAGGTTAGATATCGCTAGCTGGAGTTCCTTCTTAGTATTCTGATGCACTTCATTAAGCAGGTTATTCTTGTAGACATCGAAATTTCAGTAAAACAAATGTTCACCAATGCATTAAAGTTTTGAAGTGTCAAGGCATACATGGCATACGCCACGTGTTGTACAAATTGTACACGTGGCGTGTGACTCAACAAAATAGGAAGAAATACCCTTGAAGGATTAAACAAGTTTTTCTTCTCATTTTGGGCAATGACAAGGCAAGTACATTTCAATCCATTGAGGATCAAAACAAGTTTTTCTTCTCATGTTGGGCAATGACAAGGCAAGCATACTTCAATCCATTACGGATCAAAGCAAGTTTTTCTCATTTGGGCAATGACAAAGCATACACATTTCAAGTTTAAAATGGTGTTAAGTGGGAAATTAGGCCATAAGTTACACCACTTCAAGTTTAAAATTGTATTAAGTGGGAAATTAGGCCATAAGTTACACCACTTCAAGTTTAAAATGGTATTAAGTGGGAAATTAGGCCATAAATTACACCACTTCAAGTTTTAAATGGTATTAAGTGGGAAATTAGGCAATAAGTTACACCACTTCAATTTCAATATTGCATTAAGTGGGAAAATTAGGCAATGGTGCTTGGAAAAGAAAAAAATATTTTGTGGTAGTGATTCATTCTCAAAGCCTATAAATAGGCTTCTCCATCAAGGTATCAAGCATCAACCAATTCACAAATACATTTCTCCACACACCAAAACCTTGAAGCCTTAGAGTTCTAAAGCTCTCAAGAAAATCCCGAAGGATCAAGAAAGCACTCTTCGTTCTTCGTCAAATCCTCCCTTAAGATCAAGCCCCAACGGCCCTTGAAGAACTTCCACCAACTCAAGATCAAGCCCCGACGGCCCATGAAGAAAGTGTTCATCCGTTCATCTCAAGATCAAGCCCCAACGGCCCTTGAAGAACTTCCACCAACTCAAGATCAAGCCTCGACGGCCCTTGAAGAAAGTGTTCATCCGTTTATCCTAAGATCAAGCCCCAATGGCCCTTTGGATCAACAACCTCAACAAATCCACACATCCAATCGTTCTTCAAGATTAAGCTCAAAAGCCCTTGAAGAACCACATCCAATCAACCTTCAAGATCAAGCCCAAAAAGCCCTTGAAGAAATCCACACAACCATTATTCAAGATCAAGCCCCGACGGCCCTTGAAGAAAGTGTTCATCCGTTCATCAAACTGTTCATCCTTAGATCAAGCCCCGACGGCCCTTTGGATCAACAACTCATCCACAAACCTACACCCTACGAAGATAGAATCAGAGGACCAAATTTGAGAGAGATCGTAACCCCAAAATCATCAAACAAAAAATATTATTTTGTACACGTTATTCTTGTTTCTTGTTTCAAGGAACTTTCGTGTTCACAAATTTGGCACGCCCGGTGGGATCTCTCTACCTCTCATCTCTATCCTCAAATCATCGAAAAAACACAAATGGCATCAAGAAAGGATCAAGCTGTTCCTGCAATCAAAGCAAAGAACAAGAACATCATCGCCGCAAGTGGTGGTATTTCGGGCATCACAACCCGAAGTAAAGCAAGAGCTCTTTTTGCCGCAGCTTCCACCCCTGCATTAACTCTGTCAAAGGAACAAGAGCACCTGAGGTATGAGCCTGTGATCACCCTAGCCTCGCTAAGGGCATCAAAGGGAGAAAGCTCGAGGAAATACTCAGAGTCCCTACTCTCCGACGCTGATTCGAGCGGCAGTACAACCATGCAAGTCATGACCACTGGAGTAACTTCAATCGAGGAGCAGCTAGCTCAGATGAATGAAGCAATCGCAAAGCTCACACGGACTGTGGAAGAGAAGGACTTGCAGATTGCCGCACTTGTCAGCCAACTAGATGCGCTGCCCGACGTGAAAGTCGACCCAAATGTTGGCCTATTAAAGAAAGAAGACGACGAAGAAGAGGAGCCACCAGCGGAGAAAGTTGAAGAGAAGCCGAAGCTAGACCAAGCAACGGCATTCATGGGATCTCTCTCTATCCAGCAGCTACAGGAGTTGATCGCAAACACTATCAAGACACAATACGAAGGAAGCTCGCATGACTCCGTACTGTACTCAAAGCCTTACTCCAAGAAGATTGATGCTTTGAAAATGCCAAGGGGTTATCAGCCCCCAAAGTTCATGCAGTTCGATGGAAAAGGCAACCCGAAGCAACATGTCGCCCATTTCATTGAAACTTGCAACAATGCTGGGACAGAGGGAGACTACCTCGTCAAACAGTTCGTGCGTTCGTTGAAAAGTAACGCTTTTGACTGGTACACTGACCTTGAACCTGAGTCTATCAACAGTTGGGACCAGCTAGAAAGGGAATTCCTCAACCGTTTCTACAGCACTCGTCGTACTGTAAGCATGCTAGAGCTGACCAGTACGAAACAGTGGAGAGATGAACCTGTCGTCGACTACATAAATAGATGGCGCTCCTTAAGTCTGGATTGCAAAGATCGGCTTTCTGAAACCTCTGCCATTGAGATGTGCGTTCAAGGTATGCACTGGGGGTTACATTACATCCTCCAAGGCATAAAACCAAGAACATTCGAAGAGCTAGCAACTCGTTCCCACGACATGGAGCTGAGTATCGCTAATCACGGGAAAAAGGAGCCGATTACTAACTTCAATAAGGATAAAGTATTCGCTCCAAATATAGACAAGACTGGGAAGAAGCCCGCTAAGGAAGCTTTCACCGTCAACACTACCCCCATCAAGACCTCCTCAGCGCCCATCAAGATCTCCTCCAAGAAGAAAGCGAAGGAGATAAAGACAAGTGAGCCTTCTCGCACCCAAGACAGATACAAGAGCACTTTGAGAGAGTTGGAACAGAAAACATACCCTTTTCCTGACTCTGACATGGCTGCCATGTTAGATGACTTGCTGGAAAAAAAGGTGATTGAGCTACCCGAATGCAAGCGTCCTGAAGAAATGAATCGCACAAACGATCCTAGGTACTGCAAGTACCATCGTATCGTGAGCCATCCTGTTGGCAAGTGCTTCGTTCTTAAAGAACTCATCATGAAGCTAGCACAACAAGGGCAAATTGAGCTCGACCTTGAAGACACGGCCGCAACGCATACCACTACAATTGCGTTTGGATCGTTTAATCCTGTGCCTCTCCAAACGACACCTGACCGTTCCCGTGAATGCTCACGTTGCACGGCACCTCCTGCACAACCATCACTGGAGAGAAACGACCAAGATGCACATGCTGATGATGAAGAAGGATGGATATTGGTAACCTACAAAAAGACAAGGAAACCAAGACCACGAGTCATACAGCCAAAGGTGGAACAAAGAAGAAATCACCACGGCCGCAACAATGCGAAGCCTAAAAGAAACATAAAGCATGATAAGACAACATATGCTGGGGAACCTACGAAGCAGGAGCCACGCATTCCCGTTTCCTTGCGTGAATACTTCCCGAATGACTTTTTCCAACAGTGCACTACTGTGGCCTGTCACATGGTTGAAGTAGAAATAGAAAAGCCCTCAAAAGGCAAAGCTATCGCCACTGAGGTAGAAAAGACCCTCACACCCGAAGAAGGTCTACCAACACACTTTAGCATCGAGGAAGTGCTACCATTGCCAAAAAAGATACGAAGAGCACTAGCAGCAGTCCTGGCAGGTCCCGGCGACCACGAAGTGCAAGAAAGTAACGACGAAGGCGCGAAGCTTCAGCCACATGAATGTGCCACATGTTGTGCCACCCATGACACAATTAACTTCACTGACGAAGACCTACTGCTGGGATCAAAGCCTCACAACCGTCCTCTCTTCGTCTCAGGGTACGTAAGGGAATACAAAGTCAACCGCATGCTTGTGGATGGTGGGTCGGCCATAAACATCATGCCAAAATCAACAATGACCATAATCGGCATCAAGGTGAATGAACTATCCCTAAGCCGTCTGCTGATCCAGGGTTTTAACCAAGGAGGACAAAGGGCGATGGGCACGATCCGAGTAGAGATGACCATTGGTGAGCTCAAATCAAGCACGATATTCCACGTGATTGATGCAAGAACTTCCTACAGCTTGCTCTTAGGAAGACCTTGGATCCACGCAAATGGGGTAGTGCCGTCCACCCTTCACCAATGCCTAAAATTTTACCGAGAAGGAGTGAAGGTGATCCAAGGTGACACTAAGCCATTCACCGAAGCCGAATCACACTTTGCAGACGCCAAGTTCTACATGGACGAAGACATGGTACCCAAAGCTCTTCCGGAAGAGATCAAATCCACGGGCAAAGCAGCACCTAAAAAGCAGGAGTGGCAAGCCATGCCTAAAAAGCAAAAAGAGCAGGCCGTGCCATCTTCAAGCAAAGACGGTGACGAGTTTGCTAAACCTGCAACAACCAAAGAGAGTAGGATGCCGTCAGAAGGACCGAACGCACCCATATTCCGGTATATCCCGATGTCAAGAAGAAAGAATGGTCAATCTCCATTTGAAACTGGAACAAGAAAAGGCGACACACAGTGGCACACGGATAATGTGAAGTTGCTCAAGACGAATGCAGTTTTGCCTCTGACACAGCTAGGGGGTGCTAAGGCCGCAAGACTACCACAAGGCTTCATAAAAGCTCTACCAAAGAAGGTGGAATCAAGCTTTCTTCCAACCAAGAGGACCGAGGAAGGTTTCGACCCAAACGCCTACAAACTCATGTCAAAGGCCAGGTACGACTTCGCTTCTTCTGAGGCGGCTGGAAAGAAGGTTTCAAACACTGTCAATGACAAAGAACGTAACCTCACCAAAACTCAAAAGAAGTTGAAGGAGCATGGTTACGGAGTTGACAACAACAAAGCCGGACTTGGCTTCACACCAAATGCACCCGTGAAGATTTCAAGCAAAGTGAAGAAAGCTAGCGCTCAACACATCAGCGTGAGCATTGAACAAGACCAAAAAGAGCCTAAACCCGCCCCTCGGACGTCGGTCTTCGATAGGATGAGCCATTCAAGCTCCAGAATTTCAGCGCTTAATCGCATTGGTAGTCAAGGCCGAACCTTTGTCTTCAAGAGGCTTAGTGCGCCCACATCCCAAAGCTCTGTTTTTAAAAGGTTGTTAAAGCCTAAGAAACAAAGCAACACAGCGATCTATCCTCTGCGACGATCAGCTTCGGAAAGATTTGAAAATAATGAGAAGCCTTTTGGAAAGAGGAAGACAATACCAAAGGAAGAAAGGTTCGATGGGTTAGCAGAAAAAGGCGACGTTTGAAGCTTGATTCCTTCAAGGATGAAGCGCCAAGCAATCCTAGAGGTCGACACAAAAGGACCACTGAAGGTAAGGAGGCGCATCATCATCCACACTGGCAAATCTTCATGCCAACAAACCCAAGAGAACGGCACTGAAGATGAAATCCCTAAGAAAGATGTCACTTCTGGCTCTTTCGACTCAAAGTCTTCACCTCGACTGTTGGAGGCATGCTCCAAGTCAAGTGAAATTGAAGGATGGACTCATGTCACTCCGAAGAAACTGCACGAGAAACATATGTCTTCTCCACAAGTGCACCAATCGGAAAGGGGCAAAGCAGCTACCGTCAACCTTCAAAGCTACATGAAAATGTTGAGGATGATGAAATTACAACACAAAGATCGCTCATGCGGGATATTTTCTTCCTCGAAGACGTCTTCAAATACTCGACCAAGGCTCCTTGCTATGAAGATTGTGAGGAATGCAGTTCGAAGATCGCTTCGAAGAAATTGGACAAGCAGCAACCATCTTGTCCACAAGTTTATCAGTCGAAAATAGGGCAAAACAGCTCTTGTCAACCTCCAGAACAATGTGAAAGTGCTGGAGATAATGAAATTTCGACACAAAGATCGTCCATCCCCATCACAATGTGCGACCTCTTCCCAGAAGACTTCTTCAATTACTCGGTCAAGGCTCATTCCTATGAAGATTGCGAGGAACGCCTCTCCCAGAACACCAGACAATCCTTATACCGACAAGCCCGAGAAGACAGCACTGAAGAGGAGATCCAAGATGTTTTCCACATCACGGTTCAAGAAGGTAAAGAAGACGAAATCCCCGAGGAAGATGTCACTGCTGCACCACCACAGCTTGAAGATGGGGGGCAAGCCACGGTCGATGATCTCAAGGAACTCAACTTAGGTACAGGCAAGGAACCAAAGCCTATCTTCGTAAGTGCATTATTAAGTACATATGAGATAGATGAGTATTATCAGCTGTTGTTAGAGTACAAAGACGTCTTTGCCTGGACCTACAAAGAAATGCCCGGCCTGGACCCTATCATCGCTGTTCATCATCTTGCGGTCAGGCCTGGAACACGACCGATAAAGCAAACTCAAAGACGCTATCGATCTGAGCTTATCCCACAAATCGAGGTCGAGATCGACAAGCTAATCGAAGTAGGCTTTATTCGAGAAGTGCAATACCCCAAATGGATCTCCAACATCGTCATTGTCCTTAAGAAATCAGGACAAATACGTGTTTGCGTAGACTTCCGGGACCTCAACGATGCTTGCCCAAAGGACGACTTCCCCTTGCCAATCATTGAAATCATGGTGGATGCAACCACTGGCCATGAGGCATTATCATTCATGGATGGCTCTTCTGGGTACAATCAAATTCGCATGGCCCTCGAAGACGAGGAACTAACAGCCTTTCGTACTCCAAAAGGTATCTACTGCTACAAGGTGATGCCCTTTGGTCTAAAGAACGCTGGAGCTACGTATCAACGCGCAATGCAGAAAATCTTCAATGACATGCTACACAAAAACGTAGAATGTTACGTAGATGATGTGGTGGTTAAGACGAAGAAAAGATCAGACCACTTGAAGGATCTGCGAATAGTGTTCGAAAGGTTGTGAAAATACAACCTCAAGATGAACCCGTTAAAATGTGCGTTTGGCGTCACCTCTGGAAAATTCCTCGGCTTCATCGTCAAGCACCGTGGTATTGAAGTAGACCAATCAAAGATCAAGGCCATTCAAAGCATGCCAGAGCCAAGAAACCTGCACGAGCTGAAAAGTCTACAAGGATGGCTAGCCTTCATCAGACGCTTCATCTCCAACCTCGCAGGGCGTTGTCAACCGTTTAGTCACCTTATGAAGAAAGATGTTCCATTCGTATGGGACAAAGCATGCCATAATGCTTTTGAAAGCATAAAGAAATATTTGTCAAGTCCACCTGTCCTGGGGGCACCTGTGCCCGGGAAACCACTCATATTGTATATTGCTGCTCAGGAAAGTTCAATTGGAGCACTCTTGGCGCAAAAGAATGAATCCCAAAAAGAAGGAGCACTTTACTACCTCAGTCGAACTCTCACCGGCGCTGAGTTGAACTATTCCCCAATAGAAAAGATGTGCCTCGCTTTGGTGTTTGCCATTCAGAAACTCAGACATTACATGCATGCTTACACCATCCACTTGGTTGCTAAAGCCGACCCTGTCAAATACGTTATGACTAAGCCAGTCTTGACAGGGCGACTCGCTAAATGGGCTTTGCTTCTTAATCAATATGAGATCATCAACGTCCCAGCTAAAGCCGTCAAGGGACAAGCGCTAGCAGACTTCCTTGCCGATCATCCAATCCCGGCTGATTGGAAAATCTCAGACGACTTGCCTGATGAAGAGGTGTTCTACATCGACATCTTCCCAACATGGACGATGTTTTTCGACGGATCCGCACGAGCAGACGGAGCGGGGGCAGGAGTAGTATTCATGTCGCCACAAAGGCAAATACTACCTTACTCTTTCCAACTGAATGAGCTATGCTCCAACAATGTTGCTGAGTACCAAGCATTGATCATCGGGCTCCAAATGGCGATCAACATGGAAATCACAGCTCTTGAGGTATATGGCGATTCCAAGCTCATAATCAATCAACTCTTAACTGAATATGAGGTGAGGAAAGATGATCTCGTCCCATACTTCCGGCTAGCGACCCAACTGCTACAAAAGTTCGAAGCTGTGACACTGGAACATGTGCCAAGAAAGGAAAATCAAATGGCAGACGCTCTCGCCAATCTAGCCTCGAGTATGACACTAGGAAAAGATGAAGTTGCAGACGTGCCAGTTTGCCAAAGATGGGTGATTCCGCTCGTTAATGAAATGTCACTAGATGATACAAATGTCATCTCAGTACTTCCAGTCGATGCTGAAGAGTGGAGACAGCCGCTGATCGACTACTTAGAGCACGGAAAGCTTCCAGATGATCTCAAACACCGTTCCGAAATACGTCGACGAGCACCTCGCTTCCTTTACTACAAAGGAACACTCTATCGACGCTCTTTTGAAGGAGTGCTCCTGAGATGCCTAGGTGAGGAAGAAGTTAATCTAGCCATGGAAGAAGCACATTCAGGTGTGTGTGGGGCACATCAATCTGGACCAAAGCTACATTTCCGACTTAAAAGAATGGGTTACTATTGGCCGAGCATGGTGAAGGACTGCCTGGAACACGCCAAAAAGTGCCAAGCCTGCCAATTCCACGCCAACTTCATACATCAACCGCCTGAACCATTACACCCTACAGTTGCTTCATGGCCGTTCGACTCATGGGGATTGGACGTTGTAGGACCAATTACGCCAAAGTCATCTGCAGGGGAAGCTTACATCCTAGCTGCAACAGATTACTTCTCCAAGTGGGCTGAAGCCATCCCTTTAAGGGAAGTAAAAAAGCAAACTGTTGTTCGTTTCATCAAGGAGCATATCATCCACCGATATGGGGTGCCTCGCTACATTATCACTGACAACGGAAAGCAGTTCTCCAACCGACTCGTGGACGAGCTTTGCGACAAATACAAGTTCAAGCAGCACAAGTCTTCCATGTATCATGCTCCGGCCAACGGCCTCGCGGAAGCATTTAACAAGACGCTGTGCAACCTCCTGAAAAAGGTAATCGGCCGAACAAAGAGAGATTGGCACGAAAGAATAAGTGAAGCACTTTGGGCATATAGGACTACACATAGGACTCCTACCCAAGCTACACCTTATTCTCTCGTATATGGCGTAGAAGCTGTTCTACCGCTCGAAAGTCAAATTCCCTCACTAAGGATGGCTATACAAGAAGGCTTGACTGATGAAGAAAATGCAAAGTTGCGCCTTCAGGAGTTGGAAGCGCTGGATGAGAGAAGGCTCGAAGCTCAACAACACTTGGAATGCTACCAAGCACGGTAATCCAAGGCATTCAACAAGAAAGTCCGCCCAAGGTCTTTCCAAGTCGGAGATCTCGTGCTGGCATTGCGTAGGCCTATCATTACAACTCATAAGACAAAAAGCAAGTTCACATCAAAGTGGGATGGACCCTACGTAATACAAGAGATCTACACCAATGGCGCCTACTTAATCATGGCAGAAGACGGGTTGAAGATCGGCCCCATCAACGGCAGATTTTTGAAGCACTACTACCCCTAAAGCAAACGGCACCGAACGCTCCTGGCCCACAAGAGCATAAACTGTGTACGGCAAAATCATCAAAAAAAAAAAAAAACCATCACTCATTTGAACTACGTCATGACTTGATCCCTCCTCAACCAAGGGTACGTAGGCAACTTGAAACTTCAAAACTTCAAGTACAGTCACATCATCAAAATAAAAAAATAAAAATAAAAAAAAGGGAAAAAAACACATCTTGGTGATGTATATGTTTTATCTGTATTTAGCACAATACACTGAATAAAATAAAGCATGTACATTGATCTCCGAGAAATTACAAGTGTGTACAAAAAAAAAAAAAAAAAAAAAAAAAAAAAGATGAAGCTTTCACAAAGGATGTGTACGTGAAGCCCCACTACATGGCAACACTCTCGGAGCAGGAGGCATCGGAGCAGAAGGCATCGGAGCAAGAGGCATCGGAGATAGAGCATTCGAGGCCTCAATACTTGGCGGAACGCTGGATGACCCAGGAAAAAGGTGCATCTGGAAGAAAGACGCAAGCCTTTGACGGTCACTTTGCATTCGACCTTGAGATTCTTGCATCTCATCAAGCTTCCTCTTCATGCCCGACGAATAGTTATTTGCAAGCACATGCAAACTTCTATTCTCGTACTTAAGCTGTTTAATCTCCTGCTTAAGATCTTCCACCTCTGCCATCAATGATTCCACTTGACGAGACCGAGCAAGCAGGCGTTGGCCCATGTTGGACATAGAGCTCGCACACTGAACACTGAGAGCGAGGGACTCTTGAACGGCCAACTCATCGGACCGTCCTGAAAGCAGCCTACTATCTGTTGGTGTGAGGAGGTTCCTAGCAACTATTGTAGCTGTTGTTGCATTCTGCATCACTGAGTCTTCACCTGTAAGAGGACCGTTAGAAGATAAGAAAGATGGGCACCATACATTACCTTGACGCGGCGCAACCGGATCACTGCTGAGACTCAATTCTAAGCTAAGGTTCGATGGGTTAGCCATTTTTTCAAAGGTGTTAAAAGAGATGGGTGGATGGAGTTAAAACTCAAAA
The DNA here is from genome assembly GCF_019419815.1 of Pyrus x bretschneideri. Taxonomy (NCBI): domain Eukaryota; kingdom Viridiplantae; phylum Streptophyta; class Magnoliopsida; order Rosales; family Rosaceae; genus Pyrus; species Pyrus x bretschneideri. Next base: position 7,852,850 of record NW_025999413.1, read on the forward strand.
GGCCGGAGATGATTTTCAGGAATGAGCAACCTTCAAAGTGTGCATGTTAGAGGTGATCAATACCTCTATAAAAAGGAAGAGGCGTTGGTTCAGAAATCGAAGGGCCGCTTATTCAAAAGTGAAGAGACATCGCTCTGCAAATCTCAAAAGCTGGGTTTTCCGGCATAAGTTGGCGACGCTTTCTCAGCTTTTCAGAACACGGGTGCCACTTTGTCAAAAGATCACGTGGAGGTCATCATCGCAGCTACACATCTTTAGCCGACAAGCGCGATGTTCGGTGGCGCTTTCTCTGCTTTTCAGAAAACGCGTGCAGCTTTGTCAAAAGAGGCGCTCGTTCAGAAATCGAAGAGGCGTCGTTCAGAAATCAAAGAGGCGTATTCAAAGATCGAAGAGTCGTCACTATTTCAAAAAGCCGGATTTGCGGGATCAAAAACGTTTGTCGACAAGGGTAAAAGAACAGTACCACCACTTGCTATTGGGAAATCCCTATATATGTCGACCTTCATCTTTTATGGCAAGGCAGACCTGCAAACAAAAAAAAAAAAAAATGCCCAACTCTTCCTCACCTCCGAGAGTACACTCCCAGCAAAGCATCTCAAAATGCTCAGTTTTCTTCATCTCCGGGAATGCCCTTGCAAACAAATGACACCAAGGCAAAAGTATCTCATATCATCAAGGGCGAAAGCAAAGGTATCTCATATCATGCTTTTCCCCTATCTTTTCCTTTGCCCTTGTTCTCACCTGCCAAGACAAGGACAGAGAAAGCAATATGTCGGAACCTCCACTCAAACTTGCGCTGCCACCAAGAAGTGATGGTCCATTCAAATGCAAGGTTTGCATTCAACTCCTGCATCAGGAACAAATACTACAAGAGAAGATGCTAAACCTGCATAAGGAAATACCACTTCTGCAAAGGGGAGCAAGTAAGGCAAGTGAAAATGATACATTGAAGCATGTGGAGACAAGCTGCAACTACATATGCTGAGCTATCCTCTAACCCTCTTCAATACGAATTGGAGAGATTGAACAAAGAAACAGAAAAAAAAAAGAGTAAGCTCAGACCTTCGGAGGAGACCAAAAGAATCCTTCAGTAAGTAGCAAGAACGAGTGGAGGAGACCAAAAGAATCCTGCACCCAGTTCAAGAGTAGCACAAAGGAAAATCAACGAGTGGAGGAGACCAAAAGAATCCTGCACCCAGTTCAAGAGTAAGCCTGCGGAAAATCAACGATTGGAGGAAACCAGAAAATCTTCCAGTCGAACTCAAGATCAAGCCTCAATGGCCCTTGAAGAAATTTCCAGCCCAATTCAAGATCAAGCCTCGACGGCCCTTGGGTTGACATCTACATTAAGGGACTTCAAAACGCATCTTCTACACGTGTCAAGCACATGTCTACGATGCGCCTTGAAGTGGGGGCATTTGTAGACATCGAAATTTCAGTAAAACAAATGTTCACCAATGCATTAAAGTTTTGACGTGTCAAGGCATACATGGCATACGCCACGTGTTGTACAAATTGTACACGTGGCGTGTGACTCAACAAAATAGGAAGAAATACCCTTGAAGGATTAAACAAGTTTTTCTTCTCATTTTGGGCAATGACAAGGCAAGTACATTTCAATCCATTGAGGATCAAAACAAGTTTTTCTTCTCATGTTGGGCAATGACAAGGCAAGCATACTTCAATCCATTACGGATCAAAGCAAGTTTTTCTCATTTGGGCAATGACAAAGCATACACATTTCAAGTTTAAAATGGTGTTAAGTGGGAAATTAGGCCATAAGTTACACCACTTCAAGTTTAAAATTGTATTAAGTGGGAAATTAGGCCATAAGTTACACCACTTCAAGTTTAAAATGGTATTAAGTGGGAAATTAGGCCATAAATTACACCACTTCAAGTTTTAAATGGTATTAAGTGGGAAATTAGGCAATAAGTTACACCACTTCAATTTCAATATTGCATTAAGTGGGAAAATTAGGCAATGGTGCTTGGAAAAGAAAAAAATATTTTGTGGTAGTGATTCATTCTCAAAGCCTATAAATAGGCTTCTCCATCAAGGTATCAAGCATCAACCAATTCACAAATACATTTCTCCACACACCAAAACCTTGAAGCCTTAGAGTTCTAAAGCTCTCAAGAAAATCCCGAAGGATCAAGAAAGCACTCTTCGTTCTTCGTCAAATCCTCCCTTAAGATCAAGCCCCAACGGCCCTTGAAGAACTTCCACCAACTCAAGATCAAGCCCCGACGGCCCATGAAGAAAGTGTTCATCCGTTCATCTCAAGATCAAGCCCCAACGGCCCTTGAAGAACTTCCACCAACTCAAGATCAAGCCCCGACGGCCCTTGAAGAAAGTGTTCATCCGTTTATCCTAAGATCAAGCCCCAATGGCCCTTTGGATCAACAACCTCAACAAATCCACACATCCAATCGTTCTTCAAGATTAAGCCCAAAAGCCCTTGAAGAACCACATCCAATCAACCTTCAAGATCAAGCCCAAAAAGCCCTTGAAGAAATCCACACAACCATTATTCAAGATCAAGCCCCGACGGCCCTTGAAGAAAGTGTTCATCCGTTCATCAAACTGTTCATCCTTAGATCAAGCCCCGACGACCCTTTGGATCAACAACTCATCCACAAACCTACACCCTACGAAGATAGAATCAGAGGACCAAATTTGAGAGAGATCGTAACCCCAAAATCATCAAACAAAAAATATTATTTTGTACACGTTATTCTTGTTTCTTGTTTCAAGGAACTTTCGTGTTCACAGTTCTCATCGGTAAGCGAAGATATCTGTGGCAAACGGATGTAGCTAATAACCATAAAGCAACAGTATTTAGCCGCAAAATAATTACAAAAAAGTTTGGTGCAAACCTGGGACTGTAGTTTCTGCCCTTGAGAAGAATGCTGCTGCATTAAATCTTCAATAGTCCTTTTTGCAGCCTGAAGTTGTTCAACAATTGTCTGTGGCAAACAGATGTAGCTAATAACCATAAGGCGACAATATTTAGCCGCAAAATAATTACAAAAAAGTTTGGTGCAAACCATTGGCCACAGAAAATCCATTAGCTTCCAAATCTCTCTGACTGAATGTTTCAATGGCTTCTTGTAACTTCGTCTCAACTTCCACAATGGGGGCTTCGAAAGAAGAATGAAGTTCTAAGGCTCTCGAGTGCTTATCTGTTAATTCTTCAACACTGCTCTTGTGCAAAGGCTCTGAACTGCATCCTAACAACATGTGTAAAAACAAGGACGAGGATGCACCAACTCATTAGTGGGTAAAGTCTTTTGGCAGCGTCCCAACTCCAAACCAAAACAAAAATAAAAAGATGTCGGACAATTCGAAGATAATACCTGGTGACTGGGAAGGCGACCGATCATCAAACTCACTAACAACCAGCTTTGCCCTTGGATAAACAACTTCAAACAAATCTGAGGCCAAAGGAAAAAGTTACAAACTTTACACATCAAGGGCGCAAGAAATGTCGCGGTAATACAAGGAACTCTGACGTGGAGCTTCTACAGGGATGATCTATATAGTAAACGATCGTATCCTATGGACCAGACCGAACTGACAATACCGGTTTGATACCAAAAAGAACACGATTGATCAAGGGCACATGCTAATATGAATAACTAGCAAGATTTCTCTGGCCCACTTTCATATCATATTCGCAGAATTCATGAAATGCGGATTCCCCACCATATACAATATATTTAAAACTACTATTTAATCGCCGTTTTTTGGTTTCTGATGACTCCAAATTGAAATTTCTATTTCAAAATGAAGTTCTAAACACAATTCAATAAAGAAACGCACAATGCCAATGACATCAGATTCACCAAACATGCAAATCCAAACTTTTCGCAACCATATTATCCGCAAAACACCTCAAATAATTACAATTAGTGATTAAGCATAAGATCAAACCTAAAAAACATTTCAAAACCACATGCAAACCAAATTAACCAATGGAGCATCTTCCATGGAAGAAATGGGAGAGATTAAAAGCTCGAATTCGAGAAATTGCCAAACCGAACAGCAATGCATCAAAACCACCACCAGATTAGATTCTTGCTTAGCTGTTAAGCTTGGGATGTTTAGTGATTAGTTATATATATTCTTAACTATCTTGCATGAATTGCAGAAATATAAATCTTGAGAGAAAGGAATAACATGAAAAGCAATCTTGTGTGAGAAGATAGAGCTCAGAATCTTTTAGATAGAGATCTTTATACAAGGTATTTCGAAGCCTACTTAATTCTAAAGCTATCACTACCATGGCAATTGCCTACGTGGCATGTGTAACTAATATCCCCCCTCAATCATTATTGGGATAGTCCAGAGTAAGATCAGCGGCTTAATGATCTTGTTTTCGTTCAATACAACCATAGGTTCTATTGATTTGTATTTCCAATGTTCTTTGGTCCAAGAAAACAGATGTTTTGCTAATCAACTATCTTATAGGGTTCATAATCACAAAGAACAGGAGTACGCGGATCCTATATCTTCTGACCACGACAGCATTGCCGAAGAGTGGGTAGCAGAGATGGAGATGCACCAAGAAGACACTGAAAATCCTGATTGGATGTCACTTGATCCCCCCTCTGGGAACTCGAGGCTTTTAGAACTTTCGGTTGATGAAGTTGAAGAATTAGGTTCAGGTAACTAAGTTTGAATGGTTTGTATGGTTTGTAATTTATCGTCGAAGATATAATCTTTTCTACATCTTGAGTTAAACTAGACAGTTGGTCAATGTACAGGGTATGATGACAATGAAATTTTGAACGGATTGAAAGTGGTTAAAGAAGAATGTTAAACACAACGTTGTGAGCTGGCGGGACAGAATGCAAAGACAAACATCTTTATGAGTTCACCACACCACCGTCACTTTCTTCAAGTACCTACGGAAAGCAAGGCACTTAGCAAACTCGCATGTCTAGAGATACTGCTCGGGCCAATTATATTCTTTCCCTGGCATTACTGCAGAGAGACGGAAATTAGGAGGAAAAATATGTGACCGCGGCCAGCCTTCAGGGATGTGAATTGGTTGGGCAAGTTCCTGCAACAAACAATTACAAGTAGGTAGTTTACATGGTAGAAAAATGAGGCTTTGTAGCTGACAATCAAAAATAGTTGTCGAACGAGTTTTCAGTTTTCAAATTTCAAAAAAAAAAAAAGAATAAAAACTGAAAATTAAATACTTATTAAACGGCCATGAAGTAATTTCATTTAGGGATCCGACCATATGACTCGAAAACAACTGAGACCGTCCTCTTCTTTTCGTATCAACAAACACACAAATTCTTATATTTCCGAAAGCATCTGCAACCCAATATACAAACTAAATACAAACTTGAATAATACATAACCATCTGTGTTTTGCTTTGCAAACAGCCAAGGGGATAGCAAAAACACAAAAACTTGATCTAGTATCGTTTCTCAAGAATGAGGCCAATGATTGCAGACACCATAGCCACTCCCACGATGAACTTAACACTCGACATTGGGGAAGCCTCTGCCTCTCTTTTCGCTGCAGTCGCCTTAATGCTTTCAACCTACAATTCGTTTGAGTCAGAAAGAATATTTAAAAGAAGAATGTGCCCCGTTCTTTGGCCGCCCAAGAGCTTTATGTGGATTTTTTTTTTCCAGGGAAATTGATTTCTACCTCTTTTTGCAGTCGAGCTTCAGTTTTCACCAATTTCTCTTCGAGTTCCTTGAGAAAATTTTGCAACAAAGTTTTCTCAGCAACCTCAGCCTTGAGATTTTCAACTCAGATCTTAAAGCAGCTTCTCCTGCTTTTTGTTCCTTGAGCTGTTCTTCAAGGTTGGATATCACTTGCTGGAGTTCCTTCTTAGTATTATGATGCACTTCATTAAGCAGGCTGTTCTCATCTGTAAGCGAAGATATCTGTGGCAAACGGATGTAGCTAATAACAATAAAGCAACAGTATTTAGCCGCAAAATAATTACAAAAAAGTTTGGTGCAAACCTGAGATTGTAGTTTCTGCCCTTGAGAAGAATGCTGCTGCATTAAATCTTCAATAGTCCTTTTTGCAGCCTGAAGTTGTTCAACTGATTCATCCTTCTCAGCAACAGCAGTGGAATATTTTGCTTCAAGGTCACTTTGTTTGCACTCGTATGTAGACACATCTTCTTTAAGCTTTATATTTGCCTCAGCTAGTTTTCTGCTCTCTTCTTCACAGTGAGCTGACTTGGTTTGCAGTTCCTTGAGAGAATTCTGCAATAAAGGCTTCTCAGCAACCTCAGCCTTGAGATTTTCAACCTCAGATTTTAAAGCAGCTTCTCCTGTTTTTTGTTCCTTGAGCTGTTCTTCAAGGTTAGATATCGCTTGCTGGAGTTCCTTCTTAGTATTTTGATGCACTTCATTAAGCAGGCTGTTCTCATCCGTAAGCAAAGATATCTGTGGCAAACAGATGTAGCTAATAACCATAAAGCAACAACATTTAGCCGCAAAATAATTACAAAAAAGTTTGGTGCAAACCTGAGATTGTAGTTTCTGCCCGTGAGAAGAATGCTGCTGCTTTAAATCTTCAATTGTCCTTTTTGCAGCCTGAAGTTGTTCAACTGATTCATCATTCTCAGCAACAGCAGTGGAATATTTTGCTTCAAGGTCACTTTGTTTGCACTCGTATGTAGACACATCTTCTTTAACCTTTATATTTGCCTCAGCTAGTTTTCTTCTCTCTTCGTCACAGCGAGCTAACTTGGTTTGCAGTTCCTTGAGAGAATTCTGCAATAAAGGTTTCTCAGCAACCTCAGCCTTGAGATTTTTAACCTCAGATATTAAAGCAGCTTCTTGTGCCCTTTGTTGATTGAGCTGTTCTTCAAGGTTAGATATCGCTTGCTGGAGTTCTTTCTCAGTATTTTGATGCTCTTCATTAAGTAGGCGGTTCTCATCCAGAAGCGAAGATATCTATGGCAAACAGATGTAGCTAATAACCATAAAGCAACAACATTTAGCCGCAAAATAATTACAAAAAAGTTTGGTGCAAACCTGAGATTGTAGTTTCTGCCCTTGAAAAGAATACTGCTGCTTTAAATCTTCAATTGTCCTTTTTGCAGCCTGAAGTTGTTCAACTGATTCATCATTCTCAGCAACAGCAGTGGAATATTTTGCTTCAAGGTCACTTTGTTTGGACTCGTATGTAGACACATCTTCTTCAAGCTTTATATTTGCCTCAGCTAGTTTTCTTCTCTCTTCGTCACAGCGAGCTAACTTGGTTTGCAGTTCCTTGAGAGAATTCTGCAATAAAGGTTTCTCAGCAACCTCAGCCTTGAGATTTTTAACCTCAGATATTAAAGCAGCTTCTTGTGCCCTTTGTCGATTGAGCTGTTCTTCAAGGTTAGATATCGCTTGCTGGAGTTCTTTCTTAGTATTTTGATGCACTTCATTAAGCAGGCGGTTCTCATCCAGAAGCGAAGATATCTGTGGCAAACAGATGTAGCTAATAACCATAAAGCAACAATATTTAGCCGCAAAATAATTACAAAAAAGTTTGATGCAAACCTGAGATTGTAGTTTCTGCCCTTGAGAAGAATGTTGCTGCGTTAAATCTTCAATAGTCCTTTTTGCAGCCTGAAGTTGTTCAACTGATTCATCCTTCTTAGCAACAGCAGTGGAATATTTTGCTTCAAGGTCACTTTGTTTGGACTTGCATGTAGACACATCTTCTTTAAGCTTTATATTTGCCTCAGCTAGTTTTCTTCTCTCTTCTTCAAAGTGAGCTAACTTGGTTTGCAATTCCTTGAGAGAATTCTGCAATAAAGGCTTCTCAGCAACCTCAGCCTTGAGATTTTCAACCTCAGATTTTAAAGCAGCTTCACTTGTTTTTTGTTCCTTGAGCTGTTCTTCAAGGTTAGATTTCGCTTGCTCGAGTTCCTTCATAGTATTTTTATACTCTTCATAAAGCCGGTTGTTCTCATTCGTAGGCCTAGATTGCTGTGGCAAACAGATGTAGCTAATAACCATAAGGCAACAATATTTAGCCACAAAATAATTACAAAAAAGTTTGGTGCAAACCACTGACCTGTTGTCCCATTAGCTTCCAAATCTTTCTGACTGAATGTTTCAATGGCTTCTTACAACTTCGTCTCAGCTTCCACAATGCGGGCTTCGGAAGCAGAATGAAGTTCTAAGGCTCTCGAGTGCTTATCTGTTAATTTTTCAACACTGCTCTTGTGCAAAGGCTTTGAACTGCATCCTAACAGCATGTGTAAAAACAAGGAAGAGGATGCACCAACTCATTAGTGGGTAAAGTCTTTTGGCAGCGTCCCGACTCCAAACCAAAACAAAAATAAAAAGATGCAGGACAATTCGAAGACAATACCTGGTGACTGGGAAGGTGACCGATCATCCAACTCACTGACAACTAACTTTGCCCTTGGATCAACAACTTCAAACAAATCTGAGGCCAAAGGAAAAAGTTACAAACTTTACACATCAAGGGCACAAGAAATGCACGGTAATACAAGCAACTCTGACGGGGAGCTTCTACAAGGATGATTTATATAGTAAACGATCGTATCCTATGGACCAGACCGAACTGACAATACCGGTTTGATACCAAGAAGAACACGATTGATCAAGGGCACATGCTAATATGAATAACTAGCCAGATTTCTATGGCTCACTTTCATATCATATTCGCAGAATTCCTGAAATGTGGATTCCCCACTATATACAATATATTCAAAACTACCATTTAATCGCCTTTTTTCGGTTTCTAATGACTCCAAATTGAAATTTCTATTTCAAAATGAAGTTCTAAACACAATTCAATAAAGAAACGCACAATGCCAATGACATCAGAATCACCAAACGTGCAAATCCAAACTTAACCCGGTTTTCGCAACCATATTATCCGTAAAACACCTCAAATAATTACAATTAGTGATTAAGCATAAGATCAAACCTAAAAAACATTTCAAATCCAAATGCAAACCAAATTAACCAATGGAGCAGCTTCCACGGAAGAAATGGGAGAGATTAAAAGCTCGAATTCGAGAGATTGCCAAACCGAACGGCAATGCATCAAAACCACCGCCAGATTAGATTCTTACTTAGCTGTTAAGCTTGGGATGTTTAGTGATTAGTTATATATATTCTTAACTATCTTGCATGAATTGCAGAAATATAAATCTTGAGAGAAAGGAATAACATGAAAAGCAATCTTGTGTGAGAAGATAGAGCTCAGAATCTTTTAGAGAGAGAGAGGGTTTATTACAATATAACCAACCGATTGCAAATGAGAGAGGGAAAAGATCTTTATACAAGGTATTTCGAAGACTACTTAATTCTAAAGCTATCACTGACATGGCAATTGCCTACGTGGCATGTATATCCAATATCCCCCCTCAATCATTAATGGGATAGTCGAGATTAAGATCAGCGGCTTAATGATCTTGTTTTCGTTCATTACAACCTCAGACTAAAACACAAGTGGAAACCATAGGTTCTGTTGATTTGTATTTCCAATGTTCTTTGGTCCAAGAAAACAGATGTTTTGCTAATCAACTGTCTTGTAGGGTTCATAAGCACAAAGAACAGGAGTACGCGGATCCTATATCATTTGACCGCGACAGCATTGCCGAAGAGTGTGTAGCAGAGATGGAGATGCACCAAGAAGACACTGAAAATCCCATACAGCATTCTTTTGGAAGCAACAACAAACTGGGATCGGACTCATTTCTTTCTCACTAAAGTTGAACGCAGATATTACAGTTGTCTCCCTCCCTTCACTAGTACTACAAGTCGGAGGGGTAGACCTTCTAAAGCAGCAACTGGTTCAGTTAATGCTGTTACGAAATTGAGTAATGCTTCACCTCCTGTTCCTATTGCATTAGGTACTGCTTTTCCCAATTCAAATTTGTTGGAAAATGAAGACGTTGGCGTAAGTAATACAAATGTGAGCGTGCAGAAGAGGGTAAGGGATGAAAATGCTTTGGGGGCTGCGAATGATGGAACCATCGGCAATGATTACCAGGTAAAAAGGTTGAGCATTGAACAAATACATATGGCAATTGGTCGGTTTTTGTATGAAATTCAGGCTCCCCTGGATGCAGTGAAGAACTCTGTTTATTTCCAGCCAATGATTGACGCAATTGCCTCTGGGGGAAAGGAGACTGTGGCACCCTCATATGATGACATTCGGGGTTGGATGTTGAAGAATGCAGTTGAAGAGATGAAGAGTGAAATTCAACAACACAAGGAAACTGGGGCGAGGACAGGTTGTTCTCTTCTAGTCAACCAATGGAATTCTGAAAAGGGTAGAACTTTGCAAAATTTTGCAGTGTACTCTCCTGAAGGAACAATCTATTTGAAATCTGTGGATGCTTCTTACTTTATTTTTTCCCCAGATGCTTTGTTTGCATTTTTCAAGGAAGTGGTGGAAGAAATTGGAGTGGGACATGTTTTCCAAGTCATTACAAATAGTGAAGAGCAATTTTCTGTTGTTGGGAAGAAGTTGATGGATACGTTCCCTACCCTGTACTGGTCTCCCTGTTCCGCTGCTTGCATAGATTCGATTCTCGAGGATTTCGGAAAGGTTGAGTGGATAAATTCTGTAATTGAACAGGCTAGATCTATTACAAGATTTATCTACAAACACGTTGTCATTTTGAACATGATGAGAAGGTATACGTTTGGGAATGACATTGTTAGGCTGGGAGTATCTAGGTTTGCAACAAACTTTATGACGTTGAAACAAATGGCTGACCTTAAATATAATTTGCAGTCGATGGCTACTTCAAACGAGTGGACGGGCTGCCCCTTTTCTAAAACACCAGAAGGATCGGCAGTGTTAGATATATTCAGCAATCAGTCATTTTGGTCTTCGTGCATTTTGATCACCCGTTTAACAAATCCGCTCTTGCGAGTTTTGAGAATTGTTGGTAGCCAGAAGAGGCCAGCGATGGGATATGTTTTTGCAGGGATGTATCGAGCAAAAGAAACAATCAAAATAGAACTTGTCAAGAAAGAAGAATATATGGTGTACTGGAACATTATAGATCAGAGATGGAAAAAATTGTGGGATTTTCCCCTTCACGCTGCAGGATTTTACCTTAATCCCAAGTTCTTTTATAGCTTCAAAGGAGACATGCATAATGAAATTGTGTCGAGGATGTTTGACTGCATAGAGAGATTGGTTCCTGATATAAAAGTCCAAGATGAAGTAATCAAAGAGATCAACTTGTACAAAAATGCTGTTGGAGATTTGGGGAGGAATTTGGCAGTCCGAGCAAGGGACAGTCTGCTTCCTGGTGAGAATAGTTCATTAGAATGCATTGTTATTTTGTGTCGCATGGTTTCTTTAGTTACTTGGCTATACATGTAGACGAAAGGTAATTAAGCCATATTTTAACTCAGTTAACTTTTATGTAATAGAATGATAGATATGATAAATTGCATAAAATATACCCTGACCATCTAATTTATCTATTTATTTTTAAAATTCGGTACGAGGGCTCCTATTTTGAGGATATGCTGCAGAGAGTTTGGATGTTCTTGCATCTTTTGGCTCATTTCTTTGAACTCTCTGTTTGTCTTAGCTGAATGGTGGTCGACATATGGTGGTGGTTGCCCAAACCTCGCACGCTTGGCAATTCGTATTCTCAGTAAAACTTGCATCTTAGTTCCGTGTCAGGAGAATCAGATTCCTTTCCAACAGTTGCACAAGACAAGGAACAGCGTAGAACAACAGCGGCTTAATGATCTTGTTTTCCTTCAATACAACCTCAAACTAAAACAGAAGTAAGTGGAAACCATAGGTTCTGTTGATTTGTATTCCCAATGTTCTTTGCTCAAAGAAAACAGATGTTTTGCTAATCAACTGTCTTATAGGGTTCACACGCACAAAGAACATAAGTACGTGGATCCTATATCATTTGACCGCAACAGCATTGCCGAAGAGTGGGTAGCAGAGATGGAGATGCACCAAGAAGACACTGAAAATCCTGATTGGATGTCACTTGATCCCCCCTCTGAGAACTCGAGGCTTTTACAACTTTCGGTTGATGAAGTTGAAGAATTGGGTTCAGGTAACTAAGTTTGTATGGTTTGTAATTTATCGTCGAAGATATAATCTTTTCTACATCTTGAGTTAAACTGGACAGTTGGTCAATGTACAGGGTATGATGACAATGAAATTTTGAACGGATTGAAAGTGGTTAAAGAAGAATGTTAAACACAGTGCTGTGAGCCGGCGGGACATAATGCAAAGACAAACATCTTTATGAGTTCACCACACCACCGCCACTTTCTTCAAGTACCTACGGGAAGCAAGGCACTTAGCAAACTCGCATGTCTAGAGATACTGCTCGGGCCAATTATATTCTTTCCCTGGCATTACTGCAGAGTGACGGAAATTAGGAGGAAAAATATGTGACCGCGGCCAGCCTTCAGGGATGTGAATTGGTTGGGCAAGTTCCTGCAACAAACAATTACAAGTAGGTAGTTTACATGGTAGAAATATGGGGCTTTGTAGCTGACTTTTCAAAAATAGTTGGATGAACGAGTTTTCAGTTTTCAATTTTCAAAAAGAAATATAAAAACTGAAAATTAAATACTTATCAAACGGCCCTAAAGTAATTTCATTTTGGGATCCGACCATATGACTCGAAAACAACTGAGACCGTTCTCTTCTTTTCGTATCAACAAACGCACAAATTCTTATATTTCCGAAAGCATCTGCAACCCAATATACAAACTAAATACAAACTTGAATAATACATAACCATCTGTGTTTTGCTTTGCAAACAGCCAAGGGGATAGCAAAAACACAAAAACTTGATCTGGTATCGTTTCCCAAGAATGAGGCCGATGATCGCAGACACCATAGCCACTCCCACGATGAACATAACACTTGGCATTGGGGAAGCCTCTGCCTCTTTTTTCGCTGCAGCAGCCTTAATGCTTTCAGCCTACAATTCGTCTGAGTCAGAAAGAATATTTAAAAGATGAATGTGCCCCGTTCTTTGGCTGCCCAAGAGCTTATCTGTGGATTTTTTTCAGGGAAATTGATTTCTACCTCTTTTTGCAGTCGAGCTTCAGTTTTCACCAATTTCTCTTCGAGTTCCTTGAGAAAATTTTGCAACAAAGTTTTCTCAGCAACCTCAGCCTTGAGATTTTCAACTCAGATCTTAAAGCAGCTTCTCCTGCTTTTTGTTCCTTAAGCAGTTCTTCAAGGTTGGATATCACTTGCTGGAGTTCCTTCTTAGTATTTTGATGCACTTCATTAAGCAGGTTGTTCTCATCTGTAAGCGAAGATATCTGTGGCAAACAGATGTAGCTAATAACAATAAAGCAACAATATTTAGCCGCAAAATAATTACAAAAAAGTTTGGTGCAAGCCTGAGATTGTAGTTTCTGCCCTTGAGAAGAATGTTGCTGCATTAAATCTTCAATAGTCCTTTTTGCAGCCTGAAGTTGTTCAACTGATTCATCCTTCTCAGCAACAACAGTGAAATATTTTGCTTCAAGGTCACTTTGTTTGCACTCGTATGTAGACACATCTTCTTTAAGCTTTATATTTGCCTCAGCTAGTTTTCTGCTCTCTTCTTCACAGTGAGCTGACTTGGTTTGCAGTTCCTTGAGAGAATTTTGCAACAAAGTTTTCTCAGCAACCTCAGCCTTGAGGATTTCAACCTCAGATTTTAAAGCAGCTTCTCCTGTTTTTTGTTCCTTGAGCTGTTCTTCAAGGTTAGATATCGCTTGCTGGAGTTCCTTCTTAGTATTTTGATGCACTTCATTAAGCAGGCTGTTCTCATCCGTAAGCGAAGATATCTGTGGCAAATAGATGTAGCTAATAACCATAAAGCAACAACATTTAGCCGCAAAATAATTACAAAAAAGTTTGGTGCAAACCTGAGATTGTAGTTTCTGCTCTTGAGAAGAATGCTGCTGCTTTAAATCTTCAATAGTCCTTTTTGCAGCCTGAAGTTGTTCAACTGATTCATCCTTCTCAGCAACTGCATTGGAATATTTTGCTTCAAGGTAACTTTGTTTGAACTCGTATGTAGACACATCTTCTTTAAGCTTTCTATTTGCCTCAGCTAGTTTTCTGCTCTCTTCTTCACAGCGAGCTAACTTGGTTTGCAGTTCCTTGAGAGAATTCTGCAATAAAGGTTTCTCAGCAGCCTCAGCCTTGAGATTTTTAACCTCAGATATTAAAGCAGCTTCTCGTGCTCTTTGTTGATTGAGCTGTTCTTGAAGTCTGGATATCTCTCGCAGGAGCACAGATGTCTGTGGCAAACAGATGTAGCTAATAACCATAAGGCGACAATATTTAGCCGCAAAATAATTACGAAAAAGTTTGGTGCAAACCGTTGGAAACAGAAAATCCATTAGCTTCCAAATCTCTTTGACTGAATGTTTCAATGGCTTCTTGCAACGTCGTCTCAGCTTCCACAATGGGGGCTTCAGAAGCAGAATGAAGTTCTAAGGCTCTCGAGTGCTTATCTGTTAATTCTTTAACACTGCTCTTGTGCAAAGGCTCTGAACTGCATCCTAACAACATGTGTAAAAACAAGGAAGAGGATGCACCAACTCATTAGTGGGTAAAGTCTTTTGGCAGCGTCCCAACTCCAAACCAAAACAAAAATAAAAAGATGCAGGACAATTCAAAGACAATACCTGGTGACTGGGAAGGTGACCGATCATCCAACTCACTGACAACCAGCTTTGCCCTTAGATCAACAACTTGAAACAAATCTGAGGCCAAAGGAAAAAGTTACAAACTTTACACATCAAGGGCGCAAGAAATGTCGCGGTAATACAAGGAACTTTGACGTGGAGCTTCGACAGGGATGATTTATATAGTAAATGATCGTATCCTATGGACCAGACCGAACTGACAATACCGGTTTGATACCAAGAAGAACACGATTGATCAAGGGAACATGCTAATATGAATAACTAGCCAGATTTCTCTGGCTCACTTTCATATCATATTCGCAGAATTCATGAAATGCGGATTCCCCACTATATTTCTGATGACTCCAAATTGAAATTCTGTTTCAAAATGAAGTTCTAAACACAATTCAATAAAGAAACGCACAATGCCAATGACATCAGAATCACCAAACGTGCGAATCCAAACTTAACCCGGTTTTCGCAACCATATTATCCGTAAAACACCTCAAATAATTACAATTAGTGATTAAGCATAAGATCAAACCTAAAAAACATTTCAAATCCAAATGCAAACCAAATTAACCAATGGAGCAGCTTCCACGGAAGAAATGGGAGAGATTAAAAGCTCGAATACGAGAGATTGCCAAACCGAACGGCAATGCATCAAAACCACCGCCAGATTAGATTCTTACTTAGCTTTTAAGCTTGGGATGTTTAGTGATTAGTTATATATATTCTTAACTATCTTGCATGAATTGCAGAAATATAAATCTTGAGAGAAAGGAATAACATGAAAAGCAATCTTGTGTGAGAAGATAGAGCTCAGAATCTTTTAGAGAGAGAGAGGGTTTATTACAATATAACCAACCGATTGCAAATGAGAGAGGGAAAAGATCTTTATACAAGGTATTTCGAAGACTACTTAATTCTAAAGCTATCACTGACATGGCAATTGCCTACGTGGCATGTATATCCAATATCCCCCCTCAATCATTAATGGGATAGTCGAGATTAAGATCAGCGGCTTAATGATCTTGTTTTCGTTCATTACAACCTCAGACTAAAACACAAGTGGAAACCATAGGTTCTGTTGATTTGTATTTCCAATGTTCTTTGGTCCAAGAAAACAGATGTTTTGCTAATCAACTGTCTTGTAGGGTTCATAAGCACAAAGAACAGGAGTACGCGGATCCTATATCATTTGACCGCGACAGCATTGCCGAAGAGTGTGTATCAGAGATGGAGATGCACCAAGAAGACACTGAAAATCCAATACAGCATTCTTTTGGAAGCAACAACAAACTGGGATCGGACTCATTTCTTTCTCACTAAAGTTGAACGCAGATATTACAGTTGTCTCCCTCCCTTCACTAGTACTACAAGTCGGAGGGGTAGACCTTCTAAAGCAGCAACTGGTTCAGTTAATGCTGTTACGAAATTGAGTAATGCTTCACCTCCTGTTCCTATTGCATTAGGTACTGCTTTTCCCAATTCAAATTTGTTGGAAAATGAAGACGTTGGCGTAAGTAATACAAATGTGAGCGTGAAGAAGAGGGTAAGGGATGAAAATGCTTTGGGGGCTGCGAATGATGGAACCATCGGCAATGATTACCAGGTAAAAAGGTTGAGCATTGAACAAATACATATGGCAATTGGTCGGTTTTTGTATGAAATTCAGGCTCCCCTGGATGCAGTGAAGAACTCTGTTTATTTCCAGCCAATGATTGACGCAATTGCCCTGGGGGAAAGGAGACTGTGGCACCCTCATATGATGACATTCGGGGTTGGATGTTGAAGAATGCAGTTGAAGAAATGAAGTGTGAAATTCAACAACACAAGGAAACTTGGGCGAGGACAGGTTGTTCTCTTCTAGTCAACCAATGGAATTCTGAAAAGGGTAGAACTTTGCTAAATTTTGCAGTGTACTCTCCTGAAGGAACAATCTGTTTGAAATCTGTGGATGCTTCTTACTTTATTTTTTCCCCAGATGCTTTGTTTGCATTTTTCAAGGAAGTGGTGGAAGAAATTGGAGTGGGACATGTTTTACAAGTCATTACAAATAGTGAAGAGCAATTTTCTGTTGTTGGGAAGAAGTTGATGGATACGTTCCCTACCCTGTACTGGTCTCCCTGTTCCGCTGCTTGCATAGATTCGATTCTCGAGGATTTCGGAAAGGTTGAGTGGATAAATTCTGTAATTGAACAGGCTAGATCTATTACAAGATTTATCTACAAACACGTTGTCATTTTGAACATGATGAGAAGGTATACGTTTGGGAATGACATTGTTAGGCTGGGAGTATCTAGGTTTGCAACAAACTTTATGACGTTGAAACAAATGGCTGACCTTAAATATAATTTGCAGTCGATGGCTACTTCAAACGAGTGGACGGGCTGCCCCTTTTCTAAAACACCAGAAGGATCGGCAGTGTTAGATATATTCAGCAATCAGTCATTTTGGTCTTCGTGCATTTTGATCACCCGTTTAACAAATCCGCTCTTGCGAGTTTTGAGAATTGTTGGTAGCCAGAAGAGGCCAGCGATGGGATATGTTTTTGCAGGGATGTATCGAGCAAAAGAAACAATCAAAATAGAACTTGTCAAGAAAGAAGAATATATGGTGTACTGGAACATTATAGATCAGAGATGGAAAAAATTGTGGGATTTTCCCCTTCACGCTGCAGGATTTTACCTTAATCCCAAGTTCTTTTATAGCTTCAAAGGAGACATGCATAATGAAATTGTGTCGAGGATGTTTGACTGCATAGAGAGATTGGTTCCTGATATAAAAGTCCAAGATGAAGTAATCAAAGAGATCAACTTGTACAAAAATGCTGTTGGAGATTTGGGGAGGAATTTGGCAGTCCGAGCAAGGGACAGTCTGCTTCCTGGTGAGAATAGTTCATTAGAATGCATTGTTATTTTGTGTCGCATGGTTTCTTTAGTTACTTGGCTATACATGTAGACGAAAGGTAATTAAGCCATATTTTAACTCAGTTAACTTTTATGTAATAGAATGATAGATATGATAAATTGCATAAAACATACCCTGACCATCTAATTTATCTATTTATTTTTAAAATTCGGTACGAGGGCTCCTATTTTGAGGATATGCTGCAGAGAGTTTGGATGTTCTTGCATCTTTTGGCTCATTTCTTTGAACTCTCTGTTTGTCTTAGCTGAATGGTGGTCGACATATGGTGGTGGTTGCCCAAACCTCGCACGCTTGGCAATTCGTATTCTCAGTCAAACTTGCAGCTTAGTTCCGTGTCAGGAGAATCAGATTCCTTTCCAACGGTTGCACAAGACAAGGAACAGCGTAGAACAACAGCGGCTTAATGATCTTGTTTTCCTTCAATACAACCTCAAACTAAAACAGAAGTAAGTGGAAACCATAGGTTCTGTTGATTTGTATTCCCAATGTTCTTTGCTCAAAGAAAACAGATGTTTTGCTAATCAACTGTCTTATAGGGTTCACACGCACAAAGAACATAAGTGCGTGGATCCTATATCATTTGACCGCAACAGCATTGCCGAAGGGTGGGTAGCAGAGATGGAGATGCACCAAGAAGACACTGAAAATCCTGATTGGATGTCACTTGATCCCCCCTCTGAGAACTCGAGGCTTTTACAACTTTCGGTTGATGAAGTTGAAGAATTGGGTTCAGGTAACTAAGTTTGTATGGTTTGTAATTTATCGTCGAAGATATAATCTTTTCTACATCTTGAGTTAAACTGGACAGTTGGTCAATGTACAGGGTATGATGACAATGAAATTTTGAACGGATTGAAAGTGGTTAAAGAAGAATGTTAAACACAGCGCTGTGAGCCGGCGGGACAGAATGCAAAGACAAACATCTTTATGCGTTCACCACACCACCGCCACTTTCTTCACGTACCTACGGGAAGCAAGGCACTTAGCAAACTCGCATGTCTAGAGATACTGCTCGGGCCAATTATATTCTTTCCCTGGCATTACTGCAGAGTGACGGAAATTAGGAGGAAAAATATGTGACCGCGGCCAGCCTTCAGGGATGTGAATTGGTTGGGCAAGTTCCTGCAACAAACAATTACAAGTAGGTAGTTTACATGGTAGAAATATGGGGCTTTGTAGCTGACTTTTCAAAAATAGTTGGAGAACGAGTTTTCAGTTTTCAATTTTCAAAAAGAAATATAAAAACTGAAAATTAAATACTTATCAAACGGCCCTAAAGTAATTTCATTTTGGGATCCGACCATATGACTCGAAAACAACTGAGACCGTCCTCTTCTTTTCGTATCAACAAACGCACAAATTCTTATATTTCTGAAAGCATCTGCAACCCAATATACAAACTAAATACAAACTTGAATAATACATAACCATCTGTGTTTTGCTTTGCAAACAGCCAAGGGGATAGCAAAAACACAAAAACTTGATCTGGTATCGTTTCCCAAGAATGAGGCCGATGATCGTAGACACCATAGCCACTCCCACGATGAACATAACACTTGGCATTGGGGAAGCCTCTGCCTGTTTTTTCGCTGCAGCAGCCTTAATGCTTTCAGCCTACAATTCGTCTGAGTCAGAAAGAATATTTAAAAGATGAATGTGCCCCGTTCTTTGGCTGCCCAAGAGCTTATCTGTGGATTTTTTTCAACGAAATTGATTTCTACCTCTTTTTGCAGTCGAGCTTCAGTTTTCACCAATTTCTCTTCGAGTTCCTTGAGAAAATTTTGCAACAAAGTTTTCTCAGCAACCTCAGCCTTGAGATTTTCAACTCAGATCTTAAAGCAGCTTCTCCTGCTTTTTGTTCCTTGAGCTGTTCTTCAAGGTTGGATATCACTTGCTGGAGTTCCTTCTTAGTATTTTGATGCACTTCATTAAGCAGGTTGTTCTCATCTGTAAGCGAAGATATCTGTGGCAAACAGATGTAGCTAATAACAATAAAGCAACAATATTTAGCCGCAAAATAATTACAAAAAAGTTTGGTGCAAACCTGAGATTGTAGTTTCTGCCCTTGAGAAGAATACTGCTGCATTAAATCTTCAATAGTCCTTTTTGCAGCCTGAAGTTGTTCAACTGATTCATCCTTCTCAGCAACAACAGTGAAATATTTTGCGTCAAGGTCACTTTGTTTGCACTCGTATGTAGACACATCTTCTTTAAGCTTTATATTTGCCTCAGCTAGTTTTCTGCTCTCTTCTTCACAGTGAGCTGACTTGGTTTGCAGTTCCTTGAGAGAATTTTGCAACAAAGTTTTCTCAGCAACCTTAGCCTTGAGATTTTCAACCTCAGATTTTAAAGCAGCTTCTCCTGTTTTTTGTTCCTTGAGCTGTTCTTCAAGGTTAGATATCGCTTGCTGGAGTTCCTTCTTAGTATTTTGATGCACTTCATTAAGCAGGCTGTTCTCATCCGTAAGCGAAGATATCTGTGGCAAATAGATGTAGCTAATAACCATAAAGCAACAACATTTAGCCGCAAAATAATTAGAAAAAAGTTTGGTGCAAACCTGAGATTGTAGTTTCTGCTCTTGAGAAGAATGCTGCTGCTTTAAATCTTCAATAGTCCTTTTTGCAGCCTGAAGTTGTTCAACTGATTCATCCTTCTCAGCAACAGCAGTGGAATATTTTGCTTCAAGGTCACTTTGTTTGCACTCGTATGTAGACACATCTTCTTTAAGCTTTATATTTGCCTTAGCTAGTTTTCTGCTATCTTCTTCACAGTGAGCTGACTTGGTTTGCAGTTCCATGAGAGAATTCTGCAATAGCAGCTTCCCCTGTTTTTTGTTCCTTGAGCTGTTCTTCAAGGTTAGATATCGCTTGCTGGAGTTCCTTCTTAGTATTTTGATGCACTTCATTCAGCAGGCTATTCTCATCCGTAAGCGAAGATATCTGTGGCAAATAGATGTAGCTAATAACCATAAAGCAACAACATTTAGCTGCAAAATAATTACAAAAAAGTTTGGTGCAAACCTGAGATTGTAGTTTCTGCCCTTGAGAAGAATGCTGCTCCTTTAAATCTTCAATTGTCCTTTTTGCAGCCTGAAGTTGTTCAACTGATTCATCATTCTCAGCAACAGCAGTGGAATATTTTGCTTCAAGGTCACTTTGCTTGGACTCGTATGTAGACACATCTTCTTTAAGCTTTATATTTGCATCAGCTAGCTTTCTGCTCTCTTCTTCAAAGTGAGCTGACTTGGTTTGCAGTTCCTTGAGAGAATTCTGCAATAAAGGCTTCCCAGCAGCCTCAGCCTTGAGATTTTCAACCTCAGATTTTAAAGCAGCTTCTCCTGTTTTTTGTTCCTTGAGTTGTTCTTCAAGGTTAGATATCGCTAGCTGGAGTTCCTTCTTAGTATTTTGATGCACTTCATTAAGCAGGTTGTTCTCATCGGTAAGCGAAGATATCTGTGGCAAATAGATGTAGCTAATAACCATAAAGCAATAGTATTTAGCCGCAAAATAATTACAAAAAAGTTTGGTGCCAACCTGAGATTGTAGTTTCTGCCTTTGAGAAGAATGCTGCTGCATTAAATCTTCAATAGTCCTTTTTGCAGCCTGAAGTTTTTCAACTGATTCATCCTTCTCAGCAATAGCACTGGAATATTTTGCTTCAAGGTCACGTTGTTTGGACTTGTATGTAGACACATCTTCTTTAAGCTTTTTATTTGCCTTAGCTAGTTTTCTGCTATCTTCTTCACAGCGAGCTAACTTGGTTTGCAGTTCCTTGAGAGAATTCTGCAATAAAGGTTTCTCAGCAGCCTCAGCCTTGAGATTTTTAACCTTAGATTTTAAAGCAGCTTATCCTACTTTTTGTTCCTTAAGCTGTTCTTTAAGGTTGGATATCACTTGCTGAAGTTCCTTCTTAGTATTTTGATGCACTTCATTAAGCAGGCGGTTCTCATCCATAAGCGAAGATATCTGTGGCAAACAGATGTAGCTAATGACCATAAAGCAACAATATTTAGCCGCAAAATAATTACAAAAAAGTTTGGTGCAAACCTGAGATTGTAGTTTCTGCCCTTCAGAAGAATGTTGTTGCGTTAAATCTTCAATAGTCTTTTTTGCAGCCTGAAGTTGTTCAACTGATTTGTCATTCTTAGCAATGGCAGTGGAATATTTTGCTTCAAGGTCACTTTGTTTGGACTCGTACGTAGACACATCTTCTTTAAGCTTTTTATTTGCCTCAACTAGTTTTCTGCTCTCTTCTTCACAATGAGCTAACTTGGTTTGCAGTTCCTTGAGAGAATTCTGCAATAAAGGTTTCTCAGCAGCCTCAGCCTTGAGATATTTAACCTCAGATTTTAAAGCAGCTTCTCCTGCTTTTTGTTCCTTGAGCTTTTCTTCAAGGTTGGATATCACTTGCTGGAGTTCCTGCTTAGTATTTTGATGCACTTCATTAAGCAGACGGTTCTCATCCATAAGCGAAGATATCTGTGGCAAATAGATGTAGCTAATAACCATAAAACAACAATATTTAGCCGCAAAATAATTACAAAAAAGTTTGGTGCAAACCTGAGATTGTAGTTTCTGCCCTTGAGAAGAATGCTGCTGCGTTAAATCTTCAATAGTCCTTTTTGCAGCCTGAAGTTGTTCAACTGATTTGTGCTTCTCAGCAACGGCAGTGGAATATTTTGCTTCAAGGTCACATTGTTTGTACTTGCATGTAGACACATCTTCTTTAAACTTTATATTTGCCTCAGCTAGTTTTCTTCTCTCTTCTTCAAAGCGAGCTGACTTGGTTTGCAGTTCCTTGAGAGAATTCTGCAATAAAGGTTTCTCAGCAACCTCATCCTTGAGAATTTGAACCTCAGATATTAAAGCAGCTTCTCGTGCTCTTTGTTCATTGAGCTGTTCTTTAAGTTCAGATATCTCTCGCTGGAGCAGGACCTCGCGCACAATTATCTGTGGCAAACAGATGTAGCTAATAACCATAAGGCGACAATATTTAGCCGCAAAATAATTACAAAAAAGTTTAGTGCAAACCACTGGCAACAGAAATGCCATTAGCTTCCAAATCTCTCTGACTGAATGTTTCAATGGCTTCTTGCAACTTCGTCTCAGCTTCCACAATGCGGGCTTTGAAAGCAGAATGAAGTTCTAAGGCTCTCGAGTGCTTATCTGTTAATTCTTCAACACTGCTCTTGCGCAAAGGCTTTGAACTGCATCGTAACAACATGTGTAAAAACAAGGAAGAGGATGCACCAACTCATTAGTGGGTAAAGTCTTTTGTTCCTTGAGCTGTTCTTCAAGGTTAGATATCGCTAGCTGGAGTTCCTTCTTAGTATTCTGATGCACTTCATTAAGCAGGTTGTTCTCATCGGTAAGCGAAGATATCTGTGGCAAACGGATGTAGCTAATAACCATAAAGCAACAGTATTTAGCCGCAAAATCATTACAAAAAAGTTTGGTGCAAACCTGGGATTGTAGTTTCTGCCCTTGAGAAGAATGCTGCTGCATTAAATCTTCAATAGTCCTTTTTGCAGCCTGAAGTTGTTCAACAATTGTCTGTGGCAAACAAATGTAGCTAATAACCATAAGGCGAAATATTTAGCCGCAAAATAATTACAAAAAAGTTTGGTGCAAACCATTGGCCACAGAAAATCCATTAGCTTCCAAATCTCTCTGACTGAATGTTTCAATGGCTTCTTGTAACTTCGTCTCAACTTCCGCAATGGGGGCTTCGAAAGCAGAATGAAGTTCTAAGGCTCTCGAGTGCTTATCTGTTAATTCTTCAACACTGCTCTTGTGCAAAAGCTCTGAACTGCATCCTAACAACATGTGTAAAAACAAGGACGAGGATGCACCAACTCATTAGTGGGTAAAGTCTTTTGGCAGCGTCCCAACTCCAAACCAAAACAAAAATAAAAAGATGCCGGACAATTCGAAGATAATACCTGGTGACTGGGAAGGCGACCGATCATCAAACTCACTAACAACCAGCTTTGCCCTTGGATAAACAACTTCAAACAAATCTGAGGCCAAAGGAAAAAGTTACAAACTTTACACATCAAGGGCGCAAGAAATGTCGCGGTAATACAAGGAACTCTGACGTGGAGCTTCTACAAGGATGATCTATATAGTAAACGATCGTATCCTATGGACCAGACCGAACTGACAATACCGGTTTGATACCAAAAAGAACACGATTGATCAAGGGCACATGCTAATATGAAGAACTAGCAAGATTTCTCTGGCTCACTTTCATATCATATTCGCAGAATTCATGAAATGCGGATTCCCCACCATATACAATATATTTAAAACTACTATTTAATCGCCGTTTTTTGGTTTCTGATGACTCCAAATTGAAATTTCTATTTCAAAATGAAGTTCTAAACACAATTCAATAAAGAAACGCACAATGCCAATGACATCAGATTCACCAAACATGCAAATCCAAACTTTTCGCAACCATATTATCCGCAAAACACCTCAAATAATTACAATTAGTGATTAAGCATAAGATCAAACCTAAAAAACATTTCAAAACCACATGCAAACCAAATTAACCAATGGAGCATCTTCCATGGAAGAAATGGGAGAGATTAAAAGCTCGAATTCGAGAAATTGCCAAACCGAACAGCAATGCATCAAAACCACCACCAGATTAGATTCTTGCTTAGCTGTTAAGCTTGGGATGTTTAGTGATTAGTTATATATATTCTTAACTATCTTGCATGAATTGCAGAAATATAAATCTTGACAGAAAGGAATAACATGAAAAGCAATCTTGTGTGAGAAGATAGAGCTCAGAATCTTTTAGAGAGAGATCTTTATACAAGGTATTTCGAAGCCTACTTAATTCTAAAGCTATCACTACCATGGCAATAGCCTACGTGGCATGTGTAACTAATATCCCCCCTCAATCATTACTGGGATAGTCCAGAGTAAGATCAGCGGCTTAATGATCTTGTTTTCGTTCAATACAACCATAGGTTCTGTTGATTTGTATTTCCAATGTTCTTTGGTCCAAGAAAACAGATGTTTTGCTAATCAACTATCTTATAGGGTTCATAATCACAAAGAACAGGAGTACGCGGATCCTATATCTTCTGACCACGACAGCATTGCCGAAGAGTGGGTAGAAGAGATGGAGATGCACCAAGAAGACACTGAAAATCCTGATTGGATGTCACTTGATCCCCCCTCTGAGAACTCGAGGCTTTTACAACTTTCGGTTGATGAAGTTGAAGAATTGGGTTCAGGTAACTAAGTTTGTATGGTTTGTATGGTTTGTAATTTATCGTCGAAGATATAATCTTTTGTACATCTTGAGTTAAACTAGACAGTTGGTCAATGTACAGGGTATGATGACAATGAAATTTTGAACGGATTGAAAGTGGTTAAAGAAGAATGTTAAACACAACGTTGGGAGCTGGCGGGACAGAATGCAAAGACAAACATCTTTATGAGTTCATCACACCACCATCACTTTCTTCAAGTACCTACGGAAAGCAAGGCACTTAGCAAACTCGCATGTCTAGAGATACTGCTCGGGCCAATTATATTCTTTCCCTGGCATTACTGCAGAGGGACGGAAATTAGGAGGAAAAATATGTGACCGCGGCCAGCCTTCAGGGATGTGAATTGGTTGGGCAAGTTCATGCAACAAACAATTACAAGTAGGTAGTTTACATGGTAGAAAAATGAGGCTTTGTAGCTGACAATCAAAAATAGTTGTCGAACGAGTTTTCAGTTTTCAAATTTCAAAAAAAAAAAAAGAATAAAAACTGAAAATTAAATACTTATCAAACGGCCATGAAGTAATTTCATTTAGGGATCCGACCATATGACTTGAAAACAACTGAGACCGTCCTCTTCTTTTCGTATCAACAAACACACAAATTCTTATATTTCCGAAAGCATCTGCAACCCAATATACAAACTAAATACAAACTTGAATAATACATAACCATCTGTGTTTTGCTTTGCAAACAGCCAAGGGGATAGCAAAAACACAAAAACTTGATCTAGTATCGTTTCTCAAGAATCAGGCCAATGATCGCAGACACCATAGCCACTCCCACGATGAACTTAACACTCGACATTGGGGAAGCCTCTGCCTCTCTTTTCGCTACAGTCGCCTTAATGCTTTCAACCTACAATTCGTTTGAGTCAGAAAGAATATTTAAAAAAAGAATGTGCCCCGTTCTTTGGCCGCCCAAGAGCTTTATGTGGATTTTTTTTTTCCAGGGAAATTGATTTCTACCTCTTTTTGCAGTCGAGCTTCAGTTTTCACCAATTTCTCTTCGAGTTCCTTGAGAAAATTTTGCAACAAAGTTTTCTCAGCAACCTCAGCTTTGAGATTTTCAACTCAGATCTTAAAGCAGCTTCTCCTGCTTTTTGTTCCTTGAGCTGTTCTTCAAGGTTGGATATCACTTGCTGGAGTTCCTTCTTAGTATTATGATGCACTTCATTAAGCAGGCTGTTCTCATCTGTAAGCGAAGATATCTGTGGCAAACGGATGTAGCTAATAACAATAAAGCAACAGTATTTAGCCGCAAAATAATTACAAAAAAGTTTGGTGCAAACCTGAGATTGTAGTTTCTGCCCTTGAGAAGAATGCTGCTGCATTAAATCTTCAATAGTCCTTTTTGCAGCCTGAAGTTGTTCAACTGATTCATCCTTCTCAGCAACAGCAGTGGAATATTTTGCTTCAAGGTCACTTTGTTTGCACTCGTATGTAGACACATCTTCTTTAAGCTTTATATTTGCCTCAGCTAGTTTTCTGCTCTCTTCTTCACAGTGAGTTGACTTGGTTTGCAGTTCCTTGAGAGAATTTTGCAACAAAGGCTTCTCAGCAACCTCAGCCTTGAGATTTTCAACCTCAGATTTTAAAGCAGCTTCTCCTGTTTTTTGTTCATTGAGCTGTTCTTCAAGGTTAGATATCGCTTGCTGGAGTTCCTTCTTAGTATTTTGATGCACTTCATTAAGCAGGCTGTTCTCATCCGTAAGCAAAGATATCTGTGGCAAACAGATGTAGCTAATAACCATAAAGCAACAACATTTAGCCGCAAAATAATTACAAAAAAGTTTGGTGCAAACCTGAGATTGTAGTTTCTGCCCGTGAGAAGAATACTGCTGCTTTAAATCTTCAATTGTCCTTTTTGCAGCCTGAAGTTGTTCAACTGATTCATCATTCTCAGCAACAGCAGTGGAATATTTTGCTTCAAGGTCACTTTGTTTGGACTCGTATGTAGACACATCTTCTTCAAGCTTTATATTTGCCTCAGCTAGTTTTCTTCTCTCTTCGTCACAGCGAGCTAACTTGGTTTGCAGTTCCTTGAGAGAATTCTGCAATAAAGGTTTCTCAGCAACCTCAGCCTTGAGATTTTTAACCTCAGATATTAAAGCAGCTTCTTGTGCCCTTTGTTGATTGAGCTGTTCTTCAATGTTAGATATCGCTTGCTGGAGTTCCTTCTTAGTATTTTGACGCACTTCATTAAGCAGGCGGTTCTCATCCAGAAGCGAAGATATCTGTGGCAAACAGATGTAGCTAAAAACCATAAAGCAACAATATTTAGCCGCAAAATAATTACAAAATAGTTTGATGCAAACCTGAGATTGTAGTTTCTGCCCTTGAGAAGAATGTTGCTGCGTTAAATCTTCAATAGTCCTTTTTGCAGCCTGAAGTTGTTCAACTGATTCATCCTTCTTAGCAACAGCAGTGGAATATTTTGCATCAAGGTCACTTTGTTTGGACTTGCATGTAGACACATCTACTTTAAGCTTTCTATTTGCCTCAGCTAGTTTTCTGCTCTCTTCTTCACAGCGAGCTAACTTGGTTTGCAGTTCCTTGAGAGAATTCTGCAATAAAGGTTTCTCAGCAGCCTCAGCCTTGAGATTTTTAACCTCAGATATTAAAGCAGCTTCTCGTGCTCTTTGTTGATTGAGCTGTTCTTGAAGTCTGGATATCTCTCGCAGGAGCACAGATGTCTGTGGCAAACAGATGTAGCTAATAACCATAAGGCGACAATATTTAGCCGCAAAATAATTACGAAAAAGTTTGGTGCAAACCGTTGGAAACAGAAAATCCATTAGCTTCCAAATCTCTTTGACTGAATGTTTCAATGGCTTCTTGCAACGTCGTCTCAGCTTCCACAATGGGGGCTTCAGAAGCAGAATGAAGTTCTAAGGCTCTCGAGTGCTTATCTGTTAATTCTTTAACACTGCTCTTGTGCAAAGGCTCTGAACTGCATCCTAACAACATGTGTAAAAACAAGGAAGAGGATGCACCAACTCATTAGTGGGTAAAGTCTTTTGGCAGCGTCCCAACTCCAAACCAAAACAAAAATAAAAAGATGCAGGACAATTCAAAGACAATACCTGGTGACTGGGAAGGTGACCGATCATCCAACTCACTGACAACCAGCTTTGCCCTTAGATCAACAACTTGAAACAAATCTGAGGCCAAAGGAAAAAGTTACAAACTTTACACATGAAGGGCGCAAGAAATGTCGCGGTAATACAAGGAACTTTGACGTGGAGCTTCTACAGGGATGATTTATATAGTAAATGATCGTATCCTATGGACCAAACCGAACTGACAATACCGGTTTGATACCAAGAAGAACACGATTGATCAAGGGAACATGCTAATATGAATAACTAGCCAGATTTCTCTGGCTCACTTTCATATCATATTCGCAGAATTCATGAAATGCGGATTCCCCACTATATTTCTGATGACTCCAAATTGAAATTCTGTTTCAAAATGAAGTTCTAAACACAATTCAATAAAGAACGCACAATGCCAATGACATCAGAATCACCAAACGTGCAAATCCAAACTTAACCCGGTTTTCGCAACCATATTATCCGTAAAACACCTCAAATAATTACAATTAGTGATTAAGCATAAGATCAAACCTAAAAAACATTTCAAATCCAAATGCAAACCAAATTAACCAATGGAGCAGCTTCCACGGAAGAAATGGGAGAGATTAAAAGCTCGAATTCGAGAGATTGCCAAACCGAACGGCAATGCATCAAAACCACCACCAGATTAGATTCTTACTTAGCTTTTAAGCTTGGGATGTTTAGTGATTAGTTATATATATTCTTAACTATCTTGCATGAATTGCAGAAATATAAATCTTGAGAGAAAGGAATAACATGAAAAGCAATCTTGTGTGAGAAGATAGAGCTCAGAATCTTTTAGAGAGAGAGAGGGTTTATTACAATAACACCAACCGATTGCAAATGAGAGAGGGAAAAGATCTTTATACAAGGTATTTCGAAGACTACTTAATTCTAAAGCTATCACTGACATGGCAATTGCCTACGTGGCATGTATATCCAATATCCCCCCTCAATCATTAATGGGATAGTCGAGATTAAGATCAGCGGCTTAATGATCTTGTTTTCGTTCATTACAACCTCAGACTAAAACACAAGTGGAAACCATAGGTTCTGTTGATTTGTATTTCCAATGTTCTTTGGTCCAAGAAAACAGATGTTTTGCTAATCAACTGTCTTGTAGGGTTCATAAGCACAAAGAACAGGAGTACGCGGATCCTATATCATTTGACCGCGACAGCATTGCCGAAGAGTGTGTATCAGAGATGGAGATGCACCAAGAAGACACTGAAAATCCAATACAGCATTCTTTTGGAAGCAACAACAAACTGGGATCGGACTCATTTCTTTCTCACTAAAGTTGAACGCAGATATTACAGTTGTCTCCCTCCCTTCACTAGTACTACAAGTCGGAGGGGTAGACCTTCTAAAGCAGCAACTGGTTCAGTTAATGCTGTTACGAAATTGAGTAATGCTTCACCTCCTGTTCCTATTGCATTAGGTACTGCTTTTCCCAATTCAAATTTGTTGGAAAATGAAGACGTTGGCGTAAGTAATACAAATGTGAGCGTGAAGAAGAGGGTAAGGGATGAAAATGCTTTGGGGGCTGCGAATGATGGAACCATCGGCAATGATTACCAGGTAAAAAGGTTGAGCATTGAACAAATACATATGGCAATTGGTCGGTTTTTGTATGAAATTCAGGCTCCCCTGGATGCAGTGAAGAACTCTGTTTATTTCCAGCCAATGATTGACGCAATTGCCCCTGGGGGAAAGGAGACTGTGGCACCCTCATATGATGACATTCGGGGTTGGATGTTGAAGAATGCAGTTGAAGAAATGAAGTGTGAAATTCAACAACACAAGGAAACTTGGGCGAGGACAGGTTGTTCTCTTCTAGTCAACCAATGGAATTCTGAAAAGGGTAGAACTTTGCTAAATTTTGCAGTGTACTCTCCTGAAGGAACAATCTGTTTGAAATCTGTGGATGCTTCTTACTTTATTTTTTCCCCAGATGCTTTGTTTGCATTTTTCAAGGAAGTGGTGGAAGAAATTGGAGTGGGACATGTTTTACAAGTCATTACAAATAGTGAACATGATGAGAAGGTATACGTTTGGGAATGACATTGTTATTTTGAAACACGTTGTCATTTTGAACATGATGAGAAGGTATACGTTTGGGAATGACATTGTTAGGCTGGGAGTATCTAGGTTTGCAACAAACTTTATGACGTTGAAACAAATGGCTGACCTTAAATATAATTTGCAGTCGATGGCTACTTCAAACGAGTGGACGGGCTGCCCCTTTTCTAAAACACCAGAAGGATCGGCAGTGTTAGATATATTCAGCAATCAGTCATTTTGGTCTTCGTGCATTTTGATCACCCGTTTAACAAATCCGCTCTTGCGAGTTTTGAGAATTGTTGGTAGCCAGAAGAGGCCAGCGATGGGATATGTTTTTGCAGGGATGTATCGAGCAAAAGAAACAATCAAAATAGAACTTGTCAAGAAAGAAGAATATATGGTGTACTGGAACATTATAGATCACAGATGGAAAAAATTGTGGGATTTTCCCCTTCACGCTGCAGGATTTTACCTTAATCCCAAGTTCTTTTATAGCTTCAAAGGAGACATGCATAATGAAATTGTGTCGAGGATGTTTGACTGCATAGAGAGATTGGTTCCTGATATAAAAGTCCAAGATGAAGTAATCAAAGAGATCAACATGTACAAAAATGCTGTTGGAGATTTGGGGAGGAATTTGGCAGTCCGAGCAAGGGACAATCTGCGTCCTGGTGAGAATAGTTCATTAGAATGCATTGTTATTTTGTGTCGCATGGTTTCTTTAGTTACTTGGCTATACATGTAGACGAAAGGTAATTAAGCCATATTTTAACTCAGTTAACTTTTATGTAATAGAATGATAGATATGATAAATTGCATAAAATATACCCTGACCATCTAATTTATTTATTTATTTTTAAAATTCGGTACGAGGGCTCCTATTTTGAGGATATGCTGCAGAGAGTTTGGATGATCTTGCATCTTTTGGCTCATTTCTTTGAACTCTCTGTTTGACTTAGCTGAATGGTGGTGGTTGCCCAAACCTCGCACGCTTGGCAATTCGTATTCTCAGTCAAACTTGCAGCTTAGTTCCGTGTCAGGAGAATCAGATTCCTTTCGAACAGTTGCACAAGACAAGGAACAGCATAGAACAACAGCGGCTTAATGATCTTGTTTTCGTTCAATACAACCTCAAACTAAAACAGAAGTAAGTGGAAACCATAGGTTCTGTTGATTTGTATTCCCAATGTTCTTTGGTCAAAGAAAACAGATGTTTTGCTAATCAACTGTCTTATAGGGTTCACATGCACAAAGAACAGAAGTACGTGGATCCTATATCATTTGACCGCAACAGCATTGCCGAAGAGTGGGTAGCAGAGATGGAGATGCACCAAGAAGACACTGAAAATCCTGATTGGATGTCACTTGATCCCCCCTCTGAGAACTCGAGGCTTTTAGAACTTTCGGTTGATGAAGTTGAAGAATTGGGTTCAGGAAACTAAGTTTGTATGGTTTGTAATTTATCGTCGAAGATATAATCTTTTCTACATCTTGAGTTAAATTGGACAGTTGGTCAATGTACAGGGTATGATGACAATGAAATTTTGAACGGATTGAAAGTGGTTAAAGAAGAATGTTAAACACAGCGCTGTGAGCTGGCGGGACAGAATGCAAAGACAAACATCTTTATGAGTTCACCACACCACCGCCACTTTCTTCAAGTACCTACGGGAAGCAAGGCACTTAGCAAACTCGCATGTCTAGGGATACTGCTCGGGCCAATTATATTCTTTCCCTGGCATTACTGCAGAGTGACGGAAATTAGGAGGAAAAATATGTGACCGCGGCCAGCCTTCAGGAATGTGAATTGGTTGGGCAAGTTCCTGCAACAAACAATTACAAGTAGGTAGTTTACATGGTAGAAAAATGGGGCTTTGTAGCTGACAATCAAAAATAGTTGCTGAGTTTTCAGTTTTCAATTTTCAAAAAGAAATATAAAAACTGAAAATTAAATACTTATCAAACGGCCCTGAAGTAATTTCATTTTGGGATCCGACCATATGACTCGAAAACAACTGAGACTGTCCTCTTCTTTTCGTATCAACAAACGCACAAATTCTTATATTTCCAAAAGCATCTGCAACCCAATATACAAACCAAATACAAACTTGAATAATACATAACCATCTGTGTTTTTCTTTGCAAACAGCCAAGGGGATAGCAAAAACACAAAAACTTGATCTAGTATCGTTTCCCAAGAATGAGGCCGATGATCGCAAACACCACAGCCACTCCCACGATGAACTTAACACTCGGCATTGGGGAAGCCTCTGCCTATCTTTTCGCTGCAGCCGCCTTAATGCTTTCAGCCTACAATTCGTCTGAGTCAGAAAGAATATTTAAAAAATGAATGTGCCTCGTTCTTTGGCCGCCCAAGAGCCTATATGTGGATTTTTTTTCCAGGGAAATTGATTTCTACCTCTTTTTGCAGTCGAGCTTCAGTTTTCACCAATTTCTCTTCGAGTTCCTTGAGAGAATTCTGCAACAAAGATTTCTCAGTAGCCTCAGCCTTGAGATTTTCAACCTCGGATTTTAAAGCAGCTTCTCCTGCTTTTTGTTCCTTGAGCTGTTCTTCAAGGTTAGATATCGCTTGCTGGAGTTCCTTCTTAGTATTTTGATGCACTTCATTAAGCAGGTTGTTCTCATCTGTAAGCGAAGATATCTGTGGCAAACGGATGTAGCTTATAACCAATAAAGCAACAGTATATAGCCGCAAAATAATTACAAAAAAGTTTGGTGCAAACCTGAGATTGTAGTTTCTGCCCTTGAGAAGACTGCTGCTGCATTAAATCTTCAATAGTCCTTTTTGCAGCCTGAAGTTGTTCAACTGATTCATTCTTCTCAGCAACAGCAGTGGAATATTTTGCTTCAAGGTCACTTTGTTTGCACTCGTATGTAGACACATCTTCTTTAAGCTTTATATTTGCCTAAGCTAGTTTTCTGCTATCTTCTTCACAGTGAGCTGACTTGGTTTGCAGTTCCTTGAGAGAATTCTGCAATAAAGGCTTCTCAGCAACCTCAGCCTTGAGATTTTCAACCTCAAATTTTAAAGCAGCTTCTCCTATTTTTTGTTCCTTGAGCTGTTCTCCAAGGTTAGATATCACTTGCTGGAGTTCCTTCTTAGTATTTTGATGCACTTCATTAAGCAGGCTGTTCTCATCCGTAAGCGAAGATATCTGTGGCAAATAGATGTAGTTAATAACCATAAAGCAACAACATTTAGCTGCAAAATAATTACAAAAAAGTTTGGTGCAAACCTGAGATTCTAGTTTCTGCCCTTGAGAAGAATGCTGCTGCTTTAAATCTTCAATTGTCCTTTTTGCAGCCTGAAGTTGTTCAACTGATTCATCATTCTCAGCAACAGCAGTGGAATATTTTGCTTCAAGGTCACTTTGTTTGGACTCGTATGTAGACACATCTTCTTTAAGCTTTATATTTGCCTCAGTTAGTTTTCTGCTCTCTTTTTCAAGGTGAGCTGACTTGGTTTGCAGTTCCTTGAGAGAATTTTGCAATAAAGGCTTCTCATCAGCCTCAGCCTTGAAATTTTCAACCTTAGATTTTAAAGCAGCTTCTCCTGCTTTTTGTTCCTTGAGCTGTTCTTCAAGGTTAGATATCGCTAGCTGGAGTTCCTTCTTAGTATTTTGATGCACTTCATTAAGCAGGTTGTTCTCGTCAGTAAGCGAAGATATCTGTGGCAAACGGATGTAGCTAATAACCATAAAGCAATAGTATTTAGCCGCAAAATAATTACAAAAAAGTTTGGTGCAAACCTGAGATTGTAGTTTCTGCCCTTCAGAAGAATGCTGCTGCTTTAAATCTTCAATTGTCCTTTCTGTAGCCTGAAGTTTTTCAACTGATTCATCCTTCTCAGCAACAGCAGTGGAATATTTTGCTTCAAGGTCACGTTGTTTGGACTCGTATGTAGACACATCTTCTTTAAGCTTTTTATTTGCCTCAGCTAGTTTTCTGCTCTCTTCTTCACAGCGAGCTAACTTGGTTTGCAGTTCCTTCAGAGAATTCTGCAATAAAGGCTTCTCAGCAACCTCAACCTTGAGATTTTTAACCTCAGATTTTAAAGCAGCTTCTCCTGCTTTTTGTTCCTTGAGCTGTTATTCAAGGTTAGATATCGCTTGCTGGAGTTCCTTCTTAGTATTTTGATGCACTTCATTAAGCAGGCGGTTCTCATCCATAAGCGAAGATATCTGTGGCAAACAGATGTAGCTAATGACCATAAAGCAATAATATTTAGCCGCAAAATAATTACAAAAAAGTTTGGTGCAAACCTGAGATTGCAGTTTCTGCCCTTCAGAAGAATGCTGTTGCGTTAAATCTTCAATAGTCTTTTTTGAAGCCTGGAGTTGTTCAACTGATTTGTCATTCTTAGCAATGGCAGTGGAATATTTTGCTTCAAGGTCACGTTGTTTGAACTCGTATGTAGACACATCTTCTTTAAGCTTTTTATTTGCCTCAGCTAGTTTTCTGCTCTCTTCTTCACAGCGAGCTAACTTGGTTTGCAGTTCCTTCAGAGAATTCTGCAATAAAGGGTTCTCAGCAACCTCAACCTTGAGATTTTTAACCTCAGATTTTAAAGCAGCTTCTCCTGCTTTTTGTTCCTTGAGCTGTTCTTCAAGGTTAGATATCGCTTGCTGGAGTTCCTTCTTAGTATTTTGATGCACTTCATTAAGCAGGCGGTTCTCATCCATAAGCGAAGATATCTGTGGCAAACAGATGTAGCTAATGACCATAAAGCAACAATATTTAGCCGCAAAATAATTACAAAAAAGTTTGGTGCAAACCTGAGATTGTAGTTTCTGCCCTTCAGAAGAATGCTGTTGCGTTAAATCTTCAATAGTCTTTTTTGCAGCCTGAAGTTGTTCAACTGATTTGTCATTCTTAGCAATGGCAGTGGAATATTTTGCTTCAAGGTCACTTTGTTTGGACTCGTACGTAGACACATCTTCTTTAAGCTTTATATTGGCCTCACCTAGTTTCTTTCTTTCTTCTTCAAAGCGAGCCGACTTGGTTTGCAGTTCCTTGAGAGAATTCTGCAATAAAGGTTTCTCAGCAACCTCATCCTTGAGAATTTTAACCTCAGATATTAAAGCCGCTTCTCGTGCTCTTTGTTCGTTGAGCTGTTCTTTAAGTTCGGATATCTCTCGCAGGAGCAGGAGGACCTCGCGCACAATTATCTGTGGCAAACAGATGTAGCTAATAAGCATAAGGCGACAATATTTAGCCGCAAAATAATTACAAAAAAGTTTAGTGCAAACCACTGGCAACAGAAATGCCATTAGCTTCCAAATCTCTCTGACTGAATGTTTTGAATGGCTTCTTGTAACTTCGTCTCAACTTCCACAATGGGGGCTTCGAAAGCAGAATGAAGTTCTAAGGCTCTCGAGTGCTTATCTGTTAATTCTTCAACACTGCTCTTGTGCAAAGGCTCTGAACTGTATCCTAACAACATGTGTAAAAACAAGGACGATGATGCACCAACTCATTAGTGGGTAAAGTCTTTTGGCAACGTCCCAACTCCAAACCAAAACAAAAATAAAAAGATGCCGGACAATTCGAAGATAATACCTGGTGACTGGGAAGGCGACCGATCATCAAACTCACTAACAACCAGCTTTGCCCTTGGATAAACAACTTCAAACAAATCTGAGGCCAAAGGAAAAAGTTACAAACTTTACACATCAAGGGCGCAACAAATGTCGCGGTAATACAAGGAACTCTGACGTGGAGCTTCTACAGGGATGATCTATATAGTAAACTATCGTATCCTATGGACCAGACCAAACTGACAATACCGGTTTGATACCAAAAAGAACACGATTGATCAAGGGCACATGCTAATATGAATAACTAGCCAGATTTCTCTAGCTCACTTTCATATCATATTCGCAGAATTCATGAAATGTGGATTCCCCACCATATACAATATATTTAAAACTACCATTTAATCGCCTTTTTTCGGTTTCTAATGACTCCAAATTGAAATTTCTATTTCAAAATGAAGTTCTAAACACAATTCAATAAAGAAACGCACAATGCCAATGACATCAGATTCACCAAACATGCAAATCCAAACTTTTCGCAACCATATTATCCGCAAAACACCTCAAATAATTACAATTAGTGATTAAGCATAAGATCAAACCTAAAACACATTTCAAAACCACATGCAAACCAAATTAACCAATGGAGCATCTTCCATGGAAGAAATGGGAGAGATTAAAAGCTCGAATTCGAGAGATTGCCAAACCGAACAGCAATGCATCAAAACCACCGCCAGATTAGATTCTTGCTTAGCTGTTAAGCTTGGGATGTTTAGTGATTAGTTATATATATTCTTAACTATCTTGCTTGAATTGCAGAAATATAAATCTTGACAGAAATGAATAACATGAAAAGCAATGTTGTGTGAGAAGATAGAGCTCAGAATCTTCTCTAAAGATCTTTATACAAGGTATTTCGAAGCCTACTTAATTCTAAAGCTATCACTACCATGGCAATAGCCTACGTGGCATGTATAACTAATATCCCCCCTCAATCATTACTGGGATAGTCCAGAGTAAGATCAGCGACTTAATGATCTTGTTTTCGTTCAATACAAACATAGGTTCTGTTGATTTGTATTTCCAATGTTCTTTGGTCCAAGAAAATAGATGTTTTGCTAATCAACTGTCTTATAGGGTTCATAAGCACAAAGAACAGGAGTACGCGGATCCTATATCTTCTGACCAGGACAGCATTGCCGAAGAGTGGGTAGCAGAGATGGAGATGCACCAAGAAGACACTGAAAATCCTTATTGGATGTTACTTGATCCCCCCTCTGAGAACTCAAGGCTTTTAGAACTTTCGGTTGATGAAGTTGAAGAATTGGGTTCAGGTAACTGAGTTTGTATGGTTTGTATGGTTTGTAATTTATCGTCGAAGATATAATCTTTTCTACATCTTGAGTTAAACAAGACAGTTGGTCAATGTATAGGGTATGATGACAATGAAATTTTGAACGGATTGAAAGTGGTTAAAGAAGAATGTTAAACACAACGTTGTGAGCTGGCGGGACAGAATGCAAAGACAAACATCTTTATGAGTTCACCATACCACCGTCACTTTCTTCAAGTACCTACGGAAAGCAAGGCATTTAGCAAACTCGCATGTCTAGAGATACTGCTCGGGCCAATTATGTTCTTTCCCTGGCATTACTGCAGAGGGACGGAAATTAGGAGGAAAAATATGTGACCGTGGCCAGCCTTCAGGGATGTGAATTGGTTGGGCAAGTTCCTGCAACAAACAATTACAAGTAGGTAGTTTACATCGTAGAAAAATGAGGCTTTGTAGCTGACAATCAAAAATAGTTGTCGAACGAGTTTTCAGTTTTCAAATTTCAAAAAAAAAAAAGAATAAAAACTGAAAATTAAATACTTATCAAACGGCCATGAAGTAATTTCATTTAGGGATTCGACCATATGACTCGAAAACAACTGAGACCGTCCTCTTCTTTTCGTATCAACAAACACACAAATTCTTATATTTCCGAAAGCATCTGAAACCCAATATACAAACTAAATACAAACTTGAATAATACATAACCATATGTGTTTTGCTTTGCAAACAGCCAAGGGGATAGCAAAAACACAACAACTTGATCTAGTATCGTTTCTTAAGAATGAGGCCAATGATCGCAGACACCATAGCCACTCCCACGATGAACTAAACACTCGACATTGGGGAAGCCTCTGCCTCTCTTTTCGCTGCAGTCGCCTTAATGCTTTCAACCTACAATTCGTCTGAGTCAGAAAGAATATTTAAAAGAAGAATGTGCCCCGTTCTTTGGCCGCCCAAGAGCTTATATGTGGATTTTTTTTCTTCAGGGAAATTGATTTCTACCTCTTTTTGCAGTCGAGCTTCAGTTTTCATCAATTTCTCTTTGAGATCCTTGAGGCAATTCTGCAACAAAAGTTTCTCAGCAACCTCAGCCTTGAGATTTTCAACTCAGATCTTAAAGCAACTTCTCCTGCTTTTTGTTCCTTGAGCTGTCCTTCAAGGTTGGATATCACTTGCTGCAGTTCCTTCTTAGTATTTTGATGCACTTCATTAAGCAACATGTTCTCAGCTGTAAGCGAAGATATCTGTGGCAAACGAATGTAGCTAATAACCATAAAGCAACAGTATTTAGTCGCAAAATAATTACAAAAAAGTTTGGTGCAAACCTGAGATTCTAGTTTCTGCCATTGAGAAGAATGCTGCTGCATTAAATCTTCAATAGTCCTTTTTGCGGCCTGAAGTTGTTCAACTGATTCATCCTTCTCAGCAACAGCAGTGGAATATTTTGCTTCAAGGTCACTTTGTTTGGATTCGTATGTAGACACATCTTCTTTAAGCTTTATATTTGCCTCAGCTAGTTTTCTGCTCTCTTCTTCATAGGGAGCTGACTTAGTTTGCAGTTCATTGAGAGAATTCTGCAACAAAGTTTTCTCAGCAACCTCAGCCTTGAGATTTTCAACCTCAGATTTTAAAGCAGCTTCTCCTGCCTTTTGTTCCTTGAGCTGTTCTTCAAGGTTAGATATCGCTTGCTGGAGTTCCTTCTTAGTATTTTGATGCACTTCATTAAGCAGGTTGTTCTCATCGGTAAGCGAAGATATCTGTGGCAAACGGATGTAGCTAATAACCGTAAAGAAACAACATTTAGCCGAAAATTAATTACAAAAAAGTTTGGTGCAAACCTGAGATTGTAGTTTCTGCCCTTGAGAAGAATGCTGCTGCTTTAAATCTTCAATTATCCTTTTTGCAGCCTGAAGTTGTTCAACTGATTCATCCTTCTCAGCAACAGCAGTGGAATATTTTGCTTCAAGGTCACTTTGTTTGGACTCGTATGTAGACACATCTTCTTTAAGCTTTATATTTGCCTCAGCTAGTTTTCTTCTCTCTTCGTCAAAGTGAGCTGACTTGGTTTGCAGTTCCTTGAGATAATTCTGCAACAAAGGCTTCTCAGCAGCCTCAGCCTTGAGATTGTCAACCTCAGATTTTAAAGCAGCTTCTCCTGCTTTTTGTTCCTTAGGCTGTTCTTCAAGGTTGAATATCACCTGCTGGAGTTCCTTCTTAGTATTTTGACGCACTTCATTAAGCAGGCGGTTCTCATCCATAAGCGAAGATATCTGTGGCAAACAAATGTAGCTAATAACCATAAAGCAACAATATTTAGCCACAAAATAATTACAAAAAAGTTTGGTGCAAACCTGAGATTGTAGTTTCTGCCCTTGAGAAAAATGCTGCTGCTTTAAATCTTCAATTGTCCTTTTTGCAGCCTGAAGTTGTTCAACTGATTCATCCTTCTCAGCAACAGTAGTGGAATATTTTGCTTCAAGGTCACTTTGTTTGGACTCGTATGTAGACACATCTTCTTTAAGCTTTATATTTGCCTCAGCTAGTTTTCTGCTCTCTTCTTCACAGTGAGCTGACTTGGTTTGCAGTTCCTTGAGAGAATTCTGCAATAAAGGCTTCTCAACAACCTCAGCCTCGAGATTTTCAACCTTAGATTTTAAAGCAGCTTCTCTTGTTTTTTGTTGCTCGAGCTGTTCTTCAAGTTTAGATTTCGCTTGCTGCAATTCCTTCGTAGTATTTTGATACACTTCATAAAGCCGCCTGTTCTCATCCGTAGGCTTAGATGCCTGTGGCAAACGGATGTAGCTAATAACCATAAAGCAACAATATTTAGCCACAAAATAATTACAAAAAAGTTTGGTGCAAACCACTGACCTGTTGTCCCATTAGCTTCCAAATCTCTCTGACTGAATGTTTCAATGGCTTCTTGCAACTTCGTCTCAGCTTCCACAATGCGGGCTTCGGAAGCAGAATGAAGTTCTAAGGCTCTCGAGTGCTTATCTGTTAATTTTTCAACACTGCTCTTGTGCAAAGGCTTTGAACTGCATCCTAACAGCATGTGTAAAAACAAGGAAGAGGATGCACCAACTCATTAGTGGGTAAAGTCTTTTGGCAGCGTCCCGACTCCAAACCAAAACAAAAATAAAAAGATGCAGGACAATTCGAAGACAATACCTGGTGACTGGGAAGACGACCGATCATCCAACTCACTGACAACTAGCTTTGCCCTTGGATCAACAACTTCAAACAAATCTGAGGCCAAAGGAAAAAGTTACAAACTTTACACATCAAGGGCACAAGAAATGTTGCGGTAATACAAGGAACTCTGACATGGAGCTTCTACAGGGATGATCTATATGGTAAACGATCGTATCCTATGGACCAGATCGAACTGACAATACTGGTTTGATACCAAGAAGAACACGATTGATCAAGGGCACATGCTAATATGAATAACTAGCCAGATTTCTCTCGCTCACTTTCATATCATATTCGCATAATTCATGAAATGTGGATTCCCCACTATATACAATATATTCAAAACTACCATTTAATCGCCTTTTTTCGGTTTCTAATGACTCCAAATTGAAATTTCTATTTCAAAATGAAGTTCTAAACACAATTCAATAAAGAAACGCACAATGCCAATGAGATCAGAATCACCAAACGTGCAAATCCAAACTTAACCCGGTTTTCGCAACCATATTATCCATAAAACACCTCAAATAATTACAATTAGTGATTAAGCATAAGATCAAACCTAAAAAACATTTCCAATCCAAATGCAAACCAAATTAACCAATGGAGCAGCTTCCACGGAAGAAATGGGAGAGATTAAAAGCTCGAATTCGAGAGATTGCCAAACCGAACAGCAATGCATCAAAACCACCACCAGATTAGATTCTTACTTAGCTGTTAAGCTTGGGATGTTTAGGGATTAGTTATAAATATTCTTAACTATCTTGCATGAATTGCAGAAATATAAATCTTGAGAGAAAGGAATAACATGAAA
The DNA here is from genome assembly GCF_019419815.1 of Pyrus x bretschneideri. Lineage (NCBI taxonomy): Eukaryota > Viridiplantae > Streptophyta > Magnoliopsida > Rosales > Rosaceae > Pyrus > Pyrus x bretschneideri. Next base: position 7,893,812 of record NW_025999413.1, read on the forward strand.
AGCAATCTTGTGTGAGAAGATAGAGCTCAGAATCTTTTAGAGAGAGAGAGTGTTTTATAACCAACCGATTGCAAATGAGAGAGGGAAAAGATCTTTATGCAAGGTATTTCGAAGACTACTTAATTCTAAAGCTATCACTGACATGGCAATTGCCTACGTGGCATGTATATCCAATATCCCCCCTCAATCATTAATGGGATAGTCGAGATTAAGATCAGCGGCTTAATGATCTTGTTTTCGTTCATTACAACCTCAGACTAAAACACAAGTGGAAACCATAGGTTCTGTTGATTTGTATTTCCAATGTTCTTTGGTCCAAGAAAACAGATGTTTTGCTAATCAACTGTCTTGTAGGGTTCATAAGCACAAAGAACAGGAGTACGCGGATCCTATATCATTTGACCGCGACAGCATTGCCGAAGAGTGTGTAGCAGAGATGGAGATGCACCAAGAAGACACTGAAAATCCAATACAGCATTCTTTTGGAAGCAACAACAAACTGGGATCGGACTCATTTCTTTCTCACTAAAGTTGAACGCAGACATTACAGTTGTCTCCCTCCCTTCACTAGTTCTACAAGTCGGAGGGGTAGACCTTCTAAAGCAGCAACTGGTTCAGTTAATGCTGTTACGAAATTGAGTAATGCTTCACCTCCTGTTCCTATTGCATTAGGTACTGCTTTTCCCAATTCAAATTTGTTGGAAAATGAAGACGTTGGCGTAAGTAATACAAATGTGAGTGTGAAGAAGAGGGTAAGGGATGAAAATGCTTTGGGGGCTGCGAATGATGGAACCATCGGCAATGATTACCAGGTAAAAAGGTTGAGCATTGAACAAATACATGTGGCAATTGGTCGGTTTTTGTATGAAATTCAGGCTCCCCTGGATGCAGTGAAGAACTCTGTTTATTTCCAGCCAATGATTGACGCAATTGCCTCTGGGGGAAAGGAGACTGTGACACCCTCATATGATGACATTCGGGGTTGGATGTTGAAGAATGCAGTTGAAGAGATGAAGAGTGAAATTAAGTATGTGTAATGATGATGGTCTGTTGTACCAAAGCCTGATGATGTGTTGCTCAATGAGCAACATACTTAATTATGATCATGCAAGCTGATGAGTCAATAACTGTGAGTGGCAACTGCGATCACCGACAACTAGCAAACAAACGTGGCCAGCTGCGGTGAGCACCGACTACACCGATTGCAACAACATGCAAACATTCATGCAGGGTACGTGGAATTGACACCTGACAAACGTGGCACGAAGATGGTCGAATGGAGATTAATACTGAAATGGCCAAATGGGGATTAATACTGAGCCCACACCAATTGTAGCAATAGTGGTTGAACTTCCAAGTCAAGTGGAAGAAGATGAGAGCTATGATGATTGCAATTTTCAGCATGGCAAAAATCATGTGCTGTTGCATGGTGAGCAGCAAATGCGTCATCATACAAGGCACGTGGAGGAAGGAGTTTCAAGTGGCAATGACCACCGACTGAAGCATGACACTGAAATTGAGGTGTTGTTAGACGGTGAACCGCATGTAGGAAATCAGCAAGGACGCGTGGATGAAGCAGCTGTGAATGGCAGTAACCACCGACTGGAGTCAACAGTTTTGGCAGTCGGTAATGTTCCACCGTTTTGAGGAAACCAAATAGGGTAAGAAAGTCAACATTCTCATCATATTTTGTGTATTTGGTAGAGATAGATTTTAATTTATCAGAGTTTGGTAATCCTGGGATTTTCAAGCAAGTCATCTCGAGTCCAAAAATAGACAATTGATTACAGCAGACATCAAGATAATGGTACCTAAAATTTTATCGAGTTGTACAAGAGAATGTTTCACAGAGAACCCATCAGACAAATTGTGTTTATTTGAGATTCAGTGGGAGCAATTTTATCATTCTAGTTCTGTATGTGGATGATATATTGCTCACCACAAATAGTCATAGTTTGCTGGATGAAACCAAAGTTTTCTTGCAAAGACACTTCGAGATGAAAGACCTGGGAGATGACACTTACGTCCTAGGGATTCAGATCAAAAGAGAGAGAATAAGAGGGCTGCTTGGTTTTTCCACAAAGAGCATACATAGAAAAGTTTAATATGTCTTCATGTGAGACTACAGAAATGCCCATATCAAAGGGTGATATATTGAGCGAATTATAGTGTCCCAAAACAAGCTTGGAGAGGAAGATGATGGAAGATAAGCAATATGCATCCTGGGTTGGGAGTTTGATGTATGCACAAGTGTGCACAAGGCCTGATGTAGCCTTCACCATTTCGGTGCTTGGTAGGTTCCAATCCAGTGCTGGAGAGGCTTACTAGAATGCAGCAAAAAGAGTGATGAGATATCTTTAGAGAACTGGAGATCATACGTTAGTCTACAGAAAGACATAGGACCAAAGATCATATGTTAGTCTACATAAGGACATAAAACATCGTTTAGAAGGTTACGATGACTTAGATTTTGCGGGTTGTCCAGATGATACGAAATCAACATGGGGCTGTGTGATCTTAATGGCATGTGGAGCAGTATCTTGGAAGAGTGTAAAATAACAGACTGGTTGCTTCAAACTATGTTTGCAGAATGCTTGTCCTATTATGGAACTGTGAATCTAGCCATTTGGTTGAAGACTTTCATAACAGGACCACAAGAGGTGGACTCAATCTTGAGAGCTACATAGATTTATTTGACAACAGAGTAGCTTTATTTTTCACTTAGAATAATAAAAGGTAGAATGCAACAAGGAACTTGGATATGAAGTATCTCATTTCTCGAAAAAAAGGTGGTAGCTAGTTTGGTCAAGATTGATTAGTTGGAGACTAATTCAATGATTGTTCATCCATTGAATAAGGATGTTCCCATGGCAGTTTTCAAGAAGCATGTCAGCAAAGCATGGGGGTATTGGGTGATTTTAATGCAGCAAACTCATGCAGGAAACCAGTGGGAGCAAACCGATACAGGAAGCTGCATATCAGGTTCATTTTAAATGTTAGTTTTCTTCAGTTGCAGTTCATGTTCTGGAAGTTGTATTCGAGTATTAATAATAAAGGCTTCTTAGCTAATAAAGAAAATGCTGTAAGGTTGTTAAAGTTCCCAAAAAGTATGCAGCATATAGCTATGATAAAGCATGAATGTTTTTATGCATGATGAGTAATGATCTTGAATTATTATGAAGGAAAAACAACCTAAGGGCTTCATTCAGAAGCATTGGGATTGCTTTCAATCCTGAAGGGGACCAGATGTTTGACATGTTACAAATACATATCCAGTCATGTCTTACATTGTTTTTATATCTTGTTGGAGTCTCATGTGTTGGTTAGTTTCATTGTAAGTAATTATGGGGACGGTACTCTTTGAAAGTTGAGTGTACTGCTCTCTCACAGTACACGCAAGTTTACAGAAAACTCAAGCCCCATTGAGAGAGACTTGCTTTCGGTTGTGTAGAGTTGCAGAAGAACTTCAGTTATTAATCCTAGTTCTTTAAGACGATGTCTTCCACAGGTAAGTGGTTAAGTTGATAATTGTGAATAAGTTTTTCCGTTGCATAATTTACTTACACAGGCTAGATCTATTACAAGATTTATCTACAAACACGTTGTCATTTTGAACATGATGAGAAGGTATACGTTTGGGAATGACATTGTTAGGCTGGGAGTATCTAGGTTTGCAACAAACTTTATGACGTTGAAACAAATGGCTGACCTTAAATATAATTTGCAGTCGATGGTTACTTCAAACGAGTGGACGGGCTGCCCCTTTTCTAAAACACCAGAAGGATCGGCAGTGTTAGATATATTCAGTAATCAGTCATTTTGGTCTTCGTGCATTTTGATCACCCGTTTAACAAATCCGCTCTTGCGAGTTTTGAGAATTGTTGGTAGCCAGAAGAGGCCAGCGATGGGATATGTTTTTGCAGGGATGTATCGAGCAAAAGAAACAATCAAAATAGAACTTGTCAAGAAAGAAGAATATATGGTGTACTGGAACATTATAGATCACAGATGGAAAAAATTGTGGAATGCATTGTTATTTTGTGTCGCATGGTTTCTTTAGTTACTTGGCTATACATGTAGACGAAAGGTAATTAAGCCATATTTTAACTCAGTTAACTTTTATGTAATAGAATGATAGATATGATAAATTGCATAAAATATACCCTGACCATCTAATTTATTTATTTATTTTTAAAATTCGGTACGAGGGCTCCTATTTTTAGGATATGCTGCAGAGAGTTTGGATGTTCTTGCATCTTTTGGCTCATTTCTTTGAACTCTCTGTTTGTCTTAGCTGAATGGTGGTCGACATATGGTGGTGGTTGCCCAAACCTCGCACGCTTGGCAATTCGTATTCTCAGTCAAACTTGCAGCTTAGTTCCGTGTCAGGAGAATCAGATTCCTTTCGAACAGTTGCACAAGACAAGGAACAGCGTAGAACAACAGCGGCTTAATGATCTTGTTTTCCTTCAATACAACCTCAAACTAAAACAGAAGTACGTGGAAACCATAGGTTCTGTTGATTTGTATTCCCAATGTTCTTTGGTCAAAGAAAACAGATGTTTTGCTAATCAACTGTCTTATAGGGTTCACACGCACAAAGAACATAAGTACGTGGATCCTATATCATTTGACCGCAACAGCATTGCCGAAGAGTGGGTAGCAGAGATGGAGATGCACCAAGAAGACACTGAAAATCCTGATTGGATGTCACTTGATCCCCCCTATGAGAACTTGAGGCTTTTAGAACTTTCGGTTGATGAAGTTGAAGAATTGGGTTCAGGTAACTAAGTTTGTATGGTTTGTAATTTATCGTCAAAGATATAATCTTTTCTACATCTTGAGTTAAACTGGACAGTTGGTCAATGTACAGGGTATGATGACAATGAAATTTTGAACGGATTGAAAGTGGTTAAAGAAGAATGTTAAACACAGCGCTGTGAGCCGGCGGGACAGAATGCAAAGACAACATCTTTATGAGTTCACCACACCACCGCCACTTTCTTCAAGTACCTACGGGAAGCAAGGCACTTAGCAAACTCGCATGTCTAGAGATACTGCTCAGGCCAATTATATTCTTTCCCTGGCATTACTGCAGAGTGACGGAAATTAGGAGGAAAAATATGTGACCGCGGCCAGCCTTCAGGGATGTGAATTGGTTGGGCAAGTTCCTGCAACAAACAATTACAAGTAGGTAGTTTACATGGTAGAAATATGGGGCTTTGTAGCTGACTTTTCAAAAATAGTTGCAAAACGAGTTTTCAGTTTTCAATTTTCAAAAAGAAATATAAAAACTGAAAATTAAATACTTATCAAACGGCCCTAAAGTAATTTCATTTTGGGATCCGACCATATGACTCGAAAACAACTGAGACCGTCCTCTTCTTTTCGTATCAACAAACGCACAAATTCTTATATTTCCGAAAGCATCTGCAACCCAATATACAAACTAAATACAAACTTGAATAATACATAACCATCTGTGTTTTGCTTTGCAAACAGCCAAGGGGATAGCAAAAACACAAAAACTTGATCTGGTATCGTTTCCCAAGAATGAGGCTGATGATCGCAGACACCATAGCCACTCCCACGATGAACATAACACTTGGCATTGGGGAAGCCTCTGCCTCTTTTTTCGCTGCAGCCGCCTTAATGCTTTCAGCCTACAATTCGTCTGAGTCAGAAAGAATATTTAAAAGATGAATGTGCCCCGTTCTTTGGCTGCCCAAGAGCTTATCTGTGGATTTTTTTCAAGGAAATTGATTTCTACCTCTTTTTGCAGTCGAGCTTCAGTTTTCACCAATTTCTCTTCGAGTTCCTTGAGAAAATTTTGCAACAAAGTTTTCTCAGCAACCTCAGCCTTGAGATTTTCAACTCAGATCTTAAAGCAGCTTCTCCTGCTTTTTGTTCCTTGAGCTGTTCTTCAAGGTTGGATATCACTTGCTGGAGTTCCTTCTTAGTATTTTGATGCACTTCATTAAGCAGGTTGTTCTCATCTGTAAGCGAAGATATCTGTGGCAAACAGATGTAGCTAATAACAATAAAGCAACAATATTTAGCCGCAAAATAATTACAAAAAAGTTTGGTGCAAACCTGAGATTGTAGTTTCTGCCCTTGAGAAGAATGCTGCTGCATTAAATCTTCAATAGTCCTTTTTGCAGCCTGAAGTTGTTCAACTGATTCATCCTTCTCAGCAACAACAGTGAAATATTTTGCTTCAAGGTCACTTTGTTTGCACTCGTATGTAGACACATCTTCTTTAAGCTTTATATTTGCCTCAGCTAGTTTTCTGCTCTCTTCTTCACAGTGAGCTGACTTGGTTTGCAGTTCCTTGAGAGAATTTTGCAACAAAGTTTTCTCAGCAACCTCAGCCTTGAGATTTTCAACCTCAGATTTTAAAGCAGCTTCTCCTGTTTTTTGTTCCTTGAGCTGTTCTTCAAGGTTAGATATCGCTTGCTGGAGTTCCTTCTTAGTATTTTGATGCACTTCATTAAGCAGGCTGTTCTCATCCGTAAGCGAAGATATCTGTGGCAAATAGATGTAGCTAATAACCATAAAGCAACAACATTTAGCCGCAAAATAATTACAAAAAAGTTTGGTGCAAACCTGAGATTGTAGTTTCTGCTCTTGAGAAGAATGCTGCTGCTTTAAATCTTCAATAGTCCTTTTTGCAGCCTGAAGTTGTTCAACTGATTCATCCTTCTCAGCAACGGCATTGGAATATTTTGCTTCAAGGTAACTTTGTTTGAACTCGTATGTAGACACATCTTCTTTAAGCTTTCTATTTGCCTCAGCTAGTTTTCTGCTCTCTTCTTCACAGCGAGCTAACTTGGTTTGCAGTTCCTTGAGAGAATTCTGCAATAAAGGTTTCTCAGCAGCCTCAGCCTTGAGATTTTTAACCTCAGATATTAAAACAGCTTCTCGTGCTCTTTGTTGATTGAGCTGTTCTTGAAGTCTGGATATCTCTCGCAGGAGCACAGATGTCTGTGGCAAACAGATGTAGCTAATAACCATAAGGCGACAATATTTAGCCGCAAAATAATTACGAAAAAATTTGGTGCAAACCGTTGGAAACAGAAAATCCATTAGCTTCCAAATCTCTTTGACTGAATGTTTCAATGGCTTCTTGCAACGTCGTCTCAGCTTCCACAATGGGGGCTTCAGAAGCAGAATGAAGTTCTAAGGCTCTCGAGTGCTTATCTGTTAATTCTTTAACACTGCTCTTGTGCAAAGGCTCTGAACTGCATCCTAACAACATGTGTAAAAACAAGGAAGAGGATGCACCAACTCATTAGTGGGTAAAGTCTTTTGGCAGCGTCCCAACTCCAAACCAAAACAAAAATAAAAAGATGCAGGACAATTCAAAGACAATACCTGGTGACTGGGAAGGTGACCGATCATCCAACTCACTGACAACCAGCTTTGCCCTTAGATCAACAACTTGAAACAAATCTGAGGCCAAAGGAAAAAGTTACAAACTTTACACATCAAGGGTGCAAGAAATGTCGCGGTAATACAAGGAACTTTGACGTGGAGCTTCTACAGGGATGATTTATATAGTAAATGATCGTATCCTATGGATCAGACCGAACTGACAATACCGGTTTGATACCAAGAAGAACACGATTGATCAAGGGAACATGCTAATATGAATAACTAGCCAGATTTCTCTGGCTCACTTTCATATCATATTCGCAGAATTCATGAAATGCGGATTCCCCACTATATTTCTGATGACTCCAAATTGAAATTCTGTTTCAAAATGAAGTTCTAAACACAATTCAATAAAGAAACGCACAATGCCAATGACATCAGAATCACCAAACGTGCAAATCCAAACTTAACCCGGTTTTCGCAACCATATTATCCGTAAAACACCTCAAATAATTACAATTAGTGATTAAGCATAAGATCAAACCTAAAAAACATTTCAAATCCAAATGCAAACCAAATTAACCAATGGAGCAGCTTCCACGGAAGAAATGGGAGAGATTAAAAGCTCGAATTCGAGAGATTGCCAAACCGAACGGCAATGCATCAAAACCACCGCCAGATTAGATTCTTACTTAGCTGTTAAGCTTGGGATGTTTAGTGATTAGTTATATATATTCTTAACTATCTTGCATGAATTGCAGAAATATAAATCTTGACAGAAAGGAATAACATGAAAAGCAATCTTGTGTGAGAAGATAGAGCTCAGAATCTGTTAGAGAGAGAGAGTGTTTATTACAATATAACCAACCGATTGCAAATGAGAGAGGGAAAAGATCTTTATACAAGGTATTTCGAAGACTACTTAATTCTAAAGCTATCACTGACATGGCAATTGCCTACGTGGCATGTATATCCAATATCCCCCCTCAATCATTAATGGGATAGTCCAGATTAAGATCAGCGGCTTAACGATCTTGTTTTCGTTCATTACAACCTCAGACTAAAACACAAGTGGAAACCATAGGTTCTGTTGATTTGTATTTCCAATGTTCTTTGGTCCAAGAAAACAGATGCTTTGCTAATCAACTGTCTTGTAGGGTTCATAAGCACAAAGAGCAGGAGTACGCGCATCCTATATCATTTGACCGCGACAGCATTGCCGAAGAGTGTGTAGCAGAGATGGAGATGCACCAAGAAGACACTGAAAATCCAATACAGCATTCTTTTGGAAGCAACAACAAACTGGGATCGGACTCATTTCTTTCTTACTAAAGTTGAACGCAGATATTACAGTTGTCTCCCTCCCTTCACTAGTACTACAAGTCCACAGACCTGTAGTACTCGTTGGTCTCCCTAAATGCAAAGGAAAAATGAACACCAACAACATAAACACAACAAACCTGGAAGACAGAAACAAAAAAGCAAAGCCAAAAAGAACCGAATTGGCAACATTAAACCAAAACCTACAGTCAGTGCACCTGAAAAGAAAGCAACCCACGAGTACTACAAGTCCAATTCAATCTAAAAGTTGCAATCTTTGATATACACGTGCAAACAAAGCATCCTCGATATCACCGGTTTCGTCAGCGTCGAATCATCTTTGACCCGGAAACGATAAAGGGCGACGAGGATTGCAGATATGAAGAATTTGAGTGACACTGCACAGACATGTGAAAGACGGATGAGAGAGAAAGAGATGGGTCTGCGAAATATGGGTTTCACTTAACCCGTTTCTACGCGAAATATGGGATATAAAAGGATCTGAAAGTAGGAGGACAAATATGTGATCGCGGCCAGCCTCCAGTGATGTGAATTGGTTCGGCAAGTTCCTGCAACAAACAATTACAAGTAGGTAGTTTACATGGTAGAAAAATGGGGCTTTGTAGTTGACAATTAGAAATAGTTGCCGAACGAGTTTTCAGTTTTCAATTTTTGAAAAAGAAGGATAAAAACTGAAAATGAAATGCTTATCAAACCGCCCTAAACTAATTTCATTTAGGGATCCGACCATATGACTCACAAACAACTGAGACCGTCCTCATTTCATATCAACAAACGCATAAATTCTTATATTTTTGAAAGCATCTGCAACCCAATACACAAACTAAATACAACCTCCAATAACACATAATCATCGGTGTTTTGCTTTGCAAACAATAAATATCTTGACCAACAACCTCTCAAAAACCAAGCTTGAAAGCACAAAAACAAAGCCTTCAATCTTTCTGTGGATAATGTCCACAAAGCGAACAATTAACGAAGTAATCAACCAAAACCTGACGGACAAACCCGAAAACACAAAAACTTGATCTAGTATCGTTTTCCAAGAATGAGGCCGATGATCGCAGACACCACAGCCACTCCCACGATGAACTTAGCGCTTGTCATTGGGGAAGCCTCAGCTGTCTGTGTATGGATATCTGCAGATGATGAGGTTTGAGCAGGTGTTGCTTCTGACTTCTTCTTGCTCTTCCTTTTCGATGGAGTTGAAATGGTTGATCCAATGTCCCTGGATTTCACTTCCAGTCCGGCTACACTGCCTCCATCACCCTGCAACACGATCATTTAAACATAAGTAAATTTAATTTCCCGCTCGAATTCTTGTAAGTTAAAAGCCTTGTGCAAGCTAAGACCCTTTTGGTATGGTTTAATGTCTTCATTTCCCCGAGTTGTTTTCGACAATTAAGTCCAAAAAATTGACATCTACTGAGAGCTTAAGATTACGTAACTAGCGTATGCTGTTTTCGGAATTTCTACAGTGGTGGTAACTACAAAGTGAGTTGGAAACAGAAATAAACATACCCTTTCTGTTACTTTGGTATCTGCCAGCTGCACTTTCTGCTCGAGCTCTTTGACTTGCTTATCTAGAAGAGCGATTTCTTTATTCTTAGCTTCAAGTTCTTCAAGAGAATGCTTCAACGATGCTTCTCGTTCCAGGTCCTTTTGAGAATCTGCTTCCTTCTGTTGAATAGGGAATTCAAACATGAACGTTTTAGCCGGCATTAAATTCCTTTTGTAGAGAATTGTCAGCGTACAGTTTAAGTAAAAGAAATCTTGAAATTGATCGGTTCCTAACCTTTTTGGAAACAGTGGCATGAGCAAGTTGTAACTCGCTTCGGAGTTTTGTGACTTGTTCATTTAATAAATCTCTGTCATGGACCTTGTGCGCATGATCGTCCAATTTTGAAGTCAACTCTGCCTCTCTTTCCGCTGCAGCCGCCTTAATGCTTTCAACCTACAATTCGTCTGAGTCAGAAAGAATATTCAAAAGATGAATGTGCCCCATTCTTTGGCTGCCCAAGAGCTTATCTGTGTTTTTTTTTTTTCATGGAAATCGATATTCTACCTCTTTTTGCAGTTGAGCTTCAGTTTTCAACAATTTCTCTTCAAGTTCCTTGAGAGAATTCTGCAACGAAGGTTTCTCAGCAACCTCAGCCTTGAGATTTTCAACCTCAGATTTTAAAGCAGCTTCTCCTGCTTTTTGTTCCTTGAGTTGTTCTTCAAGGTTGGATATCAATTGCTGGAGTTCCTTCTTAGTATTTTGATGCACTTCATTAAGCAGGCTGTTTTCATCCATAACCGAAGATATCTGTGGCAAACGAATGTAGCTGATAAGCATAAAGCAACAATATTTAGCCGCAAAATAATTATAAAAAAGTTTGGTGCAAACCTGAGATTGTAGTTTCTGCCCTTCAGAAGAATGCTGCTGCGTTAAATCTTCAACAGTCCTTTTTGCAGCCTGAAGTTGTTCAACTGTTTCGTCCTTCTCAACAATGGCAGTGGAGCATTTTGCTTCAAGGTCACTTAGTTTGGAGTCGTATGTAGACACATCCTCTGTAAGCTTTATATTTGCCTCAGCTAGTTTCTTGCTCTCTTCTTCAAAGTGAGCTGACTTGGTTTGCAGCTCCTCAACAAAACTCTCCAGATTCTTCAGCTTTGATAGACTTTCTTCTAGCTCTGCATTTCTGGTTTCAGAAACCGCAGATGTTCTAGCTGACTTGGTTTGCAGCTCCTCAACATGCTCTTCATACAATTTTATTTGGCCTTCTAGGGCATTTAGCTTCTCCTGCAAGTCGTTAGCTTCCAAATCTCTCTGACTCAATCTTTCAATGGCTTCTTGCAACTTCGTCTCTGCTTCCACAATGCGGGCTTCGGAAGCAGAATGAAGGTCTAAGGCTCTCGAGTGCTTATCTGTTAATTCTTCAACACTGCTCTTGTGCAAAACAAGTTCTCTTGTAGTGGCTTCAGTTTCAGATAGAGCAGCATTCAACGATTCCTGCAATTCATCAATCTTGCATTTCAGCTGAACATTCGTCTCAACTAGCATTTCGTTTTCTGAGAAAAGCTGAGAAGCTTTGTTTTCTGCTTCCAAGATCTGTTTTCTGAGTTCTTCATTGGTACTTTCGGAAGATGCCAATTTAGCCAAGCTGTTGTCCAGCTCTTCTTTCAACGATGCAGATTTCCCCGCAGCTTCAGCAACATGCTCGTCATAAATCTTCACCTGATCGTCAAGAATCTTTAGTTTCTCAAGCAGAGAATTTGCCTCGGCATCCCTGTTAGTGAAGCGCACTATTGTTTCTTGAAGTTTGATCTCTGAATCCCTCACTAGGGTTTCATGTAGCGCTTCAAGCTCTGATTTCTTCGACATTGTTTCCTCTATTACTTTGCCTTGTTGCTCCAGTTGCTCCTCCGCACATTTGAGTTTCTGTATGACCTCGCCTTCTCTGATTCCAGCAGTATTCAGATCATTTTCAATGCTTTCCAATTTCTCTTGAGTCATCTTCAATTCTTCTCTTAAGACCTCCACCAATTTTTCTGATTCGGAAAACTTCTCAGTAAAACTACTCGATGCATCCTCCAACCTTTTCTTCTCTTCTGTGGCAACATTCAAGGCTTCAAACAACTCCCTTCCCTTTTCATTGGCCGCTTCCAGGTCAACTTCAAGGCTAGATGTTCTCGCTTGGAATGCCTCGAGTTCAGAAGCAAGTTCAGATACCTTGTTAGAGTAATTCCCAGAATCTGCTTCTGCCTCCTGACATTTCTTTTCCAAACCAGTTATTTGTTCCTCGAGTTCTTGAATTCTGGACTTCTCTGTTTCAAGCATCAACTCCAGCTCACTCACCTTTTTACCAGTATCCTCCACTTTGGTATGAGAAATTTGGACCAAATCTTCAAGTTCAAGGCTTCGCTGATGGTGTTCAGTGGCCCGGCCCTCATGTTCGGCACATTTCTCGGAGGCAGTCTTCAGTTCCTCCTGAAGATCTGAATATTGCAAAGTTGACTGGTTTAATGCAGATTCCAGCTGGCCTATCTTCTCTTGGTATTCTTGCACCTGACCAGTCAGCTGTTTCTTTTCTTCCTCGACCTCGCTCAATGCAGTATTGAGTGCAGATAATTTTTGAGAGAGTTCTTCCAGACCACTCTCAGCAATTCCTCGGTTCAGCTCTACCGCACTTACCTGTTGCTCGAGCTCTCTCAGTTGCGATTTGGCCTCCTCCGCTGCTGCATTTGAAGCTTGAATAATTGCTTCAAGTTCAAGATTCTTTTCAGTAGCAGTTGCAAAAGCAGCTCCTGATTCATTATGGAGCTCATCCAGTGACTTCAACTTCTGTTCAAGCTCAGCATTGTTCGACAAAGATTGAGACAAAAGAGCATCTTTTTGATGAAAATTCTCTTCTGAAAGCTTCAATTTTTCCTCGAGATCACTGCACAGCTCCTTCATCAGCTGCACATTACCGGTGAGATCTGCCACAGCTGCTTCCAGAGCTTCTTTTTCTTTGGTTACTATTGCCAAATTCTCCTGTGTAGCTACGGACTGTTCTTCATGAGTTTTTCGTGCAGCTTCAACTAATTCCTTGGCGCTCAATTCCCCCTGTAGCTTCAACTTCATTTCTTCCAATTCAGAAACCTTTGCTTGAAGATCTTCTTTAGTTGATGCAAACAGATTTTCAAGAGCGGAAATATCTTCCTTCACTTGAGATTCCGAGGCCTTTTTCAGGCTCAATTCCTCAGTCAGTTCATTTATCAGAGCATCCTTAGCCGAGAGTTTCTCCTCCAGGTCTGCGCCTTGAGACTTTGATAGAGCCAGCTCTTCTTGGACAGCAGAAAGCTCGGCAGCGGTAGAACTGAGTGCTTCTTTGACTTTTTCATCTTCGGCAATCTTTTCATACAGGCCCTTGAGCTCTCCTTGTATGGAACCCATCTGATCTTCCATCTCCTTCGCACTCAACCTTGTTGCTTTGAGCAGTTTCTCGAACTCCAAGGCCCTCTTTGTCTCAGTTTCGGCATGTGAACCACTTTGCTTGTGCAACTCCTCAAATTTTTGCACCTCGCAGGCAGAACTCTGCAACTCTTTCTCCAAGTCCTGCATCCTCTTTCTCGAGCTTTCAAGCTCAAGGTTGAGACCGTCAAACAATTCCTTCACCGCGATCAGATCCTTGTGCTTTTCTTCTTGAGCTTGCAATGCCTCTTGCAAAACATTGAGCTGCGAACTGTATTTCTCCTCGGCTTCGGTGATTTGCTCTTGCAATTTCTTATGACTGAGTTCAAGCTCTTCATACTTCTTTCCACTTTCTCCCAGCTTCTCCTTCATAAGCAAGACCTCATGCTTCAGCTCAGAACTCTCTGATTCCGAATGCTTCAACGCACCAGCCAACCTTTCGATTTCAACCTCAAGGTCACTGACCTTCTCCCGCCCTTCTAGCAATTCTCTGCTCAAATTGCTCGAGCTTCTCTCGATAACAGATACCTTGTCGTCCCCCGCCAATGCTGTTTCAGCAGCATGAGAACCATCCTTCACATCTACCGATTCTCTCTCAACTTTTATGAACTCTCCATCAAATGTTGCTTCCTCCTCTTCTTTCTTTCCTTCTTTTTCTACCGGCAGCAATTTCCCATTCGATACCTACATCGAAAACAACATTCAGCATCCATTCAAATCATACAAAATCAAATGATCCCACGAAAGGACTTAAACGTTCAGTTGCAAACTAATCCATGAATGACTACTGTAACTTAATTCCGATCACTTTGAACAAAACTAGAAAAGAGAAAGGCTTGAATCACAGAACGCAGATCGCGGTTACCTTGATCGCTTCAGCATTTGCAGTCTCGGCAACCTTCACCGGGGTTTCGGAGATCACTTGTGCTTCTTCCATAATTTACCCAGCTCCTACTCCACTCGCTTCTCTGCGATTTCAGAACAAGAACAACTTCATCAGATACTTTAATGATATCAACTTATAAAAATAATACAGATTTTTCAAAAAAAAAAAAAAGATTCTAATTACTACACTTCATTTTTTTCTGGAAAATTCTTTTACGTGAAGGCTTTGCAATCTTGCATGAAAAATAAACGCAGAGAAAGACATTTCGTAACAGCAGGAAAGCATAGAGGGGCAATTATGTAATTTGGGTCCCAGGGCCCCTGTGAATTGTGTGCCGGAAATAGACAAAAAAAAAATCTGACGTGGAACCCAAAACAGGGACCCACCCCCAACTCATACTAGTGGCCCATCAGCATCATGGCACAGCATTTTATTCTTCCGTGATGCTCTTTATTTATTATTTCATAAGTAAAAAGTACAAAAAGAAATTTTATAATTAAATTAATTAATATAATAGAAAAAATTATTTCAGTTTAATAATTTTTTCTTTTATAAATTACTACAATTTAGTAATATTATTTTTCACTTATAAGTAAGAGGTTTTAGATTTGATTTTTACCAAAGGCAAAGTTCAACCACATTATTGGTAGGCCATTATGAGGCTAAGTCCATAATTTTATTTTAATGTAGATAATATCGTTTGTTAAAAAAAAATTTCTAAAATTTAGACGCTCTTTCTTTGACTCTCTCATTGAAATTGAAGGCTTGGATTATAATTAATTAGTAATTAGTATCAAATAATAAAAACTTTAGTAACTCTAAGTTTTGCTTGCCAAAAACTTAGAAGATTAAAATTTTGGTTCCATTAAAAATGAATAATTGAGTTTAAGCAATGATGCTAGGTCTATCATCAATACATGGACCACTAACAAAGCATGGGTTCCTGCCTTTTGGCCACATTCAAGGACATAATGACCTCGATAACGATAATGTTCAAGTTGATCATAACTCGTGCTAATAACACTACATAACTGTGTAATCGTCATAGTCCAAAGAGGAGAAACCAATAGGAAAGCACTCAATTATCTTCAAGGTGAGATCAAAATCACATGCTGGCTGCCAATTTTTTTGTCACTTAAACTAGTGATGATCTAACATGTGATGATCTCATGTGGAACGATTTAGTATGTGGGACCCAAAATTCTTCATCCAAAGAATATAATTTTTTACACATCCAGATACACTAAATGTACTATACAATTAGTTAGATATTTGAAGCAAAAAATTCAATTGATGTACCGAACAGTGTTACCACAAAAGATTACTCCATTTTCATGGGTTAAAAATGGAAAAATAAATTAGAAAAAAAAATGGAAAAAAATTAAAAGGTGTACATCTTTGAATCCCTAGAGACATCTGGACCGTCCGTTGCTAATACAAAAAGAGTGAAGCAAGCAGTGGGAGGTGGCCACGAGAGAGGATCCTCGCCGGATCCTCTTTGTGAGGTTTCTAAAAATCCTTCAATCACATCCGTTCATCGTACATCATGTGATCAGTTTTTGTTAAATACTGTTTATATTTAATTTTAAATAAAAAATTTATAATGATTTCTGACCGTACGATATACAATGAACGAATGTAATTTGACGATCCTTACTTGGAGGCCACTAGCAAAGTTGGCAGTCCATCCTTTATATTTTTGGATGTATCTTTTTATTTGAATCGACAGATCACAAACCCCATCTTTTCTAAATTTCCCTTCCAAAGTTATGACCAAAAAGAAAAATTAGAAAATAAAAAAGATTCTTTCAAAGTTAAAGAGGGGAAAGGAAGAAGGCGGGGGCGGGATGGACAGGTAGCTTGGCCATCATTTTCTTTCTTAAGTTTTTTTTTCCTACTTTATAATTTTAATCACCATCTTTGGCTCCGTAATTACATAAAAAAAGGCATCTCAATTATCTTCGACAATTGGAGAAAAATTAGGCAGCCACTAATTGAGGTGGATAATCAAGATCAGCTTTCACATGATATAAACACACTCTAGACGTGCTCGTTAGAATGTTTTTAGGTTTCAAAAGCACAAATGTTTCTTGCAATAAGCACTAGTTATGTGTTTTTTTTGTATTGTTTTAACACTACATTTAAACAAGCTCTATAACATGAATATGGGCGAGAAAGAATGGGTACTAGATCAATTAGGTATTCCTAATCAATCTAATTCTCGATTTTTCATGTACATTTAAGGGCCAAAGAATAGAACTCGCAAATCAAAGCATACTAAATACACAAGCGTCAACAAACGCATTAGACTATTTTCAAATAAGATGTCGAATGGGATGTGAAATGCGATCTGACTCATTTTATGTAAGTAAACTTGTCAAACATACATAGCATCATTTTGAATGAGGATATTCTCCGGATTCTTTAATCATGTTTGTTTATCGTTTATCGTGTGGTCAGAAATAATTGTAAATTTTTTTTATTTAAAATTGAATATAAACAGTACTTGACAAAAACTGATCGTACGATATACGATGAACAAATATGATTGAAGCATTTCCGGAATCCTTACAGAATCCGAAGAGGATTCTCGTTCCATTATTTTCTCCTTCTCACACTTCCGACTATTTTTGTTGCTCAAATCCAATTATTCAATGTCGTTAATAAAAAAATTGACTCTAAAATAAAAATAAAGAAAATTCAATTAAGAGCTGGAATCCACTGCAACAGGACGTGCAAGTAAACCAACCTCAAATATGTTAAATTTACCAATAAATTCATACTTCCTTAACCATTTAATAGCGATTTAAGCAGCTTTAACGACTAAAATATCTACCAAACACCCCTAATTAAATAAAATTTAATTGATTTTATCATCAAAGTGAAGATATGAAGAAAATGGACCAGAAAAATGATCATCAAGGATCAGCAATCAACAAATGGAACGTGAAGAATATTGATCGTCCTGATCGGTTTCTTTGATTCTTTCAAAGTATTTTTTCGATTCGTCGATATTTTAAACTACTCTGATTTATTAGATACGGGATTCAAAGTCCGTCTTGACCAACTGACATGACCCTTCTGCAACTTCTTTCAAAGACTTCAAAGACACGAACTTTGACATCAGAAACAAATGAAAATTGAAATGCGCAATCCAATTCACATAAGAACCAAATTCTAAAACTTCACCCAAATCTAAACCAAACCCAGATTCCATCATCGCACAAGGATCAAATTCGATGCTTAACCAGTTAATCGAAACACCATAAGCAAAAGAAAGAAGAAAACAGGTATGCATAAAATAAATGCATAACAAAAAAGGAATAAGTAGAGAGAGTGAGGTTGATGACTTGCCTGATAAAGTTTTGATTGGATTCTCCTTAGATTTCTGGGAAGCTTTTTTTGTTGTTTCTTCCCGAGAGACGAAAAACAAATGGAGTGATTAGGATTTTGGTGAAGGTGATGAGGATGATGAAGGTGAAAATACAAAATGAAAAGGCAGAATTTTTTTTTTTTGTCAAACAAAAAGAAAAGCTAGATGAGTTGAGAGAGAGAGATTCCAACTATATAAATATGAGTGAGGGGGCAGAAGGGTCCACCTACAGTGCCAGGCAATCAAACGGTAGTAGAAGAATTTTCAGTGTGTTCGGAACACAGAATATATGTTATTATACAATTAAAAGATTTTTTTTTCAAATGTTTCTCCAATTATATAATAGTATGTAATGTTTCGGCCCGTGTTCTGAGCACATTGAAAAATCTATGTTCCTTTTTATTTTTTATTATTTTTTGAAACGTACGGATTCCAAAACAGTAAGTCTATTTTCACCTGTTCAAATCTGTAGATTTGAAACCTGATTCGAAATTCCATTGTTTTGTTATGTGAATGTGTGATTGTGTAAATATTGGTTGATTGTATTTAGAATATTAGAAGATTTATTTCTAAATTAGGTTCCTATTCTTAGTTTTTTTTTACTCCAATTAAAACTTTATTCTTTTTTAAATTTTGATCAAGATCATTCGGTTTTAATAAACATCATTAATTATTCAAAAACAAAATATTTATGTAACATCCCACATCGTCCAGGGAAGTGGATCATGTAAGCCTTATATGTATATTCTCATCTCTACCTAGTACAAGACCTTTTGGGAGCTCATTGGCTTCGGATTTCATCGAAATTCCGAAGTTAAGTGAGTTCACGCGAGAGCAATCCCAGTGGGTCACCCATCCTGAGGGAGTGGTTGGGGCCCAAAGCGGACAATATCGTGCTACGGTGGAGTTTAGCCTAGGATGTGGTGGGGGCCTGGGCGGGGATGTGACTATTTGGTATCAGAGCCAATCCTTGGCTTGAAGTGTGCCGACGAGGACGTCAGGCCCCTAAGGGGGGTGAATTGTAACATCCCACATCGCCGAGGGGAGTGGATCCTGTAAGTCTTATATGTATATTCTCATCTCTACCTAGCACGAGACCTTTTGGGAGCTCATTGGCTTCGGGTTCCATCGGAATTCCGAAGTTAAGCGAGCTCGCGCGAGAGCAATCCCAAGATGGATGACTCATTGGGAAGTTCTCGTGTGAGTTCTCAGAAACAAAATCGTGAGGGCGTGATCGGGGTCCAAAGCGGACAATATCGTGCTACGGTGGAGTTTAGCCCGGGATGTGGTGGGGGCCCGAGCTGGGATATGACAATTTACATGTTACGGTAATAAAGTTTTATTTTTAAATATAATCATTTAGTGTTAGAAACGTTACATTTGATATATTATATTTATGGTTAAATTTTTTATCATATATTTATATTTCTAGTTTGTACCTATTTTTAATTTGCAACTATTTTTTAAATTGTACCAATTTTCTTTTAAATTTTGATTTGTACCCATATATATTTTTTTTTGTCCCTTATTTAAACTTTTATTTGTACTCATAATTTTTTAAACCTTTTATTTGTACCCATAATTTATTTATAATGTACACTTTTTTTTACAAATGTACCACTTTGTTTTATGTTTACTAGCATATGGGCACACACAAAGTGTGTGAGAAATTTTTTTATTTTTGTTTTTTGAAATAGAAGGAGAGAGTAAGAGAGTGATACAGAATGTGGGAGTGGCAAATATTTTTTTTTCTTTTTTAAATTAGAGATATGTTAGGATTACATGTAAGTGAGGCTTTGAAAAAAAAACAATAAAATTTAGTTGTGTAAAGTTACATTTATGCCTTATATTTCTTATTCATGTTCTGTTTTAATTAGAGGGTTAAACTGGTAATTTCATAGGACAATGAGTGTTTTATTAATTAGTAGAGATGTATCCCTATTTTTTGTTGTAAGTACCATTTTTTATGTAAAATGTACCCTTTTTTTTATGTAAGATGTACCCATTTTTAATGTAAAATCTATTTATTTTTAATCTAAAATGTACCATTGTTTTTTTTTTTTAAATATAAAATGTACCCATTGTTTTCTATATAAAATGTACCCACATTTTTATGTAAATGTACCAATTTTTTATATATAAAATGTAGCCAAATTTTTATTACATAAATGTACTCATTTTATAAAAATAAAAACCTTTTTTTATATAATCTAGAATGCACCCATAAGCAATTTTGAATAATTAAATTGGTAGTGTAAATGAAAGTAAAAAAAAAAAAAAAAGGTTGAGTCTGTATTGGGATTATTGCATCTCTTTTATTATGTCATTTATGTAGCATAAGAGGAACTTCAATCAAAAATCTAAAATGTATAAGGTTTGAGTCTATAGCAGTTAGAAAAAAAAAAAAGTCTATGTAACAGAGGGACTTCAATCATTTATGCCATATTTTTATAATCCTTCATGTTGAAGGGTTCAAAGTCTGTTCCATGTTGGTGTAAACTGCCACTTCGTGGGTTGCTTTTGTGTTAAAAAAGTCATTGCCACAGAAGAAAAAAGAAATGGTGGCTTTTGGGTCCCCTCAGATTGGCGGCCATCCGCGACCGACTAATTCTTTAGTCGATTAAGACATTTGCCTCTCTCACCTTTGGCATCCATGTTTATAAACTAATTTAAACAAAATTTCCAATTGGGCTTTTTAGGATTTTTTATTAAAAGGAAGGTTGAACAGTCCAACCTTCCCTTCTACTTTCTTCAGCTGGTCGTATACAATTTGAGGAGTTTGGTCTGTGATCAATGTTTCTCTTTCTAGCACCTTTAATCAATTTAAATTATAATACAAAGATGTAATCTAAAGTTAAGTGAGTGCTCATAGCGCCAATGGCTTGGTAGTTAGTAGCTTTTAAATTTCATTTTGCTCAATTTGATTGGATTGTGGGAGTGTTCATAGCGCGGATGGCTTGTCTACTCCTGTTTTCCGTTCATTCATTTAGTTTGTTGGCCTGTAGCAGCGGCTTTGCAATGATGGTGCGGCTGATATGGTGGTTTTTTTTTCAGTTCTAGAGTTTTTTGCTCTTTTTCAGTTCTAAGCACTGCCTTTTTGGGCATATTTCATTGTAATTGCTTTATGTGGAGTTGGACATTGCTCGGCAGTTTTGAACTCTCTTTTTTAATGGCCCTTACTTTTATATTAACTTTTTTTAATGAAATTTATTTTGATTGACAAAAAATAATAATAATAAAATAAAATAAAAAACTGTAACATGCAAAATTATGATAGCCGGTGGAATCGTGTGTTTTGGAAGTATATATGTTTAGCTGTTTGGTACGACAATTATTTGCACAAGGAAATGTTTGGTTTAGATCCTTGTCGAACACAGTCCATTGGAACAAACAAAGATGTTTACAGATTCAGACTAATTAAAATTAAACATTCTGACTTGAACTTTCTAATACTATAAGGAGGTTAATTATGGAAGAATCATGTGAAAGTGATATCGAAAACGTTGAGTTAGGTTTAAATGTAATTAAGAAATGGACTTAACATGTGTTAGGATTCTATTAAGGTAAAACTTTTCTGATTTAAACTCTACCTACTTTGAAGTAAATATTTGTTTCAAACAAAGTCGGACGGTAATACTGAAACTTATATACAAAACTCCAAGTACCATTTTAATGAAGCATTAAGCGCATCTTAATCATTTCAAAGTTTGAATGAGTGTGATATCTATATATATAAATTAGGCAACTTATGTTTGATGCCTATAACACTACTGTTATACTAGTGTGAGTTAAATATGTTGGTTTTACACTCAAATTTTTCGACCCATTTTAAAAGTATAATTTCAATATGAATTCAACATATTGATATCATACTCACTTTTCTTGACATACTGTAAAACACCTTAACATTTGACACGGGCCATATGATTAAAAAGACAATTATTTACATTGCTCTTTCAATACTATTTTCCAAAAATAACTGACTGACTACCTATTGGTCTAATTTCTCGAACTTAAAAACATAAATATAATATCCCCATATATATACATACATATATATTTACAAATATTCGGAGAATATTTGGAACGGGAAAACTTGTGGGAAATCTCCCATGGCAGAAAACAGAGATTCCTTGGAGTAGAATATCTAGATCATAGCCCGCCAAACACCACCTTTGAGCCTTTTGACTAGTTGTTGTGGACTTCTAAAATTTGGCCGACTTAAGAAACTCTTCTCGAAAAAGGAAAAAAAAAAAAAGAAAAAGACGGCAGTCCTGTTTGGTCATTGATCACAAATAGAAAGAAAATGAAATGAATGCTTAACTACTCGAATAAACAATCCCTAATAACACAAATAATAATTGCGCGTGTTTTTGAAATTCAAAATATTTTAAACACATTGTCAATTATTTTAAAAACATTTACAAACGAGCTCGAAAACTCTCAAAAGAATTAGTCATGGAATAAGAAAAACACTACGCTTATATATGCATGGATTGACCATGTAACATCCCACATCGACCAGCGGAGAGGCAGTGATATGTCATATATGTACATGCTCCTCTCCCTATAACACGAGGCCTTTTGGGGACTCATTGGCTTCAAGTTCCATCGAAACTCCGAGGTTAAGCGAGTTCGGACGAGAGCATTCCTAGGATGGGTGATCCACTAGAAAGTTCTCATGTGAGTTCCCAGAAACAAAACCGTGAGGGCGTAGCAAGAGCCCAAAGCAGACAATATCGTGCTACGGCAAAACCGATCTGGGACGTGACAGGCCATCTGTGTAGTTCAGAAGTACCATATTAATGTCCAGAACCTTTTAATTGCTCCTATACTCTCGCAAGTTTCTTCGTCCTTTTCATATTCTCCACATTCACGTTCAAATGAAAATAAGACGATGGAACTTCATATATTTCTCAAATTATAAACAAAAATATCCCTCAAATGCTACTTCCTAGTTCAAAACACATAAAACATATTTTAAGGAAAAAAAAACCTAGACTCCATATTTTACGCTATATGATTTCATTCTTCTATCACAAAGTACTCTTTTATTTTCTTTAAAAATCCAAATAAAGGTTAACAATGAAAACAAAAAGAAGAAAATGGGGGAGGGTGGAAAAAACTCACTATGTTCCGATTTCAAGTCCTCTTTTACTCTTTTATGGTAGTTTAGACTTTAGAGAGTAATATATCTCTTGCAATAAAAAATACATAATTAATATGAAAATTAATAAAAAAACACACTCATTTTTAATTAATTATGTTCGTTATGTCTGTTTTATTCATTTAATTTGAAAATTAGAATTAAAGGAAAATTGTGAGGCAGGAGGAGCCCAAAGCAGACAATATCGTACTACGGCAAAACCGATATGGGACGTGACAGGCCATCTGTGTAGTTGAGAAGTACCATATTAATGTCCAGAACCTTTTAATTGCTCCTATACTCTCGCAAGTTTCTTCGTCCTTTTCATATTCTCCACATTCACGTTCAAATGAAAATAAGACGATGGAACTTCATATATTTCTCAAATTATAAACAAAAATATCCCTCAAATGCTACTTCCTAGTTCAAAACACATAAAACATATTTTAAGGAAAAAAAAAACCTAGACTCCATATTTTACGCTATATGATTTCATTCTTCTATCACAAAGTACTCTTTTATTTCCTTTAAGAATCCAAATAAAGGTTAACAATGAAAACAAAAAGAAGAAAATGGGGGAGGGTGGAAAAAACTCACTATGTTCCGATTTCAAGTCCTCTTTTACTCTTTTATGGTAGTTTAGACTTTAGAGAGTAATATATCTCTTGTAATAAAAAATACATAATTAATATGAAAATTAATAAAAAAACACACTCATTTTTAATTAATTATGTTCGTTATGTCTGTTTTATTTATTTAATTTGAAAATTAGAATTAAAGGAAAATTGTGAAAAGCTAAAAAAAAAAAAAAGGTGGGTAAAATTTTTTTCCCCATAATTAATATAGTAGTAAGAAATTTTATGGCATGTGGTGTTACTAATACCTGTTATGTGAATTTTACATTAATAGAAAAGGGACTTTACATCGACTTATAAGTAAGTTGGACTATTCTTCTTATTGTCATTGGTTTTATGGTGAGACTTCAATTTTCTCCATAATATCAGAGCAAAGTTATCATAAGTGTGAAGTCTAACTGCCACACGTGCTCCACGTTAGAGGGGGCGTTGAGGGGTTGCGAAAGGTGCAGTCACACAGGGCCCCAAATTTGAAGGGGCACTCAAATTTTTTGTCACCTAATATTTATATGTAATAATATTCTATAATTAAAATTGCTTTTGTTATGAAATAATGTACTATATTCAAAAATTGATTTTGTTAGCACCTTAAAATCTCATCTTACACTCTTTATAAGTGTAATTTTTTTTCTTTCTAAATATAAAAATTTAGAGTACAATAAGATATTTTGAGTGCCAATAATGCACCATAAAATACGGTATTTTTTTTCTTCATATTATTATATAATAATGTTAACTAATCAAGCAAAACTTTAAAGTTAGAGTTTTTTAAGTTTAATTTCTTATTTGGTTGTTTAAGATTGAACTACTTTTTATTATTTAGTGAACGTTATATTTGTAACTCTTTTTGCTTATTATTAATGACATTTTTAAACTTGCAATTAGTGAGTAAGGGTGGGTTCAAAAAATCGAAAACCATAAAAAACTAGACCGATCGAGGCCAAAAAAAACCAAATCAAAATTGTCAAACCGAATTGGGTTGGTTTGGTTTCAGTTTTTGAGGTTTGAAAACCGAACCAAACTGAAATATATTTTAATTATATAAAAAAAAATATTACACCCAAAGGGGTTCAAACCCATTCCCACTTGGTTAAGTATCTTTAACTTAAACCATTTTGACAGCAAGTTTTTTCTTGCCAATACCATTATGAGTAGCATATTTAAAACAAGCTTGATCATAATTGTTTAATAGGTTATCAATTCCCATCTTTCATCCAATCCGCATCTTTTATCTTTTCCCAATTCAGATATTTCATCTTTCCTTAACCCTAGCTGAAAAAACCATCTTTCCCAATTCCCATCTTTCATCATCCTCTCCCTCTCTCTCTCATTATGTTTAACTTCATCTTTCTCACACTCTCAGAGAGTGCTGCAATGGCACCCATGAGTCTTCCTCCTAGATTCAGATTCCACCCAATGGATGAAGAGCTTGTTGCTTACTATCTAGATCGAAAAATCAATGGTCGCACCATTGAGCTAGAAATTATCCCAGAGGTCGACCTCTACAAATGTGAGCCATGAGATTTGCCTGGTATGTACTTGATTTTGTTTTGTTCGATCCGCAAGATGGAGGTAAGGTTTAATTCTTGGTTTTCTGGGTGAACTGGAAAAAAGAATAAATTGTGGGGTTTTTTTTTTTTTAAAAATAATAACTGATGTTGCAGGTTTGTTAATTCATGTGTTCATTATAGGAATGCTTCATGGATTTGACTACAAGTTTGTTAATTTTAATAACTGATGTTGCAGGTTAATTTCTCATTGTGAATGCTCAAGGCAGGGAAGCATGTGCTTCAAGCTTTAGATTTTTTTTTAAAAACAAAAACATAGAAAAAACCGAACCAGGCCGAAACCAAACCAAAAAAAATCAAAACAGAATAAAATCGAACTAAAAAAACTGAAAAAAAAAAAAAAATCGAACCGAATAGTAACTTCGATTTGGTTTCCAGTTTCGATAAAAAACCGAACCGAACCAAACCGAACCCATCCCTATCAGTGAGTGCTAAACTTTGTTTTGATTTAAATTATTGTTTTCTAGCGTCAATATATTGTCCTACATTTTTTAACACTATCTTAAGAAGGGGCGCTTTTATAAATTTTGCACAGGGTCCCCAAAATCTTAGAGACGGCCCTGCTTTTGTGTTGCCCATGTGTTAAAAATAAATTTAAATTCCACTAGGGTCCATGCATAGGCTTATAAATAAATTGAATTCTTTTTGTCAAATAGTTGTATGATGTAACATAAACTTCTTTTATAATATCAGAGCTTAATTACTTATAATACCAATTAATAATAGATAAAATAGTCAATAGAAAAAATAATCAAACTTACTTATATGTCGAACGTACAGGAAAAGGATCCAGTGAGGAAGGATCATTTTCCTAGGGATTCCGTAATCGTGTCTGTTCATTGTATATTGTATGATCAGAAATTATTTAAATTTTAAAATTTAAAATTTAAAATTTAAAATTCAAATATAAATAGTACCTAACGAAAACTGACCGTACGATGTACGATGAACGAACACGATTACATGATCTCTAGGAAAAGAATCGGACGAGGATAATTTTCCGAACTTACATTCTCAAATGTGTTGGCGTGTCCCCATAGCAAAAATTGTCGACACTTCATGTTTCCTAAACACGTGTACATCACCGATAACCTATGAAGCATAAACCCAAACTGACATGAGCAGCCACCTGCCTAGTTCCCACATGACCCATTTGTGTGATTTTTTTTTTTTTTTTTTTTAGGGTCGACAGGAATTTTTATGGACAAATTACAAGGATTCCATAGCTGAAAACGAGAAATAAAAATAGCTCTAAAAAAAGGGTCGGACAAGACGTCACATATGCACATAAGTAGACGAGTAGACGAGTGAGGTTTATACTAACACTAAATTGGAAGCAACTCATGGATTCTATCAAGTTCCTCAACGGCAGCGGTGGAGGACACATATATAAAAAAATTGCGACGGGAGAGAGGAAGATGTAATTGAGTAGTAGATTGTGGAGGCCAACAAGAACTGCTTTCTCTTCGAAGATGTCTGCAAGTCCGTCCAGAGACTTGTGTTCTGGTAATTCTTAAAACCCTTAGCCTTCTCTCCATTTTGATAACGATTTCGTTTTCTGTTTTAATTGTTTCGTTACATTTTATTACATAAACATTATCTCATGTTTATATATCATGTGTGCGTGTTCAGTTATGGAGAGTTTAAAGTATGCAAGGTCTCATGAGTGGGCGAAAGTTGACGAAGGGAAGTTGGCTACAGTAGGAATAGCAGACCATGCTCAGGAACTTTAGGTGACATTATTTACGTAAAGCTGCCTGATACTGGTGTTGCAGTTACACAAGCCAGCTCTCTTGGAAGTGTTGAGAGTGTGAAAGCCTCCACCGACATCAAGAGTCCTGTCTCGGGCAACAAAATTGAAGTGAACGAAGAGCTTCTTAGCTCTCCAGGTTTGGTAAGTTAAGAAACATCATATGCTAATTTTTCCATTATTGTTAAAGCATATTTCTTACATCGGAAACCTCAAGAAATTAAATCTCACCTATAATGAATCGTTTCAACTACTAATTACATTGAGACATTTTGGGTAAAAAAACTCTAGACCCCACACTTACTAAATTGAACATCTAGTCAAGTTTAGAACAATATTCACTGTTCTAAAAATCTTTGTCTAACGCCGTCTAAGTGTTGTGCGGCTAGTCACCGCCCTGATTAATGCTTGGACGTTTGAAAATTAAGAGAGGATGCCAAAACCTACTGAGGAACCCGCCTAGACCTCCTAAGCACCTGCCTCTACCTAGGCACCCGTCCAGACCCGCCTATGTTGCGACTCAGACAGAAAATAGATAATTTTCATTTTGCATTTTATTTTTTTAATAAATTGTAAGAGACTTATTGAATACTTAAATGAACACATATTATATGCTTGTTCCTCATGTTTTCATTATGTTCTAATACTTCATAAATACATATGTCATTCTATTTTGTACTTTATGATGAAATTATATATATTTTAAGTATAAACAGACACTTATTTACACGAAATATAATAGATTTACTTAAATCCGCCTAGTCCGTCTAGGCCCCGCCTAGCTACCTAGCTGCTAGGTCCTAGCTTGCCGCCCAACTAGCGTCTAGCATCTTTTAGATTAATAGTAGACTGCTAGACTAAGAATTTGACAATTATTGATTAATGAATCGTTGCTTAGTTAAACAACTAACTAGTATACACAAAGTGTGTGTGAAATGTTTTACTTTTATTTTTAAAATTGAAGAAGAGAGGAAAAGAGCGAGAGAGAACATTGCAGTGGGGAAAGGGGTTTAATTTTTTTAAAATTAGAAATGTTAAAATCACTTGTAGGTGATCCTTAAACAAAAAAGAACAAAATTTTGTTTTGGGAAATTATATTATTGCTCTTAACTTTTTTGTTTTGATAGAATACTAAATTGTCTTTTTTGACAAAAAGAAATAGGTAAATGGAAGCCCTTATGAACAGGGGTGGATCATGAAGGTGGAGATGAGCAGTAGGGATGAGCTCGATGACCTAATGGACCCTGATGAGTACTATGAGTATGTGAAGCAGAAGATTCCAAACATTCCAGAAGCTGAAATCAGTTAATTACATATCAAAGTTCTTCTTTGTTTTTTTCACAAAAAGAAAAGAAAAAAAAAAGGTTCTTTTGTTGGTAATACAATGCTTAATGCTGCTAGATCATAAAATACTTCTGCAATGTTTCAACTTCAAATACTTCCCTTTCTTTTTCGATATGCTCTTTTTCTTAATTAGCTGTTGGGAGAAACATTGGTTGGAATATTCAATGTTGTCCAACCTTAAAATAGTTCTTCGAGTTTGCACCTCGATCAGGTGACAATTCCTATAAAATTGTAATCAAACACAATTTTTAAGCTCATTATAGTTTAAGTCACAAAATATTTTAAATATTAGAATTCGGTCAATCATTGGTACCTTGTTTTAAGGATAGGCCAATGAAGAGAAATTTAAGCACAGATGGTGGATAGAGGATTCCTCTTCATTCAGGATTTAAACCCTCTTCTCATAGTTTAGAGGTATTCAATGTAGGTTATCATATCGTTTGTCAAAACAGGAGGGAAATATAGGCAAATTGTATTGATCCTGTTGGTGAATAAAATTGTTTTCATTAATTGACCCGAGATAGTCTATCTGTCCAAGATACCAAACAAGACCTCTAAGGAACTAAGTAGTACATTTCATACAAATCGTAAGTAAGAAAGATCATATCTAGTTCAAAATCAGTTACACAAAATATAAATCAGTTTATGACATTTCAATGACACAAAAAAATGGTAGCACTTATACCAATTGGCAGTACCACCAAGGGATCGGGGAGTTGAAAAGTCCGAAATAGCTCTGAAGACAATGCACATGTGGGTTTTTTATTTTTTGAAAGTTTGATGAACATGTGTGAGATGACAAATGAGAAAGTTTAAAAAATTAAAATGACAACGTGCTTAAAATTATAGTTCAAATGACAACAAAAAAATGAGTGTAAGTTCATATAATATTTTAGATAACGTCCAAACGCAAGTAGTTGATTGGCCTCATTGTTAAAGTCTTTCTCTTCAACTCATCGTGTCCTGAGTTCAAGTTCTTCCCATCTCCCCTTCTTTTTAGTGTAAATTAGTATAAATTATTGCTTGTAATAAAATTTTAGGAATTTTAACAAAACACTCCTGATATTTTTCACTTTTGACGAAAATGATATTTTTACTCTAAAAAGTCACTCCTGATACTATTGACTTACAACACATTTTTGTCCTTTTGATTAAACTCAAAGCTTTCAAGCTTTTTTCATTATTTTTCCTTAAAATTTTACCGTCCAAGAGATGTTTAATTAATGGAAGAAACATGCACATGGGCCAGTGGCACCAGCTCAACAAGTGAATGACTGGTGTGTAAACTTGGTCCAGTAAACCATACAAATACAACCAACTTGCTTTTAAGTTGCTGCTTTTCTATCCTCCATATATATGTATAGTTGGAATAGATGTGATGCACCTTATCCACTCTCAGCGAAGACCACTAGATATTCTACAGAATTAGGAAGCGAAAGGAAATCAAAGAAAAGCATGGACGGGATACAACAACTAGGTCTTCCAGTTCTAGGAATTGTAGCTGCTGCAGCTGTTACCTTCTATGCTGTCAGCTTTCTTGAGCTCAGTGAGGTAACTTCTCTCTCTCTCTCTCTCCCACAATCACAAAATTTAATCTATGTTGTTTTTCATTTTCTCTAATTATATGGTCAAATAAATCTGGATATTTGTACCAAAAGATTTAAACAAGTGTTATCTTTTCTTTGGTTGAATCTGCAGAAATCGTTTAGGGATCTGGACGAGAAAGAATATGGTGAAAGTGGTGGATATAAGCCATCTCCAAGCTCTAGGGTAAAGCGCGCCAGAAGAAAAGCTGAAAAACAAGCCAAACGTTGAAAGCAAAACAATGTATACAGAGTTTTAATTTCTATATACCTTCTCAGTAATACTGTGGTTCTGAAGTTGTACAATGTTAATTCTATAACATGTTCTTCCCTTCTCACAACAAATTATTCCTTCTAAATATGATTATCTCGGTATTATAAAATGGAATTTTTTTTTTCCTCCTTATTGCATGTCGTTGGAGTCCTCTTTTTTTTTTTTCCTGACAAATCAAATATCCGAGTTGGAGTCGTTCCATTTTGCAAACAAATTATATCGGAGCTCCTTTGCTCAGTATTAGGGATAGCAAGGTCATAAATAGAGATAACGAGCCTCATAAACTTTTATTTTTGTGATTTTAATGAAGTATTTTAGTATGTAACGATATTATAGAATGTAGACACTGTCGCCATTAGTTTCTAGTAAGCCTGGACTGCTTTGATTTTTGAGAGATCTCTTATATTTAGATTTTGAACTTGATTTATTCCTCTAAAGGTACCAATTTCCTCCAGCATTTTGCATTAGGAAAATGATTTTTGCTCTCATTTTTCTCATTCTAATGTACTCCCTTCGTTTATACCCCTCGATTCTCTTTATTCAATCTAATAGCTAGAAAAAAATAAAGTTCATAGAGAAAAATGAAGTGCAGATAATAAAGGAGGCCTAACGAGGAAGGAACTGATTATCACGGAAACCTGAAAATCTTATTTTATATATACATCTTTCGGAAGTAGGCTGATAAATTGTGTTATCAACATGATGAGGAAATTCGAACTTGAAACCTCTTCCAACATTCAAAAGAAAAGTACAACTAAACCGACAACTGTTGGTGAAGTAGGGCTTTATTCAGAATATCATTCATTTAATAAAAACACAAAGGGGAAAGGATTTTGCTTTTACATAAAAGTCTACATTTTTTTTCACCATCGTCAGATATCAATACATTTACAAGTTGCAACTACTTCTGCTTAGATTTGAGTTCCTTCACATATTCTTCAGTGTCCTTCAATGCTTTCCCATAAAGGCTTATTAACTGGAAATGAAAACACAGGTTCTGGTTAGCATGTTCGTAAGAAACATACTCCAAAAACCTTTTCCACGATGCAAGTATTACTCAATTTTAAGAAGATTGGAACAAATCGGGAATAGCCTACCTCGTCAACCTCACTAGGAGTCATAATAAATGGTGGAGACATCATTATGTTATCCCCAGCGACACGTACTAGCATCCCATGCTTCTCGCATTGGGCTCCAAAATATGCACCTACCCCTGTGATGCATATAATCAAGGCATAATGTATAAGCTAAGACAGTCCCGATATTACAGAAACAATTGCTTCTGGTCACCATGCCAGTCAATCAGAAAAACCCGCCAGATATCACAAAATAAAACAGCAATTAGGGGAAAAAAAAAAGAAAAAAGAAAAAAAGAAGAACAGTATACACATCTTAGCACACCAGCCCCATAGTGGTTTGCGCATGTAGGTTTCTCTGTCCATAGTCCATATAAATAATAATTTCTTCTGAACATACTGTAAAACAGGTAGGACTATTGAACCGGATCTCTTTGATAGGTTTGGACTGCAATCTTATATGCAAATGTAGCTCAATTATACCCAAAAAATTTCCCATAAAAACTATCCATACTAGATTTACTCTACGTCATTTTTCTTTTTAGCGTAAAGATGAGACTTACCCCATTCAGCAGGAAATGGATCATTGGGTGACTTATTGTCTGTGAATTCTGTACCAAGGATAAGTCCAGTTCCCCGTATCTGCATAACCGACATAAGGAGTGCCATGTTAATATTGTACTGATTGTAGTTTCTCTTTCTGATTTCTGTAGTGCAAAAAGATAAAGTAAAAACATGTACCTCCCCTATGATTGGACTATCAGAGAAGGCTTTTACACCATCTTGAAATCTTGGGGCAATGCTCCGTACTTGTTCAACAATATTTCTTTCCCTACAAACAAGTGAAATGTTAATTGCCAATTACCAAGATTGGTGGTCAGCATGAGATCAATGCTGTTTCGTCCAGATTCTAAACATGGTTGGTTTAAATCCTTAAAAGTTGGAACCCAGATAACTTTGCTTTTAAATTGTTTGAACCAAGTAAATAAGAACATACTTGTAGATCTTGAGTGTTTCAATTGCAACTGCACAGGCTACGGGGTGTCCAGAATATGTAAACCCATGAGAAAAAGAACCTGGCACAAAAGAAATCGACTTGTTCAACAATAATACCTTGGAATGGAATTTGATTAGTTTATAGTACCAACATACCAAGCTTGCTGCTTTGAGAGTGTATGACATCTGAAACTTCAGGGCTCACAAGAACAGCGCCAATTGGCATATAAGCAGAAGAAAGAGCCTGGAACATCCAACAACACAGCAATGAGGAAACAAATATTTCTGTGGGATGTGAAAGTGCAGCTCTTTATTTGTAGGTTTGTACATAGTTTCATTTTTACCTTTGCCACAGACACAAGGTCTGGTTTAATGTTGTATTTGTCACACCCATACATGTAGCCAAGCCTTCCAAATGCACAGATTACCTTAAGAAGTAAAGAAATAAAGCCTAAGCTTAACAACCAACATATAAAGCTGACTTGAAAAATCAGTTTACATTAAGGAAAAGAATTCCATATACCTCGTCGGCAATAAATAGAATGTCATATTTCTTCACAACAGCTTGAACCTGCATCAAATAGGAAATGCTTGTCCATTACAAAGATTAAGAGCGACAGAGTCGTGTCTGTTCTGAATGAAACAACACATTAAAGCTTGCAATCATCCAGTAGCAGTAATTCCCATAATGAATTAAATCAACACAAAGCAGGACAAGTACAAACCAAGTATGGGACGAAGAATGAATCACTTAAAAGATATATTTCAGCTCATCTCACTGTAGTGGACTTGATAACATGAATGGTTCAGTGAAAACAACTTATATAATCGGCTTTATAGACACTAACATGGTAGGCCCAACCCAGCTAATAGTACAACAGTTTTAGAATAGCCTATACGCATCAGGTGACAAAACCAAAACGGCATTAAATTTAAATGAAGCTTGAGCTCAGATACCTATTGTGATAACTAAGTACATCCAATGAAGCATTTGCAGTACTGTTCAGTTTGTAACACAATGTGCAAAAGCTCACCTTTTCAAAATAAGTTGCAGGTGGAGTTATAACACCGCCTGCTCCCATGACAGGTTCAGCAATGAACGCAGCAATCTGAAAGTAGCAAACACACCGGCTCAAAAACACAAAGTACCCTCGGCATTTCTAGATTTTGAACAATTCACCTGAATAACTTACCGTCTCTGGTCCCTCTTTGAGGATAAGATTTTCCAAATTGTTGGCTAGTCTTGTAGAGAACTCTTCTTCTGTCTCACCTGGCATATATCAAGCTAAAACTTTAATAAAATCAGTCACAGTTAAATCTCAAAGATTAGATCAGTGTGAAAATAGACCAGGAAGGTGATGGCGCCAATAATGTGGGCAGTCAGTGTGCAATGCAAATGGAGCTGGAAGATCAAACTTTTGATGCAAAGCAGGGAGGCTGCGAAGAAAGAATAAAAGAGTAAATGGACTGAAGGATGATTTTTCGTGCAAAATTCTCAAGAATATTTATCCTACCCAGAAAGACTTGCGGCTATTAAAGTTGAACCATGGTACCTGTTAGGATGAAAAGGCAACATCAAAGGACTGGTTACAATAACTAAAGCAAATAAAGCGAAAACAAAAGGAGTTGAGAAAGTTGAAAATACGATTTATGTCGAGCTATGAATTTCTTTTTATCTGGGCGTCCAAGTGCATTATTATAATACCAAACCAGCTTCACCTACAAAGCAAATATTTCAAATAGTTAAAAAGATCTGTAATAACCAAACTGGATATTAATTTCTATAATATCATTTTTGAACTCCTGAATAAACAAAGCAGTTCAACTGGTTACATTCTCATGAATTGGGTATTCAGGCAACTCAGATATCTTCAAACTTTGCGGAGTTCATAAGCTTTTCAGATTTTGAATTTCCTTTGATAATTACATGGAAATCAAATTGAACAAGTATAAATAATTGTTTCATAGTTCTGCTCCATGCCAATAAGAAAGATATCGAAGTCCTCCAATTTGGCTACTTCGTCCAAATGCGTTGTATTAATTAATTAATGTTATTCTCTCAACAATTAGTTGAAGTTTAGCATCATGTAAAGCTAGTATGTAAAATGCAACATCAATCAAAATTCACATTTCCATCTTAGATAAATTGGAAACTGTAGTCAAATAAATTTCTTCTACGATTGAACCAAACCTGAGTATCATTGGCTTCGGATCCACTATTAGTAAAGAAGGCTTTTGCCATTTTTGTAGCTGTAAAAGTTTCTAGAAGTTCTTTTGCCAAGTCCTGTAAAAGAAAATACGTTGCTAAATATCACATGCAGGCATCTTAAGAATGTATCCATTAAACTATGTGGAACAGAAAATAATGAATCTAGAATTGCATATTAATATAAAAGAAACTAGGAAGTCAAGAAACAAAATGAATACCAAAGATGGTCTAGTAGTACGATTCCAAAATGAGTGGTAAAATGGCAAGGTATTCAACTGTTTAGTTGCTGCCGCAACCAGTCGAGGTTCATTTCCACCTGCAAGTTTAAACAATAAAAATATTTGAATTCAAATCAGTTATTCAACATATCTACTTTTTGACAATTACACATAACAAACTTACAATCGTGAGGTCAGGAAAAGCTACAATAAGATAACAGGGGTAGATTAGGATAAAGGCTAATAAAGGAGGTCAAAGAGGCTAGTGCAAATAGTCTGATTCAAGAGCAGGGTGCGCAAGAAAGCTGTAAATACAAGGCTAAGAGAGGGGGACGGTATTCTTAGATACTTAATCCACATTTTCACTTCACTACAAAATATAAGCATACTCGAGACTTCTTACCTTTTTCTATTTCTTTTTTTTTTTTTTTTTTTAATAGTAATAACAAAAGCTGAGGAATATGAGAAGTTAAGTTTGGTTGTGAGCCATGACACTCTTCCTCTCTACTCTGGATGTGATATAATAATATTCAAACATAATGATGAGAAATGAAACTGAAGATATATTACAGAAGCAGTCTTAAGAAGTAAAGAGGAAGATGCATGCTTCAAGCTGAAGAAAAAAAATGATGGGAAACAAATCTTTCACACCTAATGCTGTGCACCATAGACCCGCAAGAGCATCAAGATACTTCTTCCCATTGCTGTCATAAGCATAGCTACCCTGATACCAAGAATGAAAAACGTTCAATGGCTTCGAAAAAATCAACTTTGAAAATAAGAAGTACATACAATAATATAAACCAGAGTTAATCCTATTTTCACAGAGATACCTCAGACTTTTCTATAATCAAGGGATGCACATCAGTACTCTGCCACCCAGCTGTGAAGGGTGCAAGCATATCATGCCCCTTGAACCTGAGAAAATTAATATTTGTCAACAACAAAGCTGTGACAGATTGGATTATATTGTGCACACAGATAAATGTATAGGCTATTATGCGTGTACACTAACTAATACAGTGAAGATGCAGAACAGCAAATGCATGAATACACATGATCATATACAAAATAAAAGTATCCTGAAAGGGGGATTACTGTGTAGAATGTTGATAATAGAACACCACCTACCCGAGGCCTTTTTCATCAGTTGTTGGTTCTTCCTTTTGCACAGATGACCCTGTACTATAGGACCGGGCCAGAAAGGGAACCATAAAGAGATGCTCCTGTGGACTTCTAGATACAGCAGCATATTTTGTAGATGAAACAAGCTGTAAACAAGAAAGATGGAAATTATTGAAACTTCTCCAAATGTGTAGTGAGTGTGTGTGTAATCATATGTATAAAACTCGCCATCACAAATGGGGCGTTAACTTGTGAGAAAAATAAACTTTCAATCTTTACGAGCATTTTAGAAGTAACAAAGAAAATGGGAAGACCGTCTCGGCATTAACAAGTAACACTTTATGAGACAGGTTATATCAGCCGGTGCAGTTAGTTATATGTTTCGCATGTTCCCTGGTTCCAAATATTTAAAACTAAACATTTGATTTATCTTCCCTTTACAACATTTACTCAGCAACAAAATGGCTTTTAGAACTGAATAGGAAAAAGCCAAAATATATTCATATAAACATAACACGCACATAAAAGGCACGGGCAGCGATAAATTTAAGAAACAAACCTAAATTACAACGTTACTTTGATCCCAACTTCAACTGTACAAAACGGCAATTAAAAACGAGTTTGAGATACTCAGTTAAAGTCCTTATTTTTTCCCAGCATTTTCTCAGCAACCAAACAGTCAAACCCCTCCTCTTCTTTTTTATTAATTTTAAGTTGATCCACAAAGCCAGGAAGAAACACAAAGCTTCAAGCATAAGGCGTAAAAAGTCGAAGAAAATCAAAAGGGTAACTGAATTTTAGCTTTTCCAACATTTCAGCAAAGAAACGTAGACTTTAAGCAGGAAAAGGCATCAACAAACAAACTGATCAAACCAGAAAGATCAAAACTTTATCAAAAATCTACAAAACGAAATTATCAAACCAGCAATCATACTCTCACAACTTGTTCTTCAATCTGTGGCTTCCAGAACATATCAATCAGAAAACACATACAGGAAGATGTAATCCAAAAAAAAAAACCAAATGGGTATTCGGAATTAAAGACTTTATACCTGGGTTCTGAGATTGGATCGAAGAAAACTACTGATCCCCATCTTTTGAAATTACTTTTATCTTCTGCAACAAAACATGCAGAGGAGAAGCAGAGTTCTTCAGTGACTGAGAGTCCCTTTGGTGACGGGTCGGTCTTTCCAATACTGAAGCGAAATGAACGATGTCGCCAAATGTGTCCAAATACGTTTCAATTACCACATTGCCCGTTACATTTGCCTTTATTATCCAAATCACCAATGCTTAATAATGATGGTCAGTACAATATCATCATCATTGACTTCGCTCCTTTGCTCAAGCGGCCATCATAGGTCACAAAAATGCCACACGCATTTTGAGTGCAAAAGATTTGATCTCTTTACGCGGAATCATCTTTTTTCTTCAACCTCATCGCAAATGTGGGATTTGCTTGTAACAGTTTTTTTCCATTTGAACGATATTCTAATATAATATCGTTACATAAAAGAAGATTTGAACTTGAATATTTACACTATTTAGCTAACTTGCTTACTTTTAGGACTACTTTATCTTTACAACAACAAAAATTTAGTTGAATTGAAATAAAAGTTGGGAAAGGAGGTACAAAGATTTGAAATATTATTGGAGAAGTTCCCACAATTTGTCTGTGTATGATTTGAAGAATTTATTGAATTGTTCACATCTAAATATGAATATCAGAAACTAAAATTGCATTTTAAAAACAAGATTTAAACAAAGATTTGGAACTCCAGATTTGAGTTCAAACTATTACAAATACATTTTTTGGACTAACCGACTATGTTTTGCGTACTTTTTTTCTTCTTTTTTTTTTTTTATTTGAAGAACGTTTTGCGTACTATTTTGAGGAGGTGAAAATCTGTCATAATATGTGGTGGAATACCTCATAAAAATTATTTTATCCCATTTTATTAATGTTTTAAATAGTACTAATAAAGACGCAAAAGGCGTATGGCATTAGAATATAAATCAATTATTCACCAGATATTGCATTTTATTGCACAATGACTCAAACATTTGTCATCTTTCCCCCTTCATTATCTTCTTCAATATTAAAATAATATGATAGTGGTATCAAACACACTTATTTTTACTTCTAAATTATTTTTTTTAATTTTTAACCTTCAGGGTCCAATGACTTGAAAAAAAAAATCAACAATCAAATTAAAAAAAAATGTAAATAATAAAAAAAAATATGTAAATAGCACTATCCAACACATATGTGCATTTTCCCATTTGGTTTCCCTCAAAATATCCGAGGAGCATTTTCATTTTTGTGTCTCTCCGTGTTTCAGATTTGCTTTTTGGGGTCAATGTCGCATTTCATTATTTTAAGGTTTGTCGTGTTTGATCCAAGTGGCCCATAGGATAGGGACATGACCGAGAGGATTCTCGTCGGATTCTCTTTGTGAGGATTTTAGGGATTTCTTATCACATTCGTTCATTGTACATTATGCGGTCATAAAT
The DNA here is from genome assembly GCF_019419815.1 of Pyrus x bretschneideri. Classification (NCBI taxonomy): domain Eukaryota; kingdom Viridiplantae; phylum Streptophyta; class Magnoliopsida; order Rosales; family Rosaceae; genus Pyrus; species Pyrus x bretschneideri. The sequence goes on from NW_025999413.1 coordinate 7,932,163, forward strand.
TATTGTAATTTTTTTTATTTAAAATTGAATATAAACAATACCTGACAAAAACTGACCGTACGATATACAATAAATGGATATGATTGGAGGATTCCTAAATCCTCACAAAGAGAATCTTCTCTTAGACATGACATCGCTTGCTAAATGCAAACTCACCCACTCCCTCGTGACATATCAACCTACAACATGTCTCTGTCTCAATCAATTACATACTACTATGCGTTAAATTTTTGTACATCGCAATGTTTTATGCTTTAGACTTTTATGCGTCGTAATGTGTTATGCGTTAAATTTTTACGCTTTGTAATGTGTTAGCGTTAAACTTTCATATATAGCAGTGAAATATTTTGTTTAACTTTTGTAACGCAACATTTTCATTCATTGAAGTCTTTCTTGCTCCACTGGCTCCTATTTATAACCAAGCACCAAGGGAGAAAAGTAACATATATTTTTCTATTAAGTAAATTGTAGCAATGATCCCTTAACTTTAACTCAATTGGAGTAATAATCTCTCAACTAAAAATTCATTACCATTGGTCCGTCAACTTTAATCTAATTGGAGAAATGGTCCCTCAACTTTAACTCAATTGGAACAATGGTCCCTCAAAATTTAACCCGATTGTAGCAATAGTCCTTCCAACATAACTCATTTTGACGAAATTTACGAAAATGATCATAGTTACACGTTTTGATTAGTTGAGGGACCTCAATTGTAACAATAGACATTCCAACATAACTTATTTTGACAAAATTCTGACGAAGTTGACGAAAAATACTATAGCTACATATTTTGATGAGTTGAGGAACTAATGATAATGTATTTTTAGTTGAGGAATAATTTTTACAATTTGATTAAAGTTAATAGATCATTACTACCGTTTACACTTTCCATTTGGTTCATGGGATCTGGCAATGAGTCGTTTTAGAAAAGCCTTCTGGTCCATTTTTCTATATTTGTAGCAAACGTCCAAGCCTGATAATGGAGTTGTTTGTTGGGGATAATATAAACAATATAATTAAACAAAAATTTATATATGAGAGCATCAACCAACATTGAATCATGTGGATAATCTAAACCATAACCAGTGTTTAAAATATTCACTAAATTGTTAATATTTTTGTTGAAATATAAAAAGAGTAAGGATTGATATGGAAAATGGGGTGAAATACAAACTTCACCCTATATCAGCAAGATATAGAAAAATCAATGAAGATCGACGATGTTTTCCGATTCAGTACATAAATTTTTTTGAAACCAACTATAGATTTCGAACTTTTGAATTTTTTTTGAGAAATTTTTCTTTAATTTCGATTAAATTTAAATGAGTTGATATACCAACCGTTGCAAGTTTTCATAATTTCCGTCGAAGCAAATCTATATCGATATTTTCATAAATTTGTTGAGGTGGGAGATTTGAATGTGAAATCTCATCCAATATTAAGTGGCAATATTTTTTAATAATCGAAAAATGTCGTATCATAAACTCTCGTAAATCCTTTTCAAAACATAAAAACACTTGTAAATCATCCTTAAGCTTGTCAAAGCCAATGGAACTTGCTGAAAATTATTTATCACACGTTGTATTTCCATAAATCATTATGTTTTGGGTTAAGCAAAGAAGATGGCAAAAGAATGGAAGGAATCTACCTCTGCCTGGGAATTGAATTGTAATTGCTGAAATGAATGCAACAAAATATTGTAAAATTTGACTGAGACGCAAACGTTCTAATTATGTTTGAGAATAAATTGTAGCATTGGTTCCTAACATGTGACATCTCACATCGATCAACGGAGATGAGGTGATCTGCTTTATATATACATGCCAACCTCCATATAGCACGAGGCCTTTTAGGAACTCACTGGCTTCGGCTTCCATCGGAACTCTAAAGTTAAACGAGTTCGGACGAGAGCGGTCTTAGGATGGGAAGTTCTCGTGTGAGTTTCCAGAAACAAAATCGTAAGGGCGTGGCGGCGACCCAAAGCGAACAATATCATACTACGATAGAGTCGAGACTAGGATGTGAAATAACACAATGATCGAATTGCAGTCTTGGTCCACCAAAAAATGATCAAATTGCAGTGTTGGTTTAAAAATAAAAAATTATTTTAAGTATTAGAATTTTTTTCTTCAACACATACTGCATCACAGTTTCAAATCCTCCTTTTTCCGGTGTAACTTAGTGCGTAGAATATCGCTTTTTTCAATGAAAACTAAATGTATCCCACATCAAACCGACAAAAAATTATCAAGGATTCTGCTTATCCATATATTTTCAAAAATGACTCGTTTAAAAGTATTATAAAATGATTAAAACATCTTGATGAAATTTTTTTTATTATAAATAATAATTGAAGTGCATTTTGAAAGAAACGATATTTATGTAAACAACACTTCAAATATATATATTTTTTAAATTCAGTTATTTTTAAATTACTTCCAAACACAAAAAAATGTTTACTCGTTTCGTTTCGGAAGGACAAAAGTCGTCCGAAAAATGGAAGGGTAAAGGAGACCTCCGCCTTTCGTTCAAGTCCCACTCCCACTTCACCATCTCTCAGTCGTCGTCGTCGTCTTCTTCTTCTTCTTCTTCTTCTTCTTCCACCCTCCACTGAACCAGATCATCACCATGGCCACTGCTCCCGCTGAAAATCCCGATACAACCATGACCCAAATCGAAGAAGAAGAAGCCCCTCAACAAGAAAGCCCTCATTCCGAACCACCACATTCCCAATCCACAACCCTAACCCTAGACCCCCCTCAAGACCAAGATATCCAACAAAACCCACCTCTCCAATCGCAGCCAAGCCCTAAAGGCAAATCCGATGAATTTCCCGCCCGATCTCCTCGTGGCACGACCACCACCACCACCACCACCATTACCTTCTACCGCCGTGGAACGAAGCGAAAGAAGTTGGGTTCGAAGCGGAAAGCCGCCGCTTCGGGGAACAGCAAGGCCCAGCAGAAGCTTCAGACCCAGAGAGAGATCCTAAATCCAATTCCCTTCGTGCCCGCCAAAAATCTCGACTTCGAGAAGCACGAGAAGCTCTTGAAGCGGCTCAACCTGTGGGACTTCGTCCACGTCGAGTTTGATCGGAATCTTCGGGTTGATCTTCTCGCTGAGTTAATTTCCAGTTTCAACCCCACCCAGCGGGGCAGCTACGTCAATGGGTCAAAGGTTAAGGTCAACCGGGCCGACTTGGCCCGGGCCTTGAAGCTTCCTTCAAAACCGGTGAAGAAGGGTGGTGCTGTGCCAGTAGCGGATGGTGCTGAGGAGCCTCCTGCAGAGGCTGCTTCGGAGGAGTCCATAGCTTTTATCGAAGAATTGGTATCGAATTGGGTGCTTTTGCACGAGGATACGTGGATGATGCCGAGCGAGGTGTTGAATTGGACTAAGGCAATCAAAGAGGGGCATTTTGTGAAGATGGACTGGGCTGGTTTGATTTGGTTCATGGTGGAGAAGGAGTTGGCTCAGGCCCCTAAATTGGGGGATTGTTACTATGCGTCACATTTGCAGTGTTTGATAAAATCACAGCACGCGAGGTTCCTTACGGTGAAGGAACAAGAGACTCCTCAGTTTGATGTTAATGCTGTTGATGTTGATGCGGTTGATGTTGATGCGGTTGATGTCGATGCAAAAATGGAAGAAGAGGAGGAGGAAGAGGATGGTAGCAGGGATGTAAAAATGGGCGGGGAGGATGATTTACATGGACACGGCGGATTGGAAGAGCACAACATTGAATTATGCCTTGGCCAAGACAATGTGGATACAGATGATTTTAGGCAAGAGCAAGACAACGATGTGGATACAGATGATTTTAGGCAAGAGCAAGACAATGTGGATAGTATGGATGTTAGGCAAGAGCAAGGCATTCTGGATAGAGCTGATATTAGGCAGGACAATGTTGATAGAACTGATGTTGGGCAAGAAAACCTCGAGAAATCTGGTGTCGAGAAGGAGCAAGTTGGGGTTGAGGATGTAATGGATTTTGAAGAATGTAAGGTGGAAGAGCCTGGCCAATGGTTTTTGGGTGGGCAGGGCAGTGCAAGTGAACCTGTTTTGCAGCGGTGTAATCTTCGTGGAGTTAATTTGGATTGTGGCGAGGAGGGGAAAAAAGATATGGAGTTTTTTGAAGGAATAGATGAAGAAGGAAATGAAGAGGAACTAGAAGAGGAGGAGGAGGAGGAGGAGGAGGAGCAGGAGGAGCAGGAGGAGGGAGGTTTTCACCTTTCACTTAAGGATAGGCCTTTAGAGGGTTTGGCCTCGGGTAGTCTTATTCATCCAATGGAAGTAGCACATAACCCTCTTAGTTTAGATATGTCAATGGGTGATCAGTTTGCTGGGGAGTTTCTTTCTTCAAGGGACGATAGTCGAATGCAGCCTGGTAGTTCCTCATTTTTTGGAAGTGGTGGTCTTGAGAGAGAGCTTGTCCATGAAAATGATAACTCTTCTCATCATCCTCTCAATGGTAATAAGCGGTTGAGGATGGGTGGCCCTTGGGATGGTAAGATGTCAGGTGGTGACTTTGATTCGTGCATGGAGCAAATGCAGCACTGGATGGAAAAGGCTAAGATGGTGTATACGCAGAAAGAACAAGTTTGCGAGCAATCGATGGTTGACCAGCGGATGTTACTGGATGAGTTACAGCAAAGGGAGGAGGTGATTGGTCACTTGCAGAGGGCCAAGGCTGAAGAGCAGCAGAAGAGAAAAATGGAGATGTATCGGCTTGAGCGTGAACTCTATGTAATGGGAAAGCTCTTGGATGGCTATAGGAAGGCTTTGAAGGAAACACAAAAAGCATTTGCTGAATATAGAGCACGTTGTCCACAATCTGATGAGCCACTCTACAGGGATGTTCCTGGGTCAGGTGGTCTTGTTTTGAGCACCATGGAACTGGCGAAGCAACGCCTAAAGAAAGAAGAAGAGGAAAGGATGACCCGTCTGCTGCTTGAAAGACAGATTAAGGACTTTGAAGCTGGGTGGGTTAGCAAATTTGAAGCACACCCCAGAGTGTTGAATTACTGAGTAACAGGTTGCAAGATGTAGAGTTGGAAGTGAAACTTCTGATTGAACGGATTGCAAAACAGAGGATTCCAGAAATACCAGAATCTGCTCCAAATGGAAATGAATGATGCTTGGTGAGTCATCTGATTGTGCTTCCAATACACATGTTGTCTTAGTAAGTTATTTGATTAATCTTATTAATAGAGTATATATCTTAATATAATTCTAAGATCTTAATGTTCTTGTTTGTTGCAAAATTTTACTTGATTATCACAGTGCTGTATTGGGGATTAATTTTTCATAAATGATTACATTTTCCATAGTTCCCTTGCATCTATATCTCTCAATGACACTATGACCTTATTGTATTTCGATTTATTAATAAAAGTAAAGGAATAGATTGAAACATGGCACAACTCTAACTTTCCATTCCTTTTACATCAACACAATCCCTGATGGGGATAAACACCAATACTTTTCATGCCTTGCCTAACTATTTTATGCTGGATATGGAACTGTTTTAAGATCGGATCAATTGGTGAAGGTTCAGGGGTGGAAGAAGATGTTGTGCAGTGGAGAGTTTCTTTACATGGAGAGAGAGATGATGTTCAAAGCTCCTCTTGAGTAGCTTTTTATCTGGATAGTTTCTATTCGGAAACTGTCTGTAGACTGTAGCTAACTTGATAAAAGAGAGGATGATTTAAGTGAAGTTCTGATCTGTGTGCAAAGGGTTGCAGTAGTATTGTCATTGTTTGTTGCATGGTCTGCTGGCATGGGGGTGGTTGTGGCTTTTTTCTTCCTGTCTTGGAGATTGAAAATGGATTTTAGTTCAAGACAGATAAGGTTCATTGACGAATGTTTTCAGTTCTTATATTCTCCTATTGCTTTGGCAGGCGTCAACAGTAAACAGAAAACAAGCTTTGGTTAATATGCATGTTTAGTATTTTAATCATCCAAGTGGAAATTATAGCTCTATTAGTGGTGGTAGCCCTGGCCCTTGACCGTTGAGGCTGTTGATCCCTTTTTGGCATCGAACTTTCTTATATAATCATTTCGATAGAAAAGATGGCATTATTTGTCGTAATGTTTTATTGCCCAGAAAATTAGTGGTAGTTGTTCTTACTTACTGTCTAAACCAGAAACTGCAGTGAGTGATGATAAAAGCTTAGCTGATGTCAATGTAAACTCGTGACTTTATTTTCATGTCCGAACTCTGTAGCAAGATTTTGAGGAAGCTAATAATTAGTTTTTAATCACTTTATCACATGATGGATTTTTATGCAGGTTACTGTTCTGCAAACGTATGCTAGAAAGCCTGGTGCATCGTTTGACGGGATTTGGAGGCAATATACAAGGAAGATCATTGTTTTTTGCAGTGTTTGTTGCTGACATTAGCCTCTTACTTCACTGGTAGTCAGTCGGCTTTATATTGTAGGTCATATACTAGCTCGTACTGTATCGGTAGTAAATATATTTGAAGCTTTTGCACATCAGGATATGCTTCTCAATGCCAATGAATGATAAACAAGCTGCTTAAGTTATCTTCGTTTCCGCATCATTTGTGTAAGATTAGAAGCATTCATATTGGTCTTTTTATATCTATCCAGGACCCCATTTGGCAGGGCCCTTTTCTTTGTAAAGGCTTTCGCCTGAGTTATGAGCCATTGAAATCGGTCTATCTTGCCTGCCGGAAACCATAATTACGCGATGATCATACTAATGTCTTGCGAGTAGGATTCGCTTTTACTTTGTTTATCTATTGTGTTTATAATCCAGCATTGAACCGGTTTGATCTGCTGGAACGATGCCTTATAAACAGTTAACGCAATAGAATTTGTGGATAAACCGCGGACCGATCCCTTCATGTTTTGTGTATAAAATTCCCTCAAAATATCGCAGAACACGGAGAAAATCTTCTGATTATGTTACTGTGGATAAAATTCCCTCAAAATATCCAAGAACATGGAGAACATCCTGACTGCAGTCGCTGCACTACGTCAGCCTTTCTCTGCATGCGCATGCCAGTCCCATGCAAGTGCGCTTATCAGTGAGGCTGATGCAGCGACCGCTCGCATGAAGTTCTCAAGCGCATGGCGCGTTTCATCAGAGGAGCTCTAGACCACATAGCATCGGTAAATTGAAGTCACAACCCGAGCGATGGTGAATGTCAGGAATTGTGTTGAGCAAATCAGTAAGACATGCAGAATATAGGGAGGTCGGAAATATACATCTACATGCTCCATCTCAAATAGTGGGAAAGATACGATAATAAATAAAAATTCAGAGCATAAATGGAGCTCTGTAACATAAAATCTTTGCCTACAATGTCAAGAAAGTGCAAGAGACATTTCTACGATCGCCTCATTTACAAACCTCAGCTAGAGCCGGTGTGTTGAACCAGAATTTCATCGAAGAAACTGCTTGAACCCCATGCGAGAACTCTGTTAGCGACAATCTCAAGCAGCCAGGTTGCAAGGAACAAGGTTGGCTCGACTTTCATGCTCCTCCACCACACAATCCTGGCAAGGAGGAAGAGATTAACATGCGCTTGTTTCAGTCGCTTAACACTATTTCGAACCAGGCTAAAAAGAAGAGTTGTTCTCAAAACCCCCCGGAATAAAAACAGGAAGCTGGTTTGAGGTAGAATCACGTCTGAATCTGGATTCCCTAGGCAAGTTCAGCCCTGCCCTCTCTTGGCCCTCTCTTAAACCCAAATCCCTTTCATTTCTCAAAGTATCCCTCACTGGTACACTCAAAAGCGGGCCACCAAAGAAGATAGAATCCCCTGTGTACATCAGTTTCTCCACTTCTTGTGCTGGAGGCTTTGCTGCAGAAGATGAAGGCACCCGTGGCGGAATAACTGGTCTTCTACTATAGCTTGCTTCTGCATTAGGATTTGAAAATCCTGTTTGTATGGATGACCGGTTTCGAGCTTCAGAAGCCGACACAGGAACTGAGATGTATCGCCCTGCTTCTTGGTCCCAAACAACAGATGTCCTTCGGACATCCCTGAAAAGAGAAGTAGGTGGAGCTGAAAGCAGCATCGAATCAGTAGTACTTCCCCTCTGCATAATTGGAGCTGAAAGTTGTAACGGATCAGCTGTACTTCCTCTCTGCATGATCCTTTCATCAAATCCCATGCTGACATTAGGCAATGTTGCCTTGGCAGTTAATGGACGGTCAGGAACTAAGCTGGGGACTGAAGTGGCAGAGCTAAAACGTCCCACACCCGGAGCCTGTGGCAGAGGGCTAAGTGTGACCGCTTCTTGAACATGGGTCGGACTACTGAAGCTACTTACGCTTTGAGTCCCAGTTTCATACTCATCTCGGCTACCTTGACTTGGAGCATAGGAATTTCTCGACAACCTCAGATCATTCTTCATCTCTTTATTTGCCCCCGTATCAGTGCTTAAACTACTCCGCACACTCATATTGCCACTTGAACTGAGTTCAAGATCAGGCTTATCCAGTGGTCGTAGAACGGAGGATGATGCCCTGGCCTTGGCTGCTGCTCTCATGGCCTCAGTGGAATCCAATTTTGCAAGCTTCCAAGCACTAATGCGGACAGGCCTTTTAGGACCTTTTTGCTCTCTTTCTGTAGTTCCAGCTGCGTCTGGATCAATAGTTGATGGGACCATTCCAGGCTCCAAATGCGGTACAACTTCCTCCTAACATAGCAAAGCTTGTGTCAAGTATAAAATACATATAAAGTTTTTCTTCTTCATAGTAAACTTGAAAAATAAAAAATAAAAGTATCAAACTGAAGACTGGAAACGTAGTTGAGGGTCAATGCTGTGAACCCATTCTTATAAGCCACTAAAGGAGATATCTTTTCAGTAGGGATCCTTGCTAGTTTTCTTCTAGCTCCAGGTGGATATCTTTTCCACGTGGTTTCTTTTCCTCTTTTGTAAATTCTTTCCCTTTTTATAAAATTCTTTCGTTTCCTTTCAAAAAAAATAAGCCACTAAAGGAGGACTGACAAATTATGGAGAAAGGAAGAAGATTTGAAAGGCTAGACAACGTCACAACGGTAAGACATTTAGAAAAAGAGTTGTTCCTTACAAAAATGAAAATCGTTAATTGTACTATTTAAGTCATCATCTGGATCCAGATAATGAATCCTCATACTTGAAATTGGACATGAAAATTAACTTGTTTTATATGCACACACGTAAATTCAAAAAGGGCCCTTGTTAGATCGCCACTACATTAATATAGAGAAATAGTAGGAAACAATGGAGAAAAGACCAAAGTTTTGGAATTACAAAAATCTACATGAACCTTATAAAAAATGTTGACAAAAACACAGCATGCTCAAACCTCAAACTGTAATGACCTAGGCAAGTTATGAAAGACATCGCAGATTTAATTTACATCCCAAATTTTCTTGGCAAAGGTGAGAATAAAGGGGTTGCTGAAATAAAAGAACTTCAAAATGAGAAAGAGAGAATTTTAACCAATCGACAAAGCTCCAGCCCAATTCTATCTTAAGACCAGGGAGATGAGTAACTATGTTTTAGAAAATTAATCCAATGAGCAAGGATAATAAAAGTTTTTAAGTGGGCACGCCAATATAAAACTGTTTCAATAAATGTAAACCAAGATAATAAAGTGAATACTAAAGTACCTGATAATCCACAAATACTCTGGGAGGGGTACACCATGCACCCTTGTATTGCAGACCTAAAGAACTTCCTCCACTCAAGCCAGTTGTAGCCGATCCTGTTGGGGAGTGCATGTAATTTTGGAAAGCCTCATCGACAGATGCTCCTCCAGGTGCCTCACTCATCGCTCTCATTGCCACGACATACTCATAGGTTGTAATACCCTAATTCAAATTCAAAACATAAGATTATTTCACTTAAGCCCCACTATGGCTAAACTTTCGCATCACGAAAAATGAATTCAACGAAAAGGAACTGACCTTCCTAATAAGTATCATGTGGAAGAAGAACAGTTCGCAAAGTGGAACACATGCCAGCATAGAAACTGCAGTGCATACAGCCTACAGAAATGAGAACCAACGTCAACAGAGGATTACTTTACAATTGATACCGGAAAAATATTAGGAAGCTAACTTTAGTTTAAAGTATTTAAAATATAATACGTACCACAACTGTGGCAAATGGGGGACGTGTGAAACCATTTCCAAGTCTATCAATAATTTCTGCCTCCATGTTTGTCTTATTAACAAAGCAGCGAACCAGGACAGCAATACCAACTCCAGCTTCAATAACAAGCTGAACCGAAATGGGGGGAGACAGAGAGCATCTTAGTACCACAAAGATTAAAAATGTATTTAATAATCATCGGACTGCAATACCTACCCAAAGAAGACTGGTGGCCATCAAACATATAAAAGTCATGTAATTTTTGTGTCCGACGCAATTGTTAAGCCACTGCAGTCATGTATATATTGAGGTTACTTAAGAGAGGATTTTAAAAAATGTCAACCAACAACAAGTTGCAGAAGATCTGCCCATATGGAGCACTTGAAGCAACAAGAAAAATACCCGACAGTGGTGATCAAATCCATCCACGCATTTATCACAACTTCTACAGTGTTTGCTGAACTTGCGGACCTGCAACATGAAAAGTATTCATGGGTAATAAAAAAGAATATTTAAACAAGTCAACTGGCAATAATCTATTGAGAGGGAGTATGAGATCATAACTTTAAACCCTTCTATAGCTTTTTCTTTGGAAACGAAGCAGATTCACAACTTCCCATACAATAATTTAGGAGTAGGTAGCTTGATAAAGAAACACATGAGAACTAAAAAGACTAGAACTGATGAATCTTTAAATTGAGAAATTATGATACTACGTTTGTAAAAATGCCAAACCTCAGCATTGCACAATGTGCAGAACAAAGCATCTTCACCACCCTGATTCTCAGTTGCCCCTTCCTGTGGTTGGCGGCAATCTTCGTGTACAAACAACGCACAGCAAATTCCTCCAATGCAATTCCCGGTTGTGGGTTCTTCTGGAATATTGACAACCCCAAGTTCTCCTACTGACCCTTTCCTACTAGAGTTAGCTCCACCCAAAGAACTTCTGGAAACTGATGATGGAGAAGAATGGCCTGTGGTGGCTTCTTCAAACTTTCTCGGCAAGTCTTTTGCTGATAACCTGTGATTTGGATCGATACCATTTGGAACTCCATTTCCAAACTTGGACATAATTCCAGGATCTGCAGGGTTTATTGCAGTACATCGAACATAAAGAATGAAGACGAGCAGTGCCTGCAAGGCCATGGAAAGATTATGGGAATAACATCAGGCATAAAAGCGATTTCTATTATAAAAGAAATGAAATGAGTTGTCATTCTGAATGAATGGCTCAAGATTGGGCTAAAGGTTAGCGCATTACATAATGTGACTGGCATAGAGAATCAATTTTGGAAGAAACTCTGAAGTCTACAAACTCTATCTAGTTTGGCCCCATCAAATTACTTATCTTTGAAAAAAAAAGTAATCATATTTGAAAACCTTATAAAGAACGAGCTCTCATCTCCATTTCCAACATCTAGAATAAGAATGATGAAACTTCTCGGAAGCTGACAGGATTCAATCCCATAATTCTCAGATTGGGGACTGAAGGCCAGCTTTTGATTAGTACATAAAGTGGATCAGATCACGGAATACATTCAAAAGCAAAGACTAACAGCATTTTTTCCTCCATTGTTTTCCCGACATACATATCTATAAAGACAATGCATGCGTGTAAGATAATGAAACTGTTGGCAAATTTAATATTATTTTTATTATATTAAACTAATTAATTGAATGGAAATTAGAAGTTAAGCCTTTTTTGTAGAAATATGTGTCTATCCTAATGAAGAGTTAGCTTTTGACTTTTCATGAATGGTCACATGTTTTCCAAAGAGATATCTCAAATTCTATAAATAGGGAAACCTATAAACATAAAATAATTTTTTCATCATACATATATTCATACATATAGTGCACTAATATTAGAGATTTTGAGTCCATATGAGAGAGTATTCAACACAATCGTGGTTCATGGAGCCTTGTGATTTGGAGTGCTGCTATTACAAGGACGTGGTCGTTGTATCTTGGGAGACAAGCGTTGATCAACCATGAGCACTGTAGTGGGGTGTAAACTTGTCTTAAGGACAAAGTATCCAACCCTTATCTCGACCATATTTTCACGTTTTTCTAATCCATTATGTCATGTTCATTTAATATTGGTTACTCATGTGCATGCATTACTTGATATATAATTGTATGAATTATTTCTTAATTTTCTATGTGACTTAATATAGCAATTAGACCCAATTTTTCTAACAAAACTTTACAGACAACGAAAATGCTTATGTACGTCACATCAAATCATTTCACTTACCACAGGAGAGTAACCACCAATCAAAACATATTCCCAGATACGGCCTCCAAGGAAGGGAGCAAAGAAAGCATAGAAGGCAACCACCAACAAGCAAAATACAGTAATAGCGCCAACCTGCCAAAATTAAACAACACAGTTTATTTGATAATTCGATAAACTAGTCAGTAAGAAAGCACAATGAAACAAGAAAATGTAATTCAGCAGTCCAGAAAACGGGTAGATACATGGACAAAAGGAAAATTAACAAATTCCACCAAGCTAGGTTTAAGTCTAACAAACATAAACTCGAGCATTCGAGCTTTTTCTTCTGTTTTCGCTTTAGTTGGAACCAAATGGTAAAATTTCATCCCAATATTCCTAACCACAAAGTAAAGCCGTACCTCAGGGACCTAACTAACAGTTAGAGCAATAATGTTAGCCAAAAAGATTTGATCTTTTACACAAATTGACAAATCAAAACCCACATTCAGAAATAAAGATCAGATTTTTATTTTCTTGATAAGACGATATCCTAAACTACTCTATTCACGGGGAGGGCGCACACTCCCCTAGCCAACCGCCCTAAACCGCCTATGGAGAACCGGGATCAGATAAAGTTCAGCCTTTCTGGGCAAAACCCACATCAGCAAGTGGTTTAAGAAGAGATGTAAATACCTGGAAGGTGTGAGCAGGCAGTTGCCATCCATGTTTTCTCACCATAACTACCCAATTCAGAGCAAACCCACCAAAACCCTAGCTACCACGCACAAACCAGAGAGTGGAGGAGGACTAGAAATACAATAAAACTGAGAGAGAGAGAGAGTGTGTGTGTTTCCCTCTCTAACCCAAAACCCAAAATTAAAATACAATTTTGGTGAACCCCAAATGGAAATAAAGAAAACTTGGTCTCCTCTAAATTGCCATATAGCCCACAGATAATGCAAATGTTAACCAAAAAACCAAAAGAAAAAAAGTTGAAATCGTTTTGAGAAAAGGGAAAAAAGAAAACCCAGTTGTGGAAATGCAAGGCGGAGGAGGAGGATGAGATTCTGTTGAAAAATGGGTCAAAGAGAATGAGTGAGAAAAGGAGTAGAGCTTGGAATTTGCTGCTGAGGAATTAGCAGAGAAAAAAGCCAAAAACAAAAATACAGAAAAAGGAGGGGCGTTGACAGATTGAATCCTCAACCATTTTGTGAAGATGTAAGTGTAATATCTGTATTAGGTATGCTTTTGGTAGCAAAATATGGTGTTTTGGTGCGTTATATGTGGGTGGACCCCACCGCACATACTTTTCTCTCTCTCTTCTTCTCTTCTGTCTCTCTCCTCAACTTTACTCTTTATTTCATGTTTTTGTTAGTTTTCTTGGCATATTTTACAATTGATTTTATTTCCTTAATTGTCTTTTGATCACTTTAACAGAGCATCAATTAAATATTTATTCCAATATTTTAAGGAACTTCTTTGATTAGGCTTGGCTTATGATGACACCTTGCATGCGAGTAAATTACACAAAGGTAAAAATTAGAAGACGCGGATTTTAAAAATATTAGTACAAGAATATCGTTGAATATGAGATAATTATACTTTGAAAGGATGTCCTTAATTCCTTTATTTTTTTGTCACCGCTCGATTGTTCAATTACCGGAAATTGTTAGGCATTGCACTGTTTATAATTCATCAGGCTAATTATTTCTTTGTTTAGCTTTTCTTTGGCTGCTGTCTCGAATATGGTGCCATTTAGTCCCATATTGTAAGCAAAAGAAATGCTAAAAGTATCTTCAAAGGAAATGTTAAACTGTCTAAATCAATAATAATGGTAACAAAAGATAGCATTAATATTTTCCAACTGAGAAGCCAAATCTGATGTGGCATGACATGAATTGACATTTCTCTTCCTTGCTACCAAATTTGACAGCACCTTCAGATTTTTTTTTAATTAATTATTAAATGCTTTTTATTAATTTTTTATTAGTTTAAAGCATTATACTTTTGTTACTTTTCATTCCTAATGCAAAGAAAGTACATAAATTATTATTTTATGTTTAAAATTTAACATATCGGTTGGATAACAAAAGTTTAAAAGATGTCAAAGTGTCATGTAAGCCTTCAAATTAAATTTTAGGTTTAAAATGTGACATCTTCTTTGAAGATGGTCTAAAGAGACTCTCTGATTCCCATGAATTTTCCATCATCTCATATTTTTGGCACAAGAAAATTATAAAAAATATACCAAAAACATGAGTTGGTGGAGAGTTCATGAAGAGTCGTACTTTTGAAAGTCTCTTAGCATTTCTCTTGTAAGCAATTCTATAAATGATTGCTTTCCCTACAATATATTTGAGTCGTTTGAGACAAAGTATTGAGAGGCCTTGGATTACATTCTTATTTTTTCCAAGATCCATAAAGCAAAACCCTAAACCCCATACAAGCATCCTAAACCCAAGAAATACAAACCAACTTGTCTCCCTCTCGTCGATCTCCACCCAAGACAAACTCTTGTACAAGTTTCAAGGAAAAATTCCTTTCTTTCTAAACATGTTTCCTTCTTCATCCAAAGCTTTAGAACTCAATTCTTTGAAGCTTTTAACATCTTCTACGCTACGTACCTTCCGAATAGCTTACATAGCATGCACGTACTTTCCGTTGTAGTACAAAACCTGATAGAAATTTACGATCATTGTTACTTAAGCGAATACATCATAGCATATGCCAAGTATGAGTTTAAGGTGTTGGTCGCAATAAACTTTTATACCAGAACGAAAAATTTACAACGACTTCTAGCTAGACATAGGTTGCTTCTGCTGCATTTGCCTCTTGATCATTTAAAAGAGTTTATAGAAGTTGTGCTGCATTTGCAGGTTGGTAAAATTGCAACTATAGTTTTGCAGAAAAACTTGAACGCAACAGCTCGTCGGATTCAAATTTATGCAAGTTGTTCTTATTTTTCTGCAGATACAGTTTTGTCTGTGCAGTACTATTGGGAACCATATTTGGCACTGTTTACAGAACGGTGTATTTTTGTGTCATTGTCAACAATGGGTATTTTATTAGTGCTTCTGGTGTACCTTAGTTAAGGACTTACTTGGGGATCAAAGAAGGAACTGTCAAGCTTTCCTAATGTTTATGTAGATAAATAATTAGGTGACTTTCAAAGTGAGATTTTTTACTACCTCACAGTTTAACGTTAATTCTCGTTCATCTTGAGAGACACTCTTTAACATTTATTTTCTATATAATGGGATGGTGGAGCCTTTCTGCTTTGATGAAGGGTGCGCAAGTTTTCTATTCTGGTTGGGAATTGTGTCTACATTTGCTCATCATTTCTACGTGTACATTTATTGAGATAATTTTGTCAATTTTCTAGGTTTTGAATAAGAGACTACTAAGTTGTTTGGAAGTGAACGGTGAAGATTGACTTTAAAATTGACTATAAGAAATCAAACGGTGAAGATTGTTTAAAAAGTCGAACTACTAAGTAGACTGGACTACAGAAAACAAAGCCCTTAAATAAGTGGGAAATTTAGAGAGGAATGTTCAAAATTGTAGACTTTCAAATTTAATTCACTCACATTGGTATTTGAAAAATATACAGATCAAGAAAATGGACTTTGGCATTCCTTGGCAACCCCATACTCCTCAACAAAAAAGTGTGGCTGAAAATGAAATGCAGCATTCATGAACATGTGTGGCAAGAACTAGAAGTGTGTTGAAAAACAATAACTTAACTCCCAATGAATTCTAAGGCAGAGTTTAGTTTTGGGAACCCTAAAAATTCTTTCATGAAGACTTGGTCTCTGGGAAAAATCATTGAGAACCCTAACTCATGTGCAAATGTATGAGTTAGAGTGTCAGAGTTAGAGTATGACTTAGCTATTTTTTCGACTTATTTCTCTGTAATGTAACAATAGAAAACAACTACTGCTGTCAACACACCTGCTCATGAATGATGAGTTGATTATAAATTAGTGTTACTTATCGTGTGACTCAGTTCAACTTCCCTTCCTCATATCATTGCATCAATAATAGTATAGGTTGTACTTAAAATATTAAGTTAATCAACATGATGAATGTCACACCAAACAAGAATAGTCTTGAATTGGAAGGATTTATTATAGATATCATGAATGCGAATCACATGATGTATAATTTTATACGTTATAATAGCAAAAAGGGACGATATAATTGTTACATTTAAATTTTATAATTTGTATTAATTAAAAAAAATAGAATCAAAATTATAATTTAAATAAAATTATAACATTATGTAAATATAGTTTGAGTAGATTGAAAAATTACTTTGAAGTTCCCTAAAAATGTGAGAGATTACGAGTTCGATTCTCCAAGCTAATGAGTCTACTCGACTGTGGTCACGGCAGAATGAAATTCCTTATAACCTCTTCAGATCTGAAAGAGATGAATAATCGCAATTTGTCATCAATTATCTCACTTTTTGGAAAGAAAAAAAAAGAAAGAAAAATTACTTTGAAGTATGAAGGCTTGAAGTTTGAAACAAAATGAAATAAATTTGTGATATACAGTCGAAAGAACACGTAAAGAAAATGGGGAGAGAGAGAGAGAGAGAGACAGCTGACGAGTGACTTTATTGGGCGGGCAGCCACGCGTGACACGCGCACAGTCAGCCAATAACGTATGCGTGAAAAGGGGACCCACACCCTGCAGTTTAGCTCGCTCGGTGGTCGCACAATTACATCAACAGCACGATGGGCCGGCACGCGCGACGCGTGTGGCCGCGAGGCTTCGGTTCATAAATAAAAGGTCAAAAATGGCAGCGAGTGGGAGAAGGTGAGAGTCAGATTGAATTGGGATCGATTTTGAAACCCTAAAACGGGAACAAATTGGGGGCAAAATTAAAGGACCTTCGTAATTGGCCACTCGCTCCTCCCCCTCGCGTGTGCGATCATCTTCCTTCGCAGTCGCAGATCGAAGCTCCCTCCTCCTCCTCCTCCTCCTCCTTCCTCCATATGTAATACGCAGAGAGAGAAGGGCAAAGGAATTGTAAAATCTCTCTCTCTCTCTCTCTCTCTCTCTCTCTCTCTTTCTCTTTCTAGCCCCCTCTCTAGAATCAATTAAATGTTATTAAAGTCTCTCCTTTTGATTGCTTTTCTGTTGAATTTAGTGTTTTGCAGTTTGGGATTTTTGTATTGATTGTAAAGTTTGATTTTATTTTTTTATTTTTTTATGGGGGTGATTGATGGGTTTGAAAAATGAGGAGTTGCTATCGATTAGTTAATTTGTTTGAGTTAGCAGCTTGTTAAATTCAGCTGAGCTTATAAATTTCATTACTTGGGAATTCTTTGTTTGTTGAACAGCCTAGTTTAGTTGGGTTTTCAGGTGGACTTGCACTGTTGCACATTTTGGAGCTTGAGTAGTATTATTAGCATGTAAAGTATGATTTTTCGATTCCGAGTTATTTCGGTTTTAAAACCCATGACTTGTGAGTTTAATCAGGTTTCGTTTGGATTGTGTGTGTTTGTTGCACTTCAAGTTTAGCAGTTGTTCTCATCTGTTGCCTAGTGTAGCTGAAACTCTGTTATTTGTGTCAAAACACTACCACATATGTGGTAGAATTGCACACTCTATTGCTTCTATTTAGAGCATTGTAGAATGTTTCTTGACGTTTAGGCGGTGGATTTTTTGTTTTTGTTTGAGTTAGTTTCGAGTAGATATTTAACATCGGAATTGGTATTAGATTGTGATGTTGATATATACATGTTTGCCAGTTTTTGAGGTTGATATACATGTATGTGATCCTAGATGAATTTTTATGTGATGGATAAATGAGAGCCCCACTGTTTCTCATTTTCAAGTTTTGTTTTCTGAGAGGCATTCTGGTGAGTTTAGAACAACACCTTATGCCTCCAAGAAGGTGCCTTACCACCCTATTCTGGTATATTAGCTTAAATACTTCACGTTGGTGGTCTTGAATACCTCATTGACTGGGATATGGTATTAATAAGGATACTGATGCTAGACTCTCGAAATATGTAAATACCTGTGTTGCACAGAAAATACACAGTTCTGAATATTATTTTTTGGAACTAATAGTTCGTTTGGTAGTGATTAAAAACATTTTCCGGCACAATTGCTCTATCTTTAATAATCACCTAAACCTCTTAAAGCTCATGATTTTAACATGTGATAGATGGTTCAATTAGATATTTCTTTGAAATTTCCAGTCATGAGTATTAATGCGCGTGGTTTTATTTCTTTTTAATAAATTAATTTCTTATTCTTTCCAGCCACAGGTTTATTTATATAGCTTATAAGATACCATGGGAGGTGACAGCATCATCTTGTTCACATTGACAAGGCTAGACAATCTAGTTGGAGCTGTTTGTTAATTTTGTGCTTTGAACTTCCAAAATGGTTTGTAACTCTTTTTCTTACTTTAATTAGGAATCTGAATTTTTGTATACTATTATGTTCAGAGTTTGTATATTTAATCATTATTTGATTTTCTGGCAACTGTTGTCTTTTCTTTGTTTCAGATGTTCTCCGATAGCAACCAGTTAAAACTAAATAACCTCACCATGGACATAGATCTACGGCTACCTTCTGGTGAAGATGGCAAAGAAGATGAAGAGCCACATGAAATTGATAACTTATTGGAACATGAAGAAAAAGCACATAATGGAGATATAGCAAGTGAAAACATTGAGGATATTAGAGATGAAGTACGCGTTGAAGATGGTGGGGATTTGAATTCTCCTACACCAGATATGGTAGTGTTTAAAGAGGATACAAATCTTGAGCCGCTTTTTGGTATGGAATTTGAATCACATGGTGAAGCATACTCCTTTTATCAGGAGTATGCTCGGTCTATGGGATTCAACACTGCAATCCAAAATAGCCGCCGTTCAAAGACATCAAGAGAATTTATTGATGCAAAATTTGCTTGTTCTAGATATGGAACCAAGCGCGAGTATGACAAGTCGTATAATAGACCACGTGCCAGACAGAACAAGCAAGATCCAGAAAATCCGACTGGTCGGCGATCATGTTCAAAGACAGACTGCAAAGCTTCGATGCATGTGAAGAGAAGACCAGATGGTAAATGGGTTATACATAATTTTGTGAAGGAGCATAACCATGAGCTTTTACCAGCCCAAGCAGTCAGTGAACAGACAAGAAAAATGTACGCTGCAATGGCCAGACAATTTGCTGAATACAAAAATGTGGTTGGTCTAAAAAGTGATCCCAAAAATCCTTTCGATAAAGGTAGGAATTTGGCATTAGAGGCAGGAGATTTGAAGATTTTGCTTGAGTTTTTCATGCAGATGCAGAGTATGAATTCCAACTTCTTCTATGCTGTAGATCTGGGGGAAGACCAACGGCTGAAAAGTTTGTTTTGGGTTGATGCCAAAAGTAGGCATGACTACATCCATTTCAGTGATATAGTGTCTTTTGATACTACCTACGTTAGGAACAAATATAAGATGCCTCTTGCTTTATTTGTTGGAGTGAATCAACACTATCAGTTTGTGCTGCTAGGATGTGCTTTGGTATCAGATGAAAGTACATCAACTTTTTCTTGGCTAATGCAGACGTGGTTGAAAGCTATGGGTGGACAAGCTCCAAAAGTAATAATCACTGACCATGACAAGTCGATAAAATCAGTTGTTGTGGAGGTCTTTCCAAATGCTTATCATTGTTTTTGTTTGTGGCATATCTTGGGGAAGGTTTCTGAAAATCTTGGCCATGTGATTAAACAGCATCAAAATTTTATGGCGGAATTTGAAAAGTGTATCCACAGGTCATCTACAAATGAAGAGTTTGAAAAAAGATGGTGGGAAATTCTTGAGACTTTTGATCTGAAAGAGGATGAATGGACTCAGTTGTTGTATGAAGATCGAAAACAGTGGGTACCAACATACATGAGGGATGTTTGTTTGGCTGGGATGTCTGCAGGTCAGCGATCTGATAGTGTGAACTCCTTTTTTGACAAGTATGTGCATAAGAAGACCACTGTTCAAGAGTTCCTGAAACAGTATGAAGCAATCCTACAGGATAGGTATGATGAAGAAGCCAAAGCAGATTATGATACATGGAACAAACCGCCAACTTTGAGATCTCCTTCACCTTTGGAGAAGAGCGTCTCAGGGCTGTACACACATGCAGTATTCAAGAAAATTCAAGGTGAGGTTTTAGGTGCAGTTGCTTGTCACCCTAAACGGGAAAGACAAGATGAGACGGGTACCATTTTCAAAGTGCAAGATTTTGAAAAGAATGAAGATTTCATCGTAACATGGAATGAAATGAAGACAGAGGTTTCTTGTGCATGCTGCTTATTTGAATATAAAGGTTATCTTTGTAGACATGCATTGATTGTTCTTCAAATATGTGGCCTTTCTGCAATCCCATCTCAATATGTATTAAAACGTTGGACAAAAGATGCAAAGAGCCGGCATTTGGTGGGAGAAGATTCCGACATTGTACTATCCAGGGTGCAAAAGTTTAATGATTTATGTCAACGGGCAATGAAAGTGATCGAGGAAGGAACTCTATCTCAGGAGAGCTACAGTGTTGCATGCCGTGCACTGGAAGAAGCTTTTGGAAATTGTGTGAGTGTAAATAATTCTAGTAAGAGTCTGTTAGAAGCTGGCACATCAGTCACTCATGGCCTGCTTTGCATTGAAGACGATAACCAAAATAGAAGTATGAGCAGCAAAACAAACAAGAAAAAGAATCCAACGAAGAAAAGAAAGGTTTGTTCTTGATAGTGACTAAATTATAATGCTCTTTGTTACAGTTTTATTTAAAGGTAACATTATAATCAAATTGCAGGTGAACTCTGAGCCGGAGGTTATGGCTGTTGGGGCACAAGACAGCTTGCAACCAATGGTTTGTCTTTTTCTATTTAATTTTTTTAGCTTTTTTGAAAAGAAAATATTTGTTTGAGATGATTTGCTTCAAATTGGTGTCCTAATCTGGGATACACATTGTGTTTTGGAACAATATTATGAATCTGGTCACACAAGATTGGTGTGCTTACGTCTATCTGGTATCGCATGCAGGAGAATAGTGTTTAAAATTGTTGGACAAACTTATTCGACTATTGTAATATTTTGTAATTAGAATCTTATTTTGTAGGAGAAATTGAACTCAAGAGCAGCAACACTTGATGGCTATTATGGTGCCCAACCGAATGTGCAAGGAATGGTATGACCATATCTTGTACCAATAACAAATTGTCTGATACAACTTATTCATTTATGGTGCCTCCTTTTTGTCAGGTACAATTGAATCTAATGGCACCTACGCGGGATAACTACTATGGGAATCAACAGACCATTCAGGGGCTTGTAAGTCATAATTATTAGAGTCAGTAGAAAAGGACCAGCGATATTGCAAACTACATGAATATAACTGAGACCTGGTTTTCATACTTGCAGGGACAACTGAACTCTATAGCTCCAAGCCATGATGGTTATTACAGTGCGCAGCAAAGCATGCATGGGCTGGTACAGTTACCCTATCATGATAACGAAAATATTTAGCCTCTGACCATGTTCAATTGGTTGCATTTTATATTTTGCGGCATTGTGCTTGCAGGGACAGATGGATTTTTTCAGAGCACCAACTGGTTACGTTTATGGAATTCGGGTTAGTTTGCTGGACATGGTACTTTTTGACTTTCCTACATCATGCATTTTGTTTAATTTAGCTTACAGTTGTTTTCTCCTTGTGCCAGGATGACCCCAACGTAAGAACCGCTCCATTGCATGAAGATGCATCCAGACATGCTTAAGGAACAAACTGCTCAGTGTTGGCATCTTGCATTTAAAATGGTAAATATTTTTTTGCTGTTAGCTGAAGTTTAACTTGAAACACAGTGGAACTGACTCGAAAATTGTTCTGTAGGTAAAGAGAGATCCTTTGAAGATAAATCTTGTTGTAAAGAAAAGTGAAATGTATCATACCTTGCGGACGGAAGGATCACGATGGACAACTTCCTCATTTGGTACCTGTAAAATAAGACAGTATAGAGTAGGCTGTTGTTAATTATTTCATCTGCGATGTTTTCAGAAGTAGGAAAGAAATATGAGCAGGGTCATATCTTCTGTAAAGGGTGTTGTATTATTGTACCTCTGATTGCTTATCCTCAATAGGGTTAGTTGAAATCAGGTTTACTTGTGGGCCCATTCCATAAGGATTTTTTTTATTTATTTTTATTTGTTTTAACTTTCAAGATGGAAGACGGTTGAGAAATGACAGGTTTACTAGTGTCGTTCATGAGATTTGAATTCAGGACTTTCATTACTAGTATCGTTCGTGATGATTGAAGTATACATGGGTGGTTGTTAACCGTTAGGGATGGCGATTCTTCGCGAACATTAACAAATACACTATTTTGACTTATTAAGTGCTTCTTCAAATCATATTTGGTTTTTAGTTAAATTATAGAAACCCTCTAAAAATTTATATTCCAATGATACTCTCTAATTTGGGGAGCCATAATAAGTATGAACCAATAGAATAAAGCGTTTATTTAAAAAGTTGTTCAAAAAATGCTTGAATTCTTTTTTTACTCTGTAAATTTAGAAAATTCTAGAGAGTTTGTTGTACTAAAAGCATGATAGGGAGTGTGACAGAAGATAAATTTTTTTCAAATCCTTCCTAAATTTTAGTTAGGAGGTATTTAGAGAGCTCATTTGATTATTTAATTAGAACATAACAAGTGGGTAGTCGAGGGGTTTTTTTTTTCTTTTATTGGATTTTAAAAATATTATTGTGCAAAATTCATAATTGTCATGGTCTTTTCACTAAATTACATAATTCAAAGGAGCAAGTAGGCAAATACCAAAAGAAAGAGTGCAAATTTGCAAAATTGGAGCAGAATCGCTACCCTAATTGATAGTCACAGTGTTACAAATGTCAATTAATCGTTCAAAGTTACTGTCACGTATTCAAAGTTACGGACACAACATATTTACCATTACATACAAAACTCAAGTAATAATAATTACACTTTTTTTTTTCCACCACATACCATATTTGTTCACAATTTTGAGATCTAATAACATTATTATTTGACCTAAGAGTTGTTCGTCTAGCAGTTAGGTCTTGGTTTGCTCTCAAGTGGTTTAGGGTTCGACTCTCTTCCACGGTATTCACCTAACAAATGCTGGTGTTTCTCGCCCTCCAAATATTGTGGGGTCAAACAAAGAGCCTAGTGATTAGTCGGATCAAAAACTTAGATACATTAATTAAAAAAAACATTTAATTATTTGGAAAGAAACTATCATAATCATATTGAATTAGGAATCCGAATCCTCATTGGATCCTTTTTGTGAGGATTTCAGATATATGTGAATTGTGTCCATTCATCGTATATCGTGCGGTTAGAAATCATTTCAAATATTTTTATTTAAAATTAAATACAAACCGTACTTGACAAAAATTGATCATATAACGTACGATGAACGATTCACGAATCTTTAGGATTAGGTCAGGTTTTTAACTCATAATTTAAACTAATCACGCGCCACGCGTGTGTCTCGGAACCAGATATTATTCACCCGTATATATCATATGAAATTGTCCAGAAAAGAAACATCTTGACGCGCCGAGAAGGAAGAGAGACAGAAACGAAGATTAGAGCGTGTGAACAAAGCGAGTGGAATTCGCCAGTTTCCTGCCAGATCCCCGTTTGCTTCGGCGAGTGAGCGAGTGAAGATCCAACCCCCGAAGCTTTCCCAAATTCGACCCGCTTCTCGCCCACTCGCGGAATTCCCCACTCGCCGTTCCGTTCTTCTTCTCTGATTCTTCACTTGAGGTCTCTCTCTCAATCTCTCTCTTTCTCTCTCTGAATCACTTACTGAAACTTGTTGATTTTCCTGGGTGAAATTCGTGTTGTTTTGTGTTTGGCTGCTGAGAAAGTCACGGGGAAAAGGAAACTGGAGTTACTAATTTTGATTTATGATGTTTTATTTTTTTCCTTTCTAAGCTTGTTTTTCAGAGGCTAGAAAAATATGTTAAAGCATGATAAAGGTCTCGACTTTAGAATTTTCTTTCCATTTCAGCAGCTTTCTCAGCTGCCAAGCAGAGGGTAAAAAGAAAAGATCATAACTTTCTTATTTGGCATTAATTAATCACAGATCCACAATGTGGATGGAATCATGGAATAGTTATTACTGTTTAAGTGATAGAATGTATTGTACTTAGTGTAGTGAAGAATAGTAAATTAAACTGCAGCGGGATTGTTGTTACTGTCACAGATAATGAGCATGCCTTGTGTTTATTTTTTTATTCGAGCGATATTCTAGTCTAGTTAAACTATGGGGAGGGGGAGGAGATTCAAACTCAGGTGCTCGCTGCTCTAGTTATAAGTACTAGTTTTTTTCGAGCGATATTTTATTTGCTTGTTATGTTCCATTTGATTATTAAGTACTAGTTTTGGTTACCAAAGTGAAATATATTGACAATTGCTGATTGAGTTTGAACTGGCTTAACTACGATTTATATGTACTCGGTAAGAGTCTAAGAGAGGGGCATTTTGGGTGCCAAAGTGGTGTATTTTGCACTTGGCGAGGTTTTTTTCTCCGCACAATCATGCGTGTTTTACATCACTAATGAAGAGTGCAAAACAGAATGACAGAGAATTCTTGAGTGTTCACATGATCCAGGAGTTTTTTTTGTTAGGTTTGCTGGCCAAGTTGATTAGAATTTTGCTAACGACAGAGATGATCTCTGAGTATCTTTTAACACCCTGAACAGGACTTGCATTTCTTGTCACTTATTGTTGTTTCTTATTGTACCTTTTTTCTTTAGGGGTTATTATGATGGTCTGTTGGAACAATAGGAGTTTCTTCACGGGAACAGATAGCAAACTACTTGTAGCTAGACATCATGGATAGAAATCAAAATTCGGGTGAAACAGTGGTGGATGGTCCAGAAAAAATGAGTGGTGGTGCAGTAAATGAAAATATGAATATGGTTGCTGTTGCGGAAGAAGTGCAGAATAGAGGTGGCGGAGTCATTACTTCTCCCGAGAAGGACGTTCAAGTGTTTGAGGGTGAAGCAGATTTTGAACCTTGTAATGGCATTGAATTCGAATCGCATGAGGCAGCATACTCATTTTATCAAGAATATGCCAAGTCTATGGGATTCACTACTTCAATCAAAAACAGCCGGCGCTCAAAGAAATCAAAGGAATTTATTGATGCCAAATTTGCATGTTCAAGATATGGAGTCACTCCAGAATCAGATAGTGGGACTAGTCGTCGACCAACTGTGAAAAAGACAGATTGCAAAGCCAGCATGCATGTGAAGAGAAGGGCAGATGGAAAGTGGATTATTCATGAATTCATAAAGGAGCATAATCATGAGCTTTTACCTGCTCTGGCATATCATTTTCGGATTCATAGGAATGTAAAGTTAGCTGAAAAGAATAATATTGACATTTTGCATGCAGTTAGTGAACGGACAAGAAAGATGTATGTTGAAATGTCTAGACACTCTGGTGGGTACCAAAGTACTGGGTTTCCTCAGGCTGACACAAACTATCAGTTTGATAAGTGCCGGGACTTGAGTCTGGATTTGGGAGATGCTCAGGTAATGCTTGAATACTTTAAGCGTATCCAGAAGGAGAATCCTAACTTCTTCTATGCTATAGATTTGAATGAAGAGCAGCGTCTGAGAAATTTGTTTTGGGTTGATGCAAAAAGTCGGAGTGATTACAAGAGTTTTAATGATGTTGTCTCTTTTGATACTTCTTACATCAAAATAAACGATAAGTTGCCATTTGCTCCTTTTGTTGGGGTGAACAACCACTTTCAGTCAATGTTGCTTGGTTGTGCATTGGTTGCTGATGATACAAAATCAACATTTGTATGGTTGTTGAAGACATGGCTTAGAGCAATGGGTGGGCAAGGTCCTAAAGTGATTATCACTGATCAAGACCAAACCCTGAAGGCAGCAATTGGCGAAGTCTTTCCAGATGCACGTCACTGCTTTTCACTTTGGAGTATACTGGAAAAGATCCCTGAAACTCTTGCTCATGTAATCAAACGGCACGACAATTTCCTGTCTAAGTTTAACGAATGCATTTTCAAGTCCTCGACAGATGAACAATTTGTCCTTAGATGGTGGGAGATGGTTAATAGTTTTGAACTTCAAGATGACGAATGGATCCGATTGCTGTATGATGATCGTAATAGATGGGTGCCTACTTATATAGGAGATACTTTTTTAGCTGGAATGTGCACACCTCAGCGTTCTGAAAGTATGAACTCTTTCTTCGATAAATACATACACAAGAAAATTAGTCTGAGAGAATTTGTGAAACAATATGGAACAATTCTGCAAAATAGGTATGAAGAGGAATCAATTGCAGATTTTGATACATGGCACAAACAGCCTGCATTAAAATCTCCTTCGCCATGGGAAAAACAAATGTCAACGGTTTACACGCATGCGGTATTCAAAAAGTTCCAAGTTGAGGTTTTGGGCGTAGTTGGCTGCCAGCCAAGGAAAGAACATGAAGATGGACCAACTACTACATTCAGAGTTCAAGACTGTGAAAAGGATGAATATTTCATGGTAGCCTGGAACGAAACGAAGTCAGAGGTTTTTTGTTCCTGTCATTTGTTTGAGTACAAAGGTTTCCTTTGTAGACACACACTGATTGTTCTCCAAATGTGTGGCCTCTCAAGCATCCCATCTCATTATATTTTGAAGAGGTGGACAAAAGATGCAAAGATTAGGCAATCAATGGTTGAAGAAACAGAGCGAGTACAGACTAGGGTGCAACGCTACAATGATTTATGCAAGCGAGCCATCGAGTTGAGCGAAGAAGGATCATCATCTGAAGAAACTTATAATATTGCTCTCCGCACACTTGTTGAAGCTTTGAAGAATTGTGTGAATGTGAATAACTCTAATGGTACTGTCATAGAGTTCAGTGGTACTGTTCATGGTATTCGTGAAGCGGAAGAAGAGAATCAAGGAATCCCTACTGCAAAAGCAATTAGGAAGAGAAATACAAATAGGAAAAGAAAGGTATGTTCTGAAGTTGATGGTTGATGGCTTTACTTTAACCAGTTAACTTGAGTCAAATGTAAGAACGATTATTGAAGTATGTTTATATTTTGCAGGTGCCGACAAAGCAAGACAGTGTACTTGTTGAATCACAAGACAGCTTGCAGCAAATGGTTTGTCCATTCCTTATGTTATTTTTTATTTTAAAAATGATTGATTTTGCATATGTTAATCTGAACTTTTATGCTTGTAGGAGAACTTAAGCTCAGACGGTATAGCCCTTAATGGATATTATGGTGCCCAACAGAATGTGCACGGACTGGTATTGCATACTCTTTTCTCGTATCGTTTATTTTAAATTCTCACATGCATCTTTCTTATATCATTTATGAAATTTCATAACTGGTGCGTGCAGGTACAGTTAAACTTGATGGAGCCACCTCATGAAAGTTACTATGTTAACCAGCAGAGTATGCAAGGGCTGGTAAGTCGAAATAATGTCACGACTTTAATATGTTAAGATTTCCTTTGGAGCCGTACAGACACGATATTATATTTCTACATAATAGTTGTATGAATTTGATTTAATTGGGTTTATATAACTTGTAGGGACAACTGAATTCAATAGCACCCAACCATGATGGTTTCTTCGGGGCTCAGCAAAGCATTCATGGGATGGTACAGTATTTTCATATTCGTTTGAATCGCTTCTCAGAGAAATTTTGCCGTGTGTCTGCATATTCATGCAACAACTTTCTCAAAATCTGCTCTAATCATGTAGGGACAGTTGGACTTCAGACCATCAAGTAGTTTCAGTTACAGCCTGCAGGTTTGTTTTCAATTTACAGGATGTTTGTTTATATCCTGAAGAAACTGCACTGGTATTATCTATGGTTTTACTTTATTGGGTTTTGTAACTCCAATGCAGGATGATCCGCATCTGAGATCTTCGCAGTTGCATGACGATGCTTCAAGACACTCCTAAGGAAGAAACACGTGCCATATAGCTGTACAGCCCTCGGAGTTGGTTAACGTTGTACTTAAACTTGTTTGGTAATCAGAAACTAAACCCTGAAGTGGTTCCAGATCCCTCTTTTGGCCTCGGCTCTCTTTCTGCCTCCGAGGTGCCGTGTTTAAGCCGAAAGTTTAATTCCATAGAGGACGGAATGAAGGGGCTGTACTGAGGTCTGAGATGACATTTGCCACTTCATTCATCGTAACTTAGCATCGTACTGTGCCAAAATAGAACTACAATGTAGTGTCAAGTGTATTTTAGATTCGTTCAGCGGATCGGTAACTCGAATGTACTAATCAATGCCTAGTTAGTGAAGATATTGAGGGTAATGTGCTTGAGGTCTGTAAAAGTATGTTGTGCAACGCAAAGCAGGTCCTAACTTCATCCTCCTGAGTCGGCCGTCCGCCGCCGTGTGGAGGCAGACAGGTTCATGTAAATTTCTGTGAGGTAAATGGATGGCAAAGTACAGTTTGAAGTTATGTTTCTTCTTTTATCTGGCTTCAAATATATGTTTTACATTCATTCGTGAGGGTATTCTTGATGAATCAACGTTGTGAGTATTAAGTAATATACTTATGATAAATCGTGTATATTTGAATAATTAAATGATTTTCAATTTGAATAATTTTTTTTATAAAAGTAATCTTTAAAAGAAAATAAAAAAATTGAACGATTCTGATAATATAATTTATTGCGCTGCTATGTGAATTTTTCCAATAATCCCTCGAAAATTTTGGCGTCTAAATAAAACCCACCCAAAAATTAAAAATTTATACCCGATTACCCGTGAACTTCAACCCGACCTCCGGACTTGAATCTCTCCTCTCTCCTTTCTCCTCTCTCTCTCTCTCTCTCTGTTTCAGTCCGCGCGTGGTGGTAGCGTGAAAACTGACTTGCGCAGATGCAAGCACTTCCCTTTTCATTTACGTGACATTGATTTCTCGCCTTTCTGCTTGGACTCACGACCTGTTTGGTTCCTGGGAAAATTGAGTAAAAACAGAAAGAAAAGCTCAAGTCTTGCAATTTCTCATAACTGAGTGGAGATGTTTTAGTTGCTGCTGCTGCTGAGCTCCCAAAAACAAATGGGTAATCACCAATTCCCTTTCTTTTTTCACCTTTTTACTTTCTGCTTATTTTCCTTCGTGCATCCTACAAAACTAGTTAGCAAAGAGCACACTTCACTTTGAAACTTTGAATTTTGCAGTACTTTACAATTTTGCATTTTGTAGGTTTTCTTATTTTTATTTTTAACAATTTTTCATATTTATTTCTTAATTTTGAAGCTGTTATTATTGATTTTTTGTATCAGGTAATTCAATGAAATGAGCTTTTGTGTTGTGTAAGCTTTGTTTGATTGGGAGAGAGATATTGAACTGCCCTCATGTGAGCAGGACCAGTTAGACAGTAGGTCGGATAAAGATGTTAACATTGTAGATGTCACTTATGAGATAAATGTCGAGGCAGAGCCAAGTTCGCCGATAGCGAGTGATCGTGTAAAGGAAGTTGATGGATTGAATGCAGAACAAAACGTTGGGTCAGATAAACATGTTGACATTGTAGATATCACTGGTGAGGTAAATGTTGAGGAGGAGCGTGTTAGTTCTCTGACAATGAGTGATCGTGTTAAGGAAGTTGATTTGAATGCAGATCAAAGTGTAGGATCGGATGAAGATGTTGAAATTGTAGATGTTGCGGATGAGGTAAATGTCGAGGAGGAGTGAGTTACATCTCCGGCAACGGGTGAGCTTGTAAAGGAAGTTGATGGATTGAGTGCAGAAGTAAGTGTTATGTCAGATAAAGATGTCAACGTTGTAGATGTCCCATATGAGATAAATGTTGAGGTGAATGTTAGTTCTCAGACAACGGGTGGTCATTTTAAGGAAGTTGATGGGTTGAATGCAGAACAAAGTGTTGTGTCAGATAGAGATGTTGACATTGTAGATGTCAATGATGAGATAAATGTTGACAAGGAGCATTTTAGTTCTCTGACAAGTGATCGTTTTAAGGAAGTTGATGGATTGAATGCAGACAAAAGTGTTGAGTCAGATAAAGATGTTGACATTGTAGATATCACAGGTGCCAGCAGATGGTTTGTCTCGTGATCCTTTTTGTTCGGAAACTCTCCCTCATTGATTCTTTGTTTTCGACTGTAATATATTACAATTCACTTCACTATGTTTTGTAAATGTAGGAACTGATGAAGTCCAGAGCACATAAGATTGATAATTGTCATGTTCCTCAGCAAGAATCTGAACGGGTAATATGAAACAGCTATGTTATCCCAGAATAATGCAATAAGAGTGTGTTGATAGGTATACAGCTTACAGTATTTTCATCCAATGGTAGTTATATCAGGGACAGTTGAACTCAATTTCTCCAATCCGTGAGGGTTATGATGGCAACCAACGGGCCACCCATGTATGACCCAAATCTTTTTTCATTCTGACCTTGATTTTTCATTTCGATTCAGAATGCAAACATTTTCTTTTGATTTCATTCAGGGACAGGTTCATCCGTTACCAACACGTATTCGTCACTTAGGGACCCAACAGAGCATGCAAGGAATGGTACTGGATTTTTCGTACATGGCATTCTATCAAGCAGTACGATTCATCACATTCAAATACTAAAGTAGCAGTATGTTGTTTTGGCGTTATTTTAGATGCAGCTACAACCTAGTTCCATAGCGCTGAACATACATGGCTGTTTTGAGATTAGGGGCAATCCGCAAGATATGGTGGGCATCTGGATAGCCTAATTGGACTTCTGTTTCCTATTTGACATTGGATTTCTTTTCTGAACTTAATGCTCTTTGGTTGCAGGAACAGTCTGTAGGCTTCTCGGTCAAGCATCGAAGTGATAAGCGCCTACCAAAATAGCTGAGAGACGATGGCCATCCATTTAAATGAAGACACTGTCGTCCAGTTGTAAATTAAGCCTCGTGTTTGTAAACGAGGATTGAAAAAGATGAAACTCATATATCCAAGTTTTTTCGGTATATAGATGTTTTCGTATGTTCTTTCATTGAGCAATTGTTCAAAAAGATGTTGGAACAATGTAAGTTGAATTTTGTCATACATTCTTCCACCATGTTTCTCTTTTCAAGAAGTTTTATTGTTTAAGACTCGTTAGGTATGATGAAATTTTTTTATGATGCTCCGCCATCTCTTCATGGTTAACCCTTTCATTTCACCGCGTTGCAGTAAAAGAAAGAGAGATACCTGAGAGGACAGTGCTTGGGCTTGGAATTGAGAAGATGGGTGGTGCTTGAAGAGTAGAAGTAACCAAATTCACTTCTTTGAAAGTTGAGATTAATGAGAGTTGGGGAAGAAGATGCAACAGAGAAGAACCAACCATGGCCGTCAGGCAAATAGTGAGGCGCAGTTCTTGAGTTGGAGCAGTGGGATTCGGCTGGGGATATTATTACTTGGGATTAATAGTCGTGGTGACAGGGTAGTTGGAAGATAGCTCATGTGGTGAAAAAACTAGGATTTAAGCTATTGGGGTAAAGTTTGTTAAGATTTATACCCAGGATTGAAAATTTCGTCAAATTTCTGTTAATTATTAGCACGTGAGCCATACATATTAAACTAAAATGGAACTCTCCATACACATATTAGGCTAAAACGGACATCTTCGTTAATTGTTAACAGGTGGGGCTGACTCACGTGCTAATAATTAACAGAAAGTTGACAGAATTTTCAATTTTGAGCATAAATTTTAACAGATTTTACCACAGAGGCTTAAATCTTAATTTTTTTTTACCATATAAACTATCTTCCAACTACCCTATCATTACAAAGACGATTAATCCAATTAAGCCTATTTTTATACATGCACAACACTGGAATGTTGGAAGCATGACATAATTTACTAGCGGAGGTGTTAAGATTTAGTAAAAAAAAAGAACTTGTGGGTTCTTTGGGTGGTTGCTTTTGTGTCACACTCCTTTGCTGCCCACTAAAATCAGGGAAGCACTGTTATCCAGAGCCTAACCAAACAATGAGTCAATAAAAACTATCTCATTACCGTAATTTTTACACAAGATCGAATGAGATTAAAATAAAAGAGGTCATATCTCATGTTTAGATTTACTCTACAATTGACGTGACAATGTTTTACATGAAATCAGATGGAACCAAAATAAAAGAGATCGTAGTTCAAGCTAGAGAGTTATTCTACAAATGACATGATCGGATGCTCTACCCCAATTTTTAAGTCGTCTGTGAGGGAGAAATTAAACCATCCACCTTCTACTAGCCCACTTCCATTTGTAAATACTAAACAGTTTACTTAGACCTTTTTCTGTTGTATGTGGCTAATGGCCCAGGCTGATATTATGTATAAATCTTCTAGAGTAATGTTATTCATATTATATTTTTGTATTACATTTTCATACCACATTAGGTGGCATCTGATGTGGACAGCCACATCATTTGAATTAATCAGAGTTTTAAATTTAGTTCATTATTTAATAAACTAATAATTAAGAAAAACTAGTTAATTAAATGATGATTGTGATATACGAGGAGTCTTTCTCCTTCCTTTCCTTGAGTTTTGCAAATTTTTCTAATGATGTAGTTGTCCATATCAGATGACATCTAAAGTGGTATGAAAATGTGGTATAAATACATGATATGAATAACATTACTCATGAACCTAAACATAAGCCAGAAACCCAAGGATTTTGGGGCCTTGGCCTAGGAGGCTTCTAATGACAAGCATCAACTTATTCAACAGGGATGGCTTTCTGGACTGTGGTGCATGTATCTTACATTCGGACTCATATGCATCGATATTTATGAGTTAGTTATGTGTTTGCGTGACCGACGCAAGGACTATTGTAAGTGCACTCTCTTGTTTGCGTGACCGACGCAAGGACTTCTCATTCAACAATAGTTGGATAAGAATGTTTTTGTTTTTGCATGTTTATTTGACGCAACCGATAAAGTTGAATTTTTTTAAGGAAGGTAATCCTTAATACTTGTTGCGTTTAACTCTTAAAGAATTGCCCAACATCGTCCATTTTTACCTGCTACAGAGTGCCGACAATATTGTGAACAAGATATATGAGCCAAGTGTGGAGAAAAGGTAGAGAGATCAGGTTAGTAAATTACTGAATTATCTCAGGTATCATAACCTATATATGTTCACATACACACTGAGCTATTAAGAACTTCAAATAGCCATATAATTATGATTTAGACATATATGTGTAAATATATAGGACTCTATTTAGACATTTGAAGAAGTGAATACTTGTCAAAAGGAACATGGGGAACGCGGACATCATCTGTTTGAAATTTCATATCACTATTCACTATCATGGATTCATATTCTTAAATCTTAATTAATTGCATCTATATTCCGCCTAGCGTGTCCTTCTTTGGCTCTCCTCCCTCTCTCTCTCTCTCTCTCTCTCTCTCTCTCTCTCTCTCTCTTTGAGAGACTACATTTTTATCTGCTTGTGAGGCAGATTGATGAAGAAAGACTTGGACTTTTACTTAAAAGGAATAGGAAGAAAAGAGATGATAATTACCACTTTGTATTTTGGACGTGTCACTTGGTCTGGAGAATAGAGGTGTTGTTAGGTTACTTCAATATCTACAAGCATATAGGCACACATAAAGTGTATGTAAAATTTTTTTATTTTTGTTTTTGAAATAAAAAGAAAAAGGAAGAGAGTGACAGAGAATGTGGTAGTAAGAAATT
Source organism: Pyrus x bretschneideri (assembly GCF_019419815.1). NCBI lineage: Eukaryota > Viridiplantae > Streptophyta > Magnoliopsida > Rosales > Rosaceae > Pyrus > Pyrus x bretschneideri. The sequence continues at coordinate 7,966,241 of NW_025999413.1, forward strand.
TTATTTTTATTTTTTTATTTTAAATTAGAGATATATTAAGATTATATGTAGGTGAGACTTTGAAAAGAAAACAACAAAATTTGGTTATGTGAAATTACATTTCTGCCCCATATTTCTTATTCATGTTCTGTTTTAATTAGAGGGTTAAACTGGTAATTTAATAGGATTTTGGTTGACAATGAGTGTTTTATTAATTAGTAGAGATAGCCAACATGATCCTCTCCGAATTCTTTTGGTGAGGAACCTGGAGATCTGTGAATTGTGTTCCTTCATCGTATATCATGTGGTTAGTTTTTGTTAAGTACTGTTTATGTTTATTTTTAAATAAAAATATTTAAAATGATTTCTGACCACATGATGTACTATGAACGGACACGATTCATAGATCCTCGGGATCCTCACAAAGAGGATCCGGACTCTCTATATAGGAGCCAAAACATTGTGTAGTAGGATTCTCTCATCTCCTATTACCATTCCCTCCTCTCATACTTTTTTTTGTCTTATTCTCTATATAAAAAATTCAAAACAAGATGTAGACGTGACGTAATTGCAACCATTTAAATAGAAGAGGTATGAAAGGCGAGAGAGATTAGGAGGGGAGAGAATTCTACTCCAAACATTTTTCATTCAACACATGTCGGCTCAATTTGAACAGAATAATAGTCATTGGAATGATGAGAGGAAGAAAACTCAACATAAACTAAAGAACATTCAAAGTAGAAAAGTCTACATCCATAAACATAGGAGGAAATTGGAAAACCAATCAAGGGCGACTTTGGTTTGTTTATCGTTCTGCGTGGTTCATATTCTTAGTTCAAAAAATGATTGTTTCAGGACATGAGACACAAAGCCAATGCATAGAACTATATAGTTTGGTCTTGAACTCCTGGAAAATTCAGAAATTTATTTCGCCTTTTAAAGTGGAAAGTCTACAGCGAGCCATGGCTGAATCAGATGGCTCCAATCAGCTCAAAAAAGTAAGAAAATTATCAAATGGCAAGAGAAAGACGAAATACTGTTTTTCCTATTCTTTGGAGTTAATGCCATTCTGAATAATTTTCTATCTTTGGTAGATAAACAGAATCACCTTTTTTCATTAAAAATAAGAAAGCCTACATATATATATATATATATATATATTTGTTAAACGATTAATACTAATTTATTAGATATGGAGAGATTTAGTGCAAGATTTCTCCTTTCACCCTCACATCTTCACACATCCCTCATCTGCGTGGAAAGCACAAATTAGGTGATGTGGAGTATGTGTGATCGTTAGGTTTCACACTTGGCCCAATCAATTATATTATTGTGAAGAAAGTTGTGGCTCCAACATAAAATTAAGTGGCAATATCGAGAGTAGTTCAACCTTATAAGTCCTTGCAAGGCGTTTCTCCTTTCACCGATGTAAAACTCTTTTACATTCACATCCTCACAAGAATTACACTGATTCCTATCAAATCTTTGATTGTTAGTAAGAGAAAAATGAAAATGATACTCATTCTTAACGAATTCATTCCTCCTAAATAAACATGACTGAAATTGTACGTCTCCACCACTTATGCTTATTAGGTTTATGATCTGGATTTATCTCAAAAACAATAAAAAGGATTTGGCCAAAATGTGACCTAGAGTTTCGTTGTTTTCATTTCAACGGCTCGACTTTTATTCAGCCAACAAAAAAAAGAGTCAAATAATGGGACAAATTGTTTCTTAATGATTGAACTATCCAGGAACATGTATCTGCATTTTTTAGCACAATATATAAAATGGTGCACTATTATTAGAACTAAGTTATATCAACTAGAAACTAGAAAGCACCAGAATACCTCATGCATATGCTTCAAAAGGAAATAATTGAACAAAGAAAAATGCTATTAAAAGAAATTAGGAGAAATTAGGTTTTCATCCTTATTTTTTCTACTTTACTGATTAAAACCTTATTCTTTTTTAATTTTTGATCAAGGTCTTTGGATTTAATAAATGTCATTAATTATTTCAAAAATAAAATATTTACACGTCAAGATAATTAAATTTTATTTTTAAGTATATTCATTTAGTGTTAGAACTGTTACATTTGGTATATTTATATTTATGGCTAAACTTTTCATCATATATTTATATATATTTCTAGTTTGTACCCATTTTTTAATTTGCAACCCTTTTTTTAAATTGTACCAATTTTCTTTTAAATTTTAATTTGTACCCATAATTAATTTCTTTTTGTCCCTTATTTTTTTAACTTTTATTTGTAGTCATAATTTTTTTAACCTTTTATTCATACCCATAATGTAACATCCCACATCGTCTAGGGGAGTGGATCCTGTAAGCCTTATATGTATATTCCCATCTTTACCTAGCACGAGGCCTTTTGAGAGCTCATTGGCTTCGAACTCCATCGAAACTCCGAAGTTAAGCGAGTTCGCGCAAGGTCACTCCCATGATAGGTGACCCACAGGGAAGTTCTCGTGTGAGTTCCCAGAAACAAAAACCTTAAAGGCGTGGTCGAAACCCAAAACGGATAATATCATGCTATGGTGGAGTCAGGCCTAGGATGTGGTGGGAGCCCGAGCCGGGATGTGACAATTTGGTATAGAGCCAATCTTTGGCCGGAAGTGTGCCGCCAAGGACATCGGGCCCCTAAGGGGGATGGATTGTAACATCCCACATCGCTTAGGGAAGTGGATCTTGTAAGCCTTATATGTATATTCCCATCTCTACCTAGCACGAGGCCTTTTGGGAATGGATTGTAACATCCCACATCGCCCAAGGGAGTGGATCATGTAAGCCTTTTATGTATATTCCCATCTCTACCTAGCACAAGGCCTTTTAGGAGCTCATTGGCTTTGGGCTCCATCGAAACTCTGAAGTTAAGCGAGTTTATGCGAGAGCACTCCCATGATGGGTGACCCACTGGGAAGTTCTTGGGTGAGTTCCCAGAAACAAAAACCGTGGGAGCGTGGTCGGAGCCCAAAGCGGACAAAGCAGACAATATCGTACTACGGTGGAGTCGGGCCCGGGATGTGGTGGGGCCTAGGCCAGGATGTAACACATAATTTATTTATAATGTACCCCTTTTTCTTTACAAATGTACCACTTTCTTATATGAAAAATGCATCTTTTTTTTTTTTTTTGTAAGCACCATTTTTATGTAAAATGTACCCATTTTTTAATGTAAAATCTATTTATTTTTTTACTCTAAAATGTACCATTGTTTTTTATATATATAAAATGTACCCATTGTTTTTTTATATAAAATGTACCCATTTTTTGTTATATAAAATGTGCCCCTTTTTTGTATTAAATGTATCGATTTGGTATGTAAAATGTACCAATTTTTTTTATGTAAAATGTAGCCAAATTTTAGTACATACATGTACTCATATTTTATAAAAATAAAATAAAATCCCATTTTTTTTATAATCTAGAATGCACCCATAGGCAATTATTATTATTATTTTATCAAAACCCATAATTAATCTTAGATAATTGAATTGGTAATGTAAATGAAAGCAAAAAAACAGTTGAGTATTTATTGGTATTATTTGCATCTCTTTTATTATTATGTCATTTATGTGGTAGAAGAGAGACTTCAATAAAAAACTTAAAATGTATAAGGTTTGAGTTTATAACAGTTAGAAACCAATGACCGCAACTTAACTATCAAAGACATAAATACGGGAGGATTTTGAGGCTGGAAAGTGCTTAGTTAATGTTTCATTGCGGCCGCAAAGACGTCTTCCAGGTGTCACAAGTGATGTCACCTACCCCCTCCTCCTCCTCCTCCACCACCACCACCGGTCCACCACCAGTCTCTTTCTAACGTGGTCACCACCGTGCTGACGCAACCATTATCATGCTGGCGTTTCGTCTGCCTATGTGTTGCTTCCAGGAAACCATGCACACGGTAGACGCCACTGTTCTCACGAATATGCAAATATGCTTAATTTATACAATTACCTTCCAGTTAAACCTAAAAGCTAAGCTATTTTTCATTTGCCAAACATCTTTTATTTTTCTTTTCACCAAAAAAAAAAAAAAAAACATCTTTTATTTTTCCTGCCCACAGCCACCACCCTCACGTGACATATACCCATATCTCCCAAATCAACGGTCACGATCATCCAGTAAAAGTCTTCCTTTGACCCTATTCCCACCTTTGATAAATATAGCTTACCCACCCTCTCATTCCTTCCCTCTAACCCTAAACTCAAATTTGTTTTTCCTCATTTCTCTCTCTCTCTCTCTCTCTCTCTCTCTCTCTCTCTCTCTCTCTCTCTCTCTCTCTCTCTCTCTCTCTCTCGACAATGAGTAGTAGTACCGGAACCGTGTCCAATAACCCTAATGATCAGTGGCACCAATTCTACACCCAAAACCTCAATTCTTCTACTCCTGCTTCAATGTTTTGCCAGGATCAAGTCTCTGATGCCACCGACGTCACCACGACCACTACAACTTCATCTTTACCGGGTCATGCCGGTTTAGGTCACCCGAGCTCCAGCACCAACAACAGCTTGAGCCCGGATCAAGGCCGAGTTTCGAAGCCGGCTCGGAAAAGGTCTAGAGCCTCAAGAAGAACTCCCACCACGCTACTCAACACGGACACTACCAACTTTCGTGCCATGGTGCAGCAATTCACTGGGGGTCCTACTACGGCGTCGTTTCCCACTGGTGCGTCGAATCTTAGCTTTGGCCTCGGCCCCACCAGGCCACAGAACTTTGTTGTGCCTCCCGGGGCGGCGGGCTACTATCCTCTACAGCCTCAGCAGCAACAACTCTTGCAACAACAACAGCAACAATACCAACAACGTCAGAGCCAGCAATACTTGTTTTCGCTGAACAACAACAACGACAACGTTAACAGTGGAGATCATGGGTTTCTTGAGAGATTGTCATCAAGAGTGGGGCCCACAAACATGGTGATGGGACAGTCGTCCGATCATGATCATCATGAGTTTCTGAGGGAGGTTGCTGCATCCCAAGTGCCTTCTTCTGCTAGGCCGCCCAGTTCTAATACTTCTGCCAATGAGAACAGGAGTTACATGTTTTGAGAAAATTGAGGTGACTTAAAGCAGAAAAGTTAGGTAGAGTGACTTATCTTAGGGACAAAATTCTTGACCAATGTATGTATCTATATATATATATATATATATATATATATATATATGAAAAACATAAATATATTTATCTTTTATCTTTTTCAGCGGACTCGATACCAAATGTCTTCTTTTCATATGCAATGTTGTTAATTGTTCAATTTTTAATATCTTTTTTAATTTTGTAATTTGATTAAGGATGCTCTAACTAGTTTTAGCTTGTTTCTTTTTCTTGCGTCAAGTTGCTGACATAAAATGCAAAGCGCCTGTGAGTGATTGGTTGTTTCAATTATGAGATTCAATATTTAGGGTCGAACGGTTTCTAGATAATTTAAGTACAAAACTAATAGCCACTTAGTACTACGGTCTAGTAGTATTCTTCTTCACTTGTAAGTGATAGGTTTTAGGTTAGATTCTTATCAAAGGCGAATTTGAACCACATTATTGCTAGAACATTGTGAGGCTTAGCCTAACCCCTTCTTTTTTAGTGTAGAAGATATCGTTTGTTCAAAAAAAAAAAAAAATACAAAACTAATACAATTAGCTATTAATTCAGTGATACTTTAGGGTTAATAGGTTATGAGTTTGAATTTTCATTGTCATTTTATTTATTAATTTCATTAGATTGAATACTATAGGTCGATAATTTAAAGAGACGGTCAAATAGCCCACAACTAATAAATGACACTGATAATGTCCCAATTTGTATCTTATCACCTATATACTAGCACATAATATGTTAGGGTTTAAAACGAAAGATCTATGTAGTTAGGAGTAGAATCATTCATTATAAATAGTATTTTATTTTGTCAATTAATTTTTCGACATGATATATTCTTGTTCAACATTACATACATATACACTATGTATATATCAATCATTCTTGTTGGACATACTATAATTGTTGAATTTTCCAAGTCAACAGGCCGAGGGCCCCACTCCAACAACACCGATAATATCTCCAATTTGGTAATTACCACCTGCCCAGTTCGTCAGGTGTGGAGTTTTATCATAAAAGACCTTAGTATTAGTTAGAGTAGGGTAATCCTATTTAAATTTCTTTTCTTCATTCCTTCTGGCCGATGTGGGATTCAACACGCCCCTGCACGTGAGACCCCATTTTTGTGGGTCACGTGTGAAGATCCACACATTGGCAACCACATGGAGCCAAGTCGGGACTCACCCATCACACGGGGTCAATGGGGATCCACCTATCACGTGGCACTCTTGCCCTACGTGGAGCCGTGTCGGGACTCACCCATTGCACGGGGCCAAAGGGGACCCCCTTCCCCCAATCACGTGGCAGTACGAGCCTATCCTCAGGCTCTGATATCATGTTGAATTTTCCAGGTCGACGGGTCAAGGGCCCCACTCCAACATCGATACTGTCCCTAACTTGGTAATTACCACATGCCCAATTCGTCAGGTGTGAGGTTTTATCATAAAAGGCATTAGTGTTAGTTAGAATGGTTTAATCCTATTTAAATTGATTTTCTCCTTTCCCTTTGGCTGATGTGGGAATGACATTGTTGTTTTTTATTTACAAATGATAGGATAATCTACAGTAAACTCCTATAAATTACGAGGAGAGGAATTCGAACACGAGACCTTAGGTGTAAAGATGAGTGTTCTTAACCAATTAAGTTACGTACAAACCACTTGCTACAATACCTTCTTGTTCAACACTACATGTATATTACTATATCATATGAATGCACCCCTCTCTTAATTATGACCTAAAGTAATAATGTATACTTTGATATTTTTATTTATATGAATAGTACTGGAAGATCACATTTTTTGTACCACATTAATATATCATATAATGTGGCAAGTGATGTGTACCACGCCATATCAATTATTGATTTTATCACACTAAACTTTTTAATTGACGCGGTATGTATGCGTCATTAGTTACGTTGCCAAGTAATTTCAATTAAGTAAGATGAGGATTTTGCAATTTAACCTAACACTAAAAACGGTAATCTAAAGAGATCTTTAGTGACAAAGAATATTCAACAGCTTTAATTTATATATATATATATATATGTATGTATGTATGTATGTATGTGTGTATAGTCCTTCAAAGCTCGCCTGACGCACTAGCTAGCTGGTAACTAATCTAAACCGCTAGCATTTTTAATTTGTTCAAAAAACAAAGGCGGCGATGGGAGCCGTCGGAGGATGAAATGCAATTATGCAAGAGTCCCATGACTTCCATGCATAGATACATAATAACATCCACATAGCCCAAAAGTTATGAACAAAATAATTATTCTTAATTTTCTTGTTTTCACGTTTCCAGAAATAAAATTAGTACTCGGAAAAAGAATTTGCACATGGTGATCTAGAAACAAAGAATGTGTTTAAGAATTTTAAAATGTCACTAAAAGCATGGGTGATCGAGAATTAAAGAATGTGTTTAAGAATGAGAATTGTTATTAGCACTCCAAAAATCTCATTCAAAACTCCAAATTTTCTATATTAGGAAAGAAAACTAAACTTGTGAGGAGTGTAGAATGAGATTTTTAGAGTGTCAATAACACTTCCCTTAAGAAAACATAATTACTAAAATAACGAAAAGTATATAGTACATGAAAAATACGTGGTATAACTTTGCTAAAAAAATTAAAGAGGAAATTGTAGCAATGGTTTCTCAACTTTAACTCAATTGAAGTAATGGTCCCTCAACTAAAAATTCATGATCATTGGTCCTTTCGCTCATCAAAACGTGAATCTATGGTCATTTTTGTTACTCCTCCGTTAGCACTTCTGTCAAAATAAGTCACGTGTCACACACGTGAGGTTGAATTAAGAGGCAAATATGGAAAACCAAATGAGAAAAATTGGAGAAGTAGTCCCTTAACCTTAACTCAATTGGAGCAATGGTCTCTCAATAACTGCACGTTTTTTTGAGTTGAGGGACCAATGGTTATGAATTTTTAGTTGAGGGACCATTGTTTCAATTGAGTTGAAGTTAAGGAACCATTGCTACAATTTTCTCAAAATTGAAATATTCGGCTCGACATTGTTTAAAATAATTATTTATTTATTTATTGAAAATATGTTAAAAATATAAATAAAAAAACATAAATTTATATGCGTTATAAAAAAATGTGTCAAAATAATGCGTAATAAACCTGAAAATACGTGTATAGTACTTTATATGTTTTTTAACAAAAAATAAAGTGTAGGAAAACTGAAGTATTTTTTAACACATACGTACATATGTGTATAATACCGTATTAAATGCGAATTTACTAACTATGTAAAAAACATGTGGTCATTTGTCTCAGTAGCTAGGCTTTCGTATTAATTTCGTTGCATTTAAGTTCGACCTCTCTCCATCCCTTTAATAGTTTAGACTAGCATATGAGCACATACAAAGTGTGTGAGAAAATTTTTTATTTTTGTTATTGAAATAGAAGGATAAAGGAAGAGAGTGATAGAGAATGTGGGAGTGGAAAGTTCTTTTTTATTTTTATTACTATTTTTTTAATTTTTAATTTTAATTTTTTTTAATTAAAGATATGTTAGGACTACATGTAGGTGAGGCTTTGAAAAAAAAACAACAAAATTTGGTTGTGTGAAATTACACTTATGCCCCATATTTCTTATTCATGTTATGTTTTAATTAGAGGGTTAAACTGGTAATTTCATAAGTTTTGGTTGACAATGAGTTTTTATTAATTAGTAGAGATTAGAACTATCTCTTCTAATAAAAGTATGTGTTAATTAAAAGAAGGCTTTTTAGCCAAAATGGTTCATGAGATTTGCATAACTCTTTATTTTAGTTCCTGAGATTTAAAATCAATAGAAGTGATTCATGAGTTTGTTCATCATCAATCATTTTGATCATTCCTTGCAAAATCTTCATTAAATAAGGATAAAATGACAAAAATACCCACAATTTTTGTCAAATCATTTTGGTACATTGCTTATTAAATTGAGAGTATTTTTGTCATTTGGTCCTTGTTTAACACATAATTTTTCAATGAATGATCAAAATGATGGATGAATGACAAACTCAAGGACCACTTCTATTGATTTCAAATCTCAAGGATCAAAGTGATGAGTTATACAAATTTCAGAAACCATTTTAGTTAAAAATCCTTAAAAGAAAGAAAAGAGCACTGTAATCTGCAAAAATCTTTTCTTCTTTCAAAAAGCGGGAACGGGAGTGGCGCGTCCGGCGCTTCTTGAGTTGAGAGCGATTGCTGTTTTTTGAGAGAGAAATGGAGAGGGAAGAGGGGGTGAATGCGAGCTCATCACGGGACCCAATTGGCGTAAAAGGCAAGAAATGTACACTTTTACGAAGTCAAATATATGCCCTAATCTTTGCTTATTTGAATTTTAGTGGGTGCCTTTTGATTCACCAAAGATTACATCAATCTTTGATTGGTTTATCTGAGTTTCATTCGCGCCGGGAGCATCATTAGCACAACCTCAACTTTCAAACTTGTTCTACTTGTTCTTGGGGCCATGTCAAACACGTGGATTTGTATAATATTGATTATCCACTCTGACTTCGTGGTATGTTATGAGAAACATTAAAGTTTGATCATATATATTGAGATCACCTTCAACGGTGGGGCTAAATTTTTTTTACCGGGTGAGGTAGCTTAAAGATTTAAGTCTTTACTAGCATATGGGCACACACAAAGTGTGCGAGAACATTTATTATTTTTGTTTTTGAAATAGAAGGAGAGAGGAAGAGAGTGATAGAGAATGTGGGAGTGGGATATTTTTATTTTTTTTATTTTTTAATTTTTAATTAGAGATATATTAGGATTACATGTATGTGAGACTTTGAAAAAAAAACTGCAAAATTTAGTTGTGTGAAATTACATTTCTGCCCCATATTTCTTATTCATGTTCTATTTTAATTATAAGGTTAAACTGGTAATTTCATATGGTTTTGGTTGTCAATGAGTGTTTTACTAATTAGTAGAGATAAACAAAGAAACTTGATACTGTATTTTTCACAATATCAACAAGCTTAAGAAAATTTTCACAAGGTGAGCCAAGAATTTTCGTTATTAAACAAATGCACATGTTAAAATTCAAACAAATCCAAAATTGTACATGTACAAGAAGTGATGAGATAAAGGATGTAAGAAAATAGATGGTTTGTAAACTGTATTATATAAGTTTATATAATTAATCGAGAGAATTCGAATCAGCGACTAAATATACAGTGAACTACATTCGAAAATCAATAAAAATTACATGTAATTTTTTATATAGCCAGGGAAGCCATTAACGTGGCTCCTCCAGTGATCACATCTTCAATAAGCATTATCTACATTAGGGGAAGAGGGTGGGATTAGTCTCATAATGGGCTAGCAATAATGTGAGTCAAATTCACCTTTGATAATAATCGAAACTAAGTTTTCTCACTTACAAATGAAGAGGAATACCACTAGACTGTAGTACTAAGTGGTTCCCTTCTTTTTTCTTCTTAAAAGACTAATATATATACCATTTTAACTAATCCTAGGACAATTTGATCAGTTGGAGTCTGACGCAGTTTAGGGTTGACTCCAACTAGAGACTTACTATTATGAACTCCGCAATGAGACTCGAAGGTCGAAATCCAAGTTGTTTTGTAACAAATTTAAAAGTTTACTTGGCGACCCGTGATCTATGATCGTATTGGGGCTAACTCGAGTTACTGCATGCCATAATGAAGCTTTATAAGAGTAGAATTTGCATTCCCGTAATGCAAATTGCGCATCTAGCATACACTGCATGGCAAGGTTTAAGATTAGGGCTTTTTTAGGTAGATGGGTTTAAGATTAGGTGAGCGCAGTTATTATATATATGTTTCTACTAGAGCATATATAAAAACCCCTATACTTAATAAACTTGGTACATCGGTCTATGTTCCTGACATATTAAAAAATCTCTTGAAGTTTAACTAGAGTTTTGAAAACATTTTTCCTTTTGCTTCACAATAATGTTGTTTTAATTAATTACGACGTGTGTTTGTGACCAAATAATAATATATGCCTTGCCACATTCTAAATTGTATCCAGACTAATTGTTTTTGTTTGGGGAAAAAGAAGTTTGGTACCTAAGGGTTGGAAATGTATTCCCCTAAGATACACAGGGACAGGGTGATTTGCAAGACATTCCATCAATACTTTCACTTCAAGTGCATCCAAGTGTCTAGTTATATAGCCATCCATTAAATTCAAATCCTCTCCATCTTCCCCCTCCATAATTCAATCAGAAAAAATGAGTCTCAAAACCACTTTCCTAACATATTTTTTTGCTATTTTTGCAATTTTATTGGCATCTCGAAATCTCATAAGTATTCCAAAATCGTCATCCCTCAAATACTTTGTCAACCTTAGTGATCTCACCACCTCATCCTCAGTGCCCAATATTATTTCTCTTCTCATCCCACAAAACATATTTGCTAGGCATCACAAAAAACATGAGGATGGGGGAAAAATAGGATCCATTTGTGATGATTTTCCACGTGGTTTTCCTCCTCCAGACACCAACACAACCTCCTACCTTTGTGTTGATCGAAATGGGTGTTGCAATTTCACATTGGTTCAAGCAGCTGTTGATGCAGTTCCAACTCCTAGCCCGAAGAGAACAATAATTTGGATTAATAAGGGCATTTACTAGTAAGTTAATTAGCTTTTCAATTCCTTGATTTCCAACTCTTTTTCAAATCTTTAATACTTAGTTTTGTCTTCTCATAATTGATATTAATGAGAAACACGCAAAAGAATCAAACTATAGAAAAAAATCCCTTCGCACAAACTTAGCGTTTGAGCGAGGGGCCAAACATACGTTGCCGCCTCATATTTTTTAAGTGTTTGACAAACCTATATATGATGAACTCTTTATTTTTATTTAGAGTTTGATCATTTATTTTTGTCCACAATGTAATTAGTGAGAAAGTCACGGTTCCAAAAACCAAACCAAATATAACATTTCAAGGACAAGGGTATGAAACGACCGCAATATCATGGAACGACACAGCCAATTCATCGCATGGCACATTTTACAGTGGCTCAGTTCAAGTTTTTGCTGACAACTTTGTTGCTAAGAACATAAGCTTCATGGTGAGCAACACAGCGTAAAAATTGCATCAATCCATTAATTTTATGATTTATTATTTGTTTAATACAGATATTAACATGTCCAAATGGAAATTATGAAATAAGAATGTGGCTCCAATTCCGAAGCCTGGAGATGTGGGAGCTCAAGCTGTAGCGATTAGAATATCAGGAGACCAAGCAGCATTCTTGGGTTGTGGGTTCTTTGGAGCTCAAGACACCCTTCACGATGATAGGGGCCGCCATTACTTCAAGGATTGCTATATCCAGGGCTCCATTGATTTCATCTTTGGCAATGGAAGGTCATTGTATGAGGTAATCCTTCTCATTTCTGATATGGAATTTTGTTTAATCCTGTGATTGTGTGAGAAAATGCTTTACGGAATTCCTCTTTACTTGCAAATCACAGTTTGACACATACAGAAATAATTCATTAAAATCACAAAACAGAAAGTTCTTTGCACGACGGCTATGATTTGTTTATACAAAAGAATAGCTCCTTCATGGCAAAGAGCCATGTACATTTTTTCATACATAACTTAAGTAAAATTTTTATGATGAACAGATATATAAAACTACTAAATTAACCAGTGTGCTTCCTGGACTGCTTGACACAGAATTGCCAGTTGATTTCGATGTCAAACCCAGTACCCCTAGGAACAAAGAGCATAAACGGCGCGGTAACAGCGCACGGCAGAGCTTCCAAGGATGACAACACTGGCTATGCATTTGTCAACTGCTTTATTGGAGGGACTGGAAGAGTCTGGCTGGGTCGAGCATGGAGGCCTTTCTCTCGAGTGGTTTTTGCCAGCACTACGATGACTGACATTATAGCTCCTGAAGGGTGGAATGACTTCAATGATCCAACAAGAGACCAGTACGTAAACATTACTACAAGAGTTTTGATAGCCATTTTAGATCAAAAACTCAAAATTGAAAATTTGTTTGGTAACGATTTTTCAAGTTTTTTTTTTTTTTGGACAAATGAGAGCGTTAATGGGTTAAATTATTAGTTGTGAGGGGGAAGGAGATGGGTGGAGATTGAACTTGTACTAGAGTGGATAAGTATGAACACTTTTTATCACTGTGGTAAAACGTCATCTGCACACCTAATGGTTTTCAAAGGACCCCTCAATTAATCAATATTCATTTTAAAAACTGATAATTTGATTAATCACAAAAATTAATCTAATTGAAGTATTAATCATTTGTATAAATGCATGCAGGACTATTTTCTATGGAGAATACAATTGCTCAGGTGCAGGAGCAAATATGAGCTTGCGTGCGCCTTATGTACAGAAGCTCAATGACACACAAGCTTCTCTTTTCCTTAATGCGTCTTTCATTGATGGGGGAGATTGGTTGCAGTCCAATATTAATTATTAATTAATTAATTAGACTCTCTTTTGAGTCTTTTTCTTATCTCATCCAAATGTAATATCGTGATTAATTGTTCATGCTCTCATCAATGTACATGACAAACATTCTATCAAATAGGAACATGATTCATTGATTTGCAATACTCAACAAATAAGGACACGCCATCATTAGGTCTCAAAATGCATCAATTGAATTTGACAAGCTAAAAGAGACGGAAACACCGTCTAGTACACCAATTTGTATAAATAAGTGGTTGAATTTGAAAAAAAAAATTCCAACCACTTTGTATAATGATACTTAATGTACCTTGGTTGCGTTCCTAGCTCAATTAAAATTACTCTACATATAGACTACTTCAATGTCATCATTCAAATAAGTTTGGTGCGATTCAAGGCCTCGGTTAGAAGGGTAGGATGAAATCGAATACAAACCTCCGATACGAAATAAATATTCTTAATTATTTAAGTTATAAATTCATTAAAAAGTATCATGTTCTTTTTATTTCATTTGCTTCTATGTTGTTATAATAATGGGGAAATGGATCATCTCTGGATCCATTTCTCTTAATCCATCAAATCAGGGAATCCGTGTTATTGAAATTTGATCCAACGACTATAAATAAAGGCTCACTTTAAAAGTTATAATAACTTTTGCCCTTGGATCAATTTTTAATGACACGAATTCTCTGATTTAGTGGATTAGGAGGAAGAGATCCGAAAAAAGATCCCTTTCCTAATAACGGGGTATTGTGTCAGTATTTTAACATACAATATTAGGTCATGGTGTAGACATCACTTGATCGGGGGTAGGTGGCCTTCTCAAATTCTTAAGATAAAATAGTTTTACTAGTCTTTGTACAAAATTTACGAATTTCTTTTTAAATTCTTAAATGTTCCGTCACTTCCATTGTTTTCTCTTTCACGCTCACGTCTAAATTCTGTGTGTTTTATATCCTTTGTTAGTATAGAGAAGTGATAAGAGACTCAAACGTGGAGCTCTTCAAAAACTTTCTACCACTTTCATAATTCAATTTTTGTGTCAATTTTATAAAATATTATGTAAAAACATAAGATGACAAATAGTTCATAGAAAATCTCACTTTTGAAAAAATCTCTTGATCATTTCTCGTTGTATAAATGAGTGTTTCATTATTCATAAAAACAATATGAATAGACAAAATTAGCGCTTTCATAAAGATTAGCCTAATTTGTGACACAAAAATCTTGAACTTTAACAAGTACCCATTATTTCTTCAGTTTCTAACTCCGTCTCAAGAATTTCCAACTCTGTCTCTAGATTACCTTCACAACGCAACTAACCTTTTTCTCGAAAATTCTAAAATTAGCATATCCCACTCAAATTCCCCGACCGTACGTAATGCCTCGATCGCGTAATAAATAAATAGGCATCCATTTTTGAAAGATGCTATAGAATTTAACTTTACACCAAGATCATGGATCCTATGCCTCACTTCAATGTGGAATACAAAGCAAATTTACCTTTATGTCCTTTGCCGCTACGAAAAAAACAGAAGAAAAAGAAAGTAAAAACAAATCGGAAGGGCACGCGGAATTACCGCGTATTTTCTGAGGTTATACTGTTTTACCAGGGGACGCACAGCAAATATAGAGAGCGAGTGAAAGGTGAGGAGAGAGAGGGAAGGAGCAGAGGTCGTGGTGGTAGTGGCGGAGGTGGCAAATTGGTAAGTTAAAAGCCCAAACTCCATTTTCTTAGTGGATTCGGATGGCAGAGGTCGAGCCCAATCATACTAACGGCACCAGCAACGGCAGTACCAATTCGAATTCCAACCCCGCCGATCAGCCGGACCGCCTTGTTCGTGTCTACGCCGATGGGATCTACGATCTCTTCCACTTCGGCCACGCTCGCTCGCTCGAGCAGGCCAAGAAATCGTCAGTCTTTCTCTCTTTCTCGAATTCGAACTCATCATTTACATTTGTCGTTTGTTGCTTTGATTCTGTGTTTTTCTTCGCTTTTGAAATCTGGGTTGCTCTTATTTCCGACCATTACTTCGTTTTTTTCATGAATTTCGTAGCTTTTGTGTTATTTGTTGTCTGGGTATCTTTTATTTTGTTTATGCTGTGAAATTTGCTTTGTTCTTCATTGATTTCTGCTCTGTATATTGATCAAATATCTGATGATTAATCTTGTTTTGTATGTATACATGCTTTTTCATTTTGGTTAATTTTATTTGTTTCATATAAGACATAAGCTCGTATGGAATATAAATCTTCAAGTATTTGGATAATTACAAAGATGGTTCCTTGGTTAAAGCTTGTAAGCTATCTTTCTAGACACTATATCAGGACTAGAAACCGGGACATACGGTGTCGGGAGTAGCTTTTTATCTGGTTGTTTTTCTGGTACTCTTTCTCCAATTTTATGTCTTTGTTGCTGTTAACTTGTGACATTGATTTGTGCCATGCTTATACACATTTTCTTATGAGTTCGAATTGCAATTTCAGGTTCCCTAACACCTATCTGCTCGTCGGTTGTTGTAATGATGAAACCACTCACAAGTTCAAAGGCAAAACTGTCATGACAGAGTCTGAACGTTATGAATCTCTTCGCCATTGCAAGTATGGATGCCCTCTCTCACTTCTTCTCCCTCTCCACATTGTAATTTTTCCATATAATATTGGTTTTCCAGATATGTAGAGTTGTACTTAAAGCCATGATTTGTACACTCCATATGCATGTGTGTAATGTGTATTAATGACACAATGACATAATTTATGAGCTATGTGATCAAGAACATGAAATATGTGTTTTGTTTGCAGGTGGGTAGATGAAGTCATTCCTGATGCACCTTGGGTGATCAATCAAGAATTTCTTGACAAGCATGAGATTGACTTTGTAGCCCATGACTCTCTACCGTAAGGACACTTTATCCAAGTTCTCACCTTTGAGCTCCAGTGTTATGCTGTTTTGGTGACTTTTACTTTTGGAACAATAATAGTATTTGTATCGATAATAATAATTCTTCAGATTTGCTTGTATGTTTTTTCTTTTCTATTTCTCTAGTATGTTTCTCTTAGCATTCCATTGTTTTAAAATACATGGTATATCTTAGATCTTAATAGATTTAAAAAGTAAGTGCAGATTTGTTACAAGTGACATTTATTATGAATTCTTTTGTACTTTGCATTTCTTGTACAGTTATGCTGATGCAAGTGGAGCTGGGAAAGATGTGTACGAATTTGTAAGCTCGAGACAAAGTACTTTTCTTTTGTTTTTATTTTTCTTCTTTCTTTAACCTATAATCCGTTGAGTGGTTCCTTTCTTATAGGTCAAAGCCGTGGGAAGGTTTAAGGAAACAAAGAGAACTGATGGAATTTCAACATCGGACATTATAATGAGAATTGTAAAAGATTATAACCAGTATGTGTTGCGTAACTTGGATCGTGGATATACAAGAAAAGAGCTTGGTGTTAGTTTCGTGAAGGCAAGATTCTTCTTGGTTTTTTAGTTTCTATTTTCTTACTATGTAATATGGTTTTGTGGGTTCTTGATTCTTGTTCCAAATTGACCTATCTTTTGAGACGGCAAGTTTTCCATGTGAAAAAACTTATCTTTCTGATTTTGTTTGATATAAACAGGAAAAGCGATTAAGGGTGAACTTGGGATTGAAGAAGTTACAAGAGAAAGTGAAGGAACATCAAGAAAAAGTTGGAGAGAAGGTATGTCTTTCTCATTTTACAATATATTGTTGTGCTGTAATTGCAGGATGTAATGAGAGAGTGAGCATGGACTTAATTGGGCTTCTTATCATAATTTACTGATTGCCAAGATTAAGAAAGAAGAGGGATGATTTAGGCATGAATTCATTTGTATAGTATATTTTGGTAACCACAGCCATAATAATGAATTTCATTGCTGGTTTCGTTGTATCATGTTGACTTTGGATTACGGCCAATGTCCATGGAGGTTTTGAGGGTTCAAACTGGCATTATACAGAGGAAATCTTGGGACTTCATTGCCCTATTGTTTGATTTGATTTTTAGTTCTTAACACTGCCTTTAAAATTGCATTTTCTTTAAAGAGCTGGAAACTCCTGTTCTTTTACCAAAGTCCATGTCTAGTTCCCAAACTCTTCTTGGTAGTGTCATGAAGTCACTGCAGTATGTGTTCTTCAATCTCCTTTCGAGGAAGTAGATGAATATGACGGTCGTAGCTTCCAGTTCCATATTATTTGTGTAAGCCGAATAAAAAAACAATGTCAAAGTGTTTTGAACTTTTACTTAACGAATAAAGCAAGATTGTCAAATTGACTTAAAGACAGTTTATTAATTAGGTAGTAGGATTGCCGAAGGAACAAAACTGTTAGCTACTGGCTACTGTAAACATTTTTGGGTGCCTGATTTGAAGTATACTTAAATAAGTCTTATGACATTCAGTCTTCATGTACAAACCCACACACACGTACATTTACATGAACGAAAGGTCTTATCTTGAAGTAATAGATTCCTTTCTACCGATCTGAGAGAAATTACTTTTGTTCTTGCATTAAGCCATCACCATACGTATACTGATTACTATATTGTAAATTTACCTTCTCACCATCCAATAATTGTTTATGTTTCTTACTGGTGGATTTCTGACTCTGTATGCTAGTTTCAAACTGTTGCTATGCATCGTAATGAATGGGTTGAAAATGCTGATCGCTGGGTTGCTGGATTTCTTGAGATGTTTGAAGAAGGTTGCCATAAAATGGTAAGGACAATGTATGCATTACCAATTACATATAGACTGATATTTCTACAAGTAAAAACTGCCTCAATCATTTTGGTGTGGGATTGTTTCAGGGGACAGCCATCAGAGATCGAATTCAAGAGAGCTTACGAGGGCAGCAGTCGGGAGAAAAATATCTGCTGGAAAATGGTAAGGTGGACAGTGATGATGGACAAGAATATTACGATGAGGATGATGACGAAGAATACTACGACGATGAAGAATACTATTATGCCGATGAAGAATACTATTATGCCGATGAAGAATATTATCAAGAGGTATACGGGAAAGATGGGAACAATGAGAACGAAAAGGAGAAAAAGGAGGATGTGAAAGAAACGAATGTGAAAGTAAAGTAGTAGGTTGGTATGGAGTTCTGTACAATGGTATAAGGTTGCGTTTGATGATGATATATGAATACGCTGCGGTTGAGAAGGGGAACTCGGTCGAAACGTTTGTTTAGTGTAATTCCGGGTTTTTTTGTTCATCGCCAGTGTGCTTAGAACTTCATTACATGGGACATGGTTATACATGATGGTGCTATTTGCCTTTGCGTTTCTGCTTCCATCTTGGCCAACTTGAACTTTGTGTTGAAAAGGTTTATGCCTATGCATAGTCCTAAGGATTTGTTTGGTGTTTAGGATTGAATTGGATTGGAAAACTAGATTTTAGTGCATGTTGATTGAAAAAATGGATATCAACCTCTACACTTGTCCTACACTTGTTCACGTCAAAGATAGAAAATGAATTAATTGTGAAAGAACTTGTCCTAGTCAATCCTATAAAACGGTACAAAAGAGGTTGAGGGTGTATTTTTGCGCACCATCATAAATTACGGTGTATGCTCATCATACACCTAATCAATTGATATGTGTCATTTCACTTAATTTTGGTTTATTTTATTTTATTATTATTTTTTTAATTTGAAAAGTAACAGTGTTACATATCCAACAACATATGCTCCTGGTTTTTAAAAACACAATTTTTTGCTTACAATGCTGGAGAAAATGATACGTTAAGTTTATGTTTGTTTTTGTAAAAATTCATAAAATTGACATAAAAAAAAAAAAAAAAAACTCGAGTAGGTCACAACTTATGTGAAAAATATGAATGAAGAATTTTCACATAATTTTTTGTGTGCGCAGTTACAAAAGTGTTTAAAATCATCTCTTTGAAAGTGCTTTGTGCTCCACACGTGAGAGTTATGTATAATTTTAAGTTGAAATATTTAAACATCAGTAAAGAGTTAGGGATGAAGATTTTAACAGTTAAATTCATTCTACGAGAGAAGGTTTTATAACATTTTTTTTTTCTTCAGAATTTCGCATAAGAGAAAATTGGAGTAATGGTCTTTTATTTTGGTCATTTGAGCTTTTGGTTTATGAATTCAAAATAAGTAGATATTAGTTCCCGAACTTGTTATAATGTAGAGTAATGATTTTTTTGGTTAGCTTGTTTCCACATTATAATAAGTTTAGGACCCAATACTCAAATTTTTAGGTTAGAGACCAAAGCTCTAATTGGGCCAAAGTTTATAAATCACTGCTCCAATAAGCTCTTTCGCATAACCAATGAAAAACCATGATTAATAGTTTTGTAAAAGATGGGATTGTTTCAGGGGAACTCAGTCGAAACGTATGTTCAGTGTAATTTCGGGGTTTTTTTTTGTTCATCGCCAGTGTGCTTGGAACTCCATTACATGAGACATAGTTATACATGATAGTGCTATTTGCCTTTGCATTTCTGCTTCCATGTTGGCCAACTTGAACTCTGTGTTCAAAAGGTTTATGCCCATGCATGGTCCTAAGGATTTGTTTGGTGTTTAGGATTGAATTGGACTGGATAACTAGATTTTAATGCATGTTGATTGAAAAAATGGATATCAACCTCTACGCTTCTCCAAGTTAGTGTTTGGCTTCTCTTCTACACTTGTCCACATCAGAGATAGAAGATGAATTAATCGTGGAAGAGCCTGTCCCAGACAATCTTATAAAGCGGTACAAAAGGGTTTGAGCGTGCATTTTTGCTCACCATCATAAATTATGGTGTATGCTCACCATGCACCTAATCAATTGACATGCGTCATTTCACTTAACTTTGGTTAATATATATATATATATATATATATACATTTTTTTTTGTTTTAATTTGAAAAGTAACACAATGTTACATATCTAACATATGCTCCCGGTTTTTTAAAAACAAATTTTTTGCTTACAGTGCTGGAGAAAATGATTAAGTTTATGTTTGTGTTCGTAAAAATTCATAAAATCGACAGAAAAAAAAAGAAAGAAAAAGGCGAGTAGCTCATGACTTATGTGAAAATTTTGAATGTAGAATTTTGACATAATTGTCACATCCCGACCCGGGGCAGATCACTTCCCGGGCCCGCTCCACCACCGTAGCACGATATTGTCCGTTTTGGGCTTACCATTCCCTCACGGTTTTGTTTTTGGGAACTCACGAGCAACTTCCCAGTGGGTCACCCATCATGGGATTGCTCTAGCCCCTTTCTAGCTTAACTTCGAAGTTCCTACGGAACCCGAAGCCAGTGAGCTCCCAAAGACCTCGTGCTAGGTAGGGATGGGAATATATATTTAAGGATCACTCCCCTGGGCAGTGTGGGATGTCACATAATTTTTTGTGTGCATAGTTAAGAAAGTATTTAAAATCATCTCTTTGAAAGTGCTTTGTGCTCCACACGTGAGAGTTTTGTATAATTTTAAGCTGAAATATTTAAACATCAGTAAATAGTTAAGGATGAAGATGTTAACAATTAAATTCATTTGACGAGAGAAGGATTTGTAACCTTTTTTTTCTTCAAAATTTCGCATAAGAGAAAATTGGAATAATGGTCTTTTATTTTGGCCATTTGAGTTTTGGTTTATGAATTCAAAATCAATGGGTACTGGTTCCCAAACTTGTTATAAGGTAGAGTAATGATTTTTTTGGTTAGTTCGTTTCCACATTACAACAAGTTTAGGGCCCAATACTAATTTTAGGTCAGGGACCAAAGTTCTTTAAAAAAAAAAAAAAAAAAAAAAACGTTAGAAGTCATTTGAAAAATGGTCTTAATATTAACGATAAACTCTAAAACATCCAATATATATGATAACAAAGTCTACAATTTACTCTTACAATATGCTATATTACAAAGTAAGAAGGTAATTCTTTGACTATGGGTCTTTGGTCTTGGTTGTTGGAGCTTTTCCGTCGTCCCTCCCTAATAATTTAGTCAGTGGTACAAGTTTCTTGTTCTATTCGAAAACTTTGGATTATAGTGGCTTGTACTTTTATATGGGGCATTTGGTTTCTTCGCAATCAAATTCGGTTTGAGGGCAAGTTTGCTTCTTTGGATTATGCGAAGTGTTGGCTAGCAGTTAGGTTTTGTGACTTGACTCTTGTTTGTTTTTCAAGTGATAGCTTCTGCTTTTCATCGTTGCCTGTTTTCTCACTATTGAGTATCTAGTTGCTTTCTATTGTGGCTCCATCCATTATTCAAGTCTACATCCCTTATTCCAGTCATCTAGAGGTTGCCAATGGCTGGGTGACTCAAGATTAATATCGATGGGTCTTGTGCCAATGAACGTGCTGGAATTGAGGGAATTTTTTGCTCATCGAAAAGTGGGGCACTTGGTGATTTCACATCTAACACAAAATTTGTAACTTTAGTTGTTGTAGAAATTCTTACTTTCGTTGAGGCTGTGCGTATAGCTTGGCTAAGAGATTGTAAATATTTATTGATTGAAACATACTCCATGTTGGTTATTCACTATCCTTTTAAGGCTCATAATGCGGTCTCATGGTTTCTTATAATGGATTGAAAGAATTGTCTCTGGCAGCTTCAACAAATGCTTTATAGGGAAGGAAATCAGGTTGTAGATGTTTTTAGCTTTATATGTGACATATAGTTATGCTTATTACTAGTGCTTTACGGTTCCAAATTTTATAGCCTTTGGTCATGCTCGTGACATTTCATTTTGTCCTTATTATCGTTTTTGTTGATGGTTTTTGTCTTAGTGGGTCCTGGCATAGTTTGTTAGGAGTACTGGATCAATGGATGAGAGATTGCCTCTTGTTAGTAGATTATATAGGCAATTACAAAGATAACTTATCTTGTAAGCTGTTATTGTTGTTAAGATTTACACTTGTATAAAAAACTAAGTTTGTAAGAAAGAAGTCAGTTAGTGTGAATGAAATATTCCTTTTTCCTCTCTAAGAAATCTCAAGAATTCTCTCTTTGATCATGTTTCTCTCAGAGTTTATAGATTGATATAGGTTAGTTTACAGAGTCCTCCCACTTGTATCATTTTCATTCACCTTCTTTTATTATCAGTAAATTTAGTGAAAGAGGGACGGGCGTGGAATTTCTAAGTGTAATAGTCCTCACTTAAAAAACCAAGGGTTGGTACCTCACCTAATCTTTGTCCATTTAAAAAACAATATAATCAATATAAAATTCTCGCCTTAAACAACCGTTGACTGAATACTAACAGTAACAGGTGCCAAAACGTAATCAGCAATAAATTTATCAGGAGCTTGTTTGATTCCACTGGTCCCAATCAGGTTGACTTCATTGGCAGGAAGTTGTCAGTCAATTAAGTCGCAAAATACTTCCAATAGAAACTCACATGCATAGCTGCTAGATTTGGTCCTTTCCTTCGAAAAGGGATACGGTCCATTAAGTTCAGAAATTTGGATCATTGAAATTTGATCAACGGTTAAAATTATTATAACTTTTAAAGTGAGTTCCTATTTGTAGTAGTTGGATCAAATTTCAATAGTCTAGATCCCCGAACTTAATGGGTTAGGAGGAAGAGATCCAGAGATGATCCCTTTCCCTTTCCTTCGGCCTTCATCTCAAATGGATATACATGAACAGTTTTGTTCCGGTAGATCAATATGGTTAAAAAAAATTATAGTCATTCACAGTTTAATTTTAATTAGACAGTATGCTTATTTAACTTTTTTGTTGTATTCTTTCACCGTTAAAATTAAAATCAAACAGTTTTGTACCTCACGTATTTTTATGCAAGTGGTGGAAAATTTTAATTATTAAGTTATTAATCTTTTAACACACATAACCCATCATTTATATAAGGACACGTGATGTATCACATCGTATGATGATCATACTGAAAAATATCTAGTTCATGTGACGTGATGTGAGGGGTTTGGTTTGGTTGGTAACATGGAACTTGATTAATTAGATTTTTTTTTGGTCAATTAGATTAAACCATATCTTACGAGTGTTCTTTCTCCAGTAATGCTCTGCATATATAGTTGCCAGGACATTAACGGTCTCTATACATGACGTTTCAATCTTAATTAGTTTGTGCTTATCATATAACTTAGCAGGTACACTAGTGTAATTACACTAATAGATCCTGCATTCCACTTTGTTTAACTATGTGTCCAACCAATATAAAAATGGAGAATGCCAAAGTCATCCACGGTAGATTGAGTTCTGACCTTTGATGATATGCGAGTTTTAAATATATGCATTTTTACAATTCGTATATGCGAATAGAGAATTCTACTCACACGTATGAGTTGTTTGGTTAAAAATTGACCAACGAAAATTACATATCTTAATTATGATTATTAGTGTGAATAACTTGTAGCTCACTGGGTTAAAATATTTGTTCTTGCACTTCAAGTCCCCTCTTCGCATTTCTTGCCCCGTAATTTAATATAAATTATTCTAGTATTGCTTATTAAAAAAAAAATTATGATCATTGGCGAGTATGGTTCATAGGGGTATTAAGACCAAACTCAATCCTGGACTAAGTAGCTATTTTTTAGATTTTATTTCTCTTCCCAAACCCAACTCATGCTAAATATGCGAGCTAGAAGCTAAAAATCAAACAAAAGCCAAATCCCCCTAGGATTTAGTCCAGAAAATGGTGTGGGCACCACCAGCGGGATCCCACCCACATGGGCATGTCTCTCAGTATTTATTGAATCCAATGGCTAAGATTGAATATAATCAAATCTAACGGTTAAAAAAAAGATCCAACGGCCCAAATTTAAATCCAATGACTAAAATAATTAAAAAAATTATTTAACTCAAAATTCACCCAAATTTAGTGATTTTTTTTTAATATTTATCGGAATTTAAATATTTTTGAGGTTAAAATGTTCATAAAATTAAATTATGATAGTGTATATAATTTTTTTTTTAAAAAAAATTACTTCAAAAGAAAAAATTAGCCTAAATTTATTCTTTAATAATCTCAGGCTAAAAAATTTAGACTAGAAGGATTGGAGCAGAAAAACTGTTTCTGGGCTAAAACCTAAATTTTCTAAGCTAAAAATTTTAGGTTTTAATTTAAGAGTTGAAGATGGTCTAATGTGCCTCTGACTGATATGACCCCAGCTAGAGAACTCATTGAAGGATGCGATGAATTTCTCTTGGTATAATATGGACGCATGCCAACATATTCACTTACATGATTTTTAAGCACAACATTTTCACGAACTTTAACATGTGTGGACCTTCGTTGGTACAATGGCACTCCAACGCACTACCAAAAAATGATCCTTGCAATATGAAATTTGACCGACGAACCACATTTTGTCAGATTAGGCTATTTTATTTGATGAATTATGTAGTTGGTCGAGCAAAGCTGGTCAATATTTAAAGTTTTTTTAAAAAATCTTTACGTGGCAAAAGGATTTTGTAGGGTAAGAACAATATCATCGGACAAATTTTTGGCACCAAAATAGAAAAAATGGCGTGTAATTTGTGAAGATTTGTCTGATGAAATATAGGTTCGTCGGCTTGATTTCTTTACCCGACACCCATTTCGTCTAGCCAAGTTTTCATGCTGTTCGACAAAGGCCATAATGACCTGTAAAAAAATTTACCGACAAAAATTTTGCTCAACGTCTTCCTTATAGTTGCCTGACGAAATGGTCCGTCGAGCAAACTTTTATTCATTAAAAAAGTTTGTGCCTTCCTCTTTCTCCCCTCCTCTTTCTTCTCTTCTCCCCCTACCCTTACATCGTTGCTCATGAACCTGTAAAACTCACTCGGTCTCTGTCTCTGTCTCCCAATTGATTTAATTTTTTTTTTTTGGTTAAATATTTTTTATTTAATTGTGTAATTAATTAATTTTGATTGTTGTAGGTTTATGATTGGATTGGAAGAAAATACTACCTATTTGGCAGAAGCCAAAAAAAAATTGGATACCACAACTCAAAAATGGCAAAGAACAAAAATATTATTGGGGGAAGAGGATCCTCTCCGGATCCACTTTGTGGGGATCTTAGGGATCCTCACATCTTAGTCGTTTATCGTACATCGTATGATCAGTTTTCGTCAGATACTATTTGTGTTTAATGTTAAATAAAAAAAAGTCAAATTATTTCTGATCACACGATACACGATTAATGATTAAGATGTGAAGATCTCTAGGATCCTCACAAAGTGGATCCGGATGGGATCCAATTCCATTATTAGGTAATGAGAAAAAAATTTCAACCTATACGTGGACTGCAGCTGGTCTCCTTTATTAAAAAAAAAAAAAGGGGCTATTTTGATATAGATGCCTCAAATTTGAATTTTTTTAATCAAACATCTATAACTTTTAAACTTTTTATCAAACATTCTTCTTCTAATTTTTAATTAAAAATTATGATTTTTATTGTATTTAATTAACCAACTAGTTCAGACAATAATATAACAAATATTCTAAAATCACCACATACATCCTATCTTATCTTATCATAATTCGTTCAAAATGAATTTTTCTTATTCAAATAATTTGTTGTTTTAAATTCTAAAAACACATAAACATCCTATTAACATACAATTATGAAATATAACACGCATATATATTAAATATAACGTACCAAAGAAATATATTAAATATAATGTACCAATCATTTGGTACGTTATATAAATTTAATCTGGGTACGTATTAGTATTTTGGTACGTTATAAAATATTGCTTTTGGTACGTTATGCAATTCTTTATTTAGTACGTACCAAGTTATTAGTATGTTGTATTATCCTTATTTTGGTACATACAAAACTTATGGTACGTTATGTATAAGTTGTGTAACCAAAAAAAAAAAAAGATAACTTTTCACATTAAAACATTGCACTAAAAAATATTTTGTCAACTTTTAATAATTAATTATTGGAATAAGGACTCATTTTAAATAAAAATAAAAATGTGAAAACTCTTAGTTCACGTTTCTACTATAAGTAGTTGTTAAAAAATTCATATTTATTTTTAGTTGCCTGAAATTAGGTAGTCTAGTCTATATCTCAATTTTAATTATAAATGTCTCTTGTTTTTTTTTTTATAATCTATATAAAATGTTGAGTTGGAAATTGGAAAAACTATATTTCATCCAATTAATCTTGAACCCATATAATTGAATCCTTAAATTGAGGAAGGGATGAGATTCCATAAAAATAGCAATAAATTAATGAATATTATTGAGTACATTTTTTTTTATACATAAAAATGGATTTAAAAGAATTTATAAAATACTTAAATTAAGAATTACCTGGAATATTAAGTTTAATTAAAAGTAAAAGCACTTTAATCAAAAGTTGAAAAGTAACAAATGTTTAATTTAGAAAAATCTGAAATGAGGCATCTAATTCTAATTTATCCAATAACAAAGTTGTAACATTCACCTAATAAATATGAGAGAGGAAAATAGACATAAAAAGAAATTAAAAACTGTGCCATAATAAATATAGCTCTAACAATGGAAAATTTGCAATATAGTAAAAAAAAAGTTTATTTGGAAGATACAAACAAAATTTGGTTTTCTATAAATTCCATCTCGCTTAAAAAAAAAAAAAAAAAAAAAAACAGTGTCTATATGAACATAATTTTTAACCAATCTAAGTTCAAATAATTGAGACCCTCCCGTATAATTATCAGCGGCAATAATTAATTGAATTAATTAAGAGTTTGTGCAGGCCTCTACGTTGGCCGTTTTGGATGGGGAAATTAATTGAATTAAATAGAAGAAACACACTATTTCGTCATTTTTTTGACAAATTTATCAATTCAAAAGTTGACTCTGTGTGAAACCTCTTGCTACCCTTTTCTTCAACATATTATGTTGACATTGTTTCGACACTTGAAATTAAAACATCGAATTTTCCTAACAGCTCAATACACTTGTTTATAATGACAGTTTGAGTAACACACTGTTTCGTCATTTTTTTGACAAATTTATCAATTCAAAAGTTGACTTTGCGTGAAACCTCTTGCTACCCTTTTCTTCAACATATTATGTCGACATTGTTTCGACACTTGAAATTAAAACATCGAGTTTTCCTAACGGCTCAATACACTTGTTGTTTAATGACAGTTTGAGTCGGTCTCAAAAACCAAGTTGCCTTCCTAAACAAAACCTCCATAGAATGTCCTCATTTTTTCTTCATTCTCTTACGATCACTCCTTTTCGTTGGAGTAAGATTCTCCTTTCATCTGTTTTGTACTTTTAAATTTTCGACTGCCTTTATAAAGTAGCGTTTTAAACCCTGAATTTCTAGTCTACTTTTTCTTAGCATCTCGTAGTAGGTAATTTTTTCTGCGATGAGCAAACTTCGACAGCATAGTTGTTTTGCATTCTTTTGCCTCCTCTTCATACTCCCCACCTTAGTTTTCGGCGAGTGCACCTGTGAAAAAGAAGAAGGGGATGGGGACCAGAACAAAACCAAAGCTCTAAGATACAAAATTGGGGCGATTGCATCCATCCTAGTCGCTGGTGCACTCGGTGTTGGTATCCCAATTCTTGGGAAGACCATTCCGGCTTTACACCCTGATAGGAACATATTCTTCATCATCAAGGCCTTTGCAGCCGGGGTCATATTGGCTACTGGGTTCATCCACGTGCTCCCGGATGCTTTTGAGAGCTTGACGGACCCGTCTCTTAAGGAGAACCCATGGGGGAAATTTCCCTTCACTGGGTTTGTGGCCATGATGGCTGCTATTGGGACTTTGATGGTGGATTCTTTTGCCACTTCTTATTACAGCAGGTCTCACTTCAAGAACAATATTGATGCAGACGAAGAGAAGGCCCAAGAGCATGAGGGTCACGTGCATGTTCATACTCATGCAACTCACGGCCATGCTCATGGCGCAATTGATACTTCACCCTCAACAGAACTTCTCAGGCACAGAGTGATTTCACAGGTGATTTTCTTTTTGAATATTTTTTTTTTTTTTTTGTGATTAGTTAGTGGTGAATTTTTGTAATTAGTTATTTAATTTTGATTTTTGTGGTAGGTTTTGGAGTTGGGGATTGTTGTGCATTCTGTGATTATAGGAATTTCGTTAGGTGCTTCTGAAAGTCCTAAAACAATAAAGCCTCTTGTAGCTGCATTGTCTTTCCATCAATTTTTTGAAGGCATGGGACTCGGTGGATGCATAACTCAGGTAATTTTTTGCCTACAACTATTGATGTCAATATGTTCGTACCCAAGTTGGTTAGAGCAAAAATAACACTGGATGTTGATCGGATATATATTTTTTAATGTTCTTTGTAGGCAAAATTCAAGAATCGAGCTGTTGCAATCATGTCATTGTTCTTCTCTCTTACAACTCCAGTTGGGATTGGCATCGGAATTGGAATATCAAATGTTTATGACGAAAGCAGCCCGACTGCACTCATCATGGAAGGCGTTTTTAATGCGGCATCAGCTGGTATCTTAATCTACATGTCCCTTGTTGATCTGCTAGCAGCTGATTTCATGAACCCAAAAATGCAGAGCAATGGAAGGCTTCAAGCTGGAGCTAACATATCTCTTCTTCTCGGAGCTGGTTGCATGTCTTTGCTGGCCAAATGGGCTTAAACTAGTTAGTCAATCATGGATGTTGTCCATAATTTTTTGTTTGCTTTTCCCTATGTTTTCTTGCTTCTTCTTTCCTGAAGTTTTTTGTTCTCAATCTCCAAATTTGCATCGAATTATTAATTCAAACAGTGGTTATTTCGTGTAAGAGAATTTCTTTGCAACTCAATGCAAGAGTGGTTATTTGCTATACAGTCAACTTTTAATTTGAACCGTTAATCTAGTGGATCCCTCTACTATGCATATATGCATCAATGTCAACACCCACCATGTTCTTTTCCAATTTCTACTTTGAAATTATGATAGGTGGAAAATGCAAAGCAAGTTTCTTTTACTATGGAAAAAATTGGTCCCCGTATTTTCCAAAGTAAAGGAAAAGTCAGCAGAAATCTTCAAGGAGCGATTGAAAATCTACGAAGGAAATTCCAACTAGTAAAAAACACAAAAATAAATGAAATATTATACATACTCGAAGAGGAAATGACATGCAGGATTGACCTTGAGATGGTCATTTTTGGCTGAACTCCTATTTCCACCTTCAAAACTCCAAACATACGATAGTAAGTGCTGACTCATAAAACTCCTTTGCTTTTGAGAATCTCAGTTTTTTAAAGGGGTCTAAAAGGTGCTCTTATTGGGACATGTGTTTGTTTTGTTGAAGGGTTTCTGAGAAGTGCTTTTGGGTTGTCAGCTCCTGGGCTCCTAGCTTGCTTAGGGTCTCCAAGCAGCAAAACATAAGACGAAATAGCTGGGGGTGCATAGTTTAGTAGTGCTATATAAACAGATCGTAGATGAACCCAATGCGAGTTTTTCTATCTTTGCTTGCTTTCTCGTGATGATCGATGAGAATGGATAGGAGGCTCGTGAAATTGATGTGAGGGGAAGGAATGCCTATATGTTTTGGGAGCAAACTCCAGTCGTATATAAAGGGCATGGATACAAGCTATGCCTTGGAGTGCAGGACAATCTTGAATCCCCTTTGTCCTATTAATCAACGTAGAAATGAGAACGTAAGGATTTATGTAGAGAATCATGGTACTTACCTGGGAAGTAACTTAACACCAAGCCAGTAGAAGTGAATTCTTTGGATTTGACTATACAATTGCTTGGTGGACACAGCTAGATATGATGCCAACATAATCATCAAAAATAAGTTTGCTGTATTTTGCACGGTCTGGTATTTGAATATTTTAAATTGGACAAGAAGCAAGCAGTGTGCTTTTCCCTTGGCTTTCTTCATGCAGACTATACATGCAATATTATACCGCCCGGTAAAAATCTTCATCAACTCAGCAAAAGATTAATTAGCTTTATCCTTGTATTATACTACTATTCACTGTAAAAAGGTTTACACCATTTCATTTTAATCTAATCTAATCTAAATTATGTGTTCCGAATTAGGGTATAGAGGAGAACACATCTGCTTAACCAATTTTAATTGTGCCTATGTATGTCACTCTTAACGTTGAAAAAACATGAATTTTACCGGATATAACAATATGAAATTTTCTTGAGAGATCAAAGATAGCAAAATCTATAACAATTGGAGACCCCCTTTTATTGTATTTAGTTTGAGATTTATGGTCATCTGAGTTTCTCCTTTACCTCGTCATATCTTTTGTAGAAACCTTCCCTCTCATCATATCGCAATCTTTCTGACTCACGATTGCAACTCTTTCATGTTTTATTTTTTACTCTGTTCGATTAAACCCGAGTTGTTTTTTTTTTTTTTTTGATTCAATAAATAACATACTATGTTCATGGTGTCCCACTGACTCAAGTAACTACCAGCTGCCACTTTGATATGAATCTCAATCTCTTTTAACAATACAATATTGATGTATCATCAAGCTGTGTTTTAAACTAATCGACCCGACATTGATATATCTACAAACTAAAGACAAAAAGTAGAGAACCGAAATCAATCATGGAAATGCACCAATTCCTCATGACCCTAACAATTAACTATATAACCAGCTAACATTATTGCTATAATAAAAAAAGAATATTAAACTTGCTACAATAAAATATAATAATAAAAAACAAACTCAAAGCCAATTGACTAAAAATAAGCTTCCTCCAGCTCAAATGTGGGGTATCATACTCATGTTTTGACATCAAATTCAAAACTAATTGACAATGAAAAGTGAAATCACAAATATTTTTCTTAATCTTCTAGTGCAACATTTCATTTTTAATGTATTGTTTATAATGCTTTCAATATTTAGATAAGTATTAAAAAAACGAGTCATGTGTGTGTATGCAAGTGGAATTCCTCTAATTATATTAAAGCCAGTTTTAACCTCTTGTTACTATATTAAGAATATTAAACCTTCTACAATCGAAAAAAATAGACAAAAAAAAAAAAAACTCAAAGCCAATTGACAGTGGCGAAAAACAAACTCAAAGCCAATTGACGAAAAACAAAGTTGATCCAATTCAAATGTGCGGCATCTTACTTATGTATTGTTTTATAAGGTTTTCAATATTTAGATCAGTATTAACAAAACAAGTCACCCGTGGTGTGCGCAAATGGAATTCCTCTAATTATATTAAAGTCCACACTTTGAAATTTCTTAATTTCTCTCTAGTTTTAAAATTCTTGTTAATATATTAAGAATGTTAAACTTCCTCCAATAGAAAAAAAATAGACAAAAAACAAACTCAAAGCCAATTGACGAAAAACAAACTTGCTCCAATTCAAATGTGGGGTATCTTACTCATGTTAGAATGCCAATATCAAACTCAAAACCAATTGACAATGAATAGTAAAGTCACCACTCTTTTTGTATGTTCTACTGCCTCATTGCATTTTCGGTGTACCATTTGCAATACTCTCCATATTTAGGTAGGTATTCAAAAACAAGTATTGAGCGTATGGTAGAATTCCTCTAATTATATTAAAGCCCATACTTTGAAATCTCTTTCCCTAGTTTTCCCCTCTTGTACTATACTAAGAATATTAAACTTGCTAAAAAAATAGACGAAAAACAAACTAGGAACTTATTACATCCAGCCATCAAATGATCTTGTTGCTTTGATGGATTAAAGTTAGATCTGATCAATAAAACGCCCCAATAATGAAGTGTAAGAGTAACCACCATCCAACAGGACTCACAGTGTCACCCAATGCATTTGGAGACACTCTAGTTACCTCATACTCCAAGGAATGTCACCCAATAGCGTAAGCTCTATTATAATGGACAATTATTTTAAATAGATGCAATGAAAAAAACCAAAAAACAAGAGTTGCATAATCATCAATGATTCACTCATATGATCGTGATATCACATTTGCTGTAGTGATGACTTCACAACCTTAGATTTCTCACCATATAACTCAATACTAACATCCATTGCCAAGTGTGCATGGATGTCTTCTACTGTAGGGGTTCCAATGAGAAATAGATACCATTCATCCTTCGCGTCTTGGTTGGATGAAATGGTTGAATCCAGCTTCGATATGGTCGTCATGATCTGTTGGGTACTGTGGGGAGCGAGAAATACGAAGTTATGGCATGGAAAGTGTGACCACCCTGATGTTTGTGTCTTGAAAGCAATTCAATGGTGGCTCGAGTTCAACAAAAGTGGCACTTTAGTCCATGCCGCCAAAAAGGCCAGATCACGGATTGTTGGCTCACTCCACCTGTCGGGCACCTCAAGATAAATACTAACGGCTCCTGGAGTGATGACAAAAAGAGGTCAGGATTTGGGGCTGTTATCAGAGACGACCAGGGCGTCTTCGTAGCTGCGAAATGTGGGATGCTGGAAGACGTTTTCTCTCCTATTCAAAAATTAGAGAGAGTATAATTTGGGCAGTGCAGAAGGGTATTCAAAAATTAGTTCTTGAGACCGATTCACTTCAGATTGTGGAGGCACTACGGGATTCTTCCCTCAATTTGTCATCAGCTGGCCAAATTGTGGAAGACATCAAGATGTTGCTCCATTCAATCACTGAAGTTGTTATGACCCATACTCGCCGCAAAGCAAACTCTATAGCCCACCGACTTGCACGGATTGGACTAACTTTGAGCCAACGTTGTGAATGGGATACCTCTCCACCGAGTGTTATTATTGATTTACTTGTAGAAAAATGTAGTCTCTGAGAACTATTATGTAACACTTGGTTATTACCATATGGATGAAATGAAACAAACTATCGTATCTCTTCGGGAAAAAAAAAAAAAAATCCATTGCCAAGCTCAAGGGGATTACTGTACTGGTTGGCTGGACTGAGTGAGCAACGTGGACAAGGTGAATTGGAATTGAGAGGACATGTTTACTATTCATAAATATTTGGGTAAGCATGAGTGAAATAATCATAGATATATAGATAAGCGAGAATTAGAGTCGTGAATTCTTATTAAATTGTTTGATAGATTGTCATGAGTCCAAAGAAAATAGGGAAATATCTTAAAATGGGACAAATTCTTAATTGATGGATAAAAATAGGACAAATCGGCTATGCACAAAACTGAAATTACTAAGATACCCACATATAAATGGGTGGGTTATTTCCTCCCATTTGCTGATTTCTCTCTCTACTCTTTCTCTCCCTTCCTCCCTCTCTTCTCTCACTTTCTCCTTCATGCACTCTCTCTCCCCTTCTCATTGTGCACACATGATGCACTGTCATCCCGACCAACACCGTCCAAATCAAAGTCACCACCAATTTCATCTCATCTTCATGAGTCCTAAACACCTAACCTTGTCACGAATCTTATCCCCGATCGTTATGATCGAAACTCAAGCATGCTACTAGTTTTTTGGCCATTTTTCGGCAACACGGCAAACAACCAAGGCTTGAGACCACCACCACTAGACTCGCATCGAGGGTGGGAAAAAAGCCCAGTCATTAAATGATGGTGTTTTGTTGGATGAATTTTTCAGGATTTACT
Source organism: Pyrus x bretschneideri (assembly GCF_019419815.1). Taxonomy (NCBI): domain Eukaryota; kingdom Viridiplantae; phylum Streptophyta; class Magnoliopsida; order Rosales; family Rosaceae; genus Pyrus; species Pyrus x bretschneideri. The sequence goes on from NW_025999413.1 coordinate 8,000,270, forward strand.
CATTGTATGTACACGACATGCACATGATATGCTCACAAATCTGAGCCAATCCAAAAATCCAGAGCTCACAACTCTCTTTTTGAAATTAGAAAAATGATGTCATCACCTATGACGCCACCACCATATACAATATATGCCCATATACATTATATGCACACCACATGCACATGATATGGACAGAACTAGAGATCGAGCAACGAGCTGCTTTTCGCATTAATAAGAAACTTTAACAACGACTTATTGGTATAGTGGATACAATTAAAACATAATTGTTACGTATATAAGGTTACAATAGCAGTTTGAAAAGTCTTGTTACGTACATCAATCACCGCTTAACCTTGCATGTGGAAAATATGATACTCGTTTCAGTATTTCATGGACACACACGATCCTTAACATCCTCTAAGCTTTTTCTTAATTCTTTTTGGTCGCGGCCAACTAGGTTGTGGTCATACTTGCTAAATTCCGGGGTACAACATACATGCATCATTGATGCGAGATTTATGCGCACACAAATTAAACCCTCTTTTTGTCAATTGTAGTATAAGTATAAGTAGGGATCGTTCTGGACCGGGGATTAGGAGGGATTGTTAATCACTTGGATTTGACTCAAAAACGTAAAAACACAATATAAAACACTATACTAGACTCAAAGAATGCAAAACTAAACTTTAAAACACTAAGACAAACCAAAGACTCAAACTGCTTTAAAAACACAAACTAAATTGATTTCTAACTAAATTGAACAATAAAGTAAAGGGGGATTGAGTTTTGGACGAAATTAAACTAAATGCACAGATTGTAAATTAAAGCAGAATGTAAATATGAATGTGATGGAATTTAATGGATGGGAAACTAGCTAAGGGGTTCTTCTCCACACATGTTATACTTGCATACAAGATTGATTCTTAGTTGGTCTTTCGATAAATTATGAAACTCAACACTCCGGATTAATTAGGTCCGCTTAAATTAACCGTCAAGTTTTCCTTAAGTTAATGAATTGGATGGGTTTGCGCAACGCAATTCACAACATTCTCCAAAAGTCCTTTACGTGAACAGCACAATAAAGATACAATCAAAGATCATTAAGCATTATGAAAACTATAAGTGTTGACGAGGCATTCGTTACTATGATGAGCATGAAACTCGTGCCAAGAATTCATTTAACGCGATTGTTTATAAGCAACCTCCACTACTTGTGAATATAAGTTCATAACGATTAGGTGAAATTCACTTATATTCTAGCGTCATATTTATGCATGAAAATTAAGCGCGCATTCTTAATAAACATTCATAAATAAGTTATCAATCAAACGGTTAAACAAATTGAATCCAAAACTTATGAAATTCCAACGAAAGTTAATCAATTCATATTGCAAATATAAACATAGTTTCGAATCACCCCCTAGCTAAAGGGGGTTTAGTTCCTCATAACTTTGAAATCAAAGAAACACCTAAACATTCCAACAACTCAAAACTTGAATTGTATGAACGTTTAAGCACTCTTCTCTTCCATTCCTTATACGTACAAAACAAAGAGAATTAAAATGAAACTTTGAAATCAAAGAAACACCTAAACATTCCAACAACTCAAACTTGAATTGTATGAACGTTTAGGCACTCTTCTCTTCCTCGTTGTTGTAGCACAAGGTTTAAGGATAGGTTGTGTGATGGTATGAAATGGAAGGAGAAGTGTTTGTGTATTGCAATGGAAAATGAGATGATTTGGTGAATGGAATGAATGGGTATTTATAGGAAGAGAATGGGTGTTAATGGATGTTTGTTTAAGGTATTTGGTGGATGGGAAAAGGTGTGGATGGTGGGAATTATGGTGGATGGATGGTTTAGTGGGTGTAATTTAGGGTTTATTTAGGTGAATGTGGATGCATGGTTTAGTGGATGTAAAGGATAATGAGATGGTGTGGAATTAAAAGCTAAAAAAAATGGGATAATGGGCATTTAAGTGTGAATGGAATGGTGGGATGCACTAATGGAAATTATGGAATGGAATGGTGGGATGCACTAATTAGGAGGAAGAATTAGGGTGAAGGGCTTAATGCATGGATTTGGGCCAATTAGGGTGAAGGGCTTAATGCATGGATTTGGGCCTAAAATGCCTCCCCTTGCATGGCAAGGGAAAGGACTTGGGCTAAAGCCCATGGCAATGGCTCTAAAATGGGCTAAGGTTAGGGTTTAGGTCATCTAAAAGCCCAAAGCCAAGAATAGAAACTCACGACAATGGAAACCTCCAAGAATAGAAACTTCCAACTTTAGAAACTTTGGTTACCAATTCCGACTTCCTTGCTCTTCACTTTCATTTCTTCATTTCTTAAGCTCCTTTGACCTTCAACCTCGTTCATTCCTCGTGCTCCATTTGCATACACCACATTCCAGCTCAGTTTTGCTCCAAAAGCTCCCAATTGCATCATTTCATGTAATATGTCCTTTAAACCTGAAAACACATGAAAGTAGCTTAAAAGACTACTTTAACGAATAAAACATAACAAAAATGCATAAGAACTAGCTAACTAAGGTGCATAAATATGCTCCTATCAATCATAACTAGTGAAAATTCTTGATTCTTATATTAAGATGTAGCCATGCACACAATATGCACTCCACAAGCACATTACGGAAAAAATTTCACAAATTTTTGGGTTGAGCTCAGATCTATGAGCATAACATGTGTAGGTCATATGCATCTCGTGTACATACAATGTAGAAGCGAGCTTAATACGAAGAGAGTGAAGAAGTACGCGAAATAATTTCGTCCATATCCTTCTCTTTTCCTTCTTTCCACTCTGATTTCTCTATTTTCACTCAAATTTATCTCTTTTCCAAAAGGCAACTGACCTCTAATACGTTTTTTTTTTTTTTTTCATTTAATTGCAGCAAAAGACAAACCCTACTTTAGTGCTTGTAAATTTGGATCGGGAGAGGGAGTGATAAGGATTTTACCACCTGCAAAAGTAGGGATAAAAACACTTAAAAATACTAGCAAGAGAACAAGGTTGTTGTAGTATAGTAGCTCAAGTAAGGTCGTTTTCCGTAGGGATTGAATGAATAATATGTATTTAAACTAATTCTTAGCTAATTATTTGAAAACAAATATTGGAAAAGGTTGATTTTGAATTTAAAAATAATAAAAACGAATTTAATTAAAATAATTATAGAGATTAGCAAAGTAAAGAAAACAAAAGAAAGCGTTTTGAAAACCAAATTGTAAAAGCCTAGGGTTCCGCCGTCCCCTTAACAATCCTATGTAGATTTACCAATTACTTATGAATTACCCATGCAACTTTGAAGGTTAGGTTTTCCTAATGCATATTCTACTTGTGTTATTCAAGTTAGAACGTATATCAAACATGCAATCCGTCTGTGGTATTCAGATCAAATATAAACATGCATGACTCATTACGCTTTGTGAAAACCCTTTGAAAAACCATGCAACCCCTAAGATGTGGTATTCATCCTAGGTGAAATTACAACTATCAATCACAAGAAGCAATACTCAATTCCCTAGTGGTATTCCCATCGAATTTCATCCAATTACTTATCTAAATATCCCAATGATAGCTAAGCATTAAGATTTGAAGACAGTTTAAGCATAATGATTAATAATTCAAGGTATGCATGCATAATATCATAAGGAATTAAATAAAAACTACATATTCATGCTAAGGCTCAAGGTATCGCCCTAGCAAACGAAAATTAGCTACGAGCAACCATAAAACAAAAGAATTTTATTGAAATAAAAAAAGGATAGAAAACACCTAGAAAATACAAAGCGTCAAAGCCTAGCTAAATTCTCCACATACGTTCCCCTCTCTTCTAATGGCTAAAAAGTCTTATTTATACTACTAGAAAATAAAACTTTACCTTGAAAAGGTTTTAGAATAAAATTAGGAAACATAATTAAATGATAAAATAGAAAATAAAAGGTCTCCTATTTGAACTAGAATTCGGAGTTCTCAGTAAATTAGTCTTTTGATCGACCAAAATATTCTATCTTGACCTTCAAAATACCCAAAATGTCCAGAAAGGGCAATATGGGAAAGCTGTGGGCTGGGTCTTTATTTCATTTGCCACGGTCAAATGACTTGGTAGAAAAACCTGAAATTTTGATACAATTATTTTGAAAGGCACACGCACGTCCTCCAATTAGAATCACTCCAAAACTCATCCGTTTGATTATTTTTTGCTTCAGAGGAATTCGAATGTCTTACATTGAAAATATATAACAAAGTATCAAACTTCACACATAATAACCAATAAATTATTAATAAGATTAAGGTAAAATATATAATATAATATTGACTCATTAGGGAGCAGAGGAAGAGAGAAGACAAAAGAAATAAAAACACAGATCTGGCCAATTACGGTGGCTCAGGCACGGGTCGGCTGAGGAGAGCAAATGCCTGGGTCTGGAACGAAACTACCTCTGCTGGCTTCTTGATTTGGATTTAGAGTGGAGAAGTATTTTATTAAAATCCAAATTTAGTTGAAAATCATCTTTATATATAATTCTACGTAAATTACATTTTAGTGCATTATATTTGAATAACACTGGGATCTATTTGTATTAGTGAGTTTTCAAATGCACTAATTTCATGTATGAATTGTAGAATATTCTTGACTATTCAAAGATGAGGAGGAATTATTTTGTAAATGTTCCGTGGATGATTTACAAAACTTTATGGTAACGATCGAACCGTTAATGATGTAAACCATTATGTAAAGTTACCTTTACAAAAAAAATTAAATTAAAACAAAGATTGTCAAGTCAATCAACGATTCAACTGCAACAAGTAGATAAACAGTTCAGAATACTTTTATCGGTTTCGACTATATATTTTTATACAGTTCAATGACATAACAATCTCATACTTTTATTTTATTTTTATTTTTTTATAGATGTGAACTTTAATCTTTACACAATAACATATAATATAATTGATTATGATCATAAACATAAAATTCAAATAGTCCAGCATTATTCTAAGTCATATATATCATGTGCATGACCGGTGGTTGGCGGTGGGGTTTTAATTCTTGGAATTTTTTAGATAGAGGTGATGATGTCATGCCTTTGCTGTCATTTGCTAATTTTTTTGGTCTGGTAGTACATGCAGTTGTCTGCAGTTGAGGTCAAGGATTTGGAAACCAATAGAAATTAAGAGAAAAGGAAAACTCGCACAATTTATTACTAGTTGTAAGCAAAAGACTGTGATATAGGCCACAGAAAAATCACAGATGAGCGTAGTGTTTTGGTACTGTATACCAGCTGATGAAAGATACTGTATATCAGTGAACTTTATTTCCTCGTAGTTCCTTGAATACCACACAACCACGCAAGACTTATCTGTATATGTATGAAGTATCTGTGCATCATAGGTTTGATTCAGTTGTATTTGGTGATTGAGTGCTATATCGATGGATTACAAGTTTACAACAAGCACCATGTACAACTGAAGAATGTAAATTTATCTGCTCAAATAAATTGATTGAGACACATTTTACGCGTCTCGGTGATAATTTCAGTGTTAGTACGTGTCTATTAAGTAGTTGGCAATGCTCACAGTTTGTAATGAAGAGTTGGTCATCTCGAGCTTCCACTTTTAGTGAACAACTCCATGCGAAAATGATGTCAAAGTAAATTTTAGGCATGCATGCTGTCTGACTTCGTTTTGGCAGTATTAGCCGCACATACCAGCTGAATTGATCAATACAGGACCATTTTTCTGAAAATCTCGACATCACGGTTACTTGTTCACAAATACGTACGCAAGTCAGATTTTAAAAGAACAGAAAATTCACCATAAAATCTTCAGATTTGATACGTTTAACTATGTTAATGGAAAATTTACAATACAAACGTTGCAAATTACACCATGCAAAATAAACGAGTAAAATATAAAACCCGCCCACTAAATTAAATTTGATTAATAAAACGCCCTAATGAAGAGTAAGAAGAACCACCATCCACCAAGGCTTTCTTGCTCTTTTCACTCATCTCCTTCACTCTTTTCCGTACATCACCATCGAGCTCCATCACTTGACTTATCCCTCTTTCTATATCTTCTGCACTCAGCACCACGTCGCTGTCCTTCCTATAATCCATCTTAATCTCCACAGCTAATCCCAATTCCTTCACCAGTTGAAAGGCATTAAGGTTTTGCTCTGCGTACATTGGCCACGTGGCAATCGGCACCCCATTCCATAAACTTTCCAACGTGGAATTCCACCCGCAATGTGATACAAACCCACCGGTCGCCGGATGGGCCAGAATGGCCGCTTGCGGGGCCCAACCTATCACCTTCCCAATCGGAGCTGTCCGATTAAGAAACCCTTCCGGCAAGATTGCGTTTAGATCCGCATAGTCGCTTGGCATAGCCATCTTGCCTTTAGGTGGGGGCCGGCGTAGGGACCACAAAAACCGCTGCCCGCTATGCTCCAGCGCACAAGCTATCTCTTTCACCTGGGCCTCACCGAAACTTCCCATGCTCCCAAAACATAGGAACACCACCGAGACGGGGGGCTGATCATCAAGCCATCTGAAGATATCCGAACCCTTATTTTCATCACTACTTTTGAGGTTCAATAAGGGCCCCACTGGATAGACGGGTGGGATTTTATCATCAAAATCAAGATAATGAAGAGCATGCAACTCCAGGTCCAAGAATGTATTTACCAAAATACCCTTGATTTGTCTACACCTGCTGGTAGAGTTGAGGATTGATCCGGTGATCTCTTTGTCCGCAAACGTACCGGGCAAGACTGCGGTAGGGTAAGGGTTGATGAAACTCGGGACGGCCAACTCAGCGCTCGAGCGCGTAAACTCAGTTATATCTATGCCGCCCTCGTCGCGAAGCAATTGAAAATGGAACAAAAGTGCGAGCAGCGAAGCGGTGGAGGGGAAGAACACGTAGGAGGGAACCATAAATTCGTCAGCCACGTCAACTAGGGTTGCGCATAAAAAGTCGAGCAAGAACCCGGCAAGCCGAGGCTTCGACACCGACTCAGGCTGATCTGACTCAGAGAGTAAGTTGACAACGGCGTCTCTGATGTGAGTTTTGTGATTTTCGACGAGGATTCTGGTCAAGGACCCGGGTTTGGGGATGGCTTCTTGTGTGTCCAGTTGGGCTTCGGGGAGGTTGACGAAGTTGATGTGGTGAGAGATTGAAGAGTCAGTGTTGGTGAATGGTTGGTCGTAGGGAAGCTTCATGACGAGGACTGTGATAAACAGTTGGTCGTCCCGAGCAACGAGTTGCTTTGCAATCTCGATCGTTGATACGATGTGGCCGATAACCGGGGAGGGAACGAAAACTAGTTGTGCTGGTCTCTTCATCTTTTCGGAAATGGCAAAAAGCTCAGCTGTTTCATTTAGAAAAAATGTTTCATATTATAGTAGAGTGATGTGATGTCATGCCTTCGCTCACAGTTTCTGAATTAGCGGACAAGTCAAGATCTTAATTAGTTTTAATATTGGAAAGATAGAAATCAAGCCAGAGGATAAAACAAAAGGTTATAATTTTGGTGGCACTACTAGTCGTAGCCCAGTGCAACTGTTTCGCCATTATTACAAGTCGGTCAAAGAGTAGGAATTGAATAACATATATGGACTAGCACAAACCAATTAAGTTGCACTTTTTTATTTGGTACTTACTACGATGTTTCATATTGTCTTCAGTAGAAAGTTGAAGAATTGAAAATCGACATGATGCACACTAAGTCAAGATTTCAGTTACTAAGCACGCCAATTTTGTTCTAGTCTGATCGATACAGAATCTGACATGTATCATTCATTTGAAGATATTCGATAATATTTGAACGTCAAGAGGGGAAGAGGAGGAGAATTTCACTAGTCCAAACTTCTTTACCCAGAACTCTACGGAGCCTCTCTGTGCTCCATCTATTTGAGTGAAAAGTGTTTTTTGACTGAAATTCATCCAACACCATTTAAAAAAATAAAAACTAAATAGTAAAGAACAGGAAACACAAGACCCCGTGATCCCCACCCACCCCGACTCTACCTTGCCAGCAGACTCCCTCTACTCCTCACCTGTCCTTGCCGGCGAGCATGTCTGATAAGTTTCCCAAGCCTTTATGATGACATTGATGACGCTTCTTACACAGAGCCCAGAACTATATCCGCCCCAATTGCAAAAACGCACAACCCAAAATTAGAAAAATTGACATAGTATTGAATTTTGAGAGGATTTTTAATGAATAAACCATGCCCTCTCTCTTTCTTGTCTTTCTCTCTAACCCACAACTATTTCCACTTGTTAACGTTCAAAATTGTAAGGTTAACAAACTTAAATAAATGATATTAGATGGACTAATGAGATGGGTTGAGATTAAATGGACTCAAAGAAGTAAGTGGTTTATCCCTAAAAAACTAGGTTACATCCACTATGCTGCTCTCAATATCATGATTTCAAGGCTATATAGCGCTCGATTAATACATTCATTCTATTCTCTCTGATTCATCTAACGCCTATTATAGAGGTCTTCACCCCTTTATACAGGCCTTGCCCCTTTTAGGCCTCTCAAAACGGCATTTAATGTACCAACCACTTATACTAGCATACTAACAATTTTTCACGTACTCGGACTGACCTTTGTCGACGAAGTGATGTATTGGCAATCGGATAACACACCTTTTAAAGCCCAAATGGCCGACACTTCTTGTAAGATCCCACATCACTCAAGGGTGAGGATCCTGTAAGCCTTATATGTATATTCCCATCTCTACCTAGCACGAGGCCTTTTGGGAGCTCATTGGCTTCGGGTTCCATCGGAACTCCAAAGTTAAGCGAGTTCGCACGAGAACATTCCTAGGATGGGTGACCAACTGGGAAGTTCTCATGTAAGTTCCTAGAAACAAAACCGTGAGGGCGTGGTCGAGGCCCAAAACGGACAATATCGTGCTACGGTGGAGTTGAGCCGGTGATGTGGTGGGGGCCTAGGCTGGGATGTGACACTTCTCGCTCGGACCTCGGTTGCTCTGGCTTGCCCTTGTATCCCATCATAGACCTCTGATGTTTTCTGCACGTTGTTGAAAAGTCCAAGTAGCAGCACTTAATTAAGTGATCTTATTTTTGGAGACTTGTGGCATAAGATGTCAGCATGCCCACGTGTTCTTCTCAGTCAGCAGCCTTTCTCTTGTCTTGGTCAAATTGAGCATGCGGGCCAGTTCTCTCAGGATTCCTTGGGCCTCAGGTTTCCTAGCATTTCCTTGTGCCTATGTCCATGGGCGGGCCTAAAATTCCCCTAACTCCTTGGTCAAGGGGTTACTTGTTCACAAATACGTACCCTTTAGCAAATCTGATTTTCAACCAAGAGAATATGACACGCCCCAACCCCGATACCCCTACATACTAGGGTAGGCACGTGCTGACCGACATCCAAGGGTGACGAAACCATTTTTAACATGTATACCAATAAAATATGTAATTAGAACAAATTAAACCAAAGTAGAATCATGTTTAGAGCATACAACTACTTAAGAATAATGTAAAAGAATTATAATAGAAGGTATGCATAAAGGAATGAGTCATACACTGAGAAGACTCGAAGATGCCTAAACGAAAGTGCCTTGACGCCGGGATCATGTGACTCGATCCTAACTCCTGAAGGGCGCAAAAATAGAAAAGGTGAATAGACCATAATTTATATTAATACTAATAATAAGAAAATCGTTTTATTTATGAACGTAATAACCTCCTGTTTTGAAAACACATATATAATACTACATATAGGTTTTATGAAAAACCCTAGCATGCCATGTAGAACATTCGTAAAACATGTATGTAAAACCAGTGCTCAGAAATGGTAATAACGCCCGAAGGAAAATCCGTAAATCATCTGTAAATCTCATCAGTGAGGTACTCAACTAGGGATATCATAGTCGCCTGAATGCAATACCTGTCCATCACCCAAAGGTGAAGCTGAATAACCTATCCATCACCCGAAGGTGAAGCTGTATAAAATAAAATACATCCACACTGCCACTAGCCGTGGCTAGTGAAGTTGTCCGACACTGCTTTCGGCAATGAAGCTAGGGGTATATAATATATCATATCTCACTCCTCCATCATCTGTGTCTTATGGCCATAGACATCTATATACGTGGTGTGCGGATATGCCGTATGATAACTCACTAGGTAAGTACCAAAAGCATATCTCAAAATCTCATATCAAAATGAGAGCTCATCAAAACTCAAAGCGTCATCTTATGAACCATAATATAAATCATGATCAAAAGCCACATAATTTGTATATGTAAATCCATAATTCATCATACTTAGTGAAATGTAGGTTCGATAAATAATAACCTTCGTAAAAATAATTTAAATAATTCATAATTTCTCTTAAACCATAAATATAGAAATCTATAAAGGCATAATATAAATCACATTCAAATCGTGAAATAGATCATGCATGCTAGGTTAATATTTATAAAACATATAGTTTAAGAAGGGGTCCACTCACAGATTTTATTGCCCGAGAACCGCTCGAACTAGCGAGGATGACGTCGTTTTCCGCCAACGCACCTAAACACAATTAGGGAAAACTATACCTAAATGATAGAATTTGGGAAAATAGACGACGGATTTAGATTCAGCACGTCGGAAAACCTAAGGAGGGACCTCGGGTTTTTCCCCCACATGCCGCCACCGGCCGCCCCAACTCGCTGAAAAATCGAACAACTCCAAAAATTTCCAAATTTTACAGAAATGAAGATTTCAATGAGAGAACAACTTTCATACCTGGACCGAAGTCCAATTCGGCCAGGAAACACCCCAAATTGCCTTTGAATCACCAGAAACCCTAAAATGAGTGGACCTCGATTCATCGAATTTGTAGCTCTGCCGTCCTCAAACTTATTTGGGCTTTGATCCAAACCTTGAGGGGAGTTGAACAAGGGTGGTGGTAGATGGTGGTGCTTGTAAAAACGACGAATTTTTGCCGATCTTCCCATGATGCTGCCGGTGGTACCTTTACAAAACCAAGGCTAAAAACTGTCGGATTTGGGGTGGAAGTTGAAGAAGAAGGTTGTGGAGTTGGATCTAGGTGGTTAGGTGACGTGATTTGCCAAAAAAACAGACGAAAAACCGTCAGATTCCATAGCAACGGTCCGGGTCGGGTCAAAAAAGAAGAAATGGGTCATGGATCCTGTGCTTCTCCTCTCTCTCATTTCCCATCCTTTCTTTCTTCTCCCATTGGTCAGTATCCATCCCTTCTCCCCTTGATTGGTCCGCACTCCACTTCTTTCTCTCATCTTCTTTCTATCTTAACCGTACACCTTCTTCTTTTCTCTTCCTTCTTTTCCATCCTAGCCACACACGTGGCATCAGATTGGTGTTCCAACAAAATCTAAAGCCTTCCAGATTTATGGTCAAATGACCATTTTGCCCTCAACTTTGTTCGTTTATAAATTCTTCGTTATAACTCCAAATTACGTTCCATTTGCGTCTGCGCATTCGTAGCAATGATTACTACGACTATACGCCAAGAAAAGTGGATCTTACATGACATGACAAGGCGGTCAACAAAAGTTAACGTATTTACCTCAAATGGCATTTTTGTAAATTCACATTTTAAAATTATAAAAACTATAATTTTTGGAGATGGGTTGTTACAAAATATGTCACCACATGATCTTGGGATTTGATATGTTGAACTATTTATTAACAGTAAACTTACAATACAGACGTTGAAAACTATCAAATGTAAAAATTAACGAGTAGAATACAAAATGGCCCCCTAAATTAAAATTGATCAATAAAACGCCCTAATGAAGAGTAAGTGACACACCCCGACCGAGATCAGGGCATGCTGGCCGTCACGTGGAAGTGACATAGCCATGTGCACAGTGCGGAAGCTAAAAACAGTAATATAAAAGTACGAATAATTTAAAACTAGCAATTATAAAGTGATAAGTATGTGCTAGTAGAAGTAATACGCTTAGTTCAGAGCTTTAAACCTACAGCAGTCCAAAAGAAACTTTACAACCATAGTACACCCGAAGGTGACCCTACATAGGTGAATGTTTGTCAGAATGCCGGGACGTCCTCCGGGAACACCACCAAACCCGCTAAGCTACTAGAACCTGGAGGGGCGCAAAAACAAAAGCGTGAGTGGGCAAAACAAATCTTTTCGAAAACCATTTCATAAAACATAATATAACCCCTCGCCGTAAAACCTGTATACTTCCCAGAAAATAAACATATATATACGTAGGTATAAATATGCCAAGTATACTCAAGGATATGCCAACCTGCTCAAATGTATGCCGTCATGCTCAACGCCTCATAATAATATGCGAGTGCTCAGTTATGTATATCACATCAATAGCATAAATAAACTGGCAGCCGGAGTCCCCTAAGTGACCTGTACGGCTGAATCTAGAGCTCAAATCACATCTCGATCCCTAAACCTGCCCACGAGTCGGAACCACCTATAGTGGTCTATACGACAAGCCTGGGTGTAATACATATAAACGCTCTAGTGCTACGATCACGTGAAGGCTGTGCGAATAATCGCAGGTCACCTACGAGTCGGAACCACCTATGGTGGTCTGTACGATAAGGCTGTGCACCTAACTTGGATTCAAGCTGAGCGTGTGGTGCGGGAGGTGAACAACACGTGAAAGACTGTGCCCTACTCTGGGCGGGAGCACTAACACCGGGGGTGCAGGTTATGAGCTCTCTAAGCACTTCGAATCACTATTTTATGCAAATGTAAAACAACGCTTACCTGGCACTTACCTAAGCCACCACAGCACCAACATATGTGTAAATGACGTAAGAATAAATATATAAACCAACTTATATGCCACTAGTCGTGCATAATCATCAATCATATAAAATTAATAGCGTAAAACGAGACATTTATACTAAATTCTGGGAAATAACATGTATATAGGTATATACGGAAAACAAAAGCCCACTCACTGGTATGTAGAAGGGTCGTAGCCCCCTGCCTCGAATGTGCACGCTCGTCCTCGGGATACGTGTCACCTATATGTGAGTTAACTATAAAAACGTTAACTTTAGAGCACATAATCGTCCATTCAAAATAACTTCTCATACATTGCTCAAAATGGACAAATGAATATACCAACGTGACCTACACAACCTCACGATCACACCCATATTTTTAAAATAATTTTTGGACAAGCCACGCGCCCCCACGCGCCTGATTACGCACGGACCCACGCGCCCCCACGCGCGGTCATGTGTCACGCATACTGACGGCGTCAACTGACGCCGTCAGGAATATTCCGTTGGACTGACGGAATATTCCCTAACTGACGCCGTTAATCCGTTAGGAATATTCCGTTAAAACTTAACGGAATATTCCCCTTCCTTTTCCGGCGAGCCACCGCCGCTGGCGCCGTCGCCGTTGCCGGAAAACTGCAAAATTTTCAAACTTTGTTTTCTCACTCGTTTTTCAACCATTTTTCACGTTCTTTATACCAAAATGAAGCTTAGGACTAGTAGATTCACGTTAGACTAGTTTTAAGGCCTAAAAAAAATCAAAGAATCTCACCTGCAACAACGATCCAAGTTCGGCCAACTTTGAACCAAGCTTTCCCGACGTCCAAATTTACCCAACGAAGCACTCCCAAGCTCCTTGGGACCTCACTAACACATCTACAAGCTTAGAATGTCCAAAAACATGCTAGATTAGGTTTGCATGAATAGTGTTCAAAACGGATTACTTCGAATCGACGTGAAACTGGTGGTTTCCTTACCTGGAAATGGCACCACTGGACTCCTCTCAGCTCCACAAGTTCAATGGTAGTCTTGGATCCTTAGATCTGTGACGTTTTAGGGTGGTGTGTGTGTGTGTCCGTACGTTTGTTTGAGGAAGAAGAAGGATAATGGACTCGGGGGAAAAAGAAAGAGAGAGAGAGAGAGAGAAAGTCAGAGGGAGAGAGAGAGGAAGCAAATGTGGATGTGTGTGTGTGGCCCAGCACATGTCCACACCACACAAAACACCAAAACGTAATAGGACAATTTAGGGGTAAAACGGTAATTTACTTATACGGTTCGATACTTCCGGCACGGGATGTCACAGTAAGAATAACCACTATCCACCAAGGCTTTCTTGCTTTTTTCACTTCACTATAATCCTTACATCACCATCAAGCTCCATCATTTTCCTTATCCCTCACCATTTGCCTTATCCTTTTTTCTAGATCTTCTGCACTTACCACCATGTCGATGTCCTTATAATCTATCCCAATCTCCACTGCCAATCCAATTCCTTCACCAATTGAAAGGGATTCAGGTTTTGCCCTGCGTGCCTTGGTCACGTGGCAATCGATAATCCATTCCATAAACTTTCCAATCAGGAATTCCACCCGTAATGCGATTAAACCCTCTGATCACCAGATGGGTCATAATGGCTGTCTGCGGGGCCCAACATATCACCTTTCCAACTAAAGTCGTCCGATCAAGAAACACTTCAAGCAAGACTGCATTTAGATACTTGTAGTCTCTTAGCACAGTTCTCTTGCCTTTGGGAGAGGGTCAGTGTAGGGACCACAGAAATTGTTGTTCGCTGTGCTCTAGCGCAAACGCTATCTCTTTCACTTTGGCCTCACCAAAACTTCCCATGCTTCTAAAACATAGGAACACCACTTAAAAAGGAGGTTGATCATCAAGCCATCTTAAGATATCTGAGCCCTTATCTTCATCAGTACTTTTGAGGTTCAATTAGGGTCCTAGTGGATACACATGTGGGATTTTATCATCAGAATCAAGATAATTAAGAACATGCAATTCCAACTCCAAAAATTTATTTACTAAAATACCCTTGGTTTTTCTATACTTGGTGGCAGAGTTGAGGTTTGATTCGGTGTTCTCCTTGACCACAAATGTACTGGGCAAGAATGCGGTAGGGTAAGGGTTGATAAAACTCGGGACAACCAACTCAACGCGTGAGCGTGTCAACTCAATTATATCTCTGTCGTTCTCGTCATGAAGCAATTGAAAATAGAACAAAAATGTGAGAATCAAAGCGTTGGAGTTGATGAACATGTAGGAGAGAGCCTTAAATTCGCCAACCATGTTAATTAGGCTTGTGCAAAACATGTCGAGGACGAACCCGGCAAGCCAATCAAAGATATCAAGCTTTTCTATGGCCATATCCAGACCCACACGAGTATAATTGCTCTTACCGTTGGATAAGGGTGAATCGCATGGGCTTCTAGCTTCAAGATCATGTTTACCATAATACACTTGTTTGGACCTCGAATTGAACAGTTGGGGACCCATCTAAAGCCCAACATCTCACTTAACTCATGAATTTGATATTAGGTATTTATTTTTAACAAGATAGAACGATGAACGACTTTCTTACTTTTGACCTGGTAGAAACGGGCGATAAGACTACTCTCTTTCATATGAATAAAGATTACTCAGCTGCGTTTTGAAAGGAAAAGTGTTTTTCACTAGAAAAATATGTAATCCAAAAGGATCAAAGCTCAGGTATTCAAGTGGAAGCTCATCTTGTAACAAACATCACATTAACCACTTGGATGAAAGGGAATGAGCCGAGTTAGGCTTAGTTCTGAATGAAGAAGGGTTCTATAAAAGGCAACAGAAGAATTAGAGAAAGTGAAACTCTACTCAACACAAAAGACTTCTAAAAAGCTCTGCAACCTACTTTTTTATTATTCCTTTTGTAGTTCAAATATTCCCTTGTATTTAAAGTTCTACTACTTACCTTTGTAGTATCACTACAAGAAAACATGGCTTAAGTGGTGACAGACATTCGTCACATTTGATTATATGTGACGAAAATCCAGCGTTACTATATGTGTCACTTATATAGCGTCAACTATAGTTTAGTGACGAATTTTTTCATTCATCACATATTTTTAGTATTAATGACGCCTCATTCGTCACTTAATAACTTTACGCATGACGAAATAAGCATCACAAAACACAAAAGTTAGTGACCTATAAGTTTGTCACATAACAAATGTATTATGGAGCCAAAAATAATCAAGAGGCGACACGTGGATTTTTGGGCAAAAATGACAAAATTACCCTTGAGGAGCACCGGAATTCCTACGCGTAAGCAGTGGTCAAACATCCCACAATCAAGTCAAAAGTGCCCAAAATAGGTAACAAATTCAAAGTTATTTCATCCATCCTCATCCTATATTTTCCACAAGGTAATTATTTCATAACCTTCAAAACATTCCATATAAATTGAGTTAATTGGCTAATTAATGGATTTATTCCTAATTAATCCATTAATTACCAATTAAATCACCTATTTCACACAAAAATACCCCAAAGGTCCGGCCACCTTTTCTCAAGAAGGGGACCGGCCATGCTCTATATATTGAAGCCATTTTCTTTTAAAACTCAAGTTCATACTTTTGCAAAACTCCAAAAACTCTCTAAACACTTTTCTCTCTAAATTCTAACTTTGGCATATGAGGTTCTTCGGCCAAAGCGCCCTCCCCCCTGCCCCCCCCCCCCCATTCATCATGGACACGTGAGGCTCTTGACCTTGACCCTAAGGTGTTAATTGTTTTGTAGGTGCAATTTGGCCCAAGAAGAAGGATGCAAAAATTTGCATCCACATTTGTAAGTGAGGAATTTATCATCACACAATCTGATCGTAGAATGCTATGGCTGAGGATAAGTGAGATTGAAAGTGTCACATATTCATTTGGCATGTGGCGCAATTTGTGTCACATATGTCAAATTCATATACCTATTGGGAACAATTCGTACCCTGCTTCGTTATCTAGAATTAGCATTCATAACAAATATGAGGTAATACTTTGGTTAATCACACTTCATTGATCAATAAGTTAGGTAACATCCATTACATACACCAAATGTATATCCCAAAAGCTAACATAAGTATCCTAACACCTCTAGACATATTGAGATGCTAACAAGATTCTAAGCCGCTGAGTCGGTAATAAAACAGGTATACCATGTGCATGTTTGAAACCAACAACAAAATACATAAGTCATCAACCATATCATGGTCTTCAATTAAGCACAAGTATCATTGTCATTTGAAAGATCACCATCACCACCTCAGGTGCTTCTTGAATACTTTCTCCTTTAATTCCATCTGTCTTTTTCTTCATCTTATCCTTACATAATAAAGGAGAAGAAAACATCGGTGTATGTTTGTCTAGACAGTAGCAGGTGCATTAAGAATTTGAATAATATTAACAAAAGAGAAGAAAATAAGAATTGAATAAATAGTTATAGTAAGAAGAATGAAACGTAACAGACGAGCCTATCTAAATTACATAATGAGTTTTATATGTGCTTTAATTTCATTACCTTGTGAGCCTTCCTTGCATGTTGGATGAAATGGTTTTGCCCCCTTGTGGTAATACTTTAATTTGTTTCTTATGATTATTTGCATTTTTCTTGAAAACATCCTAGATTTCATTGATCAATAAGTTATGGGATTTAGCAACTTATGACTTAAGTCTTAGGCTTGTCGAACAAAATGCGTAAGGGGTTCAGTACAGCAAATTAAATTTTGAATGATTATTTGTAAAGTGGGAAAACAAGTTTGGATGTGAAAAGGCAGCTTGCTGGAAACCACTTGTTGTCTATTTTCTTGGGGCTATGTGGCTATTTTAAAATTGATGGTCCAGAAACTGACCAAAATTCCTCCGGTCCTCATCTCACCACCCATGCTAAATGACTGGGAAAGTTTATTTTAGTTTAGTCAGTTTTCTTGGATTTAAGGACACAAAACATGATTGAAGCATTAAGGTGGAAGCTATTCCGTCTAAGCAAAATGTCCACATTTATAGATCTACCTCAATATTAAGGACAAATAATCTAATCAGGTAGTACATGTGAATCTTTTTGCGAACATTCTGTCATATAGAAATTATGGAGATATAATCATGTCTGGATTTTTGAAATTGCAGTTTCCCAAAAATCAAAGTTCAAAGTAATTAAAATTCAAAAATGGATTAATCATCCTTAAACCTAGGCAACCAAGAAAAAAAATTACAAACCTAACTAAGATTCTCGATTTCATTACCTAAAATAACTCAAAATTACAGTGATAGAACAAATTTAAGAAAAACACCATAAAGTTGAGACTAAACAAAAAGCTAAAGGGAAAAGGATAAGATCTAGAGAAAGTATTGGGGATTTTAGAGCTTGAATGCTAGGGCACTTCGATAGTAATGGAAAGTAGACAGGCAAGTTACTGAGGGAGGGAGACGAATGAGAGGTTGTGGTCGCCGTCATTGGCAACCACCAAGTGGCTGGTCATTGGAGTGAAGGCAAGGGAGTAGAACGAAGGCGTGCTAAAGTGAGATGGGTTAGAACAAAATGAAATAGGTTTTACAATTTGGGGGTTTTGATAATTACTTTCAATATTTTCTAATTTTTTTAATATAATGTTATATGTGAGGAATTGTTAGGTGGCCTTCTCTTTTGTTACATG
This sequence comes from Pyrus x bretschneideri, assembly GCF_019419815.1. Lineage (NCBI taxonomy): Eukaryota > Viridiplantae > Streptophyta > Magnoliopsida > Rosales > Rosaceae > Pyrus > Pyrus x bretschneideri. Next base: position 8,018,741 of record NW_025999413.1, read on the forward strand.
ATGAATGTTAAATTTCGTCACATATTAACATTGCATTGGGTGGTAAACTTTCCCGTTCACTTATTTGGGACGAATCTAAAAGTATAAGTGATGCAAAATATTTTGGTGTCCTATGAAAATCTTAATGTGACGAATTTCAAAAAAGTGTCACCTGTTTGACCCAAATGTGATGAATTTGCACACGCCACAAAAAATTCCATCACCTATTCCATGTTTTCTTGTAGTGTATTGGTTTCCTGTAGTAAAGCCTCTTACCAGAACATTGCCCGTTCTTGCAAAAACACGCCTGACAAGCATTTAACTTTCCCAAGTGGGTTTAAACTTTGGCCGATTGCTTGTATTTACTATTTGCTTTCAAGTTATTGTCATTTAATGTTATTTCCTACTTCTGTTACTAGCATTTCTTAAGTATTTGCGAGTAGATTTCTTCCAATTTTCACTTTATTTCACTTTACTTTGCTTTCTATCTTTCCTTTTCTCGTAAGGACTGCAACTGGTTTGAATCATCCCTGATCAGTGTGTGGTCATTGTTTTGGCATTTAACATAAGAGAAATATAAAGTTTGTGTCTTCAAGGAATAAAAAAGAACCTAAGTATGGATTTAACCTCTCCATAAGAACAATGTTTTGATAAGAATGCTGGTTACTTGTGGCGGAATCAAACAATATGTTGATCTTGGCTAGCAATGGCATGCTTAAAAACAACTATCTTTGTAAGAGCCTACTAGAGGCTTGACTATGGCACCTTCAAACTAACTAGAGTTCATCACTCATGCAGTGGAGAGTTGTGTGCAGATCTCGAGTCCAACAACCCTTGGTTTCTCTAAACTTAGTTCCAAAGTCGAGGAAGATAGTGATGCCTTCCATGTTCAAAAGCAGACCACATAACACTTTAGTGGGCATAAAGTTAACAAAAGTCGGGATGACCAACTCAGTACTTGAGTCAATCAATTCAGAAACTTCTTTGTTATGTTCGTTGCAAAGCGACGTGAGGTGGAACAAAAACCCTAGCATGCAGCAGTGGATGTGTAGAAGAAAAAAGAAAGAACTCCAAACCCGTCCTCCATGTCAATCACAGAGGTACAAAACATGTCAATGACGAAACCGGCAAGAACCCTAAGGTTTTGACTCGAACTGAGCTGACTCAATGAATAGTTCGTGACAACTTATTTGCAGTGAATTTTTGTGATTCTCAACAAATATGCTGGCAAAAAAGGTGAAAAGGTCTTGTGTGTCGACTAGGGTTTCAGGGAGGTTGATGAGGCGCAAGTTTGAATGGGAGCTTTATATGATGAGGAAAGACTTTTCATTGTGCCTAGAACAGATGTACATATGTCATATGTCGTTATACAAGTAGAGGGACACTTCAGAAAGAGACTTCCCTCCACAAGTCTAATAACATATGACGTATTGCCTCATGTTCTTGGCACATTTATAAATCTCTCCCCAATGAGGATTGTGATGAAGAGTTGACCACCTTGAGCGACAAGTTGTTTTGCAATCTCAACTGTTGATATGATGTGGCCAATGCCTAGGGCTAGAGTGAACACTAGCTTTGCTGGTTTCTTCATTTGGATTTAGAGTTGAAGAAGTCTTTTACAGAAATGCAAAGTTCAACAGAAAATCATACACACACACACACACACACACACACACACACACACACACACACACACACACAGACACACACACACACACTATGTAAATTGCATTTTAGTGCACTATATTTTAAATAACAGCAGGACCTACTACTATATTAGTGAGTTTTCTAATATCAGTACATTGGGTATATAATATAATAGAATAATTTTTGTCTACTCCAAGATGAGGAGGGATTCCTCTTCAAAAATTTTTGTGGACGATTCACAAAATTTCGTGCTAATAGTCGAAACCATCAATGATATAATTATTATGGAAAGATCATCTTTATAAAAAAATTTAAAGCAATGGTTGTTAAGTCAAATAACTGCAACAAATAGATAAAACAGTTCTTAATACTTTTAACAATTATGACTATATATTTTTATACATTTTGATGATATAACGATTTCATGTGGTGATCTTTACACAACGACATATAATATAAACAAATATGACCATAAACACAAATATTTGTGAATCCGTAACAACACTTTTTTAGGAAGATATCCTTCTCATCGTTTCAGTAGTAAAGTATTATTCTAAGCATATATATCAAGTGCATGGCTGGTGGTATGGGGGTGGTGTATTAATTCTTGATTTTTTCATGTGGAGGTGATGATGTCATGCCTTTGCTGTCATTTGCTAATTTTTAAAACCCTAGCTAGTCCATGCTGTTGTCTGCAGTTAAGATTTTGGAGTTAATAACCAATAGAAATGAAGAAGAAAAGTCACCCAAATTTATATCGTAAGTGTTAAAGAAATCAACCCCATCTCATTGAAAGATCTACACAAATCTAGAATAAAGAATTCTAAAACATTCACTAAAGTTGGTTAGTTAGATTATCCAAGTTAAAGTAGTCCTTTGTAGAAAGGACTAGAATGTTGTTTCTTAAGTTGGTGGAAGAGTCTAGAAAAATGGTGAGGTTTCCACCAACATGCAATATTAGTGTTAGATAATTCTAGCTTAGGAAGTTAGTGGAATTATCTAGATATCTCTAGCATGATGTTTCCATACTTCTCCAAGGTTCCATCTATGCCTATAAATGGAAAAGGCATCCACACCATTTGTAACAAGAAACCAATCAACCAACCAACCAATCAAGCAAGTAGGCAAGTGAGAGTGAGAAGCAAGAGTGAGAGTGAGAAGCAAGAGTAGTCTTGTAGGAGTGTGAGTGGTCTAGAATGTATCTCTAGAAAAAGTAAGTGTCATAGCTTCTAAAGAGTGTCCTTGAGAGTTTGTGTGTTGTAATATTTTGTGTGTAATATAAGTAATTTGTTTACTTGTGTTGTCTTTCCAACACTTATGTTAGAGTTGTGTACTCTAATTTTCCTAACAATTAGTATCAGAGCAGTACGATCAGTGACTGTCTCTAGTGAAGCTTTCGAGAATTGTGAGAGCTTAGTACTTCGTAAGATTGTTGGTTAATCTTATTCGGTTTATTGAAGTTCTGCTAACACAATTAGAGATCTTCAAGTTGTTGAAGGAATTAAGAAGTTAAACAACAAAAATTTACAACACATGGGCGACATGTATGAAGTCTTACCTACAAGACCAATATCTTTGGGATGTTGTTGGCGGTAACGAAGTTACGCAACCGAAAGAAGACACCAACAGCACTTTGCGGAAGTGGAAGATCAAGGCAGGTAAGGCAATGTTTGCCTTAAAAACCACAGTTGAAGATGACATGTCGGAGCACATACGAAAGGCCAAGACACCAAAAGAAGCGTGGGACACCTTTGCCACACTCTTTTCAAAGAGAAACGATACAAGGCTGCAGTTTCTCAAGAACGAGTTGTTATTGGTGGCCCAACGGGACATGACGATTGCCCAGTATTTCCACAAGGTAAAGTCTATTTCCCGTGAAATTTCTGAATTAAATCCTAGTGCAACTATTGTAGAATCCAGGATAAAATGAATAATTATCCATGGATTGAGACTCAAATATCGAGGCTTCGTTGCCGTTGTACAAGGATGGCCGACCCAACCATCACTTGTTGAGTTTGAGAATTTGCTTGCCAATCAACAAGCATTGGCAAAGCCAATGGGAGGGTCTTATTAAAAGGTGAGGAGGAAGCGCTCTACACTAAAAGTAAAGGCAGCTTTAAGCAGCATGCTGATGGTGGATCTAAAAGAAATGGTGACAAGGACAAAGGTCATCAAGGAGGAGGGAGTTCTCGGCTGGGGGGAGCTCCGAAGTATCACAGCAACCGTGATCAGTCCCAGAATAATAAAATATTTGAAGGTAAGTGTTACAATTGTGGAAAGAAGGGCCACATGGCAAATGATTGCTCGTTCAAAAAGCCCATAGAAAGTAATGTCGCCAAATCAAAGAATAAAAGTGAAGATAACTGGGACACCGTGTCATATCTAGCTATAGAGGAAGAATAGGACACTGAAGCATCTTCTTAGTGGTGTTCAGAAAATGAGGTGTTGCCTGGCTCAAGAGATATTGAAGATACGTTGTAGGATGAAATGAGAGACCAAGCTGCCCAAACCCAATCGAGTCTAGATGAGCTCGAGGAATTGCTTGATGGTGACGATGTCAAGCAAAAAGTACCTAAGAGTCCTTGGCAAACTGGTGTGTATCAACAACCAGAAGAAGAAAGACCTAGTGAAGTGAAAGTATCAACTCCACGATCACAACTAAGGAGGTCAACGGGAATACTGAAGCCAAATCCCAAATACGCCAACGCAGCCATAGTAGAAGAAGCAGTTGAAGCTGAGATGCGTAAAGAAGCATCACTGAACTCTGAGTGGCATAAAGCTAGGAGAAGAGGTCGATGCGTTAAAGAAATATCAAACTTGGGATCCAGTGGCAAGGCCAAGAGATGTGAAACCCATATCAAGCAAATGGGTGTTCAAGATAAAGCATTGTCAACCTAAAGTAGAGAGAAGAATGAGATGGTGTTGAGGGGGAGTGTTGAAGAAATCAACCTCATCTCATTGAAAGATCTACACAAATCTAGAATAAAAAATTCTAGAACATTCACTAAAGTTGGTTAGCTAGATTATCCAAGTTAAAGTAGTCCTTTGTAGAAAGGACTAGAAGGTTGTTTCTTAAGTTGGTGGAAGAGTGTAGAAGAATGGTGAGGTTTCCACCAACATGCAAGATTAGTGTTAGATAATTCTAACTTAGGAAGTTAGTGGAATTATCTAGATATATCTAGCATGATGTTTACATGGTTCTCCAAGGTTTCATCCATGCCTATAAAAGGAGAAAGAGTGAGTGGTCTAGAGTGTGTCTCTAGAAAGAGTGAGTGTCATAGCTTCTAAAGAGTGTCCTTGAGAGTTTGTGTGTGTAATACAAGTAATTTGTTTACTTGTGTTGTCTCTCCAACACTTGTGTTAGAGTTGTGTACTCTAATTTTCCCAACAGTAGGTAGAAGATTGGAATAGAGACCAAAAAAAACCACACATAAAATGAACGCAGAGGATTTAATCACATGCGTAGAGAAAGAGTAGGGCTAGCTGTGACTATTTGTTTTGGTAGTGTATAGTGTATAGCAGCTGATGAAATAGACAGCTCATATCAGTGAACTTAAGTCCCTCGTGATTCCTTGAATACCACACAACTACGAACACAAGACTTATCTGCATATATATCAGGTCAGAAATTAATGGGGAAGTGTATATATATATTCTCGCGCATAGGATTGATGGATTACAAGTTTACAACAAACACCATGTAGAGCAAAAGAATGTAAATTTACAGAAAACTAGATTAAGATCCTTTCACAAGATTCAATTTTCAAAAAAACCAAGTGTAAGATCTAATATTTAATTTTGATCCCTTGACTTTATATTCAACTCGGCAACCTTCCATATAGGAGTTGAAGAGTCAATTAATTAAAAGAATTATTTTTAATTGTTCCTAAATCGCCCTTTTCCTATTATTTAGCTAATAATATTGATTATTAGACCTTTGAGCTTTCATGCTTATTTTGAAATGAATAAAAAAAGATATTTTTACTAAATATCTATACGAGTTGCACAATCATGTCTCATTTATGAAGAGCAACATGTCCAACTCACATACACATTTCTCCTTTAAATTATCTCTTATCTCTCTCAATTGTATATTATCATGATTCGTATGTTTCTTGCATTATGGAACAACTAAGGTTTACAAATCTACTTTTTACTTATGAATTGTGTTTATTCGTGTATACCTATGGATTGTGTTTATTCATGTATGATAATTTTTTGTCTATGGAGATTGACAAGTACGTATTTTTAAATCTATGATTTGTGTACTTATATGAAGATACATGGAGTAAAGTTTGCATACCAAAATTACATACCTATGTTTATGCCCTTATGCTTCCGTACATATGCCTATGCATTTATACTTCCGTATTTATGTTTATGCCCTTATACTACCGTACCTATGTCTATGCACTTATACTTCCGTACGTATGGTTATGCACTTATACTTCCGTACCTATGGTTATGCACTTATCCTTCTGTACCTATGCTTATGCACTCATACTTCCGTACCCATGTATAGCACTTTGTTAATGTACTTATAATTTTAATGGGTGTTCTTCTTTTTTCTTATGGAGATGAGAATTGTGTTAGTGATGATGTTTTGCTTTTCTTTTGTAATGTATTTTTGTCATTTCTATTCATAATTAATCAATATAAAAAATTTCATTTATTTTCTTGTACCTATTGGTACTTTCCAAAAATGTTAAAATGTTAGAATTTTGATTTAGGTGTATTAATAGGTGATTTGAGTGTGAAAGTCAATTTCCAATTTTTAGTCTTAATTATGAATTGAATAGGAAAATGTGGATGGCAAGTTTGTAAATAGTACATGTGATAAGAGGCAATTAAATATGACATGGCGTTAAGATTTAAAAATAGGGACTTAAATTGGATGGAGAAAAACCAAGCAGGTTATAATCTAAAAGTAATCTTATTTAGGTCCTAAAATCTAAGAGCCCCGTAAATTTATTTGCGCAAAATATATTGATCGAGTGTTAGAACATGTCTATTAAGTTAGTAGTTGGCAATGCTCACAGTTTGTAATGAAGAGTAGGTCATCTGGAGCTTCCATTATCAGTAAAAAACTCTATGTTCAAAATGATGTCAAAATCAATTTTCAGGTATGCATTAGGCCCACATACCGCCGAATTGATCAGTATAGGGTCATTTTCGGAAAATCCCGACATCGAGGTTACTTGTTCACACATACGTAATTAAGTCAGATTTTCAAAAAAGAGAAAATATCACCATAAGATTTTGAGATTTGATACGTTGAACTATGTATTATAACGGAAAACTTGCAATACAAACGTTGCAAATTACACAAAGTAAAAATAAGCGAGGAGAATACAAAAGCCCCCCAGCCCAATTAAATTTGATCAATAAAACGCCCTAATGAAGAGTAAGAAGAACCACCACCCACCAAGGCTTTCTTGCTCTTTTCACTCATTTCCTTCACTCTTTGCCGTACATCACTGTCAAGCTCCATCACTTGCCTTATCCCTCTTTCTATGTCTTCTGCGCTCACCACCACGTTGCTGTCCTTCCTATAATCCATCTTAATCTCCACTGCCAATCCCAACTCCACCACCAGGTGAAAGGCATTCACGTTTTGCTCCGCGTACATTGGCCATGCGGCAATCGGCACGCCATTCCATAAACTTTCCAACGTAGAATTCCACCCGCAATGTGATACAAACCCTCCGATTGCCGGATGGCCTAGGATGGCCGCTTGCGGGGCCCAACCAATCACCTTCCCAACCGTAGCCGTCCGATCAAGAAACCCTTCGGGCAAGATTGTCTTTAGATCCGCGTAGTCGCTTGGCATAGCTCTCTTGCCCTTTGGTGGGGGCCGGCGAAGGGACCACAAAAACCGATGTCCGCTGTGCTCTAGCGCGCACGCTATCTCTTTCACCTGGGCCTCATCGAAACTTCCCATGCTCCCAAAACACAGGAACACCACCGATAAAAGAGGCTGATCATCGAGCCACCTCAAGATATCTGAGCCCTTATCTTCATGACTACTTTTGAGGTTCAATAAGGGTCCCACTGGATACACGGGTGGGATTTTGACACCAGAATCAAGATAACGAAGAGCATGCGATTCCAGCTCCAAGAATGTATTTACCAAAATACCCTTGGTTTGTTTATACCTGCTGACACTGTTGAGGGTTGATTTGGCGCTCTCCTTGTCCAGAAACGAACCAGGCAAGACTGCGGCAGGGTAAGGGTTGATGAAACTCGGGACGGCCAACTCAGCGGTTGAGCTCGTCAACTCAGTTATATCTATGCCGCCCTCGTCACGAAGCGATTGAAAATGGGACAAAAGTGCGAGAGTCGAAGAGCTGGAGGTGAAGAACATGTAGGAGGGAACCTCAAATTCGTTGGCCACGTCAATTAGGCTTGCGGAAAACATGTCGAGCACGAACCCGGCAAGCCGAGGCTTCGACGTCGACTCAGACTGATCTGACTCGGGGAGTAAGTTGATAACGGCGTCTCTGACGTGAGATTTGTGATTTTCGACGAACATTCTGAAGAAGGACCCGGGATTGGGGACAGTGTCTTGTTTGTCCGGTTGGGCTTCGGGGAGGTTGACGAAGTTGATGCGGTGAGAGATTGAAGAATCAGTGTTGGTGAATGGTTGGTCGTAGGGAAGCTTCATGACGAGGACTGTGATAAACAGTTGGTCGTCCCGAGCAACGAGTTGCCTTGCCATCTCGACCGTTGATACGATGTGGCCGATGCCTGGGGCGGGAACGAACACTAGTTGTGCTGGTCTCTTCATCTTTTGAGAAATGGTAATGAAAAGCTGAGCTGTTTTATTTAGAAAAACTCTTTCATTTTATAGTAGAATGGTATGATGTCATGCTTTCGCTCATAGTTTCTGAATTTCCCACGAGTCAAGATCTTAATTACTTTTCATACTGAAAGGACTTGTCAAATTTGATTTTGGTTCCACCACTAGGCGTAGTCCTGTACGCAATTGTTTTGCCATTATGTATAAGAAGGTCGAAGAGTAAGAATTGAAAACGTATGCCTATGGATAAGTACCACCAATTAAGTTTCACTTCTTATTTTGGTACTTACGTTTCATATTGCCTTGAGTAGAAAGTCGAAGAATTCAAAACCGACATGGTTGACACTCGGTCAAGATTTCAGTTCCGAAGCACACCATGTTCTATACAGTGGTAATCATTTTTTTTTTTTTTTTCTTCTCAAAAGCAACGAAAGATTCATCATCGAATGAGAATCTTGTTGACAATTGGAATGCTGGGGGCTGGGGTTTGTTCACAATTGGAATAGTAGTATAGTCGTGTCAGATCAAGGAAAACCTGCTCCAATACCAAGACATCTAAACCAGGAAGTGGCCACTATACTAATCACAAAACGAAATTTTTTCAACTTAGTTACTTACATAATCCGTCATATGTTGAATTTCATCACAAAAGATTTGTTGCAAGAAATGAAGTCATTCAATTTGCGTAATTTAATACGTAGAGTTTCTAATGTGGAATTGCATTCTTCAACAAGATTTCATTCACGGAAAGCCAATAAAATCAGTCCAATTGTGAGTGTAAAATAATAGTTACGAGTAAACTATGTCTAGTGTTGAAACTCACAATTGTAACCCAAAAAGCAAATATAGTTCATTCATGAAGGAAGAAAACTGTGAAATCGGTAAATCATTTTCATTAGTTGTAAGTAACGGTTCACGTAAAAGAATTTGTTAACTAAATCTGCAAAGCAGGCTAATTACTTGGAAGAGGCATATGGCAACATCTTCAAAGTAGAATGTGAAATCCCGTTCCCAGATGTCACTAATTAATCTTACATATACACAAAATTACTTTATTTTCGTTAACTTTAGAGTTTTAGTTACTTAGCTATAAAGTTTGAATTTTCTTAAATAGTTATTTAAAATCTGTAGACCTTTCAAGATCACCCTTAATATTTTCGAATAAAGCTCGATTCCACTAGCGCGTAGATAAAATCCATTCACAAAATAGAGCTATAACTAAGAAATTACAAGCAACATAAGTACAGTCCAAATAGTAATTTTAGACTTAACTAGAAATTGCTGCCCGCGCATTGCTGCGGAATTAGGAATTGTATGAAAGATTGAGAAGCTGATTCTAAATCATCAAGTTTCCAACTGCGATGCATGACAATCAATTGAAACAATTGAAACGTTTTCTCTAAATTATTAAATAGCATTTAGCACAAACTGACTTGCAAATTCAAATGCAAGAATGCAAATGAAGATAAATTGTCAAATTCCATACATGTCAAACTTCATTTAGGAAATTGAAAACCATAAAAATAAATTGATAAACCCACAAAGATAGTTCACAATTATAAATGTTGAATGCTGATAAAATATATAATACAATGATCTCGGTTTCTCTCATAATTATAGAATGTTGAATGCAAACAACATACCCAAATTACCAATCAAACCAATCAAAATTTCCACTCCTTGGTTAATATCAGAGAATGCCAAATCCAAATCTACGAACCCCACACTGTCAACTGATTCCTTACCAAAATTATGGCAAGTATTGTTATACAATTCCAATAATGTTGTTCGAGTACTCCTTGAACATGCATCATTTGGTATATCCATCCCTCCCTCCCTCTCTCTCTCTCTCTCTCTCTCTCTCTCTCTCTCTCTCTAAAAGTCATTGTTAACAGTAATTATATGATAACAGGCTAAAAGAACTGTCAACTACGTTATCAAGGAAAAACAAATGTCAATGAGAAATGAAGATAAAGAACCTTTACTGGTGTGCTCGAGAAATTGAGAATCGTTATCTGCAAACGGCCTCCAATCGGATCACCTCTAAAATTCTAAGGTGCTACAGCTACTTTAAGAATAGCTTATGTCCAATACAACCCTGCAAGAATAGTCATTCTTCAATATTTAAGCAGGATTTGAAACAGGGCATTAAGATAAGGTTACAAATATAGTAAGCTCCCAATTGAGTATTTAAATGGAAGAGATATGTGAAGGCAGTAAAAGAACCCAAAAATATCAATGTTTCAAACGAATATCTGTCACAAAATTATTGCACTCGAACTACCCTAATAACATGTCATGGGCATACTCCCATGCTTATCTGAAAAGATATCGTTGGTTACCGTTGACAATATATGGCATTCTCTTAAATTGAAAGCGTAAACAATGAAGAATGCACATGAACAACACACAATTTCTTTGGAAAACAGTTTTACAATGCAGTAGTTTTGAATTGGAAATTCAAAATGAACTTAGTTCAATATACAAAATTCAATAATTTAATCAAATCAAGACAAATGAGCAAAATTGTCTTATATTAAACACATAGTTGGAGCTTGGAACGCATAAAATGAAAAAGAAAATTAGACCTTGCTTTCCCCAACTAATTTTCAAATGTATCTGTGTTAATTTGAAACCAATATTTCCAATTAGAAAGTGTAGAGTCGTTGATATGTAAATTGTTTAACCTTGAGGCTTGCGATAACCACAAATGTTGGCGGGACTAATTGTTGCAACACAATGGAACTGAAGTTCTTTGCAACATCAATCCATAGTGTAACTTTTTTTTTTTTTTTTTTCTTTCTCTTGAATCAATAGACATAAACAAAAAAAAGTTAGTAAGAAGTATTGTATTTACAACAGTTGGAGATGATTTGTCAACATGCTTTTACCTAATATTTTGAATGTAGATTTACACTTGTTTTCAAGCCTTCTAATCAGCCACTTTTTGTTCTAACTCTTGTATTGCATTAATGTGTCCAAGAACATCTTGTAATCTCAAAGAAGCTTATGATAATTAATATAATAAAACCTAAACAAAATACCAAATTCAACTCCAATATAACGAAAAACTAAATTAACTTGTGGTGAATTGATGGCTTACTTTTTACAGCAATTCTGTAATTACAAATTCTTCTGTTAAATTACGGTGACTGGGAGATGTTGAAGCTGCATAAGCTATTTGAATTATGCCTACTATAATCAACCAGGGAAGAATCCTTTGTAACCAAATAGAGGTATTGGAGGACTGATACGCAAGAAAGCTGATATGCATTCTATAAACAACATAACTCTACCAAGTTCACAATTCTCTTAAATTCCACTAAAAAAATCTACCAAACGGAAAATTCACTTGGAATTTACTGTTAAGCCAAACTACCAAGAAATTGGAACTTATTTTGTAAAATAATTAACCTTTTCAAGTTGAAGCAGCTCCAATCTTGGGGTTGGCGACCTCAAGCATTGTGGCAACTCCTTTGTTCTCATCATCCAAAATTGCTCCTTTTATATAGAGTATCCATCAATGCATTGCTGCTCAACACCCAAATCATCAAATGCGAGAAAAAGCATATTCTAAGGTTTAAATGGAATTCCACAAATTCCCCAAATGGGCAACTCTAGAATTGTAAAGAAATTGTCTTTATCAAATCTTCAATTAATTATAGCAAAACCCAAAACTCAAAAAGTTTTAATCAGCTTACATGACCACTCATCAGCAAGCTCAGAGCAACAAAACCCAACAAACCCAAAATATTCGAATAAATCCCACACAAAAAAAATCTACTTAAAAAAACCTACAAACAACAAATAACTCACTACTTTTTCATACGAATTCGAACAGAGGTATAGAACATACCAATTTGAAGCAAGAAATCTCAGTGAAAATCCTCGAGGAAGCCACATTGATCTCAAGAAGCAGAGAAAATTAGGGATTTTTTTTTTCTGACTCCAAATCATCCTTAAGACGGCGTTATTCCGTCGAAAAAGAAGGAAAAAAAAAAACCAAATTAGGGATTTTTTTCAGTGAAGAAAAAGAGAAAATTAAAAGAAGAGAAAAGATCGTTAGGCTTTTATTTCAACTTTGGGGTTTCCAATTTTCGATCTCTCTAGGCAAAGGAACAGAGATAAAGCAACAACAGTAGATTGAGTAAGGGGAAGAGCGGCGGTGGTACTTGCAAAGCTCGAATGTTCGTGCATGCAATTAGAATAATTATTTATCATATGTTTTGATGAGGATTATGTATAATTACCTGTTACCCCAGCGAGGGTGAAGCTCAAGAACCAGAACCTGTTCTTCAAAGGTGATGTTGGCACGACGAACATCGGGGAGGAGATAACTGAGCCACCGTAATCTGCAGCTCTTTTCTTTTCAGACCTGGGTTTGGTTGCAAAATTGAAAACACATGGTCAACTCGTTAGGCAATAATTGGTAAAAGTAAGAGGGATATGAGGAAATATAGAGATAAAAAAATACCCAAGAGAAGGAGCGGAGGAGAAGGAATGAGGGAGGAGCCTGGACGGGGAGAAGTTGTCCAACGGAGGAGAAGGGAGGAGATGCCTCGAACGGAGGAGGATGTTGCGGTTCGCAGTTCTGAGAGAGTGAACCGGAGAGGTTGATCGGGAAATCAACGGAAAAGCTTCGTTCTTGAAACAAATGGAAAGGCCAAGCTTTTCCATTCCCACGATGACCAACACGTGTACAGAAGGGGTAAATTAGTAAATGAACTGTACAACGGAAGGAAAAAGGCTGCATATGCCTCACAATTGAAGGGCAAAACCGTCATTCCACTGGTCATCCACAGTACTCAACCCCTACGGGTTTTAGTATACATGATATAAATAGCAGGTCCAAAATTGTGGAAAATGATGTGGACAGCTGACCCGGGCGCGACCCGTTTACCCCTGCGCGAACCGACTTCAAACCCGTTTCCTGCAGCTTTTTCCGACGCCTACTCGAGGGTTTTTCCGGCGAATCGAAGCCACCCACCGCCAGAAAACAACTCAGCGTCACCCCGACTTTCATTTCCACCCAAATTCGACTGGGTTCGTTCGCGGTTTCACTACGAACGAACATGGTCGTCTTCCCCGAGCTGAAGACGGCGATCTGGTCGTTCCTGACACTTTCTGACGTCATCCACCACCACCACCTGACTCACGTCGACCCCAGAAACAAAATCCTAACTTCCATTTGGGTATTGGTGCAGCGAGCTTCTGGCCACAAAAAAACCAATAGAGATGAAGAAGGAAAGTCACCAGAATTTATTACAAGTTGTGAGTAGAAGACTGTAATAGAGACCACAAAAAAACCACACACAAAATGAACGCAGAGGATTTAATCACATGCGTAGAGAAAGAGTGGGGCAAGCTGTGACTATTTGTTTTGGCAGTGTATAGTGTATAGCAGCTGATGAAATAGACAGCTCACATCAGTGAACTTAAGTCCCTCGTGATTCCTTGAACACCACACAACTACGAACACAAGACTTATCTGCATATATATGAGGTCAGAAATGGAGAAGTGTACATATATTCTCGCGCATAGGATCGATGGATTACAAGTTGACAACAAACACCGTGTAAAGCAGAAGAATGTACATTTGTCTGCCCAAAATAAATTGATCGAGTGTTAGAACATGTCTATTAAGTTAGTAGGTTGCAATGCTCACAGTTTGTAATGAAGAGTTGGTCATCTGGAGCTTCCATTATCAGTAAAAAAACTCTAAGTTGAAAATGACGTCAAAATCAATTTTTAGGCATGCATTAGGCGCACATACCAGCTGAATTCATCAGTACAGGGCCATTTTCTGAAAATCTCGACATCGAGGAACTATGTATTATAATGGAAAACTTACAATACAAACCTTGCAAATTACACAGCGTGAAAATAAGCGAGGAGAATATAAAACCCCCCAACCCAATTAAATTTGATCAATAAAACGCCTTAGTGAAGAGTAAGAAGAACCACCATCCACCAAGGCTTTCTTGCTCTTTTCACTCATTTCCTTCACTCTTTTCCTTACATCACTGTCAAGCTCCATCACTTGCCTTATCCCTCTTTCTATGTCTTCTGCGCTCACCACCACGTCGCTGTCCTTCCTATAATCCATCTTAATCTCCACTGCCAATCCCAACTCCACCACCAGTTGAAAGGCATTCAAGTTTTGCTCCGCGTACATTGGCCATGCGGCAATCGGCACGCCATTCCATATACTTTCCAACGTAGAATTCCACCCGCAATGTGATACAAACCCTCCGATTGCCGGATGGCCTAGGATGGCCGCTTGCGGGGCCCAACCAATCACCTTCCCAACCGTAGCCGTGCGATCAAGAAACCCTTCGGGCAAGACTGTCTCTAGATCCGTGTAGTCGCTTGGTATAGCTCTCTTGCCCTTAGGTGGGGGCTGGCGTAGGGACCACAAAAACCGATGTCCGCTGTGCTCTAGCGCGCATGCTATCTCTTTCACCTGGGCCTCACCGAAACTTCCCATGCTCCCAAAACACAGGAACACCACCGATAAAGGAGGCTGATCATCAAGCCACCTCAAGATATCTGAGCCCTTATCTTCATGACTACTTTGGAGGTTCAATAAGGGTCCCACTGGATACACGGGTGGGATTTTAACACCAGAATCAAGATAACGAAGAGCATGCGATTCCAGCTCCAAGAATGTATTTACCAAAATACCCTTGGTTTGTTTGAACCTGCTGACATTGTTGAGGTTTGATTTGGTGCTCTCCTTGTCCAGAAACGAACCAGGCAAGACTGCGGCAGGGTAAGGATTGATGAAACTCGGGACGGCCAACTCAGCGGTTGAGCTCGTCAACTCAGTTATATCTATGCCGCCCTCGTCACGAAGCGATTGAAAATGGGACAAAAATGCGAGAGTCGACGAGTTGGAGGTGAAGAACATGTAGGAGGGAACCTCAAATTCGTTGGCCACGTCAATTAGGCTTGCGGAAAACATGTCGAGCACGAACCCGGCAAGCCGAGGCTTCGACGTCGACTCAGACTGATCTGACTCGGGGAGTAAGTTGATAACGGCGTCTCTGACGTGAGTTTTGTGATTTTCGACGAACATTCTGAAGAAGGACCCGGGATTGGGGACAATGTCTTGTTTGTCCAGTTGGGCTTCGGGGAGGTTGACGAAGTTGATGCGGTGAGAGATTGAAGAATCATTGTTGGTGAATGGTTGGTCGTAGGGAAGCTTCATGACGAGGACTGTGATAAACAGTTGGTCGTCCCGAGCAACGAGTTGCTTTGCCATCTCGACCGTTGATACGATGTGGCCGATGCCTGGGGCGGGAACAAACACTAGTTGTGCTGGTCTCTTCATCTTTTGAGAAATGGCAATGAAAAGCTGAGCTGTTTTATTTAGAAAAACTCCTTCATTTTATAGTAGAATGGTATGATGTCATGCCTTCGCTCATAGTTTCTGAATTTCCTACGAGACAAGATCTTAATTACTTTTCATACCTGAAGGACTTGGTCATCAATAGCTAGAAGATAAAACAAAAGGTTGTCAAATTTGATTTTTGTTCCACCACTAGTCCTAGTTCTGTACGCAATTGTTTTGCCATGAGTAGAAAGTTGAAGAATTGAAACCGACATGGTTCATACTGGGTCAAGATTTTAGTTACTAAGCACACCATGTTCTATGCAGTGGTAATCTTTTCTTCTTTTTTTCTCCAAAGCATCGAAAGATTCATCATCGAATTAGAATCTTGTTCACAATTGGAATGCTGGGGTTGGAGTTTGTTCACAATTGGAAGAGTAGTATAGTCGTGTCGGTTCAACGGAAACCTGCTTCGATATCAAGACGTCAGAGCCAGGCAAGCAGTCACTATACTAATCACAAAACGAAACTTTCTCAATTTAGTTACATGCACAATCCTCCATATGTTAAATTTCATCACAAAAGATTTTGTTGCAAGAAATGAAGTCATTCAATACGTGTAATTTAATATGTAGAGTTTCTGATGTGGAATTGCATTCTTCAACAGGATTTCATTCACAGGAAGCCAATAAAATCAGCCCAATTGTGAGTGTAAAATAATAGGTACGAGTAAACTATGTTTAGTGTTGAAACTCACAATTGTAACCCAAAAAGCAAATATAGTTCATTCATGAAAGAAGAAAACTGTGAAATCGGCAAATCATTTTCATTAGTTGTTAAGTAACGGTTCACGTAAACGATTTGTTAACTAAATCTGCAAAGCAGGCTAATTACTTGGAAGAGTTGAAGAAGTCATTAACTAAACAAGAAGTCATTTTGCAATCTATCTTTCACGCTTGTACCATCTCAATTAGAAAAGCGTGCGGTTAGGATTTGTCAAACGACTGGTGTAAGATGCAGCGTGACACAATTGTTTCAAAATTATATGAACTGACCAAATTTATATGGCAACATCTTCAAAGTCATCAGAGATATTGGAATAATAAAAAATACATTTGACAACACAGTACTTTAATGCATGTAATTGACTAATAGTGACATGTAAACAACACAAATAAAAGATAACAAATTTTCCTAGAAAATTTTCTTAAACTTTTTGAATTTTCAAAGTTCTCCTTAAGAATGATCAATAATCTTTGACAAATCAAAGGGGAAATTTGATCAACAAAACGTCCGAAAGAATTGTAAGAGGAACAATCAACCATCAAGGCTTTCTTGCTCTTCACCATGTGCTTCAACCTTTTCCTCACATCACTATCCTTCTCCATCATCTCCTTTATCCCACGCTCTCGTTCATGTGCCTTAACATTCGGACTCTCACCGTAAAAGTCCTTCCTGTACTAGATATTAATTTCCACGGCCAATCCCAATTCCATCACCAACTCAAATGCATTGTTAGCTGCGTACAATGGCCACATGGCAACCGGCACACCAAACCATAGGCTTTCCAACGTAGAATGTGAAATCTCGTTCCCAAATGTCACTAATTAATCTTATATATACGCAAAATTACTTTATTTTCGTTAGCTTTAGAGTTTTAGTTACTTAGCTATAAAGTTTGAATTTTCTTAAATAGTTATTTAAAATCTGTAGACCTTTCAAGGTTACCCTTAATATTTTCGAATAAAGTTCGATTCCACTAGCGTGTAGGCAAAAATCATTCACGAAATGGAGCTGTAACTAAGAAATTACAAGCAACATAAGTACAGTCCAAATAGTAATTTTAGACAATATAAATTGCAAGTCCAAAATTGTGGAAAAGGAAGTGGGCAGCTGACCCGTTTACCCCCGCGCGAACCGACTTCAAACCCGTATCCTGCAGCTTTTTCCGACGCCTACTCGAGCGTTTTTCCGGCGAATCGAAGCCACCCACCACTAGAAAACAACTCAGCCTCACCCCAACTTTCATTTCCACCCAAATTCGACTGGGTTCGATCGCGATTTCACTACGAACGAACATCGTCTTCTTCCCCGAGCTCAAGACGGCGACTCGCCGTTCCTGCACTTTCTGACGTCATCTACCCCGACCCCAGAAACAAAACCCTAACTTCCATTTGGGCATTGGTGCAACGAGCTTCCGGCCAAACGAGGCTTTTCACGGCAATTTCATTGTTCTCCGTCCAGTTTCAGGCCCCGGCACAGGTATGATATTGGGAAATACTTGGAAATCAAGCCAGATAATTAAAAAGGTTATCAAATTTGATTTTGGTTCCACTACTATTCGTAGTCCACTATGCAATTGCCTTGCCATTATGTATAAGTTGGTGAAAGAGTAGGAATTGAAAACATATATCCACGGGGATTAGCACTACCAATTAAGTTTCACTTTTCTATTTTGGTACTTACCATATATTTCATATTGTCTTGAGTAGAAAGTTGAACAATTGAAAATCGACCCGATGCACGCACACTCGGTCAAGATTTCAGTTACTTAGCACACCAATGTTGTTCTAGTTTAATCAACACAGAATCTGGCATGTACTGTTCATTTGAGGATAACCGATCATGTTTGAACGATAGGATGGGGAGGGGAGGAGAAATCTGGCATGTGTTGTTCTTATCATAGGAGGCCTCTGTGTATTAAGAGTGAAATTACTTAATATAAGTTGTAAATTTTGATCTATCAAGTTTTAACTCTGAGATTACATTCTTCAAAACCATTTTAGTGGACCATAAGTGCAACCAATTCGACATTGATAAAGCAACGAAAGATTCATCATCGAATCAGAATCTTGTTCACAATGAAATGTTGGGGTTGGGGTTTGTTCACAATTGAAACGGTAATAAGGTCATGTCGGGTCAAGGGAAACCCGCAGTGATACCAACACATCAGAGTCAGGCAAGCGGCCAACTACTAACCACAAACAAAACTTTCTCAACTTAATTACATGCACAATCCAACATATGTTGTATTCTATCCAAAAAAATTCTATCCAACATATGTATTCAATACATGTAATTTAATACATAGAGTTTCCAATATGGAATGATTCTTCAACAAGATTTCACTCACGGAAAGCCAATAAAATTGGGAGTTTTAACAACACTCCCGGTACTGTTCACTTTTAACGAAAAACCACATTTTCAATAAGATTAATTTTTTTTTAGACTTTCGTTAGTTTTTTTTATAAAATTAACCCAATTGTGAGTATAAAATAATAGGCACAAGTAAACTAGGTCTAGCGTTGAAACCCACGAATTGTAACCCAAAAAAACAAAATAGTTCTTGTGAAATCGGCAAATCATTTTAATTAATTGGAAGAATTTGAAGAAGTCAATAACTAAACAAGAAGTAATTTTGCAATCTTTTCAGGCTTGTACCATTTCAATTAGAAAAGTGGCTATGATTTGTAAACTACTGGTGTGACATGTGTGACACGATTGTTTCGGAAATATGTGAAGCGACCGAATGTATAAGACATGGATTCTCTCCTAATCTAATTGTCCTAATCCTGAGGATCCATTAATCTGGACCGTTCAAATTTGATCTAACCGTTAAAATTATTATAACTTTTAAATTGGACCCTTGTTTGTAGTTATTGGATCAAATTTTAACAGCCCGAATTGATGGATCCTCAAGATTAGGACAATTGGATCCGGAGAGGATCCATGTCCTGAATGTATATGACAATATGTTCAAGGGCGTCAGAGATATTGAAGCAATAAAAAATACATGTAACACTACAAAAAATATCTTAATGCGCGTAATACAATAATAAAATGTAAACAATCTTTATGTATAAAGCCAACAATCTCTTTTGGGGTCACAAGCTTCACTTAAAAAAAAAATCAAAAATCAAAAATCAAAAGCAATCCAAAATAATGCAGGGGTATTTTTGTCATTTTAAAAGTATTTTTTAAAAATAATTAATTCTTTTTGTACATGTTTTTTGTTAAATTAGTAGATGCATTGTCGTATGTTGAATATCTCCAATTAATTTGAATTGTAGGTTAGAGATATTATTTGCATCACATTACCAGCCAAGATAATTCACATTAAAAGATAATTATTATGATAACCATAATATTATCCTTTAACAATAACAAAATTATCTTCACTTTTCAATTCGATGGTTGGAAGCTATGCTCACTCAACGGCCTTGATTGCACGGGCCGATGATGTAAATTTGGGTCCAAACACACGCGCATAATAATGTGATTGAATTAGTTGTCAAATGATTTTTTTTCTTGAACAAACGATACTATCTTCACTGAAGGGGAGGGGGTAGGCTTAGCCTTACAATGGGCTAGCAATAATGTGATTCAATCTGTTGTTTATTAAATATTATTTTTTTCTATTCTTAATGTAAATGCAATAGAATGTAGATGGAAATTGAAAGGCTGATTTTATTATGTGAATTCAACTGCTTTGATTGGTTTGTGAGGGATTTTTTCTAGTAGGATTTAAGATTATTCATTTACTTCAAATACTTAACTTTCCTTTTGTCAATTCAGGCATATAAATACATTTACAATGTGTAAACTGAGCGTAATATGCCATGATTAAAAAAAAAATATCTTCTGCACGCGCGTGAGCGTGTGCATGAAGGCTAGTAAAAATAAAGGCAACATATTTTCCTAGAAAAATTTAACCCTTTGAATTTCCAAAATTCTCCTTGAGAATGATCATAATCTTTGACAAATCATAGGGAAATTTGATCAAGAAAACGTCCCAATGAATTGTAAGAGGAGCCACCAACCATCAAGGCTTTCTTGCTCTTCTCACTCATGTCCTTCACCCTCTTCCTCACATCACTATCCTTCTCCATCAACTCCTTTATCCCTCGCTCTAGTTCATGTGCCTTCACAACATTTGGGTACTCACCGTACAAGTCCCTCCTATACTCCATATTAACTTCCACGGCCAATCCTAATTCCCTCACCAACTCAAATGCATTTAGTTGTTGCTCCGCGTACACCGGCCAAGCGGCGACCGGCATGCCAAACCATAGGCTCTCCAACGTGGAATTCCACCCGCAATGGGACACGAACCCTCCAACGGCCGGGTGGGCTAGGATCGCCACTTGCGGAGCCCAACCTATGACCTTCCCAATCCCAGCTGTCCGATCGAGGAACCCTTCAGGTAGGACTGCCGTAGGATCCGAATAGTCATTAGGGGAAGCGATAATCCCCTTTGGTGGGGGCTGGCGCAGCGACCACAAGAAGTGATGCCCACTTTGCTCCAGCCCCCAAGCTATCTCCCTCACCTGGTCCTCACCAAAGCTTCCCATGCTCCCAAAGCACAGGAACACCACAGATGAATCGGGCTTGTCATCTAGCCACTCCAATATATCCGACTTCTGCTGAGCCTGCTTCGAACCCTCTTCGGTTTCACTGCTCTTTAGGTTCAGAATAGGTCCCACAGGGTACACAGGTGGGGTCTTACCATCAGAAAGTGAATCAAGGGCGTGTGATTCCAACTCAACGAACGTATTTATCAGAATACCCTTGAGTTCTCTAAACCTGTTGGCATAGCCAAGGAAAGCTTTCGCACCATCCTTGTCCAAAAGGACGCTTGGCAAAACTCTAGCCGGAACCGAGTTGACAAAAGTCGGCAGTGTCAACTCAGCATCCGAGTCTTTGAACTCGCTTACGTCCTTGCCATACACGTCGCGAATCGTTTGGATATTAAGCATCAGCCCGAGAAACCCGGCCGGCGAAGTGAAGAACATGTACGTAGGAACTCCGAACTCATTGGCCACGTCGATCATTGTCGTGCAAAACATGTCGATGACAAACCCGGCAACCCGAGTCGACTCGGACTCTGACTCGGCGAGTTTGGAGACAGCATCTTTGACGTAGGGTTTGTGGCTCTCGACGAATTGGCTGCGGAAGGCGTTGAGACTTTTGCGCCTGTCGATGTCGGAGGCGGCCTGTGGGAGGGTGATGAAGTTGACACGTGACAACACGGGAGAGGATTCGAGGGAGGATATGTAGGCCTCTGTACCCTTGGATTCGAAGGGGAGCTTCATGATGAGGACTGTGATGAAGAGTTTCTCGTCTCGAGAG
Organism: Pyrus x bretschneideri; assembly: GCF_019419815.1. Lineage (NCBI taxonomy): Eukaryota > Viridiplantae > Streptophyta > Magnoliopsida > Rosales > Rosaceae > Pyrus > Pyrus x bretschneideri. The sequence continues at coordinate 8,040,629 of NW_025999413.1, forward strand.
ACAAGGAGCTTTGCCATCTCCACGGCGGAGATGAGGTGGCCGGTGCCGGCAGAGGGGATGAAGACGAGTTTCGTTGGTTGCTTCATTTGGAAATTTATTAGGAGTTTGATAGCCTGGAGGAAATGAAAATTTGATTAGCTGATCGATGTACAAGCTTCTTTTACTTAGATGTGTGTCTGTGTATGTATATACTATACACACACACAATATAGATGTAAATGATGGAGGTGATGATCTCATGCCTTTGCTGGCATTGGTTATATATGACAATGACTTGAAAACCAAGTAAAGGACCTTTGGGGTCAGAAAAAGTTCCATGCATGCCTCTTGGCGACTAATTTAGGCGGTCATAATGCGTAGAGAAATTGGAGTGGTGCTCACGGGAATAGATAAGTTGTGTGAATATTCGTGAAAAATTATTAATAAAAGAATACGACAAATTCTGTAAATGTTGGATAGAACGAGAGAGTTCCTTCGTCTTTAAATCCAAATACATAATATATATTTTATTCATATTTTAAGACTATCCAAATAATTACAAATAAAAACTCGAAAATAGATCCACGACTTGTAGTGGAACTTATATAATAGAGGTGTACCCTAATAATTACTTTTTTTATATTTATGAATCAACGTTATTATCTACTTTAAAAGGAAGAGAGTGAGCGTAGCGTCATAATAATCTATCAATACTGTGGTTCAAATATATCTTTAATGAAAATCAAATCTAAAAGCTATTACTTACAAATAAAAAAAAAGTAAGAATATCATTAAATAATAATACGAAGTGGCTAATAATCGCTTTTTTAATAGTTACATAAAACATAATATTTCTAACTATTACTCGTCAATCAAACGGACTTAAGTTGATTTCATTTTTAGGCAATTTTTTTTTTCTTTTTAATTTGCTTTATTTCTCTATCCTCACTCCCACGAGCTTATTCTTCTTCGTTCCATATTTTTCTTATATACATTTCCAATATTTTAAATGGAATTAATAAGAGTGACACAGTAACACGAGGGATTAGGGGACGAAAATGTTATTTGACCTGAGCTGTGAAAGAGCAAATTTGCTTTTTTGACCTGGGGGAGTCGTAGCCGACAAGAATACTGCAGTCTGCGGCTGAAGAAAATGACAGATTCCACTTGTTTGTAATTCTATGCACGTCAGCAGGGTTGAGGAAACAACACAGCATGCACATTTATCAGTTCAACAAATTTAAAATCATCGAAACAATTTCTCTCTTGCCACGTGGTATATTCTTATTTACTGGTTAGTGATTTCCGTACTGTCTATTTTTTACATTTTACACTCATTCGTTTAGATTTTTCTTTTATTTACTACAGAAGGTTTAAAAGGGGTCTAGAAATTGCTCCCGATAATGTGTACACATGACTACAAGGGTTTGATTAAAATGGAAATTATAAACTGCTCATCATGTATGTGTGACTAAAACAATACAAGTATATACTAATTAGTCACAGGAAGATCTGATCAATGAAACGGCCCAATGATGAGTGTGAGGAACCACCATCCATCAACGCTCTCCTGCTCTTCTCACTCATCTCCTTCACCTTCTTCCTCTGCTCACTCTCAACCTCCATCACCTCCCTTATCCCTCTCTCTATCTCCTCCGCCCTCACCACCACCTCCCCTTCCCTCCTGTAATCCATCTTAATCTCCACCGCCAGTCCCAACTCCCTCACCAGCTCAAACGCATTCAACTGCTGCTCCGCGTACACTGGCCAAGCCGCAACCGGCACCCCATACCAGAGACTCTCTAGGTTCGAATTCCACCCGCAATGGGACACGAACCCTCCCACCGATGGATGGCCCAAGACCGCAACTTGCGGGGCCCATCCTATGACCTTCCCTATCCCGGCCGTGCGGTCGAGGAACCCTTGGGGCAGGACTCCGCTGGGATCAGCATAATCACTGGCGAATAGAAGCTCCCCCTTTGGCAGGGGCTGGCGTAGGGACCACAAGAATCGGAGGCCGCTGTGCTCAAGCGCGGTGGCTATCTCCTTCACTTGGTCCCCACCAAAGCATCCCATGCTCCCAAAGCACAGGAACACCACCGACAAAGGAGATTGATCATCAAGCCACTCCAAAATTTCCTTCTTTTTGGCCAGCTCCGAGCCTTCAGGGTCACTCTTCAAGTTTAGTATGGGCCCTACAGGGTACAGCGGCGGGGTTTTGCCGTCGGAAAGAGCACGAAGGCAGTGGGATTCTAGCTCCATGAAGGTGTTTACCAAAATCCCCTTGGTTTCTCTGAACCTTCTGGCATGATTGATGAACTCTGTGGCGCCATCCTTGTCCAGATACACGCCAGGCAAGACTCTAGCAGGCATTGGGTTGACAAGACACGGCAAAACCAAATCAGGATCCGATTCCTTCAGCTCAGTGCAGTCCTTGCTCTGCTCGTCATGAAGGGTTTGGAGGTGGAGCACAAGCCCGAGAAAGCCTGCGCCGGACTGTGAAGAAGACGTAGGTAGGAACCCCAAACTCATTGGCCACGTCTATCATGGTAGTGCAGAACATGTCGATGACAAACCCGACGAGCCTGGGCTTGCAATCAGACTGAGGGGACTCACTAGTGAGCTTCGCGACAGCATCTCTGACGTGTTGTTTGTGATTTTCAACGAATAGCTTCAGGAAGAGGTTAATACCTTTCGTCTCTACGGCTTCCTCCGGGAGGTTGATGAATCTGATACGTTCGGCGTCGTCAGCACCCTTGAGCTTGAAGTTCGACTCCAAGGGCAGCTTCATGGTGAGCACTATGATGAAAAGCCGGTCGTCTCGAGCAACCAAGAGCTTTGCGATCTCGAACGCGGACGCAAGATGGCCAATACCTATGGCAGGAATGAACACTAGCTCTGCAGCTTGCTTCATTTTGGATACGAAAAAAAAGTGAGATGGAGATAACTACAGATTATCGGTGCTAAGTTTAAGTGTTCACTTGTGAATGGTGAGATAGTATCAAAACTCTATATAAATAAATATATATATATATATATATATATTACACGTAAGTATGTATGTGTATACATATCAAAGCATGCATATGGATTGTGGTGTTTTATATAACAAATATAAACCACTCACAATTCTTGGAGCTTTCCTTTGGCCCAACCACGAAAGGACGTACAAAGCTTTCATGTTATCTTTTTAGTAACTAGTCTTTCACAAAGGTGGGACACCAAGCTAAAGAACAAATGTGGGGCCCTCCGACCATTGTTTCGGCTGTAATACCGGCACAAAAAGACAGCTGCTGGTGACCTTTGAGATGATAAATCCTGCATTGCCACACACATAACGATGTTTATATGTATAATGTACGTAAGGAAATCGGTTTCTTCCGTTAAGGGAAAAAAGGAGAAGCACCAAAGTCAATTGAAGTAGAAAGTTGGAGAAGAAAATCTCCATACGGCTCAACAAAGTTAAAATAAGCCAAAGCATTTTTTTAAGTCCTGGCAGATTATTGTATATAAATGAACCTTTCGTCGGACAAGAAAATGAAAATGGATCGTAATAAAAACGTTAAAAGAGTCAAAATAAAAAAATAAAAAAGATAGGATCATAAAATAATCATGAAAATTAGAGCTTTTATGTGTTGTATCAGAGAACCGAATGAGATTCAGAAAAGAAAGTGGAACAGAATAAACAGAGAAGAATACCTAGTGAAAGGACTTCCTCCCATTTCTGCACTGAGGAAAATGTCCGTCTGCAGCTAAAGCACTAGAACTTCCCTTCAATGGGCAGGGCACAACGGAGTTGTCTGTTTTAGTTTTTGATGGAGATTTCCGCGGCCAGATGTGGTTTCCTCATGTGCCCAGTAACATGACCAAATTACAGATTTTCTTTCATAGGATTTTAACCAATTTAACCTTCAAAAGAACGAAAAGTTTAATATTTTCCTCATTCATGACTGTATGTGACTCAGTAACGTGAGAGCGTATATACATACTTCATTTTAACAATAAACGTATCAGGAAAGTATAAGACTGCAAGGTAACATATGATATACTGGCCTTACGACTCTCTATCTTATCCACTGCAGAGAACACATTACTGAACTCCATGGCAAACATTTATGATGGCCTTGATCGGAAATATATCCCATGCTGCAAATTCACAGTTATATACTTTACTGCCAGTTTAGCAAGCATCCTTCCTAAATTATCATTGCCCAACCAATTCTAAAAATTATTATTGCCTGCTTCACAAGTTCCATATAGAATCCAGATGGCATATTCCATATTTGGGTTGTTGTACGAAAGCGACAGATATGAGATCAATACATAAGCAAGGCAAAGTTTGATAAATACTGAAATCCAAATAACCCAAGGATTTATACCATAGTTGAGAATAAGCCTACGTTTAGTTTGGAGACGGCAAGGAAATTCCAGTAATAAGAAAGGGGATTACATAAGTGTTTTACATCTCACAAACCCAAATCCCACATGCACCCAAGCTTACACAATGTGGAACCAAAAGTAAAGGAACTATGTCCTACATCATTACATATTCATCAGTGTTTTGCCTCTGCCAATACAAAGCTTCAATACACTGATGAACAACACAAGGAACTTTGGGTGTAGTATCAATAAATGGACTCTTATTCAACCACTTCTTAACTGCTCTCGGTGCAAAATTAAATGCATATAAACAAGTGTGGTAGAGAAGTCAAATAAAAGAAAATCAGTGTACCCTAGGAAGTCATATTGAACGCGCAGATAGTAGATACCAGCCTTACAAACATAGGTGACTTGAGTGTTTTAAAGCTTAAGTAACAAAATTCAACTATAGCCAATTTGTCGGCAAAGCCACATAAATATTGCCAACATGGGTCTCATAACTGAGGCAGTTATAATAGCCTTCACGGGGAGACACAGCACAAAACATTAAGATTTTCAAGAGTTCTAAGTACATCAACCAATATAATACGACAATACGAGTCACCCACGAGTAAGCCAAATGGAAGAAAATAAACTACTCGTGCAGGGTATTCCATGAAGATCAAAGTATCATTTAACTAAGCATGGCCATGCGCAACACTATAATATACAGAAATCATGCTTTTTTAACTGACCTGAATATATGTAGGAGGCGTCTTTGAGATGGCAGCTTATTAACTTGCTATGGCTCAACCGCTAGTGTCCAAAGTTCATACCAAAGACCATGTGGACAGACTTAAGCGCCATCTAAATAGAATACAACTTAGACAACTGCTGACCTGCAGCAAAAGCTAAATTAGCAAGAAAGTAGATTCCAGCTGCAGATACAAACATCACAATACATCACATAAACCTAAGATGAAGCTAAACTCAATAAAAAGACATGCCCACTGACTTGCCAGAAACCAGCCAGTCTAGTTTAGGAAAATTCACCCTTTTAATCCAGTCCTTAACTATGTATTTTTAGGAATCTTGAGAAAATGCATATCATAGACGATTAAAGTTGAATCGACAATCACAGACGATAAACTTACATGAAGGGCAGTTTTCCATGGATAGATAGTTCTTGTTATGATCCTGCTAAGGAGTTGCGGATGCCGCAATGCAAGCATCAAATGGTGGATAATTTGCATGAAGACTTGTCGAAATAGTTTACCACATTGAATGACAGCACAAGCTGGGAAAAGATCTTTTTCAAGAATTCTTCATCAGTCATAAGGTTCCAAGATTGCATCTAAGGAAGAATTGAGAGAAGGCCTATAACCAGTATCTTTCATCTTCACAGTCAACTCCTCCAATATATCATATATCTCATCACCCTGAGGATGGTTTTGGTCCCTGGATGCGAAACAGTTCAAAAAACCGCTAGTATCAATCCAACTACATCCAGTCTCCTTCCTCAAACCTTTTTCCCTCATTTGTTTCCTCACATTATCCACGTTTTCCCACTTGCCTTCCTCGGCATACATATTTGAGAGCAAAACATGGTAGCCCGTTTTGCCATTTGCTGCCTCTAGTTCAAGCAATTTCCCAGCAACAATCTTTCCCAATTCAAAATGTTTATGAATTCTGCACGCCCCAAGAAGTGAGCCCCAAATTTCCATCACATCACCCTCTTTGCCCAACCCTTTGACAAACTCGTAGGCTTCAACCACTCTCCCAACCCTCCCTAACATGTCTGCTATACAGCAATAGTGTGCCGATAGTGGTTTAATATTGTATTCCCTTTTCATTGAATCATATATCGAAAGACCTTCGTTAACCAAACCAGCATAACTGCAGGCAGACAAGACTGCAACAAAGGTTATGGCATCAGGTGCAATGCCAGATTTCTGCATTGAGTGAAACAAAGAGAGAGCTCTCTCACCCATTCCATGCTGACCGTAACCCAGTATCATTGTGGTATATGTGACAGAGTTCTTCTCATGGGATCCGGCGAAAACATTGTCAGCATTAGTGACTGCACCACATTTGGAATACATGTCAATTAGAGCAGATCCCACGAAGACGTTTTGGTCAAGGTAGTGGCGGATAGAGAACCCATGGAGTTGCTTACCCATATCTATGTTTCCCACTGGATTACAAGCTGGGAGAACCGATGCTAAGGTCACAGCATTTGGTATTAGATTTTGCTCAAGCATCTGCCTAAAGACAAAGAAAGCTTCTTCAGATAGCCCATTCTGTGTGTACCCAGCAATCATAGAATTCCATGTAGCCTGATCTCTATCACGGCTGTAGTCCTTTTTGAAAACCCGTTCTGCGATCCTTACTGAACCAGATTTAGCATACATGTCGATGAGATAACTGTCCATCCCCTCAAATTGTATGTCATGCCTAATAAGATAAGCATGAGTCTGCTTTCCAATATCTGGATTTCTAAGATTTGATGAAGCCGAAAGTAGAGCAGTTACAGTTACTGAATCAATCATGAACCTTTGCTTTTGCATCTCATAAACAAGCATCAAAGCTTCATCATCTAAACCATTTTGCACAAATGCAGAAATCATAGTATTCCATGAAACAACATCCCTCTCGGGCATCTTATGAAAAATTTTGAATGACATGTCAACAGAATTGCACCTTGAATACATTACGATAGTCGCATTGAGTAAAATAACGGGCATCAATCTCAAATGCTTGATGATAAAAGCATGCAGCTGTCCAGCTAATTCCAACTGTTGCATCTGTGAACATGCAGTTAAAACTGATAGGAAAGTCACCTCATCAAGAATAGCCAGTTCTGAGTTTACAGCTTGAAAGAAGAGGTCGATCGCTTCAATAGGATGGTTATTTTGAACATATGCACCGATCATAGTGTTCCAAATCTCTGTATTTCTCTCCGAACAATGGTCAAAAATCTTCCTAGCATATTCAAGGCAACCAAGCTCGGCATACATAAATATTGCCGAGCTCACAACAAACAAGTCAGTCACATATTCCCCACCCAACCTAAGAAGCATACTGTGTAGAACATTCGCGTTCTTATAGTCTCCCATAGCGGAAAGCGCAGGGAAAACATTGACAAAACTGACAGCACTCGGTGTTATTCTCATTCCCATCATCATCCTAAACTGCTTCACTGCTTCTGCATATCTTTCCGTCTTAACATACCATGAAACCAGCGTATTCCAAGCAACCACATTTCTCTTGCGCATCGTATCAAACACCCTACGCACTAAATCATACTGTGAATAATCAAAGTCATTATAACAAGCAGAGTACATATTCAAAAGCGAATTGCACACAATCCTACTGGGGTTCGGAAGACACCGAAGAACATGGCAATGCAGGGCTTTACCCATCTTGAAATTGCGCGTGTCGGCACAGGCTTTGAGGGTAGAAGAGTAAGTGTAAGGGTCGGCCTTGGTGCCGGGAGAGGCGGATTTCATCTGGGAGTAGAACAAGAGGGCTTCATTGGGCATGTTGTTGCAGATGAATCCAATGATGATGGTGTTCCAGAGCACGCAGGAGGGGCGAGGCAAAGTGTCGAACAGTTGGCGAGCAAGGTGGGGTTGGCCTTCCTGGCAGAGTTTGCTGAGGCGGGAGCGGATGGTGGGGGTTTTGAGCTTTGCGAGGGGGAGGATTGGGGAGGAGAGGTGGTCCGGGGCGGTGGCTGTGGTGGTTTGAGTGGTGGGGGAGGGTGTGGAGAGAGGAAGAGGAAGAGCAGAGGAGGCCATGGCTATTGATGTGTGTGAGTTGCCCTGTTATTTTCCCTCCTAAATTGTGGATTGGGATTATCCTTTTTTTGGTTGGTTGGTTGGTTAGTTGTTAGTCTGCTAGGCTTCCGTTTCCTTGAACTTTTAACTTTCATTTTCTAACCTCTTTGCCCTCTTTACCGAGAAAAATTTGTGTGAAGTCTGACTTGCCACTGTACTTTGCTGAGTGGCACTACAATCCAGTTAAAACTCGTCACATAGCAACTATTAAATATAATCTTTTATCATTCTTTTATAATAATTCTCATAATTATTTTTCTTACTAATTAATATACATCATAAGATCAATCTAATTGTTCATTTTTTTTTTTCTTCTTCTCCTCTCTGTCATTTTTCTTCCCAAAATTTCCCCGTCATCTTCTTCCCTCATTGTTTCTCCTCTCTCTAAATACAAATTGTAGACTCGAATCAAATACCTTCAAAGCATGATGACACAATATGCCCTTAGCTTCAAACATTTTACAAGAGCAGGAAACGATATGGATTGAAGTATGAGAGATAAACTCAATTGTGTTCCCTCTTTTTTGACCTTCTTTGGTTGCTTATAGATAGTAACTCGTTCATTACTAACTTCTCTTAACCTTAATGTCAAGCAACTCATGTAGTCAATTTTAAAGAACTTGAATACTTTATTTGCTTTCCATTATAAAAGTGAAAACTCACGGGAAAAAAAATTGCAGAGAACTAGAGTCAGATTCAAATTCCACATAATTAGTGCAACTTGAAACAAAAATTTATATGAGATACATCAAAAGAGGGATGAGAGTAGGGAACCGATGCTCACACCAGATTTTGGAACGTGGATAAAGCCAGGCCAGACAAGGATTAAACTGGAGGAAGAGAAGTGGGAGAGAGAGAAGAAAGTGAAGACTCATGTCAAAACATAAACTCTTTAGATTGATCTTGCTATATTTGGGGTGCAGAACTTTTTTGGGCAACATAACTTTCTTAAAGAAAAATTGGGAAGGAAAAAAAAAAGAATCATTAGATTGATCTTATGGTGTACATTAACTGGTAAAAAAAAATAATTATGAGAATTTTACATATAAAAGAATGATAAAAGATTATATGTAAGACTTGCCACGTGAAGAGTTTTAAGTGAATTGTAGTGTCACTCAGCAAAGTCCAATGGCAAACCAAGTTCCATACAAGTTTTTTTCCTCTTCACCAAAGTAAAAAAAAGTGCACAACATATACCGGATGAATAAATGTGCGTTTAAAAATTAAATATCTATATAGTATAAATGGATATCAAAATTATTCTTACTCTTAACTTACATGTGTTTGCTAAAATATGAGTACCACATCAAAATTACTCTAACATGAGACTATTAAATATGAACAATATATTTTCTTCAACTAATGTCAATCAAATATAATTTTCCTCTTCAACTAAAATCAAATCACTTGCCAAAGGTTACCAAGGGCAAAAGGTATTGATTTACTTAATCATAATATTAAAAATATGTTTTAACTTTAAACAAAATACCCCTAATCCGGTTTAGTGCATGTTTGAACTTTTTTTTTAACTAAATAAAGAATGATTAGATGAGATTAACTATTTGATCATCATCAGTAAAGAAATGACCGTTGCACCTAAACCCCTCCCTCTGTACCCCTCTACTAGTTTTTATTAATAAAAATGAAGAAAAAGAAAACAAACAGGGGCTAGGCAAATACCCGCAAAAGAAATATATGTGCAGAATAAAACCCACTTGACGAAGAGGCCATAAACAATTATTCCAATCAACCAACAAATACCAACAATAGTTAGAGCCTTAGACAAGAAGTGAAGAACCATAGTGGGATCAGCTTCTATCCAAAGGTGCTTCCATTCACGAACCCAAAAACTACTCGAACCACCTCAATAAGCTAAAATTTCTGCAACAATTGGACTCACAAAACTTGTAGTAAAAGCACCAAGAACCTAACCTACACTTGTACGTAATGACCCTCCAAAACCAGCTCGTCCATTGTTACAAGAACCATCAATATTTACTTCAACGCAGCCTGTCTGCGGAAGCTGCTAGTAAACTGAAACAAAAGTAGGTGTCATAGCCAAAAGTGGAGAAACGCCTTGCAAAGACATAATAGTTAAGGAAGTAGAGATCGATCGCTGACTAGAAAAAGCATACCAAACTAATTCGCGAAAACGATTAGTGAACAAACTTTTCGTAAACACCAAGGTTACCTCAAGCTCTTCAAACTAGGATTCTAGACTGATTTTGAAAGCTAAACAAGTTTATGGCTGATAAGCTTATATTTATATATATTTTATATCAAATTCATTTGCCTTTTCTTAGTTAGTTCCTTATATTTTTGAGTTATTTACTTTGTTTTTGTGTTTTGTAGGATTTGTCAAGTAAAGAAAAGAAAAATAACACAAGTGGAATTTTAAGTAATAAATTCGTCAAAACTGCTTGTGCAGGTCAGCTGACTTTGGAAGCAAGTTGCGGACAGCTCAGAATGAATTAGAGAATGAGCCTTATATGGTTGGAAAGCTACAAATGTCTATTTTCTCGAGCATTTCACAGATTGTTAATATCATTTTTCTAGAAGAAGTTATGGCCGTTTTAACATTGAAAGGTTCCCAAGAGGCTGAGCAGTTTGTAACTGACAAGAAAGCATTGAAAGCAATAAATCCAATAAATCTAGCAGCCAAAACTGATGCAATCAAGAACAAACCAGCTGAAACCTATTTAAATATCAGAGGCAATGAAATTAAAGATGAGGATTAAGAGGGAGTTATTGGCATAAAGGCTACCCAAGGAGTTACAATTGTTTCACCATTTCCTCTCACTTATTGTCATCACTAAATGGCTATTAGTGGATGAGTTAAGTAGAAGAAAATGATGCAGCAAGAATTGGTTTAAAAGTAGTTTTGGGGAAGAAGAAAAGGGGGAAGCCTTAGTCGATTTCTTTCGGTTCTATTTTCTCAAACTCATGTCTATCTTTTGTTTTAACTTAAGGATTGTGTAACTAAATTTTTAGTAGTTAGGGGCTGTTTGAAGCCCCAAATATGATTGCAAGTTTATTATAACATTTCGTTTGAATTACTTTTATGATTGGATGAAAATTGGTTCACTACTTGTCTCATTGATGAATTCTTTATGTGTTTTCTACGGATGCATACTTAGTAAGCATATCTAGGATTCTAATGCTATGAATATGTGTGTGCCTGCCCTTGCCAAATGAGGACCTACATATGTTCTAGAGTAGTACTTGTTAATTGCAATTAACATGTGAACCAATTTCTAGGATAAGTAAGACAACGCCAGTACTTACAATGTCTTGTGATGACTCAAACTCTTTTCGTTCTTAATGATTTCTACTTGTTAAATCTATGAACACACCATTCTAGATTGCATGTTAGGGACTAAGTTAAGTTGAAAACGTCATTCTCTTAACATACTACATAGGAAAGAGTAATAGGTTGAGTTCTAACATTGAGCCAACTTGAGCATCTTCATCCGGAAATAGAAGGAATTTGAATGAAACATAACATGTTTGCATGATTATTTGGTGGTGGATAGCAATTCCCCTAACTCGTTTTTCTTAATTTGCGAACTACTTAAAATCTGTTTTTGTCCTGTTTTTGTTCGATTTAATTTAAATAGCAAATCACCTCCACAAATCCCAAAAATTTGTGTGAGTATAGCTATGTGTGTCTAGTATATGCATATAAAATTTCGTAGACTTTAGATAAGTGTAAGTCAGTCTAATAATTATTTTTCGGTGGCTGGTCAGTAGGGACAACATCCCAGTTTTTGTGACATTCTAAGTAGTTAGATAAAACAATCTTCTGCGGGAAAGACCCTTATTTTCATATGCTACAATTGATAAATCTTATTATTAATAAGGAAAATTAATAGGACATTTGTGTGCTACTTTGTGGTGTGCTTTTAATCCTATCAATGGCAGTATTTGGCAAGAAAAGGAAAGAGATCCTCTCTCCGGATCTCTTCCACTAACGCCATCGGATCAAGTGATTCGGGTCCTTAAAATTTGATTCAACAGCTCAAAACAGGTACCTATTTTAAAAGTTATAATAACTTTAGTCGTTGGATCAAATTTTAAGGGTCCGAATCACTTGATCCGGTGGCCTTGGTGAAAAAGATCCAGATGCAAGAAAAAACCTAAAAGTGTATGCTTCATAATAGTATTTGTTTTTGTTATTTTATGGAAAATTTGTTGAAATATCTCACATTGAGCGTATCTCTGTAAAAGAAGAGTTTATATATCTCAATCCCACAACAACTAATACTGAGGCTTTTTGTGATAAAACTCCACACCTAACAGATTGTGTAGGTGGTAATTACCAAGTTGGGAATAATATCGGTGTTATTGGAAGTGGACATTTGAACCGTCTCTCTGATACTTCTACATGGTATCAGAGCCAAAGAGCGGGTCCGTAATGTATTGCCACATGACGGGTGAGTCCCCTTGGTCTTGCGCAATGATGGTGGGTACCTTGGCCTCGTGTGTAGGGTGAGTCCATGTAGTTGTCGATGTGAAGATCTTCCACATATGACCCACTAATTATGAAGCACTTGGATTTTTTTATTTATTTATTTTTTGCTTCTAGTTCTTTCTTGTCCTCTTTGATCACTTTGGACTTGTTGGAAAAATTATATTTCACAATTGTAGCACATGGTTTTTTCGTTGTTCTCATATATTTCGAGAAGAGAATGCGGTTGCTAATAAGTTAGCAATTTAGGCCTCCTCTTGCCTTATACTTGTTTAGCATGCGACCACCTCTAGAGACTTTTCCTTTTCCGCATTGGAATTTTTTGAGCATGCACTCCTACAAATTTGTCCCCCCTTCTTAGTGGATGATTTTCTTTTCTTTTTTCCTAATCCTTTTGGTTTTTTTGTTTGCAAGCTCTTACCTTGTAGTTTTTATTTAAAAGGGTTTTGGTCTAATGTGCCCCCCCCCCTTCCTTCCTCTCTTTGTATTTTTTTTTCCTTCAAAGCATAAAGTTATGTCGCTTTAATTAGGTGGATTTTTTTTTTTCATATCAATAAAATTCTCTTGTACCTTGAGGCTTTCTTTAAAAAAAATAAAAGATAAAAAAATAAAAAAGAAAAAGGAGAAAGAGAGAGAACATGAGAATAAGGCGAATTTCAATGAGAATCTTCTTCCTTACAAGAACAAGGGGAAAAAGCAAAACACATCCTTTTGTGGTGGCCTGCGTAAGGACAACAGCCTGGCCAATTCCTCCGAGTCCAATTGCTATTTCGTGATCATATGATGGTCCAACCGAAAATAAGTGAAACAACTTGTAGTACTTGATGCATGAAGTGAGGTAAGCAAATGGAGACACTCATTTATGATATGCCATCTATACAAGAATAATTTACACGTTATTAGTACACTGACATGTGATATCTTGTGTTAATAAAATAAAAATATGTAGACAAATTTAAAATATATTTATTTTTTATTGGCACGAGATGCCACCATAGCAATATACTCGTACTATATAAGTCATTCTCCGCCTATACATCCAAGTCCTCAAAGTCTGTAGTAGCTCAAACAAAAAAAATAAATAAAAAGAAGTTGATCCCGGTCTTCACTACATGCGTCACATCTATCATTGGGTATATCTGTGTAGAATCTCGTTTCAAGGAAAGGGGGAAAAAAAAAAATCTTGCGTGTGCTTATAAGTAATTGAGTTACTTCCCATTATTGTCAATTGGTTTATGATGAAATTTCAACTTTCTTCATAGTATCAGAGTAAGTTGTTACATGTTAAAGCTTAATGACCACACATTCATATCTCTCGATTTGTATTGTCTATGAATTAGACTTGAAAATTCTTTACACGTGAAGGGATATGTTGAGAGTTAATCCCTCTCAATTCTTTATTAAAAAAAATAATGAACCTTGCGTATGCTTATAAATAATATCCTACATTCCTAAAACAAAAATCAAAGAATCTGATTTGAATCAAAGAATCTTATATATAGTTAATACAAAACTTGGATGTCGTTCTATACATGAAGATATATAATCCTTGAATAATATTAAAATTCAATAAAAAGCTGGTGTTAGATTGGGTATTGATTTTAGTCATCTAATGTGTACTTAATTTAAATTTATATATTATTTTTTGTTTTAGTATTTAATAGATATCTTATTTAATGTCATTCCATTAAAATTAAAATTATTTATTATTATACACATTTTAATTCATTATATTTATTTTACTTCCTCTAATTAGTGTACCTAAATGTTCGTATCATAATATATTTTACTAAATTAGTGTACCAAAATGTTCATATCTAAATATATTGTAGTGAATTAGTGGCACATAAGAAAATATGCAAAAATATAAGTGTACCGAAAAATTCCGTACCTAAATATATGATATTAAACTAGTGTACCGAAATGTCAGTACCTAAATATATTATAATAAACTAGTGTACCAAATGTCCGTACCTAAACATATTATACTAACCTAGTGTACCGAAATGTTTGTACTCAAATATATTGTAATGAATTAGTGGCACATAAGAAAATATGCAAAAACATGTGTACCGAAAAATCTTTACGAAAATATTTTCTAATATAAGATACTTACCATAATGAGAATTAAAATTTATAATATTTTCATAAAATTTAATTTATGAACACCATAAAATTATAATTAAAAAATAGATATTTAATATGTTGGCATTAAATAGAGTCTAGGGACTAAAATCAATTTTTAATTTTATATAAGACATTTTTCTAAACTTCATCTTCTTTAAGGATCATATTACTAATTGATTTTATGTTAAAATTTCAACTTTCTTCAATTTGTCATTATCTTTCTAAATATTTTTACATTTTTTTTTCTCTTCATATGTAAATTGTCTATACCACATAAAATGTAAGACGTTCTCTCGTCCTTCGTCCACACACCACCCCTACCAAAATGTATATTTAGACGCGATTAAAATTATTTGTATGATCTCAGTTGATGATACGCAAATGAACAGATCAGAGCTGGTATTTGTTCCGACACCGGCGGTTGGTCATCTTGTATCAACCATAGAGTTTTCGAAACGATTACTCGACTGTTGTGACAAATTCTCTGTCACAATCCTTGTCATGGAATCAGCATTTGAATCCTCCACTCCTTTGATCTCAAACCCTAGCACTACTCAATCACTTGCAGCCTCCCATGCCCGCATAAAAATCGTAGACCTTCCCAGTGTGAACCGCCCAGTCGAGATTCTTCAACAATCTGTGGAGAAATACCTCACCGTTTTCATAGAGAACTACAAGTGTCACGTAAGAGACGCAATAGCCAACCATGTTCTGCCCAACTCCTCCGTTTCTGGTTTGGTTGTTGATATGTTCTGCACCTCCATGATTGACGTAGCCTATGAGCTCAAGGTTCCATCTTATCTGTTTTTCACTTCCGGGGCTGGTTTTCTAGGGCTTCTTCTCCACCTTCCAGGACGGTATGACCGACTTGGCATGGTGTTCAAACCATCGGACCCTGAGTCGGTCGTGCCGAGTTATGCCAACCCAGTTCCTGCATATGTGCTTCCTTCGTTTGCTTACAAGGACACCGGGTACAGTTGCTTTGTAAACTGCGCTAGGAGGTTCAAGGAAACCAAGGGTATAATCGTCAATACATTTTTTGAGCTGGAGTCCCATGCAGTTAGCTCACTTTTGGATTGTGAGACCGAGATCCCTCCTGTTTACACGGTGGGACCCCTGATTGGTGAGCATCATGTGAAACCGTCGGATCGGGCCAAATTTGGAAAGATCATGACGTGGCTTGATGATCAACCTCCAAAATCAGTGGTGTTCCTCTGCTTTGGGAGCTTTGGAAGTTTTGATGAGGCCCAACTGAGAGAGATTGCAGTTGGATTAGAAAAGAGTGGTAAGAAATTCTTGTGGTCCGTACGGAAAGGCCCACCTAAGGGCCAGCTTGCAATGCCAGGTTAGTTTGCAATTTATTATCGAAAAATAATTTTTGCACATCTTTTTATCTTTTATATGTCTTTATTTTTTTGTTTTTTGAATTAATACTTGAATCAAAATAAAATCAAGAAATATATGTAGGAAAGTACAAAAAGTAACAAGAATTTGACGAACATTACTTCTCTTACTCACGCAACTAATTTAGTCATTATTTTTCACTTTGTTAGTCAATTTGGTCTCTCCCCTCCATGTTTAAATTTTTACGAACATTTCTAAGCTTAAAAATGTAATGGCAGGTGACTACTCAAATCATGAGAAGTTTTTGCCTCAAGGATTCTTGGAGAGGACCAAAGATGTTGGTATTTTGTGTGGCTGGGCCCCACAAGTGGAGGTCCTGGCCCACAGAGCGACCGGAGGGTTTGTGTCGCACTGTGGATGGAACTCCATATCAGAGAGCTTGTGGCATGGTGTGCCTATTGTGACTTGGCCTCTGTATGCTGAGCAGCAGATTAATGCCTTTCAGATGGTGAAGGATTTGGGGTTGGCCGTGGAGCTGAGATTGGACTACAGAACAGACGATGGTAATCATTTTGTCGTGGCAGATGAGATTGAGAAGGCTGTGAGGTGTGTGATAGACGGTGATGGTGCGGTGAGGAAGAGGGTTGAGGAGATGAGTGAAGTGTGTAGGAAGGCTGTTGGCGATGGTGGATCTTCCTCTACTTCGTTTCAACATTTGATTGAGGTTATGTTGGCATGCCTTGACAATAAGGAGGAATGATCCTAGCATTTCCCTGACGTAAAAGCAATGGATTTTGTGTGCTCAATAACAAGGCAAGTGTTTATTAATGTATGGTTGGCTTACAGTCTTATCGATAAATGATTTTCACCCTTTGTTTTCTTTATGCACTCCTTTGTTTCTTTTTTCTAGCATTTGGAATAAATCAAGAGGTAGAAACAAGACAAATGTCGTTGTCTTACGTGTGAAACTTAATGGCTACACGTGTTCAATATCTCCTGATTTGTATTTTTCACTTGCTAAGCTTAAAAACGCACCATACGTAAAAGGGCGTGTTGAGCATTAATCCTACACTAGGAAAAGAAAGAATCTTGTATATGCTTATAAATAATTGAACTACGGTCTCATATTGCCAATTAATTTTGTAGTAAAATCTTAACATTTTTCAATTTGTCATTCTGTTTCAAAATATTTACTTATTTTTTTCATCTTCATAAATTGTCTATACCACATAAAATTTATATCTAGACGCAATTAAAGTTATTTGTACCCTCTCAACTGACTATATGCACAATGAATCGTTCAAAGCTAGTGACACCGGCGGTTGGTCATCTTGTAGCAACCATAGAGTTTTCGAAACGATCACTCAACTGTTGTGACAAATTCTCTGTACAATCCCTGCCATGAAACCACCATATGAATCCTCCGCTACTTTGGACTCAAACCTTAGCACTTCTCAATCACTTGCAGCCTCCCATGCCCACATAAAAATCATAGACCTTCCCAGTGTCAACCGCCCACTCGAGACTCTTCAACAATCTGTGGAGAAATACGTCACAGTGTTCATAGAGAACTACAAGTGCCACCTTAGAGACGCCATAGCTGACCATGTTCTGCCCAACTCCTCCATTTCTAGTTTGGTTATTGTCCTTACTTTGTGCTGATAAAATCTGGATAATGGGACGGTTGCATGAGCTCCGAGTGCCTCTTTTTTAGCCCATACTGTTACACAGCGACAATTTAAGTATGAGTAATGCTAGGGAGATTGTATTTGAAGACAAAAACTTGTAAACTAAATGACGTAGAAGTTAATGATTTAATTATTATTTAAGTTTTGATAAACGTTCTCATTTCCTATTAGTAACACGTCATTTAGTTTACAAATTTTGTATACAAATTTAGTCTCCTAGAACCACTACCTAGATTAAAATTGAGGACAATGATGAGCTAACAAATTGTCAAAATTCTCATCTGGGTTATATAAAAAGGTTGCCCATATGAAAATGGCCATTGTTGGAGGATAGATAAAGAAACGGTGCTGATGTGAGGTTTCTGATTTTTAGTTTTAATTTTTTTAAGCAAAATTATGAATTAAAAAATGGTACAACCTTTTTTATGTACTTTGTCCGTCACTGCACTAAACGCTTTTGACACATCCTGATTCGGAATGTCCACCTAGACTCTGAATCGAGCCGTGCTAGCCAACACCTATAGGGTGACGAAGTCATAAAGTGTAGTGATATGAAAAATGTGAAAAAATTTAAACCTAAAATTGCCTAAATACAAGAGTGTGCTGGTGAACAGGAATGAATCTATTTCACACGTGATGTCAGAGCATAAGTAAAGTACAGTAAAGTAGAATGAGAATTATACCATTGAAGGTAGCCACCTATACTGATATTTGCCAAGAATCCTCATCGATACGAAAACTTTGTTGCTAAAACCTGGAGGGTCGAAAAATAAGGGTGAGTGAGCCTGAAAATAAAGTAATAAAGTTTTAATAAAAACCTTTTGAAAACGTTATAAGCCCTTGTTATAAAACAAGTATAGTTTTCAATATATACATACTACGTATAATATAAAAATGCTAACCATAACCAACAATATTTCAAGGATGCCATACGTCACAACTTTGACGTCCGTAATCACATATTTTTGCCTAAATAAACATATCACATTGAATGCTCATCGACAGATGCTGACACACGAGTTCATGTAGAGGTATTCTAACGTGAACAGGATTGGGTATTTGTGAATGTAATGTGATAGTTTTTCTTTGATATGTGGCTTTGAGTTAACTACAAACATTTTTGTGCTTTTGATGCATGAAGTGAGGAGGAAGCTACGTACTACTCTTATGGAGCTTCTTTCGCATGGTAAGTTGAAGTTGCATATCATTTTTTTCGTTTACGGAATTCATTATCTCGCTCTATTGGCAATTAGCAGTGTCTGACAATTGATAACGTGTATGAATAAATGTGTGGAAGTTTGAATTGTACATAGGAAAGTGAATTTTAACAACTCTAACGATTGAATTGATAACACAGTTTAGCAATTTTTTCAAGACTAACTATTTCTGCTAGATGCTCAAACATTATGTTTTCTACTTTTCTACTTTCCCTTTTCTATGTTTTCCCCTCATATGGCAGGCGGATTACTTGAAACAATGAGTATAATATTGATGACGCAATATGATCTACAAATGAATGGTTTTTTATGGCATGCATATCCATACATAGCAAGCAAAGTTTCACTTAATTGGTTCTTAAGTACTACACCGTCTTTTTAGTTACTTTGTGTGGAAATTATTCATGCTTGTCGTGGATAATACATTCAATGCCCGTAACAAAGTGCGGTCACATTTTCTAGTAATATCTATAGGTAAGCTAAAAACAAAGACAAGAAGAAAGAAGAAAGGACATAATTAATGTTTTATAGTTATCTCTGCTTCCTCTATTGCATCATCATCAAATCAATGACTCGTCCAATAGCCAATGCAGAAAGTTAACCTCGTCCTCCTCTCTCTTGGGGCTCGTTTACTATTTCGTAAAACAGAAGAATAAAGGGAGTTGAAATCAGGAGTTAAAATGGGTAGAGCTAGAATTAGATTTATGTTGAAATTGTTCACTAAATTTTTTTAGAATCAGGGTAGAAAGGTACTAATTCCATATAATTTAATGCCTTATTCTAAACAAATTATTCTCCTCTTCTTTGGTTAATAAATTATTTTATAGTCTAATTAATAAAAAGAGGAAATTGTAGGAATGATCTTTCAACTTTAACTCAATTAAAGTTCCTAAATTAAAAATTCATAACATTAGTTCCTTAACTTATCAAAATGTGCAGCTAGGATCTTTTGTGTCAACTTTGTTACAACTTCTGGCAAAATAAGCTATGTGTCACGCACATGAGGTTGAATCAATGGGCAATATGGAAAACAAATGAGAAAAATTGCAACAATAGTCTCTTAACTTTAACCTAATGGAGAAATGGTCCCTCAATTTTAACCCAATTGAAAAAATGGTCCCTAACTTTAATTCAATTGTAGCAATGATCCTTCCAACACGACTCATTTTGATAGAATTTTATAGTTGTACATTTTGATGAGTTAAGAAACCAATGATCATAGATTTTTAGTTGAGGGATTGACGCTCCAATTGAGTTAAATTTGAGGTGATATTTCAACAATTTTCACTAATAAAAACATGTATTAATTTTTTATAACAATAAAAGATTGGTTCAAAGTATTTAATAAAATTGAAATGTGGTGTAAGGTGAAATAAAGTGGTTAAGTGTTTATACAAAAAAAAATAGATAATTTTTTTTTATAGTTTTTTGTATTTTAATTTTGTTTTTATAATTTTTTTTATTTTTCTATAATTTTTTAATAGTAAGTAACATAACTGTAATGTCATCGTGACATCACATAACCTAGGGGCTAGACTAGGCAATTACACTTGGGACTAACCATGTTCTCCCATAGCCCAATGACTTAGAAGAGTGAGAGGAGATTTTGGTGTGGAGAGGGTATTTAATCCAATCCCCAGGAGTTAGTATCATGCTGGAAGTGCTTAAATGAAAGGTACAAGATATGGTTAGGCCTGACAATTTCTCGTATGATGTATTAACGCAACACAAAACAACATAACATTAATAGATTTCATGTTATTCTGTTAACGAGTTGCGTCGTTACTGACCACCCATTAAGAACTAGTTAGCAAGGCATTCTGTTATCAGGTCACCCGTTAAAATAAACGTGTATGATACGGAAACAACCCAGTTGTCAAGTCTAGATGTTAAACATGACAATTTTTGCACGACCGGTTAACCTGACATGAAACGACAAAAAATAATAGATTCCAGGTAAACCAGTAACAAGTCGGCTTGTTATCATGTCACTTGTTAAATTCATATAATGAATTTGACGTGACACGATTTGTTAGAATAGTGGATATGACACAAAGAAGACAACACGAGAAGGCAAATTTAATTAGACTTTCTAACCAAAATGGTCTCCGAGATTGACATAATTTTTTACTTTGGTCCCTGAGATTTGAAATCGATAAAAGTTGTTCCTGAATTTGCCTGCTATAAATTATTTTGGTTATTTCGTGAAAAAAAATCTTCATAAATAAGAATAAAACGATGAAAATACCTTCAATTCTAGTCAAATCATTTTGGCTCATTGTTTATTAAATTAAAAATACTTTTTCCATTTTAGTTCTTATTTAGTAGAATTATGAAATGATCTGATAAAATTGAGAATCATTTTCATTGATTTCAAATCTCGTGGTAAGATGAAAAGTTAAAAAATCTCATGACTATTTAGGCTTAAAAAAGCCTAATGTCCATGGAGGGATGAGAAGAAAGAGCAGGACTGCAGGAGCCGGGCCAAAATTCGGGATGCCTCTCAGAGCACAATCAGACGAGTTCACCGACAAATGAAACTTTGGTTATTTCTGAATCTGGGAAGCTTAAGGTTATGCTTCATTTCATTGGATTGGATTGAACTGGGTTGCACAATTTAATTTTGGTGTTCGGAGGCAGTGGGGGCGGTGGATTTGTAATCGCAGTAAGTTGGAAAATAGTGTTATTGGGGGAGAGAGCAACAAGGATGGGAGTGAGTAGAAATAGCGACCCGAATCAAGACGGGTCAGATGAGCAGCAGAAACGATCGGAGATCTACACCTACGATGCGCCGTGGCACATCTACTCCATGAACTGGAGCGTCCGTCGGGACAAGAAGTACCGGCTGGCCATCGCCAGCCTCCTCGAGCAGTACCCAAACCGAGTGGAGATTGTGCAGCTGGACGACTCAAACGGGGAGATCCGGTCGGACCCCAACCTGTCCTTCGAGCACCCGTACCCGCCAACCAAGATCATCTTCATCCCGGACAAGGAGTGCCAGAAGCCAGACCTGCTGGCCACCTCCAGCGATTTCCTCCGCGTGTGGCGCATCTCGGGGGATGAGGACGACTCGGACTCCTCGTCGTCTGTGGAGCTCAAGTCCCTCCTCAACGGCAACAAGAACTCCGAGTTCTGCGGGCCCATCACCTCCTTCGACTGGAACGAGGCGGAACCCAAGCGCATCGGCACCTCGTCCATCGACACCACGTGCACCATCTGGGACATCGAGCGCGAGGCCGTGGACACCCAGCTCATCGCCCACGACAAGGAGGTGTACGACATCGCTTGGGGCGGCGTCGGTGTATTCGCCTCCGTCTCGGCGGACGGCTCCGTGAGAGTGTTTGACCTCCGCGACAAGGAGCACTCCACCATCATTTACGAGAGCTCGGAGCCGGATACCCCCTTGGTCCGCCTGGGATGGAACAAGCAGGACCCCAGGTACATGGCCACCATCATCATGGACAGCGCCAAGGTGGTGGTCCTCGACATCCGCTTCCCGACCCTCCCCGTGGTCGAGTTGCAGAGGCACCAGTCCAGCGTCAACGCCATTGCCTGGGCCCCACACAGTTCTTGCCACATCTGCACCGCCGGTGATGATTCCCAGGCCCTCATCTGGGACCTCTCCTCCATGGGGCAGCCAGTGGAGGGCGGCCTTGATCCCATTCTGGCCTACACGGCTGGGGCCGAAATCGAGCAGCTGCAGTGGTCCTCTTCCCAGCCTGATTGGGTTGCAATTGCCTTCTCTACCAAGCTTCAGATACTCAGGGTATGATCAAGTATGGCCACCGACCAGGCATTTCACCGACTCCTCCGGACTTCAGTTTGTGGCCAAATGCCATCGCTCAGCTGCTCTTTAGTCAGTCCTCCTTGCTAGTTCGCAGTTCCTAGTCGCAATTAAGATAATACTACTCACTCTGTTACTTTATTGACAATTGATGTGAACATTAGCTGATATGCTCCTTGCCTTGGATATTTCTTACGAAAATGCGTCTTTGTCGATGATAGTCCTAGATTTCTGCCAATGAAGTTAAGATAATTAAATTGTATCTGATTTCTCTCCGTTTATTAACTATACTATCATTTGATTTGCCCATGTTGATATTGCTATGCGTTTTTTTCTGTTTCTCCTTGCGATTTTCGTACGAGAGGAGGTTGTCACCTACCTGACCATCCCAGTCTGCTCCTTAGCTTAAAATTCTCTCGCGTGCACCTCTGCCGTTTAGCTGATTTGACCAAACGGTATCATTTAGTGAGTTATGCAAGCACGACATGACAATTTGTTAGCGAGTTTGTTTCCTCATTACTAGTCAAGGTATTTGAGTCTCATCTTGCACTTGCTGATGGAACAATGTACACGCATTCTATGCTAGAAAGCTGGAAAAGCACCAACAGTAACAGTTTGTGGTTGCTGATGCATTCTTATCTTGTACTTTTAAAGCGTTTGCGCTTCTGTTAGAGGAGGTGTTGGCGAGTTGTGTATTTTTAGGAATTACAAGGGTGGTGATTTCAACACTCTTTTTTACTTTCCGCACACCCTTGTTAATCCTGACGCTTGATTTTACCGTAATTGTTTATATAAGGGCTACAAAATGAAGACAAGACAATAGCAACAAAGGCAATGGATCGAAATAGAGAGGATCTGGCGTGAGTTGAGAGAGAAGAGAGGAGATCAGGACAAGGAAATCTGCCAAACAATTCGTGAGGCAACCTTAAGCCACCACCAGATGGCGAGTCATGACTATATGGCAACAAAGGCAAGAGTCGAACAGACCTTGCGGTGGAATTGAACGGATTTGCATCGGAATTGAACGGAGATTGCAACGGAGACTCTCTTCTATTTTCGGGTTTCTCAAATTTGTTTGGGTTTATAAAAGAGAGCAAGTGAGAGGAGTGAAGGGGAGAGAGAAAAGGAGAGGCAAATAGAGTGAGGACACGAAGAGAAAAGATGAGAAAGAGAGATGGAGGACAGAGGGAAGACAGTCTTAATCACTGAAAGCTAGTTTATTCTGAGATAGTTCGGTGCAATAAGTCACCGTTTAAGTTTCTATTTTGGCTGCGCTGTATGCCTCTATCATGAAACAAAAGACAATTAGTCAATTACCTTGTCGCCCAAGATTAATTTTTGCGTAACCTGCAAGTCTTAAAGGAGCACGCATTCAATTTGACTTACGGTTGTGTCTACTTTTAAGAACAGTACTAATCCGCACATATATACACATATATTATATATATTTGTGTTGAGTGCAAGCACAAACGCATAAGCACAATCTTAAGATGGATTCCAAGGCAGCGGCTAACAATAAACCTCATGCTGTTTGTATTCCAGCTCCAGCTCAAAGCCATATAAAGGCAATGCTTAAATTTTCAAAGCTACTCCACCATAGAGGTTTTCATATAACCTTCGTCAACACAGAGTTCAACCACAACCGCTTTCTTAAATCTCTTGGATCCAACTCCCTCGACGGCTTGCCTGATTTTCGATTTGAAACCATTCCAGACGGCCTTCCACCGGACTCCAACCAAGATGCCACCCAAGACACCTCCTTAGCATCCGATGCTATCAGCAAAAACCTTTTGCCTCCGTTTCGAGACCTCCTCATAAAACTCAATGACGCGGCGATTTCGATCAATAATGTTAGTCCTCCAGTGACTTGCATTTTCTCAGATGGTTTCATGCCATTTACAATCACAGCTGCTGACGAAATTGGACTCCCTTTGGTACTCTTCTTTCCTATTTCTGCAGGCAGCTTCATGGGCTATAAACAATACCCTACTTTAGTGGAAAAGGGTATTGCACCACTCAAAGGTAGTGAAACAAATCATTTGAATAAGCTAATTGCATAATTTTATTGATTAATTTTTTTTTAACAAAAAATTAAATTAGTGTATTGCACCATGGTAGCTCCTCGGAGTAGGTGTAGAACGCAAAACATACGGTCCTACACACTCGGGGAGAGTCCATGCCCATCCCTCGTCCTATTGTTTAATCTCTCGTTTCTAAACGTAAGATATTTAATTTCATTTAATTACTCTTACTTGAGTGTTAATTATTTATGTAGATGAGAGCTGTTTGACAAACGGCTTCTTGGACAAGGTAATAGATTGGATTCCAGGAATGAAGGATATTCGTTTAAGGGATCTACCGGCAAATTTTCGAACTACAAATCCAAACGACAGCGTGTTCAAGCTCAGTTTGGAATCAGTGGAAAGAGTTGATAAAGCTTCAGCAGTTGTTGTTCATACTTTTGAAACATTGGAGCCAGATGTTTTGACTGCTCTCTCCTCAATGCTTCCACTTGTTTATGCCATTGGCCCTCTCCAATTGCTTCTCAATCACTTACCAAAAGATCCTTTGAACGATATGGGATATAGCCTGTGGAGAGAAGAAACTGAGTGCTTTGAATGGCTAGACTCAAAGCCACCAAATTCAGTTGTTTATGTGAATTTTGGCAGCATAGCAGTCATGACACCAGAACATCTTGTAGAGTTTGCATGGGGACTTGCAAATAGCAAACTTCCATTCTTTTGGGTAATCAGGCCTGATTTGGTTGTTGGTGAATCGGCGATTTTGTCACCTGAATTTGTGGCTGAAACTAAGGACAGGGGTTTGATAGCAAGTTGGTGCCCACAAGAGCAAGTCCTTAGCCACCCTTCAGTTGGAGGGTTTTTAACACACAGCGGTTGGAATTCGGTTGTTGAAAGTTTGTGTGCAGGAGTTCCTCTGCTTTGTTGGCCTTTCTTTGCTGACCAACAAACTAACACTTGGTGTGCTTGCAATGAATGGGATATTGGGATGGAGATTAGTAATGATGTCAAAAGAGTAGAAGTAGAGAAGCTTGTTAGAGAATTAATGGAGGGAGAAAAGGGTAAGAAAATGAAAATAAAGGTCATGCAGTGGAAGAAACTTGCAGAAGAATCCACCAGTCCAAATGGTTCCTCATCCACAAACCTGGACAATTTAGTCAATAATGTGCTATTACGAAACTCTTTTGAGTAGAGCGATAACGTTAATGAGTTAAATAATAACTATTGTTGCTGTGTCATAAATTAGCATATGAGAATCTATTACTGTGTTTGGATGAGAAAATTTAAGATTACTAAGAAATTTCAAAATAACGGAAATAGAAACGACGGAATTTTAATTTCTCAAATTTGTGTCTTTGAGAATTTATGGAAGCGAGCTTTCATTGGAGTAAGCACTATAAGAAGAAGAAGAAAAAAATCCATTGTGCAGAAAAGTATTTAGACAATTTTTTTAATTAATTATTAAAATCCACATCAGCACATAACAAATTTTTTTACACAATTGTGGCGGAAGGATCATATTGATTTGCAACACTTATTTTCAAGGACAACATTGATTGATTTTCAATTTCAGGGACTATATTGATGGTGTGTGTCAATTTTAGGGACCATATTGATGGTGTAGGTCAATTTCAGGGACCATTTGTGATAAAAACCCATAAATCTTATGGGACCCATTTATGTGCCACATCAGCACTTAACAAAATTTTAAACAGAATTGTGATGGAATAACTACATTAATTTGCAACACCTATTTTCAAGAACTACATTGATTGATTTTTTATTTTAGTAACCATTTTGATAATGAAGGTCAATTTCAACGATAATTTATGATAAAAACCCAAATTTAAACGAGAATCTTCTTTCTTCCTTACAAGAACAAGGAGCAAAGCAAATCACATCCTTCGTGGTGACCTGCGTATGGACCATTGCCTTGCCAACTCATCCTAGTCCAATTGTAATCTCATGAGTCATGATCATATGGTCCAATCGAAAATAAAGTGAAACGACTTCTTGTTGTAGACTTGTGTGCTTGATGTATGAAGTGAGGTAGCAAATGGAGAAATGATATGCCATCTGTATTAGAACAATTTACATGGCACCGGTATATTGTCATGTGACGTTCTGTATTAGTAAAATAAAAATATATACATAAAAACTTATATGTATCTCTTTTTTATAGAAAAGCTACTGACAAAGTTTTTAAAACTTTGAATTTTAACCAAAAGTTTTCTACTAACTTTATTTAATGAAAAAGATTAAACTTCAAGAGCATGTCTGTCGAATTAATTACATTTTTGTTCTTGGTCCCTTAATTTGCTTCCATGTCATAGCCTGTGTACAGCCATTGGATCTAGCTGCAACGGAGACCGTGTTCTATTTTCAGGTTTCTCAAATTTGTTTTGGGTTTATAAGAGAGAGAGAGTAGAGAGAGAGAGAGTAGAGAGAGGGGGACACAAAACACAGCTATAAACGAGAGCCATTCGTTGAATGGTAGGCTCCATCCATAATCTCATCCTTTCCTCTCCTCTTGGTTTTATTTCAGTCACTCATTTCCAAAGGCACACTACGCTAGTACCTCATCCCATCAACGTACTTCAAAACAGTAGATGTTGAAAAGTAGCTCAGTAGCAGTATAAATAGTCTGCGTTTGAGCAAGCATTGCAATGCAAACATATCATCTAAATGGATGCCGCAGCAGTAGTTACTAAGCCTCATGCTGTTTGCATTCCATTTCCGCTTCAAAGCCATATCAAGGCAATGCTTAAATTTGCAAAGCTCCTCCACTATAGAGGCTTTCATATTACATTTGTCAACTCGAAGTTCAACCACAAACGCTTTCTAAAATCCTGGGGCCCCAACTCCCTTGATGGCTTGCCTGATTTCCAATTCAAAGCCATCCCAGACGGCCTTCCAGATTCAGATGCAGATGCCACCCAAGATGGCATATTGCTTTTTGATTCCGTCAGAAAACAAAATTTTTTGGCTCCCTTCCGTGAGCTACTCATGAAACTCAACGGTGATGCCATATCTACATCCACTAATCCTCCAGTGACTTGCATAGTTTCAGATGGTTTCATGTCGCCGTTCACAATCACAGCCGCCGAAGAGATTGAAGTCCCTCTGGTGCTGTTCTACACTATTGCTGCATGCAGCTTTATGGGCATTATACAACTTCGTGCTTTGGTTGAAAAGGGACTTGCACCACTCGAAGGTGACATAAATACAACTTTTCAAACAATTGCTTAATTTGTCTTTAACTCTTATTTGCTTATTTCTAAGATGTAAATGAAATTTTTCGTGTTGTAGATGATATCTGTTTGACAAATGGCTATTTGGAAAAGGTTATAGATTGGATTCCAGGAATGAAAGATATCCGTTTAAAGGACCTCCCAACCCCTCTTCGGACTTCAGATCCCGATGACATCATATTTAACTTCTCAATGGAATCAACCGATAGTGCTCATAAAGCTTCTGCGGTTGTTCTTCATACTTTTGATGCCTTAGAGCCAGATGTTTTGGGGGCTCTCTCATCTATGCTTCCACTTGTTTATCCAGTTGGCCCTCTTCAATTACATCTCAATCAAATACCAGAACACCCCTTGAATATTGGATACAGTCTATGGAAAGAAGAAACAGAATGCCTCGACTGGCTAAACACTAAGGCGCCAAATTCAATTGTGTACGTGAATTTTGGCAGTATAACAATTATGACACGTGAACATCTTGTCGAGTTTGGCTGGGGACTTGCAAACAGCAAGGTTCCCTTCTTTTGGGTAATTAGACCTGATTTGGTTATTGGCCAATCAGCGCTTTTGCCGCCCGAGTTTTTGGCTGAAACAAAGGAAAGAAGTCTCATTGCGGGTTGGTGCCCACAAGAGCAAGTCCTGAACCACCCATCAGTAGGAGGATTTTTAACACACTGCGGTTGGAATTCAACCATGGAGAGCCTCACTGCAGGAGTGCCTATGCTCTGTTGGCCATTCTGCGGCGACCAGCAGATGGACTGCCGCTATAGTTGCAATGAATGGGGCATTGGCATGGAAATTAGTAATGATGTCAAGAGGGATGAAGTAGAGAGGCTTGTCAGAGAGTTAATGGATGGGGAGAAGGGTAAGAAGATGAAAAATAAGGTCATGGTGTGGAAGAAGCTTGCAGAAGAAGCTACTGGTCCACATGGTTCTTCATCCAAAAACTTAGAAATGCTATTGAATCAAGTGCTACTAAGAAAAACTAGACGTCATCCGTAAGAATATTTCTGGTCATGTAGTATCCATATATGCATATTTTATAGATATATGTATAGATGGTAAAAATGGCCTGAGACATTTATATCAAAAGGAAAGAAAAGTGCATGTGCTGCTGTTTATAATTAGCACCGGTGAAGCACTAGTAGGTTTAGCAATATTTACCTTGGCTGTGAAAGTGTAATTTTCCCAATGCAATGAGATAAGTGGTTAGAATTTGGGAAAAAAAATTCATATAATCTGGACATGAACCTGCAAAATAAATAAGGATAATTTAAAACTTTAACAATGAAAATGCTTAATTTTCATAGGTGTTAAATGAATGAGGATATCTTAAAACTTTAATTAACCGGAATGACCAGGATCTTTTCAAACCTGTTAAAAAAACTAATGAACTTAGAAAACTATGTTGGCTTTAAAAATGCAATTACAATACTCAGAGAAATGAGAACAGTCAAACTAAATTAGGTATTGTCCTCTCAACACCATTGGCACATCTTTGATTTGCAAGAAAAATAAGCAATGCTATATATAATTGTGTTCCCATGTCTCCATTTTTCATTTTCCAATAAATATGAAACAAAACCCTATTAAAAACTAAGAAGCATAATTCAAGCATTATCAAATATACACAGCAAAAGACAATTTGTTCTACAAATAATTTGAATACAATTTTTTCTTTTTTCTTTTTCTGATGATTTTACATTTTTAATAGTTTTTGCATGTCCCGAAAAAGCTTATGATTTTTAAGCTTCATTTTACTAAAATCTATAAGTGTGGTAAAAAATGGGAAGCCAAATGATTTGTTAACAAAAAAGGTAGACATAAAGGTAAAAGGAACAGGGCAGACATTAGTTGAGGAGAAGCTATGGTCACCTTCAATTGACGACAAACAGTTCTTATCTTCTTGAATTAACGAAGATAAGCACAATTTTTCGTTAATTCAAGATAATATAAAATGAAATTATACCTGTACAGTATTCACACGTACCAATCCTATGTGGGAAAGACAAATAGGGGAAGGCAAGTGGAGAATGTAGCCAGAATTCATCTTAGAGGAAATCAAATACTATTTTGATTCCTCGTCTTCCTTAGCTTAATTTGTTTGAATGCTAAGAGCATTTAGGTGAAATATCACTATGCATATTTGATATCAAAAGTTTTTCTAACCAAAGTGTGATTTGCTAATTGGAGTTGAAGGCTTTGTGATTTGTAATCAAATTTGACATCAATGTCAAATTTATTTTTAATTAATTTTAATTGTGGATCCCTTATTCCACTAACATTTGAACCAATAAAATTTTTGAAACTTTTTAATAATTCCAAGCATTTAAAATTCTATTTAATTAATAAAATAACATTTGATAATTTAGTTAGAGAAGTACAAAATTTGACATAAGACTTCAAATTATCATATCAGTCATCAATTATAATTTGACAAACGCCTGATGGCTGGATCCAAAGAAACGTGCTATTTGGAGAGATTAGAACTGCACCCTTTGACATGTGTAATGGGAAATTAAGTGGATGACCTGGGTATTTAACGTGGACAAGTCTATTTTTAATCCCTTTACTTTTCATCCGATACATGCGATATTGGATGTGTTGGAATTTTGATGAGCCCATGATATAGTTTACAATAAAAATAACAAGAGATAGAAATAATACTCAAAAAGTGTGTAACATTGGAACTTCCAAAATATGCTCACAATTGATATAGCAACTTGACATACTTGAGATACCTATTACTCTTTTACACTTCCTATTTCTTGATTCTTTTTTATTTCTCACTCTTGGTGAACATAGTGCTCATGGCAACTCAGAGGTTTGGCTCGTTCAATTTTGTAAGGTCATAATGTGTTTATATATTGTAATGGTTAAAATAAACTTTATGAGATTATTTCAAGGGGCGTCCGTGTAATCTCATTCCTTTTTTTTTTTTATGATATGACAAGTTTTTGGATGAAATTTTAGTAAATGGAGTTTTGTGAAATCAATTTTATACTCGAGGAGTGCTATTGTAAATTTGCAAATCTCAAGAATTTTTTTATGAAATTACAAAAAACCTCAATATATGGGTGTTATGCTATCAAACCACATCCTTTGAGGTGGCAAATCACATCCTTTGTGGTGGCCGGCGTATGGACCATTGCCTTGCCGACTCCTCCTCGTCCAATTGTAATCTCATGATCATATGGATATGGTCCAATCGAAAATAAAATGAAACGACTTGTAGTGCTCGAATTATGAAGTGAGGCTGCAATTAATTTCAGATATTTCTTGGGAGTAAGCATTGTTCAATTTTAATTGCAAATCGCAGCTGAAATTATCTTATTTATTACCATTATTGATTTGGATTTGTAATACACAATGTTTACATCATTTGATCGATACTTAATTAAGTTTAATATTGGCGGTTTGGCTATGATCGAATTGATCCAGTCTCGAATGGTGTGTCATGTGAGATGATAATAGACTAACAGAGGAAAAGGAGTTGATGCACATCTGTGTTTGATTTACAAATTTTGGCAAATCCTTGCCATTTTTTTGGTTTCCTGGTGATATATATATATATATATATATATATATATATATATATTACCAAATGGGGCGGAACTAACAGCAGCAGGCGGCAAAGCCGTCCATAGAATTCAGAGTGCGGAAGTAAAGCATATAAAAACAGAGAAGCATATCAATATATTGAATTAAAAAGAACACAGGTTGATTGAAAAGAAACATCCATGGATGACTGATGATAACATGGAAGGAAAGAATTAAATTAATTATAGAAGATAATTCCATAAAAATAATGAATTAAATGTAATGATGCAAATATATTTGGAAAATAAGTTTTATTGAAAACTTACTGCAATGCCGATTACAAACAGGTATTGCCTAATGGCAGATGAAACAAGTAAACAAGGTGGAGCTCGCATGCATCCTGAATAATATATGTATTACAAGTGTTTGGGAAAATAATCTCTGTCCTTTGTGGATAAGCAGAGAGATGTATTCTTGAACTGAGCTATTGAGTTAAAAACCCGTGTTTGTCTTCTGAAGATGAATTCCTCTTTTATAGAGGGAGGAGAATGATTGAGGAATGCAATTTTAATCCGGGAATCCCGCTGGCATGAGGAGAAAGCTGTCAAAGCTTGCTGACTGATGAATCCTTACTGTGAAGTCACGTTGTCACTTTTACAAAAGCTGAATGAATAGTGACTTTTTTGTTTTTCACTGTTGATGATGCCTTTACTGTGGAATCACGTTGTTACTTTTACAAAAGCTAGATGAACAGTGACCTTTTTGTTTTTTCACTATTGAAGAATAATGCCTTGTCTTTTGCGGAAGAGATGATAGCAGCTACTGTTGATGATGTTGTTTGGCTGACACAATCACATGGGCAAATAAAGCAGTTTCAAAAATCGAACGGATCTTGTGCGTCTTGAAGGTCCACTTGATCAGCCCAATTGGCGGGAGACTGAGACCCTGCATCAGAAGCGTCAGAATCCGAGTCGGAATTTTTCTTTTTCTGGAGCATTGCTGCTTCGGCCATGAGCTGCTGGGCCAAGTCCAGAAGCTGGGTAGTCTTTGAAGATTTTTCTTTCTTCGAGCTAGAGGATTTGGCTGACTTGGTCTTTCCTTTGAGGGAGGAGGATGGACTAATGTCTGATAGAGATTGAACTGGTTCTTGAGCTTTCGGTAGTTCAGGAAATTGCTGAGTGTCTGGCAAGGCCTGTGAAGAAGATGTAGCAATTGCTGGGGACGAACTCTGGGGAAATTCAGCACGAACTAGATCAATAATCTTTTGGTAGTTGAATTTGTCCCACCATTTCACCCACCGGGTCCTAAAAATTCCTCCATTGTCTAACTGGAAATTCCATTTTAAGATCTATGGAACTTTGTATTTGGCCATGAATAAAGAGAATAAGGAAACCCGGCTGTCAAAACGGCTGCGGTCAAAACCAGTCTTGAAACTATTGTTTAGTGCTTGACGAAGATCTTCAGGGACAAGGGAAATATTTGGGCCATGAGTAGCCCACCAATCTGGAAACCATGCTGGGAATCTCAATCTGAAACTTTTATCAAAGGTCACGAACCATGAATGACTAAAATCTTCCGTCTGATGAAGAAAAATATTAGTCCAAACTTGAATGTAATCATAATAATTGCAATTGTTGTTTGGTATGTGATGCGAGATTTATACGCACACAAATTAAACCCTCTTTTTATCAATTGTAGTAAGTACGTAAGTAAGGATCGTTCTGGACCGGGGATTATGAGGGATTGTTAATCACTTGGATTTTTGACTCAAAAACGTAAAAACAATATAAAACACTAAACTAGACTCAAAGAATGTGAAACTAAACGTTAAAACATTAAGACAAACCAAAAGACTCAAAATGCTTTAAAAACACAAACTAAATTGATTTCTAACTAATTTGACAATAAAGTAAAGGGGGGATTGTGTTTGGACGAGATTAAATTAAATGGACAAATTGTAATTAAAGGCAAAACGTAAATATGAATGAGATGAAAATATGGATGATGGAATAGCCAAAGGGTTCTTCTCCACACATGTTACACTTGCATACAAGATTGATTCTCAGTTGGTCTTTCGATAAATTATGATTTCTCAACACCTCGGGTTAATTAGGTCCGCTTAAATTAACCGTCAAGTTTTCCTTAAGTTAATGAATTGGATGACATCATACGACAACCCAAAGCATTCTTCAAAAGTTCCTTACATGACATCATAATAAAGATACAATCAAAGATCATTACGTTCAATGAAAACTATAAGTGTTGATGAGGCATTCGTTACTATGATTGCATGAAACTTATGCCAAGAATTTGTTTAACGCGATTGTTTATAAGCAACCTCCACTACTTGTGAATATAAGTTCATAACGATTAGGTGAAATTCACTTATATTCTAGCGTCATATTCATGCATGAAAATTAAGCGCGCATTCTTAATAAACATACATAAATAAGTTATCAATCAAACAGTTAAACAAATTGAATCCACAACTTATGAAATTCCAAGGAAAGTTAATCAATTCATATTGCAAACATAAACATAGTTTCGAATCACCCCCTAGCTAAAGGGGGTTTAGTTCCTCATAACTTTGAAATCAAAGAAATACCTAAACATTCCAACAACTCAACTTGAATTGTATGAACGTTTAGGCACTCTTCTCTTCCGTACAAAACAAAGAGAATTGAATTTAAACATTGAAATCAAAAAACACCTAAACATTCCAACAACTCAAACTTGAATTGTATGAACGTTTAGGCCCTCTTATCTTCCTCTTTATTGTAGCATAAGGTCTAGGGATAGTTGGTTGGGGGGATGGAAGTGTGGAATGGAGTGGGGAGTGATGGAAATGGAAGATGGTTTTTTTGGATTCTAAGGGAGAGAAACTCACGGCTAGAGAGAAAGAATGGATGTGTTTGTGTATGAAATGAGATGATTTTTGAATGAATGAATGCAAGGGTATTTATAGGAGGAGTGGAGATGTATATGGCTATTTGTTTAAGGTGTTTGTGGTTGCAATGATGAAGAATTGCATGTGGAAAAAGGGAAAATGTGGTGAAATGATGAAGTAGGAAGGTGGAAATGCATGTGAGATGTTGGAAAGGAAATGGGAACATGAGTAGGCCATGGCAGGTGAGTTGTTTTGTTGGTGTAAATGTGCCATGGTTGCAATGATGAAGAATAAAGGGTGCATGTGGGGTGGAATTGAATGAATGCAAAGTGAATGAATAATGAAATGAGTTAAAGAGGGAGAATGTGGTGAAATGATGAAGGTGGAAATGCATGTGACTTGTTTGTGGAATAAAGAATGAATGGTGGAATGATGAAGAGTTGCATAAAGAATGCATGTAGGGT
This sequence comes from Pyrus x bretschneideri, assembly GCF_019419815.1. NCBI lineage: Eukaryota > Viridiplantae > Streptophyta > Magnoliopsida > Rosales > Rosaceae > Pyrus > Pyrus x bretschneideri. The sequence goes on from NW_025999413.1 coordinate 8,075,591, forward strand.
TAGCTAGGTTGGCTTTGTTTGGGTGCATGTGTGTTAATGGTGGTTTTGCATGTGAATTGATGGATTGTTTTTTATGGAATGGATGGTTCTTTGCATGGCTTTTGAAGTGATTGTGGGCTTTGGAATTGGAAGGAAATGCATGGCCTTGGGGTTGGTTTAAGAGAGAATGGGCTAGGCCCTTTGTTTTATGTCCAAAATGAATACAAGGCCTTCAAATTCGTCCAACACTTTGGCTCCAATCATATGCTATCCATTCCAAGCCCAATTTTGCTCCAAAATGCTCCAAAATGCATCTTTTTGCTTCCTTAGCCATATGAACCTAAAAACACACGAAAATGGCTTAAACTACTAAAACAACTATGAATTAACAACATAGATGCACGAAAACAAGCTAAGTAAGTCGCCTAAATATGCTCCTATCAAACTCCCCCACACTTATCTTTTGCTAGTCCTCGAGCAAAACAGAATAAAAACAAATAAACAAAACGACACTAAACACGTAAAACACAACCTACACCTTCCAACAATCGTTTCAGGGATTTCCAATGCACATGACAAGTTAAAAATTATTATTCCCACAGAATTTAGCCATCTTTACCCTTAAGTACATTCTTAATCATAGTCACCACATACTAGTTCACGATTAAGCATTTAAAACCATGTTTTGAATGTAGTAACATGCCTTAGAGAATTTGCTCAATTCCTTACAAGATATGCACTCAATTTTCACTCAGATTTTCTAACTACACACCCTAATCTAGTCATATGTGAGAAGATTGATGTAAACATGAAAACGAACACTCACATATATGTATCACAAAGAACGCAATTTTTGGAGTTAATAAGCATGTTTAGATTATGATCTCATGAATGGAATGCTACTACTTAGATGCGAGAACCAGTGACACCGTATGCTCATACCAAGTTCAAACTCCACAAATTGAAACACATAACACTCAAGATTGAAGTCACGGGTTGTAATGGGGCTTGAGGCGTGTGGATAACAAAGAAGGGATATGGAAAACAAAGGTTCTTAAAGAAATAGTGAGCAAGGCAATTGAATCAACTTAGAATTCACTTTTGAATGAAAACTCAACTTTGGAACAAAAAGGGAGACAATTTAGGGCCAGAATTGGTGTTTTGAGCCCTTAGTTCAATCACTCATTCTTTCATTTTTTTCAAGCTCTTTTTTCTTTCTTTCTTTTCTTTTCTGTTTTTCTTTTCTTTTGAAACTCAAAACATACTTAAGAACAAGCATTCCTTCTCCCACACTCATTTTCTTGCATAATGTAACTCAAAAGGAATTCATTTAAGTCATGCTCACTATCTTCTAAGAACAAAGGTGTGGATTGTCCTAAACTAGGCTAGGTGAGGATAATGTGGGTTGACAAAGAATAAAGGCTAAACAAAGCTCAACGGGGGTAAAACTTACAACATATACGAAATATGGGAAGTGAGGTTATTTGGCTATGGTGGCAATTACACAACTTCATCTTGAATATGTTATGTAAATCAATAACATGCTTTGAATGAAATGGGCATGAGTTCTAGCATTTGGAACTATATGATGAAACGCCTTCTAAGTAGTAACTAAGTAAAGAATAATGAGATCATGCAACGACTTTAGAAAACAAGAAATCACAGATTATACTCTCCAAAGAACGTTATAGGCTCAAGTCTCTCAGGGTTGTAGCGTTTGTTTGAGTTCATTCCTTCAAGCATGTTACATAACTAATTTTTTTCTTTTATGATTGCATGTGAAGTCATACATTATAACCATAACCAAGCATATACCAAGAGTAAATCAAACTTTTCTCTATGTTTATAACTTTTTTTAACAGTCATGCACCAAATCCTTATCATTGTGTTGGAAGGTACCTTAAGACACAAACACACAAAAACGACTCAAAACACTCTTTTTAGGCTTTTCAAAACAATTTTTCAAATTTTTATGGGATTTTCGAATTTTTAAGTCAAAACACACTAAAACAGTTTTAAAACACTTAAAAACAGCAAGAAACAACATTTGAAGTTATGGTGGATAAAACCCTACGAATTTGCATCAAAACACTTTAGTTACCCCCCCACACTTAAATCAAACATTGTCCTCAATGTTTTAAGCTTAAAACCACACTAAACACAAGCAAACATAAAAATAGCAACTAAACATACTAAACATAGAAGAATGTATCTAACAAAGAGAAGAGTTTAGAGACGCAAATCTGGTTATAGAGTGTAAATTCCATCTTCTCCTTGGTAATTGCATTGAGGCTTGGATCTTTGTGATTCCACAGGCTTACTCTTGAACTGCGCTGCTCCATCGTTGATTTTCCTTTGTGCTACTCTTGAACTGGGCAGCAGGCTTCCTTTGGTCTCCCCCGAAGGTCTGAGCTTCCTTCTCTTATCTGTTTCTTTGTTCAATCTCTCCAATTCGTATTGAAGAGGGTTAGAGGATAGCTCAGCAAAGCTAGGTAAGCAACCAGGGAATAGAGTCTAGATAGACTCCAAGTGCCGGCTGATTGCTTCTTTCACTTTGCTATGCGATTAATAACAAAGACAAAGGAAAAGACAGGGAAAGAGCATGATATGGGATACTTTTGCTTTTGACCTTGATGATATGAGATACCTTTGCTTTTGAAGAAGCGGTGAATGAATCAGCACATGTATTTGTTGTGCTGCTTCCTCCTGGGTCATCTGTACTTCAGGCATCTGGTATCATCTTTGGGGAAGAAGAAAGAAGTGAGTGTTTCGAAAGGCTTTGCTGGGAGTGCGCCCTCAGAGGTGAGAAAGAGTTGGGCATTTTCTTCAGGTTTGCCTTGCCATAAAAGATGAAAGTCGACAAATATAGGGATTTCCTAATAGCAAGTGGTGGTACTGTTCTCTTACCCTTGTCGACAAACGTTTTGATCCCGCAAATCCGGCTTTTTGAAATAGTGACGACTCTTCGATCTTTGAAGACGCCTCTTCGATTTCTGAGCAGGCGCTTTCTGAAAAGCAGAGAAAGCGTCGCCGAACTTTGCGCTTGTCGGCTAAAGACGTGTAACTGCGATGATGGCCTCCACGTGTTGAACGCGTTTTCTGAAAAGCTGAGGAAGCGTCGCCGAACTTTACGCCTCAAATTCCGGCTTTTTGAATCGGTGGACGCGTTGCCTTGGCTTTTTATAGAGCTATCGATCACCGCCAACTTACACACTCTGAAGATTTCCCATTCTTGAAACTCGTTTCCGGCCCTTTGAAAATTTACTCCGTCCACCCCTTCTCTTTGAACACTTTTTTAAAAAAAATGGCAAACCCATCAAACCTTAGCTTAGAATTGAGTCTCCGCAGTGATACGGGCGTGCCGCTTCAAGGTAACGTATGGCGCCCTTCTTTCTTATCTTCTAACGGTCCTCTTACAGGTGAAGATTCCGTGATGCAGGACGCCACAACAGCTACGATAGTAGCTCGGAACCTCCTCACTCCCAGAGATAGTCAGCTGCTTTCAGGACGGTCCGATGAGTTGGCCGTTCAAGAGTCCCTGGCTCTCAGCGTTCAGTGCGCTGGTTCTGTGTCAAACATGGGCCAACGCCTCCTTGCTCGCTCCCGTCAGGTTGAATCATTGATGGCGGAGGTGGAGAACCTGAAGCAAGAGATAAAACAACTTAAGCACGAGAATAGAACTTTGCACGTGCTTGCAAATAATTATTCATCAGGCATGAAGAGGAAGCTTGATGAGATGCAAGAATCTCAAGGTCGGTTGCAAAGTGACCGTCAACGGCTTGCGTCTTTCTTCCAGGGGCACCTTTTTCCTGGGTCATCCAGCGTTCCGCCAAGTATTGGGGCCTGGAATGCTCTATATCCGATGCCTTCCGCTCCTATGCCTCTTGCTCCGATGCCTCCTACTTCGATGCCTCCTGCTTCGATGATTTCCGCTTCTAGAGTTTTGCCTCGTGGTGGGTCTTCATGCAAACAAAAACAAAAACAACCCTTGTGAAGCTCCATTTGTTAGATACATTTGTAATTTCTCGAAAATTAATGAAAAAGCTTTGTTTTATTCACTGTATTGGGTTGCCTCCCAAGTAGCGCTTTCTTTTACGTCTTGTAGCCGGACGAAGAACACAATCATGCCTTAATGGAACCCACGGCATGGAGTTGATCATTGAATGGATGATGATACTTGAAATGTTCCGGCAATGGTTGAATTTCAAGAGTGGGTGCCCTAATCATTGACATCAACAACATATTAGTCAAAAACGACTTTGGATTTTGAGTTGGTGGCTTACCTACATGCTCCAATAAGAACTTAAGTACATCCTCCACGAAATGCTTCTCAAAACATTCAAGAATTGGATCTTTGTATGGAGTGGAATAGAGATATGTCCTAAGATCCATGTAAACTCTTTCACCAAATTGGATTTGAGTAGGTGCCTGCAATGAAGAATGTAACACACGATTAATTGAAGTGGGAATTGGAATTTGAGTTGGTGGCTTACCTATGGGCTGCAATATTGGCTCTAAAGTCGCAGCACATTCAACAAATGCACAAGGGATGTTTTCATTCAGATTGGACATTTTGAAGGTTGTGGCTGTGTGATCCACTCCAATTTCCTCCTTGATGAATTCAAGATGCTCCTCAACCACTTTTTTCCTCGTGAATTGTTGGAAAGGTGTCCAAGATGTCTTTCTTCCCCTCATCTTTCATGGATTGTATGAACCTGCCAGGGAAGGGTGCATTTGGGGGAACAAAGTTAGAAATAATTAAATTTGGAACAACCTTACTTGAATGGGATGGTGTAGGAATATTGGGAGGTTGCGGCAAGGGTTGTTCTTCCCTTGCCGTGCCTTGTGCATCCTCCTCCTCTTCGAGCAGTAGCAATTCATCCATGGGCTCATCTTCAACCATTTGTTCTTGAATTTGTTCCATGCATTCTGCATTCTGCCTAAATTGACTGTTCCACTCAGCCAACTTTTTTGCTTGATAGAAATCCTCAATTGGTCGCCAAAATGCGTCTTGTTGAAATGGTTGAGCTTCCCTGCCCTGCTCCACAGAATTCAGTTGTTGAATAACTTCCTTATAATAATTTGATATACCTGAATTTGGATGTGAAGATTGAGGGGAAGGCTGTGGTGGTGCATATGAATCCTCATATGGTTGCCAATATGTTTCTTGGTGAGTCTCCTTAGCTTGATTTTGTGAACCCTGCACCAAAGAGTTTAATTCATTAAGAATTTGATTATAATCTATTGACGAATTTGAGTTTGGTTGGGCATATTGAATATGAGGTGGCTCCCAATATCTTTCTTGTTGAACATTTTGAGGTTCCCACCACATAGAAGTTGAATGATCACTCCAATCCGAATTGTAAGTATTTGAAAACACGTTATTCCTTGATTGAAGATCAACTATATCAACGTTTTGCATTTGGGACCTTTCCATGAGCTGTGACAAAAGATAAGCATTATCAAGTGCCATGTTGTGCTTCTAAAATCAACAAAATAAAACTAAAAATATATACACACAAACGAAAATAAAACAATCCAAGAGATTAGCAAAGTTGCTAATCCCCGGCAACGGCGCCAAAATTTGATGCGAGATTTATACGCACACAAATTAAACCCTCTTTTTATCAATTGTAGTAAGTACGTAAGTAAGGATCGTTCTGGACCGGGGATTATGAGGGATTGTTAATCACTTGGATTTTTGACTCAAAAACGTAAAAACAATATAAAACACTAAACTAGACTCAAAGAATGTGAAACTAAACGTTAAAACATTAAGACAAACCAAAAGACTCAAAATGCTTTAAAAACACAAACTAAATTGATTTCTAACTAATTTGACAATAAAGTAAAGGGGGGATTGTGTTTGGACGAGATTAAATTAAATGGACAAATTGTAATTAAAGGCAAAACGTAAATATGAATGAGATGAAAATATGGATGATGGAATAGCCAAAGGGTTCTTCTCCACACATGTTACACTTGCATACAAGATTGATTCTCAGTTGGTCTTTCGATAAATTATGATTTCTCAACACCTCGGGTTAATTAGGTCCGCTTAAATTAACCGTCAAGTTTTCCTTAAGTTAATGAATTGGATGACATCATACGACAACCCAAAGCATTCTTCAAAAGTTCCTTACATGACATCATAATAAAGATACAATCAAAGATCATTACGTTCAATGAAAACTATAAGTGTTGATGAGGCATTCGTTACTATGATTGCATGAAACTTATGCCAAGAATTTGTTTAACGCGATTGTTTATAAGCAACCTCCACTACTTGTGAATATAAGTTCATAACGATTAGGTGAAATTCACTTATATTCTAGCGTCATATTCATGCATGAAAATTAAGCGCGCATTCTTAATAAACATACATAAATAAGTTATCAATCAAACAGTTAAACAAATTGAATCCACAACTTATGAAATTCCAAGGAAAGTTAATCAATTCATATTGCAAACATAAACATAGTTTCGAATCACCCCCTAGCTAAAGGGGGTTTAGTTCCTCATAACTTTGAAATCAAAGAAATACCTAAACATTCCAACAACTCAACTTGAATTGTATGAACGTTTAGGCACTCTTCTCTTCCGTACAAAACAAAGAGAATTGAATTTAAACATTGAAATCAAAAAACACCTAAACATTCCAACAACTCAAACTTGAATTGTATGAACGTTTAGGCCCTCTTATCTTCCTCTTTATTGTAGCATAAGGTCTAGGGATAGTTGGTTGGGGGGATGGAAGTGTGGAATGGAGTGGGGAGTGATGGAAATGGAAGATGGTTTTTTTGGATTCTAAGGGAGAGAAACTCACGGCTAGAGAGAAAGAATGGATGTGTTTGTGTATGAAATGAGATGATTTTTGAATGAATGAATGCAAGGGTATTTATAGGAGGAGTGGAGATGTATATGGCTATTTGTTTAAGGTGTTTGTGGTTGCAATGATGAAGAATTGCATGTGGAAAAAGGGAAAATGTGGTGAAATGATGAAGTAGGAAGGTGGAAATGCATGTGAGATGTTGGAAAGGAAATGGGAACATGAGTAGGCCATGGCAGGTGAGTTGTTTTGTTGGTGTAAATGTGCCATGGTTGCAATGATGAAGAATAAAGGGTGCATGTGGGGTGGAATTGAATGAATGCAAAGTGAATGAATAATGAAATGAGTTAAAGAGGGAGAATGTGGTGAAATGATGAAGGTGGAAATGCATGTGACTTGTTTGTGGAATAAAGAATGAATGGTGGAATGATGAAGAGTTGCATAAAGAATGCATGTAGGGTTAGCTAGGTTGGCTTTGTTTGGGTGCATGTGTGTTAATGGTGGTTTTGCATGTGAATTGATGGATTGTTTTTTATGGAATGGATGGTTCTTTGCATGGCTTTTGAAGTGATTGTGGGCTTTGGAATTGGAAGGAAATGCATGGCCTTGGGGTTGGTTTAAGAGAGAATGGGCTAGGCCCTTTGTTTTATGTCCAAAATGAATACAAGGCCTTCAAATTCGTCCAACACTTTGGCTCCAATCATATGCTATCCATTCCAAGCCCAATTTTGCTCCAAAATGCTCCAAAATGCATCTTTTTGCTTCCTTAGCCATATGAACCTAAAAACACACGAAAATGGCTTAAACTACTAAAACAACTATGAATTAACAACATAGATGCACGAAAACAAGCTAAGTAAGTCGCCTAAATATGCTCCTATCAGTATGAGAACATGCTGGGTGTAAAGAGTTTTGGTATGATAAAGGGGGAGACCCCAATCTTGTTCAATGAGAAATTTTCCAATATGAAGTGAATGATATAAAATTTTATTTTGGTGCGTGGTGCTGTAAATTGGCTTAATAGCAATGCTTTCGGTCTCAGAGAGAATGGCCTGGTAGTATTTGAGGCTTTTGTATGGTGCTGCTGGGAGAGAGTGAGAATTTGGGGGCAAAAGCAGTTTAGTAATGCGTTCTGGAGGCTGATTTTTATCAATGTCAAGAGGTATGCAAAAAAGCTTTTCAGTAGTGGGGTTTTGGATATATGGAGAAGTTTTAGCATAGCTAGGTGTTTTAGGTTGTGAGGGTGTTGAAGAACGTACTGAAGAGTAAGGATCATAAGGGGTGGCTAAGGCCGTTTGGTAATTTGGTCGGATATTTCCTACTGTTGATCCTAAGGGAGTAAATCTGTTTGTAATGGCGAGGGCCGATGAAGAGTCGGGAATAGACTCTTGTTTTACTGGTGCTGGGGTTTGGGTAAGGGTGACTGGGAGCCTTCGTTGTTGAGTAAGATTAATACCCATTCTTCCCCTGCAAAAATTCTCTGGTCAGAAAATCTGGTATGCAATTCTGGCTGCCTTTAATGTATTCAATTTCAAAATAAAAAATACTTAATATGACTTGCCAGCGTGCGAAAATTTGTTTTGATGCAATGTTTTGAACATCTTTTTGTAAAACATGTTTTGCAGATTTGCAATCAACACGAACTAAAAATTTTTGATTTAATATATCATCTTGGAATTTGCTAATGCATAATACAATTGATAAAATCTCTTTTTTAATAGTACTATAGTTACTTTGAGCCGGATTCCAAATTCCTGAATGGAAACGAACAATTTGTTCAGAAGATTCGGAAGAAGTTTTCTGTTTGAGGATACCTTCATAATCGATGTCGGAAGCATCGGTTTCGACTATTTTGAGAGAATCGGGAGTTGGAATGCCAAAGCAAGGTAAAATCTTGACATGATTTTTTATCTGTTTGACAATGGAAGTATGATTTTGGGACCAAGATGGAGGATTCTCCTTGAGACGATCAAACAAAGGTTTACATTGTTGACGAAGATGAGGATAAAATTCTGAAACATAATTGAGAGAACCAAGGAATCTCTGAAGCTGGGTTTTATCAATAATTTGATCTGGAAATTTATCAGCAAACTGGATGACTCGATCAATTGGCTGAATGGTAGACCTGTAAATATGGTAACCTAAAAATCTAACTTTGGTTTGAAATAACTTAATCTTAGATGCCGAGACGACTAACCCATTAGACCTAATGATCCTAGCAAATGCATGCAAATGTTTCCAATACTCATCTATGCTTTTTGAAAAAATTAAAACATCATCAATATAAATAATGGAAAAATGGCTGTATTGATTAAAAATCTCATTCATAATATTTTGAAATTCACTTGGTGCATTTTTCAAACCGAAAGGCATTAAATTCCACTCATAGTGTCCGATAGGAGTTACGAAAGCAGTTTTGTACTTATCAGATTCATGAATTTGGATTTGCCAGAAGCCTGATTTCATATCAAATTTGGAAAAAATAGTTGCTTGAGAAAGTCTTTTTATCAAATCTCTTTTGTTAGGAATTGGATATCGGATCCATTCTAAAACATCATTCAAAGGTTTGTAGTTAATAACTAATCGTGGAACGCCGCGTTCTAATTCTGCATTTTTCTGGACATAAAAAGTAGGGCAAGACTATGGAGATTTGCTTTTACGGATAATTCCCCTTTCTAAAAGTTGATTAATTTCGGTTTTACAAAACTCTAAAACTTCTTGGTTCATTTGAATCGGTCGTGCTTTGGTGGGGATTTTTTATTCAACAAAATCTTTAATAGAAGGGAGTTTAACAATATGCTCTTTTCTATGCCAAAAAGCATTTGGAAGATCTGAACAAATTTCTTTAGTAAGCTTATCAAAAAAGTGGCGAATAGAATCTAATAAAGATTTGTTTGTTAACTGTTCTTCAATTCTTTTGTGAAGAATTTCTTCCTGTTAAAAAGCGATTTGTTGGGATTTGCAGTAATCTGGTTGAGAGTTTTTGAAACACTATCCTTTTGAAGTTGTTTTAACTTTTTAGGATCGGTTTCTATGCAAAATTCAAAAGTAATTTTTTGGCCAAAAACCTTAGTAGAAATGTAGTTATGATGAACTTTGAAAGGATAAATTAATGCAATGAAAGGGAGTCCCAAAATGACTGGATCAGAGATATTTTTTATCAAAACAAATGGAGTTTTAAAACAAACATTTTGTTGGCAAACATGAGCTTTGGGAATTTCATATTTTAAATTCATTGGGGATTGATTAGCAGCGCTAAGTACCTCAGTTGATTTGTAATAATACTTTGTAGGTATTAATCCTTCTTGAATGCAATTTAAATCTGCGCCTGAATCGATTAAAGCGATGGTTTCTAAAGAAAAATCGTCAATTATTATTTTGATTTTAGAATACCATTTTCTAATTCTAATTTTGTCTAAAAGACTTAAAACAATATCTTTTGAAGAAGAGGATTTGCTTGATTGGGCATCGGAATCGGAATGTGAAGAAGAATTGCCCTGTTCTTCTACAAGTGCTTGTGTGCGTGCTCTACTGAGTTGTGAACGAATTTCGGTATTTTTGGATTTTAGAAACTTAATTTCTGATTTAATTTGATTAATTTCTTTTTGTAAATCCTTGATGGTTAAATTCTTTTTTGATTTATTAAACAATTCCAAAGTGGTGCTGAGAGAAATCGTTTGAGAAGAAGTTTGACTAGTGCCAGGTTCATGAGAAGAAATCAAAATTTTGAGTTTTTTCAAATAAAAAGATTTTAAATCAGGGTCATCAACTTTACTAATTAATTTCATTAAAAACTCTTCTTGTTCTTCTTGCTTATTAAGCACTGAAATTTTATTACAACAAGTGTCCGTGCACCCAAACTTAATGTTTGGCGAGGAGACGTCGCTAGAACTGCTAGAGTCAGAGACGGAAAAATCGGGATTTTTATCAGATTGACAAGAGTCGGTATTTCTAATTTCTAAAGCCTGGATAAGTTGAACTTTCTCTTCGTCAGAGATTTTTAGCTGGTTAATGACCTTCTTAACTTTACATTCATTTGCAAAATGACCAAATTTGCCACATTTGTAGCATTTTCCCTTTTTATTCTGAAAATCCTTTTTAGATTTTCGAAAAGGTTTTTTGTTTGAAGATGGTTTTTCATAAAATTTATTTGTTTGGAAAGGTTTGTTGGAAGATCTTTTGTTTTTATAAAATCTGGATTGATGTTTAGAAAACCTGCTTGTTTGTTGGGCTTTTTTCTTTTTACTTGAAGGAGCTATTAGGGGTAAACCATATTGTTCACAAAACGTTCCAAGTTCGTATTTAGCAATAGATTTATCCTTATTAACTTGTTTTGAAATCTTCATGTCAATACACATTTTCAATCCATCCTTTTGTATAACATTAACTATGTTACCATAAGTAAGGGTATGATAATGTATGACACCTTCTTCGTTTACTAAAACATTTCGGATTTTGTGAGCAAAAAGATTTGGTAAACCATTGATAAATTTTTCTTTCCAAAAGGGTTGATTACTATCTTCTCGAAGCATAACTCTGGACATAAAAACATCTTTATACCATCTGAAATCACTTAAGGTTGGATACCTTAAATTACTCAGTTGGTCGTGAATGCGAGTAGTAACGTTGCTGGGTGTTCCTATAAAGTGTTCTATAATCGTATAAAGTAAAGTATTTACTCCGTCGGGTATTCCCTGTCCTATCGTTTCATCAAAGATAGGAAGTCATTTCTCATCTTTTTTGACCGCAAAACGTATTTCATCTCTGGACTGAGAAGTTAAGTGCTTCTCCCACCAAGAATGAAGCATTCCAGTGAAACTAGTGACGAGAAGATCAACGATTTGTGTTTGTGTAAAATTGTGATTTGAAATGTAGCTATTAGCAACCATGGATATGTGTTGAAGTTTGTTCAAAAGTTCTTATTCTGACAATCCATCTATATTCCATTCATAGAGTTTGTCAGCAGAGACTGAAAATTGATTTTGGATATTTCTTTCTTCAAACTGAAGATCAGGGGGAGTTGGCCTGGGATACCAGTTTTTTGTAAGAGAAGTAGGGTTGACAGGATGAGTACGAATGCGTTTTAAATCAAAAGTTGGTTGAAGATCAATGTTTTGAAAAGCATTTTCAATATTTTGAATAGCAGAACTAGTTTCCGTGTCCTGAGAAGAATCTGGATCAGATGTGTTGCCTTCTTCGATGGAAACATCATTGTTTTGCAAAACATTAACAACTTTCTCTTTTTTGAGCTCAGTGAGCATATGATCAATTTTTTGTAAAGTAGTCATAGATTTTAAAGTAGTGGAACTTGAAGCGGTATCAGTAAAATTTACTAAAGGTTTTTCTTTTTGAGAAGATTTTGGTTGAGACAATTTGTCAATTTTTGTTTCAATTTTATCTAACTGTTTTCCAATAGTGTGAAGACTTTGGTTTGTAAAATTATTCTGCTCAATGACAGGTTTAAAACCAGAATCCTCTTTTGAAATTTTGAAAGGGGTTGCGGGAATGTTGGTATTAGCAGTAGAAATTAAAATAGTTTCTTTGGGAGGATGACTAGAGGAAACCAAAGTTTTGTCTTCCTTAACCCAATTTTCTTTGGTAACAACCGTAACTTTATTTTTGGTTTCATAATGTTTTTCAATGAAATCAAAAAAAGATATTTCAAATTGGTATTGTTCTACAAAAGCTTTCCATTCAGCATAAATGGCTAGCTTTTCTTCATCACAATACTTTTTTCGAAAAATATTTCTTCTGGGGATGTTTTCCTCAGAAGCAATGTCAGCTTTAAGTTTCCTCCATCGGATTTTATGTGGTTTGTTTAAAACAAGTAATTGATGGTTCACCGATGTTGTTTCAAAATCAGAAGCAGTTGGAGAAGTGGGTTCTTCTTGGTTTGGAGGATGATAAACAGGATGTGCAACTTGTGAAGAAGTGTCGACAGACTTTAATTTGAGCAAATCATTAATTAAATCTTGTTGTGCAGCTTCCTGCTCTTTTAACTTTTTGTTCACTAAAGATTTGATTAAATCTTGATCTCGACCCAGTCTATCGGTTGACGTGGATCCAGAAAAAGACTGTCTACTTGGAGTAAAAGATTTATGTGAATGTACTGATTCACAAGATTTTCTTGCTGGTCTATCAAAATTGATTTTTACAGTGCCGTCAAAATATTGTTCAATGTTGTCAAGATTAACAAGACTGTTTTGGACGGAAACCGGCTTACTTTCATTAATTAAACACCAATCTGAAGGGAGACTGATGTCTGACCACCTAATGGTTCTTGGTACTCTTATGTTTTCGCTTTCTTGGGTTGTTTGGATCAGAAGAGTGTGGTCGCGAGGACTTTTGTTCAAGGCTTGAAAATTCATGTTTGTGCCAGTGACTTTGTAATAAATTCTAAAAATAAGTGTCAAAGGTTGTGTTCCTTCCAGGACTTGGTACCCGGAGGTTTTAATATTAAGAGTAAGAGCTTTTAAAACATGTGGATCTGAAAGACTTATTGTGAGATCGGGAAAACAATCAAAATGGATAGGTCCGTTGTAAAGACTAGATTCGATCATTCCGAGTATACTATCGTTGAAATCAGTAAATCTAGCGTCGCGTAGACATAAAAGGATAAAAGTGTTAAGACCTTTTCGTGTTAATGTTTTAACTACAATTTGAACTAAACCAATATGAAGATAGTTATGACCATTTTACGATGCGACTTGATTTGTTCTGGAGAAAATAATTGACAAGTCTCATGTTCTTTGCTAAGAGCATAAGCCTTCTCAACTGTTTTGACGTGATGTTCTGATTTAAAAAAAGTCAAAGACCATTTTTTCTTGTAAATATTTTGGGTTGAAACATTTGGAATATTCCACTCAGAAAAATCAATACTTTCGTCCGTTTGAAAATCTAATTTTTGTTCTTCATTGACAATGTCAGGTATAGTTCCTAAGTTGGGTCTAGAGCTAGTGCTGGCTATTAAATTAGATCTAAATAATCTACTCATGATGCACACAAAACAAATATGCTGTATGCAAGACTTAAAAGATTCACCTTCCTCGTATGTCTAGACTTTTCCCCCGCTCATGCGCTCCGCTCATGCCTCTCCTGGGACTTAATGTTTGGACCACGCCTTACTGTTTGGCTGGAAGAAAGAAGAACTGAGGACCGACGATTAAGAAATGCAGATAGAATATAAGAATGTATGAATCAGAAATAGATCAAATAGATGCTAATGCAATTACCAACCACTTGGCTCTGATACCAAATGGGGCGGAACTAACAGCAGCAGGCGGCAAAGCCGTCCATAGAATTCAAAGTGCGGAAGTAAAGCATATAAAAACAGAGAAGCATATCAATATATTGAATTAAAAAGAACTCAGGTTGATTGAAAAAAAAACATCCATGGATGACTGATGATAACATGGAAGGAAATAATTAAATTAATTATAGAAGATAATTCCATGAAAATAATGAATTAAATGTAATGATACAAATATATTTGGAAAATAAGTTTTATTGAAAACTTACTGCAATGCAGATTACAAACAGGTATTGCCTAATGGCAGATGAAACAAGTAAACAAGGTGTAGCTCACAGGCATCCTGAATAATATATGTATTACAAGTGTTTGGGAAAATAATCTCTGTCCTTCGTGGATAAGCAGAGAGATGTATTCTTGAACTGAGCTATTGAGTTAAAAACCCATGTTTGTCTTCTGAAGATGAATTCCTCTTTTATAGAGGGAGGAGAATGATTGAGGAATGCAATTTTAATCCGGGAATCCAGCTGGCATAAGGAGAAAGCTGGCAAAGCTGGCTGACTGATGAATCCTTACTGTGGAGTCACGTTGTTACTTTTACAAAAGCTAGATGAACAGTGATCTTTTTGTTTTTTCACTATTGAAGAATAATGCCTTGTCTTTTGCGGAAGAGATGATAGCAGCTACTGCTGATGATGTTGTTTGGCTGACACAATCACATGGGCAAATAAAGCAGTTTCAAAAATCGAACGGATCTTGTGCGTCTTGAAGGTCCACTTGATCAGCCTAATTGGCGGGAGACTGAGACCCTGCATCAGAAGCGTCAGAATCCGAGTCGGAATTTTTCTTTTTCTGGAGCATTGCTGCTTCGGCCATGAGCTGCTGGGCCAAGTCCAGAAGCTGGGTAGTCTTTGAAGATTTTTCTTTCTTCGAGCTAGAGGATTTGGTTGACTTGGTCTTTCTTTTGAGGGAGGAGGATGGACTAATGTCTGATAGAGATTGAGCTGGTACTTGAGCTTTCGGTAGTTCAGGAAATTGTTGAGTGTCTGGCAAGGCCTGTGAAGAAGATGCAGCAATTGTTGGGGACGAACTCTGGGGAAATTCAGCACGAACTAGATCAATAATCTTTTGGTAGTTGAATTTGTCCCACCATTTCACCCACCGGGTCCTAAAAATTCCTCTATTGTCTAACTGGAAATTCCATTTTAAGATCCATGGAACTTTGTATTTGGCCATGAATAAAGAGAATAAGGAAACCCGGCTGTCAAAACGGATGCGGTCAAAACCAGTCTTGAAACTATTGTTTAGTGATTGACGAAGATCTTCAGGGACAAGGGAAATATTTGGGCCATGAGTAGCCCACCAGTCTGGAAACCATGCTGGGAATCTCAATCTGAAACTTTTATCAAAGGTCACGAACCATGAATGACTAAAATCTTCCGTCTGATGAAGAAAAATATTAGTCCAAGCTTGAATGTAATCATAATAATTGTAATTGTTGTTTGGTATGAGAACATGCTGGGTGTGAAGGGTTTTGGTATGATAAAGGGGGAGACCCCAATCTTGTTCAATGAGAAATTTTCCAATATAAAGTGAATGGTATAAAATTTTATTTTGGTGAGTGGTGCTGTAAATTGGCTTAATAGCAATGCTTTCGGTCTCAGAGAGAATGACCTGGTAGTATTTGAGACTTTTGTATGGTGCTGCTGGGAGATAGTGAGAATTTGGGGGCAAAAGCAGTTTAGTAATACATTCTGGAGGTTGATTTTTATCAATGTTAAGAGGTATGCAAAAAAGCTTTTCAGTAGTGGGGTTTTGGATATATGGAGAAGTTTTAGCATAGCTAGGTGTTTTAGGTTGTGAGGGTGTTGGAGAACGTACTGAAGAGTAAGGATCATAAGGGGTGGCTAAGGCCGTTTGGTAATTTGGTCGGATATTTCCTATTGTTGATCCTAAGGGAGTAAATCTGTTTGTAATGGCGAGGGCCGATGAAGAGTCGGGAATTGTAGGATTAAGGTTTTTGATTGAGTTCTTATTTAATTTCAGATTGGAATGGGTATAATCTGAGCACTCCTAAAACTGAAAAGTTCTTCAAAGATTGCGAGAATGGCTGTGTCAGATATGGTTTATCGTCCATCCAAGAATAGCGTACAACAATGGAGGATGCTATGAGCTCATTAAACTTTTCTCTTCCTATTTGAAGTCGTTTTCTGAACATAAATTCTTTTATGTCCATTCTCCAAAGTTTCTACTGTTGTATTATTTTCCATATTTATTTAGCATGTTATAGTTAGGATTCAACTGAATATAATTTTATTCGACCTGTTCAAATCCTCTTAATCATGTTCTTGAATTTTACTGTATGTATCGTGTTCTTTGCATTTCAGTATCTGAACTCTGGTATTTGAATTTGGTTACCTGAATCGTGCCTAAAATTTGATGTGGCCAACGGCTTTGTATGGCTGGCTGGTGTGATTTGGGAGTGTTTTTAGTCAATGGGAGACAGAGGACAAAGGTGTGGGGCAGTGAAGTCAAGTGGGATTAGGAATTTAGGATAGTAGAATTTTTGCTAACTTATGGGATTAGAAGTCTTCCTTTATTTTTGTCTTGGTGTGATTAATTGTAACAAAGAATTTTCTTTGGTAACTTATGGGATTAGAAGTCTTCCTTTATTTTTGTCTTGGTGTGATCAATTGTAACAAAGAATTTTCCATGGATTGAAAACGAGTATGGAACCATTGGTCAAGCATACGGGGCTGTTGCTTCTTTTTCTTGGCGAAACAAAGCATTTTTTGCAACCACATATTTTGTAATCAGCTGGGTTGAATGTATATAAAAGTTAAGTTGCTTATCTTACCGACGTCACTCACTCATCTAGCCCTTTTGTTCATTCATGAATATATTGAATTTTTTTTCTTAGGTTAAATGTGTCTTATTCATGCAATTAAGGTTAATGCATTCAAATCCTGCAACAGAACGCATGCATATTACTAGTAATAAACCCGTTTTATGGGTACGGTACCATATGTATTTTCATAATTCAAGAGAGAGCAATCAAATTATTACATGTTACCCTGAAGGTGCAAAATGGGATCGATCCAGTAAATGTCATGGATATATGTTTAGCCAGCCACCATCTTCAATATTGCCTAGATATTAGTTTTTTTTTTCTTTATTTTTTTGGTTGTTCAGGTTGAACTTAATGTTACATTATTTTATGATCTATAATTACAAAGAAATAAGGTCATGGTGTCACCGGTGTCAAATTATTATATGATTTTACGATCCAAGAAATGCTGTGTGCGCTAAAAAATAGGTCATGAATCACAAACAAATTTTGTTATGCATATATGATTTCTCCTGCCATGATTTTACGATCTATAATTAATTACTCAATGATACAAGACAGCATCCAATTTTTAAAGAACAAAGTGACGGGCCGCCTTTGATTTTAATGGTAAATGACTTAACAAGATTATTGTATAGCATCTTTGTTGAAATCCTTGTATTAATTATTCATTCCCTCCATGTGCCTCCATGTGCTGATGCTCCACATGCAGACTGCCATCATTACAACTGTGGTCATCGTTTCCTTAAAGAGAGGACATTAACTTCTGGAAAGGAAGATTGCATGTGGCTGCTGTGCTGTTGCTCCTGGACAGCAGGGAGAACATTTTAATATTGCTGCATATGTGCTGTTGCTGCATGTGGCATCGGTGTAAAGCTTTTCTCCTCATATAGTATAGGTGTAAAGTTTTGATCTAATTATATATAAGTATTGTAAAATGTATGAAAGTTCAGATCAGTTGGAAATAGACTTTTTCTACACATATACAGTTCGCCATTTCTAGAATCTTCCCTATAGATTTTTTAATCCTTACGTTACCGTACAGCATTTCTCTTACTGTATAAAACAAGGGGAAAAGCCGTGGAGTCGTGATCAAATAGCTGTCTTTCTGTCTTGCTCGGTTGATTTTTTACTTGCACGGTATTTGTTGGCGGCCAAATCTACCATTAAGTCAATCCGTAAAAAGATTTCTTCAAAACCTTGCCTATTTTCTTTCAAATCTCTCTAAATTTACTTAACCTGTCAGCACAAGAATGAGAGATTTTTTTAGTGTGATTGGCACACGAAATAATACATTACGTATCATTATATAAATAGTAAAATTTATGTGTCAGAAAGTTAATAACTTAAAAAATAATTTTTTTACTATTTACAAAAAAACACGTGATATCATCTATGTTCCCGTTATAATTAAATAGAGTGAGGACACGAAGAGAAAAGATGAGAAAGAGAGAGGGAGGACAGAGGGAAGACAGTCTTAATCACTGAAGCTAGTTTATTCTGAGATAGTTCGGTGCAATAAGTCACCGTTTAAGTTTCTATTTTGGCTGCGCTGTATGCCTCTATCATGAAACAAAAGACAATTAGTCAATTACCTCGTCGCCCAAGATTAATTTTTGCGTAACCTGCAAGTCTTAAAGGAGCACGCATTCAATTTGACTTACGGTTGTGTCTACTTTTAAGAACAGTACTAATCCGCACATATATACACATATATTATATATATTTGTGTTGAGTGCAAGCACAAACGCATAAGCACAATCTTAAGATGGATTCCAAGGCAGCGGCTAACAATAAACCTCATGCTGTTTGTATTCCAGCTCCAGCTCAAAGCCATATAAAGGCAATGCTTAAATTTTCAAAGCTACTCCACCATAGAGGGTTTCATATAACCTTCGTCAACACAGAGTTCAACCACAACCGCTTTCTTAAATCTCTTGGATCCAACTCCCTCGACGGCTTGCCTGATTTTCGATTTGAAACCATTCCAGATGGCCTTTCACCAGACTCCAACCAAGATGCCACCCAAGACACCTCTTTAGCATCCGATGCCATCAGCAAAAACCTTTTGCCTCCGTTTCGAGACCTCCTCATAAAACTCAATGACGCGGCGATTTCGATCAATAATGTTAGTCCTCCAGTGACTTGCATTTTCTCAGATGGTTTCATGCCATTTACAATCACAGCTGCTGACGAAATTGGACTCCCTTTGGTACTCTTCTTTCCTATTTCTGCAGGCAGCTTCATGGGCTATAAACAATACCCTACTTTGGTGGAAAAGGGTATTGCACCACTCAAAGGTAGTGAAACAAATCATTTGAATAAGCTAATTGCATAATTTTATTGATTAATTTTTTTTAACGAAAAATTAAATTAGTGTATTGCACCATGGTAGCTCCTCGGAGTAGGTGTAGAACGCAAAACATACGGTCCTACACACTCGGGGAGAGTCCATGCCCATCACTCGTCCTATTGTTTAATCTCTCGTTTCTAAACATAAGATATTTAATTTCATTTAATTACTCTTACTAGAGTGTTAATTATATATGTAGATGAGAGCTGTTTGACAAACGGCTTCTTGGACAAGGTAATAGATTGGATTCCAGGAATGAAGGATATTCGTTTAAGGGATCTACCGGCAAATTTTCGAACTACAAATCCAAACGACAGCGTGTTCAAGCTCAGTTTGGAATCAGTGGAAAGAGTTGATAAAGCTTCAGCAGTTGTTGTTCATACTTTTGAAACATTGGAGCCAGATGTTTTGACTGCTCTCTCCTCAATGCTTCCACTTGTTTATGCCATTGGCCCTCTCCAATTGCTTCTCAATCACTTACCAAAAGATCCTTTGAACGATATGGGATATAGCCTGTGGAGAGAAGAAACTGAGTGCCTTGAATGGCTAAACTCAAAGCCACCAAATTCAGTTGTTTATGTGAATTTTGGCAGCATAGCAGTCATGACACCAGAACATCTTGTAGAGTTTGCATGGGGACTTGCAAATAGCAAGCTTCCATTCTTTTGGGTAATCAGGCCTGATTTGGTTGTTGGTGAATCGGCGATTTTGTCAGCTGAATTTGTGGCTGAAACTAAGGACAGGGGTTTGATAGCAAGTTGGTGCCCGCAAGAGCAAGTACTTAGCCACCCTTCAGTTGGAGGGTTTTTAACACACAGCGGTTGGAATTCGGTTGTTGAAAGTTTGTGTGCAGGAGTTCCTATGCTTTGTTGGCCTTTCTTTGCTGACCAACAAACTAACACTTGGTGTGCTTGCAATGAATGGGATATTGGGATGGAGATTAGTAATGATGTCAAAAGAGTAGAGGTAGAGAAGCTTGTTAGAGAATTAATGGAGGGAGAAAAGGGTAAGAAAATGAAAATTAAGGTCATGCAGTGGAAGAAACTTGCAGAAGAATCCACCAGTCCAAATGGTTCCTCATCCACAAACCTGGACAATTTAGTCAATAATGTGCTATTAAGAAACTCTTTTGGGTAGAGCGATAGCGTTAATGACTCAAAATAGTAACTTTTGTTGTTGTGTCATAAACTAGCATATGAGAATCTATTACTGTGTTTGAATGAGGAAATTTAACTTAAGATTACTAAGAAATTTCAAAATGACGGAAATCGAAACAACGGAATTTAATTTCTCGAATTTGTGCCTTTGAGACTATTTGGAAAAGGTTATAGATTGGATTCCAGGAATGAAAGATATCCGTTTAAAGGACCTCCCAACCCCTCTTCGGACTTCAGATCCGGATGACATCATATTTAACTTCTCAATGGAATCAACCGATAGTGCTCATAAAGCTTCTGCGGTTGTTCTTCATACTTTTGATGCCTTAGAGCCAGATGTTTTGGGGGCTCTCTCATCTATGCTTCCACTTGTTTATCCAGTTGGCCCTCTTCAATTACATCTCAATCAAATACCGGAACACCCCTTGAATATTGGATAGTCTATGGAAAGAAGAAACAGAATGCCTCGACTGGCTAAACACTAAGGCGCCAAATTCAATTGTGTACGTGAATTTTGTCAGTATAACAATTATGACACGTGAACATCTTGTCGAGTTTGGCTGGGGACTTGCAAACAGCAAGGTTCCCTTCTTTTGGGTAATTAGACCTGATTTGGTTATTGGCCAATCAGCGCTTTCGCCGCCCGAGTTTTTGGCTGAAACAAAGGAAAGAAGTCTCATTGCGGGTTGGTGCCCACAAGAGCAAGTCCTGAACCACCCATCAGTGGGAGGATTTTTAACACACTGCGGTTGGAATTCAACCATGGAGAGCCTCACTGCAGGAGTGCCTATGCTCTGTTGGCCATTCTGCGGCGACCAGCAGATGGACTGCCGCTATAGTTGCAATGAATGGGGCATTGGCATGGAAATTAGTAATGATGTGAAGAGGGATGAAGTAGAGAGGCTGGTCAGAGAGTTAATGGATGGGGAGAAGGGTAAGAAGATGAAAAATAAGGTCATGGTGTGGAAGAAGCTTGCAGAAGAAGCTACTGGTCCACATGGTTCTTCATCCAAAAACTTAGAAATGCTAGTGAATCAAGTGCTACTAAGAAAAACTAGACGTCATCCGTAAGAATATTTCTGGTCATGTGGTATCCATATATGCATATTTTATAGATATATGTATATATGGTAAAAATGGCTGGAGACATATTTATATCAAAAGGAAAGAAAAGTACATGTGCTGCTGTTTATAATTAGCACCGGTGAAGCACTAGTAGGTTTAGCAATATTTACCTTGGCTGTGAAAGTGTAATTTTTCCAATGCAATAAGTGGTTAGAATTTGGGAAAAAAAATTCATATAATCTGGACATGAACCTGCAAAATGAATAAGGATAATTTAAAACTTTAACAATGAAAATGCTTAATTTTCATAGGTGTTAAATGAATGAGGATATCTTAAAACTTTAATTAACCGGAATGACCAGGATCTTTTCAAACCTGTTAAAAAAACACCATCAATTCTAATGAACTAAGAAAACTATGTTGGCTTTAAAAATGCAATTACAATACTCAGAGAAATGAGAACAGTCAAACTAAATTAGGTATTGTCCTCTCAACACCATTGGCACATCTTTGATTTGCAAGAAAAATAAGCAATGCTATATATAATTGTGTTCCCATGTCTCCATTTTTCATTTTCCAATAAATATGAAACAAAACCCTATTAAAAACTAAGAAGCATAATTCAAGCATTATCAAATATACACAGCAAAAGACAATTTGTTCTACAAATAATTTGAATACAATTTTTTCTTTTTTCTTTTTCTGATGATTTTACATTTTTTTTATAGTTTTTGCATGTCCCGAAAAAGCTTATGATTTTTAAGCTTCATTTTACTAAAAGCTATAAGTGTGGTAAAAAATGGGAAGCCAAATGATTTGTTAACAAAAAAGGTAGACATAAAGGTAAAAGGAACAGGGCAGACATTAGTTGAGAAGAAGCTATTGTCACCTTCAATTGACGACAAACAGTTCTTATCTTCTTGAATTAACGAAGATAAGCACAATTTTTCGTTAATTCAAGGTAATATAAAATGAAATTATACCTGTACAGTATTCACACGTACCAATCTTATGTGGTAAAGACAAATAGGGGAAGGCAAGTGGAGAATGTAGCCAGCATTCATCTTAGAGGAAATCAAATACTATTTTGATTCCTCGTCTTCCTTAGCTTAATTTGTTTGAATGCTAAGAGCATTTAGGTGAAATATCACTGTGCATATTTGACATCAAAAGTTTCTCTAACCAAAGTGTTATTTGCTAACTGAAGTTGAAGGCTTTGTGATTTGTAATCAAATTTGACATTGACTTTTTAATTAATTTTAATTGTGGATCCCTTATTCCACTAACATTTGAACCAATAAAATTTTTGAAACTTTTTAATAATTCCAAGCATTTAAAATTCTATTTAATTAATAAAATAATATTTGACAATTTAGTTGGAGAAGTACAAAATTTGACATAAGACTTCAAATTATCATATCAGTCATCAATTGTAATTTGACAAACGCCTGATGGCTGGATCCAAAGAAACGTGCTATTTGGAGAGATTAGAACTGCACCCTTTGACATGTGTAATGGGAAATTAAGTGGATGACCTGGGTATTTAACGTGGACAAGTCTATTTTTAATCCCTTTACTTTTCATCCGATACATGCGATATTGGATGTGTTGGAATTTTGATGAGCCCATGATATAGTTTACAATAAAAATAACAAGAGATAGAAATAATACTCAAAAAGTGTGTAACAATGGAACTTCCAAAA
The DNA here is from genome assembly GCF_019419815.1 of Pyrus x bretschneideri. Classification (NCBI taxonomy): domain Eukaryota; kingdom Viridiplantae; phylum Streptophyta; class Magnoliopsida; order Rosales; family Rosaceae; genus Pyrus; species Pyrus x bretschneideri. The sequence goes on from NW_025999413.1 coordinate 8,098,774, forward strand.
TATACTCACAATTGATATAGCAACTTGACATACTTGAGATACCTATTACTCTTTTACACTTCCTATTTCTTGATTCTTTTTTTTTTTTCTCACTCTTGGTGAACATAGTGCTCATGGCAACTCAGAGGTTTGGCTCGTTCAATTTTGTAAGGTCATAATGTATTTATATATTGTAATGGTTAAAATAAACTTTATGAGATTATTTCAAGGGGCGTTCGTGTAATCTCATTTCCTTTTTATTATGATATGACAAGTTTTCGGATGAAATTTTAGTAAATGGAGTTTTGTGAAATCAATTTTATACTCGAGGAGTGCTATTGTAAATTTGCAAATCTCAAAAAATTTTTATGAAATTACAAAAAATCTCAATATATGGGTGTTATGCTATCAAACCACATCCTTTGAGGCAGCAAATCACATCCTTTGTGGTGGCCGGCGTATGGACCATTGCCTTGCCGACTCCTCCTAGTCCAATTGTAATCTCATGATCATATGGATATGGTCCAATCGAAAATAAAGTGAAACGACTTGTAGTGCTTGAATTATGAAGTGAGGCTGCAATCAATTTCAGATATTTCTTGGGAGTAAGCATTGTTCAATTTTAATTGCAAATCGCAGCTGAAATTATCTTATTTATTATCATTATTGATTTGGATCTGTAATACACAATGTTTACATCATTTGATCGGTACTTAATTAAGTTTAATATTGGCGGTTTGGCTGTAATCGAATTGATCCAGTCTCAAATGGTGTGTCATGTGAGATGATAGTAGACTAACAGAGGAAAAGGAGTTGATGCACATCTGTGTTTGATTTACAAACTTTGGCAAATCCTTGCCATTTTTTTGGTTTCCTGGTGATATATATCTATCTTCATAACCAAATAGCGATAACTTCAAGTTTCTAGAAGTTTTAATGTGTTTCACATACTGCATTTTTGTATCGTCCGTACAAGTTGTCACTAAGATCTTTTGGTTTCTGGCTACTTTAGTTTTTCAGCATTGAATTGTAGGATTAAGGTTTTTGATTGAGTTCTTATTTAATTTCAGATTGGAATGGGTATAATCTAAGCACTCCTAAAACTGAAAAGTTCTTCAAAGATTGCGAGAATGGCTGTGTCAGATATGGTTTATCGTCCATCCAAGAATGGCGTACAACAATGGAGGATGCTATGAGCGCATTAAACTTTTCTCTTCCTATTTGAAGTTGATTTCTGAACATAAATTCTTTTATGTCCATTCTCAAAAGTTTCTACTATTGTATTATTTTCCGTCTTTATTTAGCATTTTATAGTTAGGATTCAACTGAATATAATTTTACTCGACCTGTTCAAATCCTCTTAATCATGTTCTTGAATTTTACTGTATGTATCGTGTTCTTTGCATTTCAGTATCTGAACTCTGGTATTTGAATTTGGTTACCTGAATTGTGCCTAAAATTTGATGTGGCCAGCGGCTTTGTATGGCTGGCTGGTGTGATTTGGGAGTGTTTTTAGTCAATGGGAGACAGAGGACAAAGGTGTGGGGCAGTGAAGTCAAGTGGGATTAGGAATTTAGGATAGTAGAATTTTTGCTAACTTATGGGATTAGAAGTCTTCCTTTATTTTTCTCTTGGTATGATTAATTGTAACAAAGAATTTTCTTTGGTAACTTATGGGATTAGAAGTCCTCCTTTATTTTAGTCTTGGTGTGATCAATTGTAACAAAGAATTTTCCATGGATTGAAAACGAGTATGGAACCATTGGTCAAGCATACGGGGCTGTTGCTTCTTTTTCTTGGCGAAACAGAGCATTTTTTGCAACTACATATTAGCTGGGTTGAATGTATATAAAAGTTAAGTTGCTTATCTTACCGACATCACTCACTCATCTAGCCCTTTTGTTCATTCATGAATATATTGAATTTTTTTTCTTAGATTAAATGTGTCTTATTCATGCAATTAAGGTTAATGCATTCAAGTCCTGCAACATAACGCGTGCATATTACTACTAATAAACCCGTTTTATGGGTACGGTACCATATGTATTTTGATAATTCAAGAGAGAGCAATCAAATTATTACATGTTACCCTGAAGGTGCAAAATGGGATCGATCCAGTAAATGTTATGGATATATGTTTAGCCAGCCACCATCTTCAATATTGCCTAGATATTAGTTTTTTTTTTTCTTTATTTTTTTGGTTGTTCAGGTTGAACTTAATGTTACATTATTTTATGATCTATAATTACAAAGAAATAAGATCATGGTGTCACCGGTGTCAAATTATTATATGATTTTACGATCCAAGAAATGCTGTGTGTGCTAAAAAATAGGTCATGAATCACAAACAAATTTTGTTATGCATATATGATTTCTCCTGCCATGATTTTACGATCTGTAATTAATTACTCAAAGATACAAGACAGCATCCAATTTTTAAAGAACAAAGTGACGGGCCGCCTTTGATTTTAATGGGAAATGACTTAACAAGATTATTGTATAGCATCTTCCCTATAGATTTTTTAATCCTTACGTTACCGTACAGCATTTCTCTTACTGTATAAAACAAGGGGAAAAGCCGTGGAGTCGTGATCAAATAGCTGTCTTTCTGTCTTGCTCGGTTGATTTTTTACTTGCACGGCATTTGTTGGCGGCCAAATCTACCATTAAGTCAATCCGCAAAAAGATTTCTTCAAAACCTTGCCTATTTTCTTTCAAATCTCTCTAAATTTACTTAACCTGTCGGCACAAGAATGAGAAATTTTTTAGTGTGATTGGCACACAAAATGATACATTATGTATTATTATATAAATAGTAGAATTTATGTATCAGAAAGTTAATAACTTAAAAAATAAAAAATTTTACTATTTATATAAAAACACGTGATACCATCTGTGTTCTCGTTATAATTAAAAATTTATTCACAGAAAGCCAGAACAGTAGATGTTGAAAAGTAGCTCAATAGCACTATCAATGGCTGCGTTTGACCAAGCACCGCAGCTTCCCGATTTTTACATCCGTTTCCAGTTGTCTCTTTCGAAAATATCTGCTTCCGTTGCTCTCAACTGGATCTGGATTGTCTGTACTTTTCGTCCTATACCTTTCTTATTTTTTTTAATTTATATGATCATGGTTAAATTATGTTAATATTATATTAATTTTTTTTATAAAAATAATAAGATAAAAAATAATAAAAATATAAAATATTAACATAACTTAATCGTGATCATATAAATAGAAGAGGATGAGAAGATTATAAGACGCGAAAGGCAGACAATCCAGATCCACTTGCCTTCTGACACTCTCAAACGCCGGATAAGCTATCGACCACCCCCTCTCTACCTTCTTCTTCTTCCTTCGCTTCTCCCTGTGCAAATCTGAGAGACGCCTACCTTTGCTTTCCAAATAATAACAATTTCGAGGTTTTCTTGAAAGTTGATCCTTGTATAATCTAAATGGATGTCACAGCAGTAGCTACTAAGCCTCATGCTGTTTGCATTCCACTTCCGGCTCAAAGCCATATCAAGGCAATGCTTAAATTTGCAAAGCTCCTCCACCATCGAGGCTTTCATATTACCTTTGTCAACTCCAAGTACAACCACAGGCGCTTTCTAAAATCCTGGGGCCCCAACTCCCTTGATGGCTTGCCTGATTTCCAATTCAAAGCCATCCCAGACGGCCTTCCAGATTCAGATGCAGATACCACCCAAGATGTCCCATTGCTTTGTGATTCAGTCAGAAAACAAAATTTCTTGGCTCCCTTCCGTGAACTACTCATGAAACTCAACGGCGATGCCATATCAACATCCACTAATCCTCCAGTGACTTGCATAGTTTCAGATGGTTTCATGTCGCCGTTCACAATCACAGCCGCCGAAGAGATTGAAGTCCCTCTGGTGCTGTTCTACACTATTGCTGCATGCAGCTTTATGGGCGTTATACAATTTCGTGCTTTGGTTGAAAAGGGACTTGCACCACTCAAAGGTGACATAAATACAACTTTTCAAACAATTGCTTAATTTGTCTTTAACTCTTATTTGCTTATTCCCTAATCATGTAAATGAAATTTTTCGTGTTGTAGATGATATCTGTTTGACAAATGGCTATTTGGAAAAGGTTATAGATTGGATTCCAGGAATGAAAGATATCCGTTTAAAGGAGTTCCCAACCTTTATTCGGACTTCAGATCCCGACGACATCATGTTTAACTTCATGATGGAATCAACAGATAGAGCTCATAAAGCTTCTGCAGTTGTTCTTCATACTTTTGATGCCTTAGAGCCAGATGTTTTGGGGGCTCTGTCATCTATGCTTCCACTTGTTTATCCAATCGGCCCTCTTCAATTACATCTCAATCAAATACCAGAACACCCCTTGAATATTGGATATAGTCTATGGAAAGAAGAAACAGAATGCCTCGAGTGGCTAAACACTAAGGCGCCAAATTCAGTTGTGTATGTGAATTTTGGCAGTGTAACTGTTATGACACCTGAACATCTTGTCGAGTTTGGCTGGGGACTTGCAAACAGCAAGGTTCCCTTCTTTTGGGTAATTAGACCTGATTTGGTTATTGGCCAATCAGCGCTTTTGCCGCCCGAGTTTTTGGCTGAAACAAAGGAAAGAAGTCTCATTGCTGGTTGGTGCCCACAAGAGCAAGTCCTGAACCACCCATCAGTGGGAGGATTTTTAACACACTGCGGTTGGAATTCAACCATGGAGAGCCTCACTGCAGGAGTGCCTATGCTCTGTTGGCCATTCTTTGGCGACCAGCAGATGGACTGCCGCTATAGTTGCAATGAATGGGGCATTGGCATGGAGATTAGTAATGATGTGAAGAGGGATGAGGTAGAGAAGCTTGTCAAAGAGTTAATCGAGGGAGAGAAGGGTGAGAAGATGAAAAATAAGGTCATGATGTGGAAGAAGCTTACAGAAGAAGCTACTGGTCCACATGGTTCTTCATCCAAAAACTTAAACATGTTAGTGAATCAAGTGCTACTGAGAAAAATCTAGATGTCATCCGTAAGAATATTTCTGGTCATGTATTTCTTCCTTTAGCTCTGGCGATGTTTTGTTATTGTTATGCATCCCCTTAAATAATAATCAGCTATAGTAATATAAACGGTACAGGGGTGCTATCCACACAATCATTTTTACTTCTCATAAGTTTGTTAATTTTTATCTTTTGATTTTTTTAATTCATTTGATTCAATGACTAAAGATTTAAGACAAGTGTGTGGAAAGTAAAAATAATGTGTAAATAACACAATTCTAAATAGTATTATATAATTTTGACAAAAAAAAAAAAATATATATATATATATATATATATATTACTGAGACACCAAATGGTTAGTGATCAAACAATCCTCTTGATTACTAGCCAAAAATATTTAACGTAGCGGTATTTCAATACCACAAAATAATTTGTCCTATAGTTTCACTTTCATGTCATTTCTAACTCCAAGTCCTCATCATCGACCATCGTATTATATTTACACGCAATAGAAAAAATAGCACTAATTAACCATATGTATTATATTATATGTAAAATCAATACAAAAGATAGCCCCTCTCTATCTCCCTTTTCTAAAAAAAGTAAGAATTCCTACTACAATACTCATGTTGGAGAGATGTTGACATGAAGCTAAGGCACAATTTTCATTAATATTCAAATGCATATTATAGGAAAGAAGATAAACACGAACACTGTTACATAAATTAAAGAAAATAAAATCGTACTTTAATTAAACAAATCCTCATGATTACTTGAGGTATAAAACATGCGACATTTCGGTACCATACAATAATTTTTCAGCCTAATTCGTCTAGCTCCTCATCACTAATTAAATTATACACGCATTGTTAGGCATTAAACATGTATTATATAATGTATAAACTCGAAGAAAAAGCAACATGAAGTATTCATTAATATTTAAATGCACAACATTGAAAAGAAGGAAAACACAAACAGGGTTAAAGCAAATTATAGAAAATAAATTCCTACTTTGAATATTCCTCGTCTCCCCTTACGTTAATTTGTTTGACTGCTAAGCTTCTTTTCTTGAAACTTTCTTTAATCTCCTATTTTGGCTGCCCTTGATGCGTATCTGAAATTCTGCTAAGTTTCTTCACCTCGATCAGCAAGCGCCATGGATCCAAAGAAACGTGTTATTTGGAGAGGTTGGAATTGCACCCTTTGACATGTGTACTGGGAAAACAAAGGGGATGACCTGGCTAATTTAATCCCTTTACTTTTCATCCGATGCATGCGATATTGGATGTGTTGGAAGTTTGATAAGCCCATGATATACTTAACAATAGAAATAACGAGAGAAATAATATTCAAAGGTGACTGCAACAATTGAACATCTAAAATATGCTCTTTTGACATATTTGAGAGACCTATTACTCTTTCACATCTCCTATTTCTTGATTCTTTTTCTTTTCTCACTCTTGAGGAACATGGTGCTCATGGCAACTCAGAGGTTTGGCTCCTTCAATTTTGTAAGATCATAATCTATTTATATATTGTAATGGTTAAAGCCTCATGACGATTATGTGAAAAATAGTAATTTGATGAGGTTATTTCAAGGGGTTTGTAATTACCTCTAAGGGTAAAATTTTCATTTCAATTTTTTTTATATGATAAATTTTTGGATGAAATTTTAACAGATGGAGTTTTGTGAAATCAATTTTAAACCCAAGGGGTGCTAATGTAATTTCGAAAGTCTCTAGGAATTTTTATCAAAATATAAAAAACCTCAATATGGGTAGTATAAATTGGAATGTATAATTTGAGTGTAAGTGAGAGTATGAAACTGCACTAACAAATTAGCTTAATCTATATCTCACATCTGTATGAACACAAGCCCGCCTAACATGATTCCAAATGTATCATCATTTGACATAAAAGCTAAGAAATAGGTTATGACCTTATCTTATCAAATAACAAACCTAATTTATGGGTACGGTACCATATGTATTTTGATAATTCAAGAGAGAGGAATCAAATTATGACATGTTACCCTGAAGGTGAAAAATGGGATCGATCCAGTAAATGTTATGCATATATATAAGGATATTATTATTGATAATAATAACTTTTGCGGGTGTTCCTATTGCTGGTCTTAACAACTACCAATAAGTAATACACAAACATGAGATATAGAGGCAGACTGAAAAAAGTAAAACAAAAAGAGAGAGAAGACAGGACATTGTCTCAATAAAACTAGCTACGGCCATTGCATTAGGGACTAAAATAACAACATTACAGAGAGGATTGGTTTGGATATGATTATTCACCATATTGAAGGTATTCTAAACAAAGAAATAGATGACAAATTCCTTATTTTGTCGAAGTTGAAGGTTACTCATGAAAAAAAGATATGCCTACAAATTGTTAGATTGAATTAAGCTCTGATTATTCTCTTGTTAAATGGATTCAAAGAAGATAATAAAAATGGAAAATGGTTTCTTCTCACTCTCTGCAAGATGCAAAGGTGCTCTCTTAATTTCTAATATTTTTCACACACCTCTCACACATAAGTCGTGAGATGAGGAATATAACTGTTAGGGACTGTTGGATTCCTTCTCACTCCTAGCTTAGATCACAGCCACACATCACATGGCTCTCATGGCCTTTACAAAACAAAACTTTACACTTGGCATTCTAAGCACAAGTGGATACACCAATTAAATCATAAAACTTATCGTATCAGCTCACAACTTATAATTCAACACTCCCCTTTAAGTTTTGAGTTGATTTCACACCAAGCATGTTTCTGAGATAGTTGAATCGATCTTTGGTTAGAGCCTTAGTGAAGATGTCTGCAACTTGCTCATTTGTTGGACAGTACACTAAGTCAATTACTCCTTCTTGTAGTGCATCCTTGATGAAATGGTACCTTCTGTCAATGTGTTTAGTTTTCTAATGAAATACTAGATTCTTGGTGATTGCAATTGCAGCTGTATTGTCACAGTGAACTGGAGGTACTTCAGTTTGTAACTCACCAAAATCTTAAAGGACAAATCTAAGCCAAATAACTTGAGCAGTTGCCTCGGAAGCACTGATATACTCAACTTCTGCAGTGGATAGAGCTACATAATTTTGTTTCACTGAGGTCCATGAAAACACACCATTGCCAAAAGAAAAAGCATATCCAGAGGTGTTTTTGCTATCATCAACAGATCCTCCCCAATCACTATCGTAAAAACCAATTAGCATTGCATTCTTTCCCTTCACATACTCCAAGCCATAATCCATGGTACCTTTAATGTATCTTAGCACCCTTTTAGTAGTATCAAAATGTTTATTTGTAGGACTGTGCATGAATCTAGCAAGGAGACTGGCAGCATACATTATATCTGGTCGAGTGGCAGTAAGATATAGCAAGCTTCCCACAATTCTTCAATATTTTTCCTCACTTGCTGGTCCATTACCATCATCTTTACACAGCTTATCTGATGGAACAAGAGGTGTGAATACAGATTTGCACTCACTTAGACCAAATTTATTCAACAGAGAGACGGCATACTTTCTTTGGTGAATAAAAATGCTAGTGTGAGTTTGAATAATTCCTATGCCAAGAAAATGATGAAGAAGCCCCAAATCAGTCATTTCATACTTAACCATCATATCCTCCTTGAATTCTTTCAACAGATCATTGCTATTTCCAGTATACACTATGTCATCCACATAGATTGATACCATCAGAATTTCATATCCCCTTGCTTTGGTGTAGAGAGTAGCTTTACTTAGACTTTTCACAAAACCACATTGTGCAAAATAGGTGTCAATCTCTCCATAGAGAACTTTATGAAGTTTATATACTTTGTCTTCTTTTCTTGTGATCACAAATCCATCAGGTTGCTCTACATATACTTCCTCTTCTAGAACACCATTCAGAAAGGCAGATTTAACATCAAGCTGATAGAGTTTCCAATTCTTTTGTGCAGCCAAAGCAATAAGAGTTCTGATTGTATCTAACCTAGCAACATGAGCAAAAGTCTCATTACAGTCTATTCCTGGTTTCTGGGCATATCCCTTTGCAACAAGCCGTGCCTTGTTCTTTTGTACAGTTCCATCAAGGTTGAGTTTGGTCTTAAACACCCATTTAACTCCAATTACAAGCTTGTTTGATCGATAGTCTACCAGTTCCCAGGTTGCATTTTTTTCAATCAAGGGAAGTTCATTCTTCATGGCTTTCATCCAAGACTCATCATCAGCAGCATCTTCATACTTCTCAGGTTCCATAATGCATAAGTTGCATTGAGCAAGTACATCATCCAAATTTCTCCTTCTCAATGAAGTATGATAAAAAACTTGGGAGCCTCTCACATCTTCACATGTTCTGCTAGAAGGTTCACTTGATTGGACTTGTGGAGTAATCTGAGTATCATCAGTACCACTTGGAGTTTCTCTTAAACTACCAGGTGACAGGTTGTTTGAAACTTGAGTCTCATCTTCAATGAACTCACTTCTTGGTATCTCAAAAGACTGCCACTCATAATTGGGCATAGTCACATGTTTTTCTGTGCTTTCTTGCCAATCCCAACTTGACTCTTCATCAAACACAACATCTCTCGACAATATTAACCGTTTAGAGAGGGGATCAAAAATTATGTATCTTTCTCACACTTTGCATAACCAACAAAAACTCCCTTTAGACTCTTAGCTTCTAGTTTGTGTCTTAGCTCGGATGGAGTGTGAACATAACAAACGGAGCCAAATACCTTCAAATGAGCAATACCCAGTTTCCTTCCACTGTAAGCTTCAAAGAGGGTTATGTTGTCAAGAGACTTGGTAGGACATCGATTCAGAATATAAACTGCAGTATGTACAGCTTCTGCTCACATATAGTAAGGCATCCCTTTATCATGTAGTATAGATTTTGCCATTTCAATCACTGTTCTATTTTTCCTCTCCACCACTCCATTTTGTTGTGGAGTGTATGCAAGAGAGAGCTGCCTTGAATGCCTTCTGTATCATAGAGTTGATTGAATTTAGTAGATAAGAACTCCTCCTCTGTCACTCCTCAAACATTTCACTTTTAAACCAGTTTGCAACTTAGTCATTGCTTTAAATTTCTTGAAACAAGAGAAAGCATCGGATTTATATCTAAGAAAGTATACCCAAATCATTCTTGCTGCATCATCCACAAGCAGCATAAAGTACTTGTTTCCTCTAGTGGATTCATTTCTCATTAGGCCTACATAGATTAACATAAACCAATTCGAGTGGAGCACTTGCTCTTTGTGCTTGACCACTAGGAAAACTTTCTCTGTGTTGTTTACCATATTGACAGCCTTCACAGACTCTATCATATTCTTCTAGATATGGTAGACCATAAACCCTGCCTTTATCCTGCAATTTATTGATTCCACCAAAGTTTAAGTGACGTAATCTACTGTGCCAAGTCTAAGTACAATGAGCAAAACTAGTCTTCAACACAAGTTGATTTTCAGCCCTTAGAGATAAAGGATAGCATCTGTTTCCTTTAATTTTCACACTGATAATTTGACATTCCAGATAAGGGCCATCAAAAACAGTACATATACTTCCACCAAACACAAGATAGTATCCGTGCTCATCCATTTGTCCCACACTTAGTAGATTATCCTTTAAACCAGGTAAGTACATGACTTCTCTGATGTATTTCCTCCCTCTGTTAGTTTCAATTGCCAGGGATCCCATTTCTGCCACATTCACTAACACTCCTGGTGGCATTTGAACTTTCCTTGCAACATTAGTCTTCACATCAACAAGAAGATCAACATTCCATGTCATATGGTTGCTGCAGCCACTGGCAATATACCATTCCCCATTAACCTTTGATTCAGCAACAACACAATTTGCATAAAGTAAGTTTCCAGTCACTTCCCTTTGATTTGCATAGTTTGCTTTCTGAACAGCTTTTCCAACAGTACATTCTTTGGCCCAGTGTCCAAATCTATCACAGTTATAACACTTAGATTTCCCCTTGTGCCTACATTCACCATAATGAAATTTAGAGCACACCTTGCACTGAGGTTTTGTACCCTCTTGATCCATGATTTGAGGAGAAATACTATTCTGTGCAGCATTAAGAATTGGCTTTTGCTGAAACTTGGGTTTTGAATCCCACTTCTTACCTTTCTGATTATAAATTTTTTGTGGCTTAAACGTACTAGACTGAGCATACCCTCGATTTTGTCCTTTTGAATTAACAGTAAGAGAAGAAAATTCTCTCTCAGTTGCATCAGAGGAATGCAAATCAAACCTCTGCTCTTGACTCTTTAATATAGCTAGTACCTCTTGTAGCTCAACAGATTCCAGACATTTGGTGTTTTCTATCACTAAACATATAGGATCATACATCTTAGTGAGACTATTAACACCTTCTGAACTAATCTCTCATTTGGAAGAGTTTCACCAAACGTCTTCATTTGATTAATCAGATCATTTAAACGAGTAAGATACCCAGACAAGGATTCATCATTATGCATTCTAGTGTATTCAAATTCTCGTCTAAGATTTTGTAGTTTCATAGACCTTACCTGATCCCCACCATGATATTCACCATATAACAGATCCCATGCCACCTTTGCTAAGTTTGCATTTGCGATTCGAGGGAATATCTGATCGGAGACTGCGCTTTGAGTGATGCCAAGGGCTTTTGCATCTTTCATGAAGATTGCAGTCATTTTCTCATCATCAGTCACCATCAGCGTCAGTATCTTCATCAGTCTTTGCCTTCTTTTTCGAATCGGGAGTCGTAATCCCTTTCTCCACCAGATTCCATAGTCCATGTGACTTGAAAATAGAGACCATTTTGATTCTCCAGAACTTGTAGTTCTCACCGGAGAAAATCGGAGTTCTCACTTCAGCATTCCCAGATTTGATCGTCGCAAACTTGTGTGAACCCAGAAACGCAACACAGTGCATGCCCAGTTCTAATCACAACCTGGCTCTGAGGCCATGTTAGATTGAATTAAGCTATGATTATTCTCTTGTTAAATGGATTCGAAGAAGATGATAAAATTGGAAAATGGTTTCTTCTCACTCTCTGCAAGATGCAGAGGTGCTCTCTTAATTTTTGATATTTTTCACACACCTCTCACACACAAGTCGTGAGATGAGGAATATAGTTGTTAGGGACTGTTGGATTCATTCTCACTCCTAGCTTAGATCACAGCCGCACATCACATGGCTCTCATGGCCTTTGCAAAACAAAACTTTACACTTGGCATTCTAAGCACAAGTGGATACACCAATTAAATCATAAAATTATCCTATCAGCTCACAACTTATAATTCAACATCCCCGAAAAAAAAAAAAAAAAAAAAAAAAAGGATTAAAAGAGACAACTATTTTCATGACTAACCTACAAATCCTAAAAAACTTTCCTTAATTTATATATTAATGATCAATCAGATTCAACTTGACAAGCAAGAAATAACGTACAGGGAGGGAAAGGGCCGTATTTCAACTTTTGCTTTTATTGACCTCCTATACTTCAGTCAATCGGAAGACGTAGAAAAGTAGCTGAGCAGAAAAGTAGCTCAGGAGCACTATAAATAGTCTGCATTTGTGCAAGCAATGCAATGCAAACACAAAACCTCAAATGGATCCCACAGCAGTAGCTACTAAGCCTCATGCTGTTTGCATTCCGGCTCCAGCTCAAGGCCATATCAAGGCAATGATTAAATTTGCAAAGCTCCTCCACCATAGAGGTTTTCATATTACCTTTGTCAACACTGAGAACAACCACAAGCGCTTTCTAAAATCTCTGGGCCCCAATTCCCTTGATGGCTCACCTGATTTCCAGTTTGCAGCCATCCCAGACGGCCTTCCAGATTCAGATGAAGATGCCACCCAAGATGTCCCATTGCTTTGTGATTCAATCAGAAAACAAAAATTATTGGCTCCCTTTCGTGAACTACTAATGAATCTCAACAGTGATGCCATATCAACATCCATTAATCCTCCAGTAACTTGCATAGTTTCAGATGGTTTGATGTCCCCGTTCACAATCACAGCCGCTGATGAGATTGAAGTCCCCATAGTGCTGTTCTACACTATTGCGGCATGCAGCTTCATGGGAGTCATACAATTTCGTGCTTTGATGGAAAAAGGCCTGGTACCGCTCAAAGGTAAAATATATTATATATACAACTACAGAAGCTTTAATTAATTTATGGCTCGCTCTTAATTCCTTGTTTCTAAACATGCAAATGAAATTCTCTTTTTTTTTTTTTTTTTGGTAGAGGAGAGCTGTTTGACAAATGGATATCTGGAAAAGGTTATAGATTGGATTCCAGGAATGAAAGATATCCGTTTAAGGGAGCTCCCAACCTTTATTCGGACTTCAGATCCCGACGATATCATGTTTAACTTTATGATGGAGATAACTGATAGAGTTCATGAAGCTTCTGCAGTTGTTCTTCATACTTTTGATACCTTAGAGCCAGATGTTTTGGAAGCTCTCTCATCTATGCTTCCACTTGTTTATCCAATTGGCCCTCTTCAATTACATCTGAATCAAATACCAGATCAGCCCTTGAATATTGGATACAGTCTATGGAAAGAAGAAACAGAATGCCTCGAGTGGCTAAACACTAAGGCGCCAAATTCAGTTGTGTATGTGAATTTTGGCAGTATAACAGTTATGACACCTGAACATCTTGTCGAGTTTGGCTGGGGACTTGCAAAGAGCAAGGTGCCCTTCTTTTGGGTAATTAGACCTGATTTAGTTATTGGCCAATCAGCACTTTTGCCGCTGGAGTTTGTGGATGAAACAAAAGAAAGAAGTCTCATTGCGAGTTGGTGCCCACAAGAGCAAGTCCTTAACCACCCATCAGTGGCAGGATTTTTAACACACAGTGGTTGGAATTCAACCCTTGAGAGCCTCACTGCAGGAGTGCCTATGCTCTGTTGGCCATTCTTCGGCGACCAGCAGATGGACTGCCGCTATAGTTGCAATGAATGGGGCATTGGCATGGAAATTAGTAATGATGTGAAGAGGGATGAAGTAGAGAGGCTTGTCAGAGAGTTAATGGATGGGGAGAAGGGTAAGAAGATGAAAAATAAGGTCATGGCGTGGAAGAGCTTGCAGAAGAAGCTACTGGTCCACATGGTTCTTCATCCAAAAACTTAGACATGCTAGTGAATCAAGTGCTACTAAAAAAAACTAGACGTCATCCGTAAGAATATTTCTTGTCAATGCTTTGTTATTGTTGTCCATTGCCTTAATTAATAATCAACTATAGCTGTATTAAACATGTAATATTGTGGTACCATACAATAATTTTTCAACGTAGTTCTTTTAGCTTCTCATTAGTCATTAAATTATACACGCATTGTTAGGCATAACATGTATTATATTTTATATCAACTCGAAGTAAAAAAAGCAACATGACATAAGAAGCCATAAGTATTCATTAGTATTTAAATGCATAACATTGAAAAGAAGAAAAGTCAAACATGATTAAAGCAAATTTGTCAAATTTAGTAGATAATTTAATGATTTAGTAAATAACAAGCAACTTAGCTCGCACGATGCCGTGGGTCTAAAACGATGTTAAACGTATAAAATATGTTAAAATATATTTACTTCTATATCAAAACATATTTACATCTTTAATTATAATCAATAAAAAACAAAAGATACATGTTTGTACAATATATTACAACACTCTTGAGGCTCGTGTCTTTAGTTCTAGTGATTCATGCCTCGTCAGCAAATCAACCATTTGTTCTTTACCAATGTCCAAGGCCTGTTATGGAGAAGGCAAATGGAGTATAAATGTCAATGGGGCTACCAACACGTAACTTAAATTTAGTTAAGAAAATATATTAAATCTAAAAGCAAGAAATTAGCAGATAGCTAAATCATGTAGAAAGTCATAATAATAATCATAATTTAGATGAAACACATGAAACTGGAGTGGTCTTAATGCATTTATATCGAATTCAAAATAGAAGAAAATTCAATTATGCTGGAATGAAAAATTTTAAGCTTTTAACATAATAAATTCGACGGCACATACTGCTCATTCGATATGTGGTATGGCAAAACTCTAAAACTTATGCAAGTTTACACAATCATACTTGGCACTCGTCAGTTTTCTTCACCTATTACAAATGCAGAGCAGCACTACATTCCAAAGTTAATTTCAATAGGAAATATTCGAAACGGTTGTTTCAGAAATCCTTGTGGGCATCTTGAATTTGCTGAACCTATTTTGGTGTGCCAGTCTTTGGGTGGAACTCCCACACCTGGGACTTGCAGCCATGTTTCCAATTGCTGCATCTCGTGCATCCCGTCCCTATTGCTTAAGGGAAACATGGCTGCAATTGGAAACATGGCTGCAAGTCCCAGTTGTGGGAGTTCCTCTCATTAATATAAACAATCATTGGAGACCAAACAGCACACACTCATCAATAACAAATTAGCAACCTTTGGCTCAGGATAGACATAATGCATACAGAAAAATAAAAGTATAACAAAAAACTTGCACACAAACTTTTGCACTGAAGATGATGAGAATTAAAAATATAACACCAGAACTTCCACTTTCAAAAACAAATTGTGGACCTACGGATTAGGAAAAAGCCGTAAGGCACTTCATCGCATTTGTCTGGGTCTGATATCTGCAAGCCGTTCACATATACCTATCAAAGTGAACAACACCATTAAATGATAGGGTTGACATCTATTTGTACATCCACAAAATAGAAATAATGAAGGAGACATAGAAAGCAAACCAAAAGTACTACTATTTTGCAATGGAGGCTATATAAGTGATAGTTTCAGCAACATGTTGCTGAACCTGCATTTATCAAGACGTATTGTTAAATCTTCCTAACTACAAATTTAAAACTATAAAGTACCTAAACATTTTCTCACTCCAACCAAGGATAGCAGAAAGTAAACAAACTAATATCTCAACTGATTGGTTAATGTCCTGTTAACCTTCCACTTGTTGTTTATATAAGGATATTGCTGCAACAAAATCAAATATAGTTATAATAAATTCAACCAATATGGCATGAAAACCATGGGAATTAATCATATGAATTGAGTTAATTGCCTGAAAAACAGAACACAAAACATATTAAACCACCAAAAAAACAGACCGATGTCCAAAGTTTGCAATGAAATACAGAGACTTAAAAATTAACAGGAAGAAATAGTGACAACCATTGTTAAAAATACACTCAAAGTGTTAGTAAGATTAGATACAAAACATTTAAGCATTTATAAAACAACATGAATAAATAGAGGAAAAATTAACAACTCACCCTATAGAAATTAATCAAACATTGTAAGCCTGCAATGAACAAAACAAACAGTGCAAATTAACAAAAAACCAAAAAAAAAAAAAAATCAAACAAGCAAAAATTCAAAATAAATCAAACATGCAAGAATAAAAATTAAATAACATTAAACACGACATCAATCCAAAACCCAAACTTTATTTCTTTTCTTTTCCTCCAAATCAGACCCCTCAAATCCAAAATGGATCGAGCCCAGGGGACCTGCAATTTCTCACCGGTTCCAGAAGTCGCATGCCCTGGGGTTCTACACAGAGAAGATCAAATAAAACTCCTGATTACCTGCTATTGGAAACAAATAATAAATATATAGGGAATTTTATAGAAAATTAGGATTAGCTTTTAACGGTTCTTACCCAAATTTGGCCAAATTCAAGCCTACCCTCAACGATTCCAGTTCGTAAAGCCTCAACTCAGCATCACACAGAAGAATGTTAAACATGCAACACGGAAACAAACCAATTCCCTAAACTTTCGAAATTGGGGATGATCTGAATATGGAATAAAACCTAGAATAACTTACCATGAGTACAGAAGGTTTTAGAAAACGATTGAAGCCCATAATTTCACGTGGCAGTGGCCCCTAGTGGTCGCATTGGTTCCGCTGCAAGAGAGAGAGTAATTGAAATATGCAGAACAAAAAAACCATAGAAACAACAGAAAGAAAAACTCAAAATTTTTAGTAAAATTAAGAACAACAATCACTAATCACACAACCAAAATTAATAGAAATAAAAAATTAGTATGCACGAAAGACCAAAATAATCTTTGAGGGGGAGGAAATCGATGAAACATCGAACCTTGAGAACTTGATTTTCTGGGTAGCGAGTGGAAGAGCAGAAACAGGCTTGAAGGGGGTGAGTTCGGTTGGATTCTAGGGCTTGATAGGTGTGCATGTAGTCGAAATCAGTGATGGGGAGAAAATTGATTTCGTGCAAGAGATTTTTTTGTTCGAATCAAGTCGAGCAGGAAGAAAAAGAAAACCGAGTTTCTCGCTTCAGGTTGCTAATCATGGTTTTTAGCAAGAAAGGGAGGGAGAGAGAGAGAGAGAGAGAGAGAGAAACAGAGAACTGGAGATCGGGGAGCCATTAGAGCACGAAGAGCTTTTGTGAGGCAGAGATCAAAATCGAAATCAAAAAAGGAAGGCTCGAGAACTTCTGGAACCATGCAAACGCGTCAACATCTCATAAAAGTAGAGGACGCGTGGATATCAGGGGCTCAGCTTCCTGAAGAAATCGACAGATTTCTATCGCACAGCAGGGACAAAAACGCCATTTTACTGTATAATAAACACAAAAAAGCAAAACTTAAAGAACAATTAAAGGGCAAAAACGGAAGAACACTGGCGAATGAATAGTAAAAAGGACACAAGGGAATTAATCAGAAAGTTAGGCGTTTAGTGTATATATAATTTAATCGTGGATCTCTTATTCCAATAACATTTGAACCATAAAAATTTCAAAATATATGGGTGTTATGGTATCAAATCACATCCTTTGTGGTGGCTGGCGTATGGACCATTGCCTTGCCAACTCCTCCTAGTCCAAGTGTAATCTCATGATCATATGGTCCAATCGAAAATAAAGTGAAACGACTTGTAGTTGTAGACTTGTAGTGCTTGATGTATGAAGTGAGGTAGCAAATGGAGAGATGATATGCCATCTATATTAGAACAATTTACATGGTATCGGTATATTGTCATGTGACGTTTTGTATCATTAAATTAAAAATATATACATAAAAACTTACACATATCTCCCTTTTATAGAAAAGCTACTAACGAAGGCTTCAAAATTTTTAAATTTAACTAAAAGTCTTCTAATAACTTTATTTAATGAAAAAGATTAAACTTCAAGAGCATGTCTGTCAAATTAATTACATTTTTGTTCTTTTATGTTTGGTAAACATTCAGCTTCAGCTTTTTTTTCACAATTTTGGGTGAAAAAAAACCAAAAACACAAAGCTGCAAAACCCAACTTTGAAAAACTAGTTTTTTCCCCATCTGTTTTACATAAAAGTTTATCAAACACTATAATACTGTTTTTTTTTTTTTCAAAAACACTTTTATAAAAAAGTTTACCAAACACTCTGCTGCTTTATTTCACAACTGCTTATTCTCATAGCACAGCAGAAGTAAGTTTTTTTTCAAAGTACAACAATACCAAACCAGCCCCACCATGGATATGGACAAGAAAGATTTACCTTGAATTTATGCCCATTTGCAATGTTCCAGTAGAGCCATAAACAACATGCTAGCTAACCTGAAGGGGACTGGCCATCATATTGTAAGTTTACATGCTGGCTAACCTGAAGTGAACTGGCCACCATATTGGAAGTTTCATTAATCGAGCCAATTAGCATCCGATATAGAATTTTCCTCGCTTTTCCGATTCCATGTAACTTCTGGTTCTTGGTCCTTATGTGAATGAAATTGACTTTCTTCAATTTCGGTTTCAAAATACTACAGTCTAATGATATTTTTTTCACTTGAAAGTGAGAGGTCTTAGGTTCGAATCTCATGGATGACGAATTCGATATATACCAAATTAGGTTGCACATTGTGTAGTTTTGCTGAACTCTCACTTCCCTTAATGTAAAATATCGATGTACTAAAAAAAAATTAACATTTTTGTTTCTCTTCATAAATTGTCTATACCACATAAAATGTAAGACGTTCCCTCATCCTTCATCCACACACAACTCTACCAAAATTTATATCAAGACGCGACATAAAAAGTAAGACGTTTCCTCGTCCTTCATCCACACACCACTCCTACCAAAATTGGTATCAAGACGCGATTAAAAATTATTTGTACCATATCAACTGATCATACGCACAATGAACAGATCAGAGCTGGTGTTTGTTCCGACACCGGCGGTTGGTCATCTTGTATCAACCATAGAGTTTTCGAAACGATTACTCGACTGTTGTGATAAATTCTCTGTTACAATCCTTGTCATGAAACCACCATATGAATCCTCCACTACTTTGGACTCAAACCCTAGCACTGCTCGATCACTTGCAGCCTCCCACGCCCACATAAAAATCATAGACCTTCCCAGTGTGAACCGCCCATTCGAGATTCTTCAACAATCTGTGGAGAAATACGTCACAGTTTACATAGAGAACTACAAGTGCCACGTCAGAGACGCCATAGCTGACCATGTTCTGCCGAACTCCTCCGTTTCTGGTTTGGTTATTGATATGTTCTGCACCACCATGATTGACGTAGCCAATGAGTTTAAGGTTCCATCTTATCTGTTTTTCACTTCCGGGGCTGGTTTTCTAGGGCTTCTCCTCCACCTTCCGGGCCGGTATGACCGACTCGGCACAGTTTTCAAACCATCAGACCCTGAGTCTGTTGTGCCGAGTTATGTCAATCCAGTTCCTGCAAATGTGCTTCCTTCGTTTGCTTACATGGACACCGGGTACAGTTGCTTTGCAAACCATGCTAGGAGGTTCAAGGAAACCAAGGTTATAGTCGTCAACACACTTTTTGAGCTGGAGTCCCATGCGGTTGGCTCACTTTTGGATTGTGAGACTGAGATCCCTCCTGTTTACACGGTGGGACCCTTGATTGGTGAGCATCATGTGCAGCCGTCTGATCGGGCCAAATTTGGAAAGATCATGACGTGGCTTGATGGTCAGCCTCCAAAATCAGTGGTGTTCCTCTGCTTTGGGAGCTTTGGAAGTTTTGATGAGGCCCAACTGAGAGAGATTGCGGTTGGATTGGAAAAGAGCGGTATGAAATTCTTGTGGTCCGTACGGAAAACCCCACCCGCGGGCCAGTTTGTAATGCCAGGTGAGACAATTTATTTTTGGAAAATAATTTTAGCACATCTTTTTATGTTATATATATATATATATATATTTAGATTTTTGAATTAATATTTGAATCAAAATAAAATTAAGAAACATACATAATGTAAAATGAGGTTTTAAAATGTGTTAGCGGCTTAGGGCCTCGGCATTTAGGCGCGGGCCTAGGTCTTTTTTTTTTTTTTTAATTGAATTTATTATGTAATATATAAATAAATGTTTATACTTTAAGAAAATACATAATTGTATTGGATTTAAATTGCAAAAAATGAGGAACAATCATATAATGAGTGTTCATTTAGGTATTTAACAAGTCTCTTACAATTTATTGAAAAATAAAATCTAAAATAAAATTTAATATTTTCTATTTAAGTGGGTAGCAACTTGTCAAACATTACGTCTCTTACTCTCGTAGATAATTTAATCATTATTTTTCAACTTGTTAGTGAATTTGGTCTTATCCCCTCCAAGTGTAAATTTTGTGAACATTTCTAAGCTTAGAAAATGTAATGGCAGGTGAGTACGCAAATCATGAGAAGTTTTTGCCTCAAGGATTCTTGGAGAGGACCAAAGATGTTGGTATTTTGTGTGGCTGGGCCCCACAAGTGGAGGTCCTAGCCCACAAAGCGATTGGAGGGTTTGTTTCGCACTGTGGGTGGAACTCCATATTAGAGAGCATGTGGCATGGTGTCCCTGTTGTGACTTGGCCTCTGTCTGCAGAGCAGCAGATTAATGCCTTTCAGATGGTGAGGGATTTGGGATTGGCCGTGGAGCTGAGATTGGACTACAGAAGGGACAGTGGTAATCATTTCGTGGTGGCGGATGAGATTGAGAAGGCTGTGAGGTGTGTGATGGACGGTGATGGTGCGGTGAGGAAGAGGGTTGAGGAGATGAGTGAAGTGTGCAGGAAGGCTGTTGGAGATGGTGGATCTTCCTCTACTTCGTTTCGACATTTGATTGAGGTTATGTTGGCAAGCCTTGACAAAAAGGAGGAATGATGGGATTAGTCGCACATATGCCCACGGCACAATATAATTGCTTTTATTTTGGGGAACTACAAATATAAATAACTAGAATTTGTTCATTTGCACATTCGCGACTGATCTTAGTTGTTTGATTGTGGTCACGGGTAAGGTGAAATTCACAATAGCCTTTACAAGCCTGGAATAGATGAATAATTGTGGTTTGCCACCAGTTGTCTATCTTTTTCTAAGAAAAAACTCAAGTAAGAGCAACTGATTTTGTGTGCTCAATGACAATTCTAGTGCAATGTTTATTAACGCATGGTTTGCTTAAGAAACGGACTTAACTATAAGTGATTTTCGCACTTTGTTTTCCTCGCGCACTCCTTCATTTCTTTTTTCTAGCATATGGAATACATCGAGAGGTAGAAACACAATAAATGCCGAATGAGCAACGCAAGTGCGCAAATCACTACCCAGGCAAATACCTATATTGGAGGAACGTAGGAAAATGGAATTTTAAGGACAAAGAGAACATATTTCTTCTACAAAGTAATGTTGCTTTTATTCATCATCCAGATTACAAAGACAATTAAACGAATTTAACAAATTAAATGAAACAATAAAAAATTACAAATGAGGAATTAAATTTAATCCTTCATATATTTCCATCCGATCTCAAATAATTGGAGAACCTCACACGATCCATTGGATCTTTCTTCTTTTTCTTGAAATGCTTAGAGGCAGCTTTCAGCACCTTATTCCACACCTGAACACCAATTACACAACTTCATATCTTAGAAATCAAAAAACAGATCAACCAGAAATTTTCGGTTACCAGATTGATTAAATTTCCAATGGGTAAATCCTGAGAACACAGATTACAAAAAAAGGCAGTACCTTCGAGGCTATGGGGTTACAGTTAACGTTAACAGGAGTCGGAGAGAAATCAGAGGCCAAAACCATCTTGCTTTTCTTCCTCTTCATCAGCTTGTTCTTCAGAGCACTCCGATTCAGATTGAAACAAGTTGCGGTTGTGGGGATCTTCTTCTTCTTAATGCCGGAACCGGCTTCGACAAGGCTGTTCTGATTCTTCACTTCCAACCCCATCTCAAAATTGAGCTTACGCGGCGTCGCGAAATCCAAATCCAAATCCAGGTCCAAATCCACGGGAGCGTAAGCCCGGGGGACCAACGGGGACCATATCGAGCTCTGCGAGTAGTCGAAATCAAAGGCGGAGTTGTCCGGGAACTTGCAGAGCAGCTCGTTTGACATCACTGGCTGCAAATACTCCACCACTTTGCAAGCGCAGCTCAAACCCAAAAAACTCTCTCTCTCTTCTTCTTCTTCTTGCTGTCTGAGTGAAGTGAGATAATATGCTTCTTCTTCTACTTCCATTAACGAAGTGAAAAGCTAACAACTTTGGTGTTTTTTTTGGTCGCAAAAGCTAAGATCTTTTGTGTTGGGAAGTTTGGTTTTGGAGCAGAGTCAGACTAAGGAGAAGGAGGACAAGACGGGACAAGAAAGTTACCGTTACCGTGGGTTTTAGTGTTTGCTTTTAAAATGTCCAACGGCCGAAACAATGTGATGTCTGACCAAAAAACATTCTGATATGTCGGATCTAGGCCCAAACATCTGATATGTTAGATTTAGCCCTGCTTCTATTTCAAGCCCAAAACAAGTTTTTTTTTGTACTTGGGATTTTACATTTCAATTAGCTCATGGAAATCAAGATTACTGAGTAATTTTTCTGCGTACATAAAACATGGATCACGTAGTGTTAATATTTAACTCAAATTATAATTCTTGTTATAACACATTACATGGTACACAACGTGATTTGTATTTCTGGTACCGATTAAAATTTCTCTAACATTACAACCATGAACTTCCAAAATAAGAGAAGTAATTTCCACACTCTCATTTTTTCAACCTTGGGTTGAATAAATCAAAATAAATTAAAGGTATGAACAAAAGAGGGGTGTAAAAAGAGAAAAAGAGTACTACACCAAAATAAGTCTCCTCCTTGTCTTGTTGATTTCCCCTACACAAAAGTAGAAGAATACATATGTTGAGTGGTCGGAGAAGTTCAAGTATATAAAAAGAGGGTTTTTGCCACTTAATACTGTAGTCTAATGGTATTTCTCTTCACTTGTAAGTAACAGGTCTTAGGTTCGATTTTCATCAAATAAGAATTTGAACTACATTATTAATAGCCCATTGTAAGGCTTAGCCCAATCCCCCTCCCCTCCTCACCCCCATAATGTAGATAATATCGTTTATTCAATAAAAAATAAAAAAAAAGTAGTGCTTTTTAGTCAAAACGGTCCCTATGATTGACATAACTCCTCACTATTTAGTCTCCGACAATGAAAATCGATAGAAGTGGTTTCTAAATAATTTATGGTGGACAAACTCATAAATCACTTTTATCGATTTTTATTGTCCTAGACCAAATTGAAGAATTATGTCAATCTCAGAGACAATTTTTGCTAAAAAGCCTAAAAAGAGTCTACATAATGTCGTATCAACCGTGTCAAGTATGAGAACAAATAACGCGAGTGATTTTAACACATCTCTTTTAGCCTCTTCATGTGTATTCAAGACAAGTGCCACAATCGCTAGCAAAACAGATATAGACAAGCATGTAACTCATAGGTAATAAAAACTCCACTATTAATCATAATTAATTTTTTACTGTTGTCAAAATTTCCACTGTAGTAAACTAAGACAAGTTTAACTTGGTTATTACACGATTAGTACAACCACAAGAGTTAAACCTCAATGTATCTAACCTTAATCTTTCTTCCTTATTTGACCTAAGTTTGAAATACAATCAAACTACATTGGAAGAAAAGATGATGGCTCCCTCAAAGTTTAAGGAAGCACCCAACGGCCGATGACATCCAGTACTAGGCTTTCAGCTACTTCCTTAGGAGGGATGTCAGCCCAAAACTCGACTCGCTTCCACTCCGCAGCAATCCTGGCAAGCAAGTTAGCAGCAGAATTGTCATCCCTAGTGACCGAGCGGAAAGTCACACTCCTAAACTTCTGCAAGTCATGAATGCAACGAAAAACAAGTTCCCTGGTCTCGGAGTGAGGTATCTTGGTCTCACCTGTTATGATCTGAAACGAAAATGGATGATTACCTTCGATCTGTAGGTAATCAATGCCTTCTGTCATGGCAAACTCAATTGCCCGGGAGAAAGCAATCAAATGCGTTGCCAAACCGTCCCTGACCTTGCCTGAAGGTCCAGCAATGGCAGATTTGAATACAGCATTGTGATCTCTCACAATGCAAGCAAAAGATCCAGTCTGTGATTCCGGCTCGTGGTGAGCAGCAAAGCTGATCTTCCATGCATTATTGGGGGGCGGAGTCCATGAAATGTGCCGGACAGGCGCTATCCAATTTGCATTTAGCATATCTAGGAGAGGTCTTGCAGCCATATATGTTTTTGTCCTGAATGAGGCTACAGCTTAGCAACAAACACACAATGGCTACTAATTCGAACACTTAGACCCAAATTTATACTATGAGTTTACCTAACCACCTCGTCCAAAACAGGTCATCATGCCATTTCAGGTCATAGATTATAAGAAAGGTAAAAATCGTGCTATGGAAAGAGACCGTTGAATACAGTCAATTTCCTTCTAAATGCAAGAAATCTACCAATTCTAGATATGCAATTCTAGATATGCTATAGATGGTAAGAGACCGTTGCCAACGGCATCATAATTTTATAACATTTCGAGCAAAAACATAATTGACATTCTGAATAATGAACATGACTAGATTTGCTTTTTAAACTCGAGAACAGTTCAAGCCTCACTTACCATAGCTGGCAAGCGGTTGTTGGCAACGGTCATATAACTTATTGTGCAAGTTTAGATGCTGTGTTTAAATTTGAACTCTAAAACATAATTTGAACATACTGGGTAAGTAACTTCTTCCCAAAGTCCCCTAAGGAGGAAGAGTTAGGTTACGAGTAGCAAAATCTTGTTGCCGAATGGTAACAGAACGGCCAAATTATAACAGGTTGACATAGAATCTTCAATTGAAAAGTTATCAACAGGAATGAGAGCTCTGGACTTATAGTCAACCAAGCGTGATTGGTGAAGAGTATAATTTCTCTCTTCTGCAAAATCAAGTAAAGGAGTTTTATGCGGAACTTAAATTTTATGTCTCGATAATTCTTAGACCTTCTAGTTGTTCTTAGCTAGAACTGAAAGTCAGTACCTACTATGTGTCTGCAATGAAATATACAGAGAGTAAGACATGCCAAAAAATAAGATGGCATGTTATCCTTAACGACGAGTGAAAGTTTTATGCAGTTCTTTTGTTCCCAATTCCAGTATGGTGTGTGATTGTGGCCTTTCAGCCTCCGTGCCTTCGTGGTTACATTGGCAAACAAAAACTCCTAGGTATCAGGTTCAATGATGAGCACGAACCAAGAGTTTTAAGGCGTTCCATCAAATATATACGTTTCATAATATTGTTAAACTCACTGAACAGAAGACAAGTATACGAGAAAAGAGTTTTAAGGCGTTCCATTATGATGCAAAAGAAAAGATGCTAAACATCTTGGGATGGTAAGAGATCAGCTACAGAGACAAGATTAAAAGTTCGAAAACTACTTATCGAAGGACTCATAACTTCCGGAGAAATGCAGAATCTAATATAGAGAGTGAGAGAGAATAGAAGTGTGCGTCGCTTTTGAGTGGAAAGCAAGCAAAATACAGTTCAGAAAACTCTGCAATGTTCATATTTTCTCCACTGCCAAGCAAGAATATATTCAAAGGAAGCAACAAAAAATCTTAGACTACAAAGTAGTGAAGAGGAATCTTCTTTAATTAGCTTTACTTTATGTCCTGCCTATATATATCTCCCAAATGTTTTCTTGGAAGATGACTCAGTTAAGCAAAACATTTCAGACTGGTTTTTTTAGTGTTTTGGAGCTCACAATGTATTGCATGAGATTGAGCATCATACCAATTTTCTACATCTCCATTTCAATCACAACTTTCTCCATTCTATGTGGTAAGCAAGTCCTTCTCTTTGTGTCCAAAGTCATTAATTTAGCCCTCTTCATGAGCGAGAGAAACTTACTTACGTCTGGAATGTCTCAATGGCGGTGTCTCAAGCCTATCACGTGCCACAATGTGTTTTCACTTCTCACATTGAAGTGTGTTATTGACTTGTAGTACCGTCATTGTGGCAATATGTCACTATGACAATATTCCAAGCCTATCATTTAACTTTGCACATTGGAGTGCGTAATTGACGAGTTACCATTAGTGTAACGTACTAGTTGCATGCAAGTTCTTTCTTCCTACATACAACTTACATTGCTTGGACAACTTTTACAACTAATTCTATGGTTTGTTTTGGTGCAGATGCAAGAAGTTTTGCCCAATTCTTTAAACTACACAAAAGCAATTCAATCTATGAATTAGAGAAGAACAAGCTGAAAGCAATATATCACTTGGACTTACAATTTCCATTGCCTTCCCCAAATATTGAATTTACACCGTCCGATGCCAGCTCTCCCTCTCCCTCCTCATCACCACCGTTGGATTCACGAGCACCAGGAAATCTCCCTCTTCCAGATCCATACTCTGTACTCCCACCCATTCCTTCAAACCCACCTCTTACAAATCCTCCTTCATCTGGGCCCACTTCCTCACCCATCCCAAACCCACCACAAAATGGGCCTAGCCCATACCCACCAACCACAATCCCAATACCGCCCAAAAATTCTCCTATCCCACCCAAATCCATCCCAACCCAACCAATCTCTCTGCCCCCCATAGCTTCCCCTCCGCCGTCCGGGCCACCATCTCCTCCGCACAAAAAGCCACCGCAGTCTGCAGCGTGGTGCGTGGCCAACCCGGCGGTGCCGGACCCGATAGTCCAAGAAGCCCTAGACTATGCATGTGGGTCGGGGGCGGACTGCAAGTCAATCCAGCCCAGTGGGTCCTGCTACAAGCCCGACACATTGTTGTCGCATGCTTCGTACGCCTTCAACAGTTACTGGCAGAAGACCAAGGAGGCTGGAGGCACTTGTGATTTTGGAGGGACTGCCATGCTTGTCAAAGTTGATCCAAGTAAGTCCAAATTGTTCCTTCGACAAAAAAAAAAGTCCAAATTGCTGCCCAATCAAGATATAATTTTCAATACGAATTGTCCTTATATATATTTGGCATATTGTACTTGATATTTCGCAGGGCTTTGATCTAGACATTATTTTGAATTTATTATTAATAACGCATGGGGGAAGAGTTCGAAACTTTTACAACACTTTAGGGTAAAGAGAGTTTTGAATTCGAAACACATATCTAGAAATCTAAGATGCTATCTACTAGGATATTGCACCGCATGCTGATTCAAGAACACTAACACACAGCATGCTAATTAACAAATTAATCCTTGCATGATTGTGACACGGCAGGTTTTGATGGATGCAAATTCTTCTACAAGGGATGATTCATGAAGAAGATAAAGAAAACTCTATTGCACGGAATATATTCCCTTGAGATTTCCAGATTGTCCAGAAACTGCAAGCACTTGTATATTTCTTTCATTTAGCAGGATTAGCAAGAAGGATGAGTTTTTATTCTATCAATAAGTACCAACTCGTGTGGAGAATGATCTCATATAATTATATATTTGGTTGGAAGGGAGCGAACAGCTGCCCAATTACTTGCATTCGATGCCTTCATTCTTTGAAGGGTTTGTTAATTAATGAACATTATCAAGTGAAAGCAAATGAAATGATGTAATTAATAACTAATTTTAAAGAGAAATGTTATTTAGACTCTCTCAATTGGAACTTGCTTAAACATGTAATATTTTTCTTTTATTGAGCTGTAACATATACATAGAGTTAGTTAGGAGCATCTCGAGTAGTGCTTTTATATCCAGTCCTTACAACTATTTAGTCCTTAGGATGCCTTTAAGGGAAAGAATTTTTATTTTATTTTTTTATAAAAATAGGGATTAGGTGTGGAGTCCACACCATATCGAATTTTAACGATCCGAATTGTCTATTTTTGAAGTTACACCTCATAGATCATCCTTGCAAAATATTAGCCAAATCAGAAATATTTAAGACTTTTTTTTAACAAATTTTATCTTGATAATTAAATAAGTAAAAAATTTCAGATTGAATTGAATTAATGCAAATGACTTCAAAACTTTGAATTTTAACAAAAAAACCATCATAGAATTTTATGTACTGAGAAGTACAACAGAAGCTTCAATGTTTAGGTTGACAAAGATAAACCACCAGCACTTAGTGGCATTATACTGCAACTTGCACCAAAACTAGGCCAGCTGCTTACCTTTCTTGGACACCTTAATTAAATGGCTTGCAGTAGTGACCGACGGGTTGGACTTTCATCATTAAACGCCAATACACAGACTTGTTTGCAATAGGAAGACGACGGCAATACATGCTCATTATTATTTCCTCCATATTTGCACAATTCTTTGGCAAACATGACTTTGCACATTACAGAATAATACAAACCCCAACACATGGCCCCAAGTACAACCCTAGTGACTTTTCAATGGAG
Source organism: Pyrus x bretschneideri (assembly GCF_019419815.1). Lineage (NCBI taxonomy): Eukaryota > Viridiplantae > Streptophyta > Magnoliopsida > Rosales > Rosaceae > Pyrus > Pyrus x bretschneideri. Next base: position 8,127,426 of record NW_025999413.1, read on the forward strand.
GTTCGATGATCTTTTTTGTAGCTGCATGTGAAGCATTATTTTTAGGACAAGGACTGTATGCCCTCCCATTTCCGGTGCCCTCTCGTGCTCTCCTGTTTTGTGTGGTCACAGTTAAGCCACGTCAACATTTTATATTGTTTTTTTATAGAGATAATAAGACAAAAATGAATAGTAATATAAAATGTTGACGTAGTTTAACCGTAACCACACAAACAGGAGGACACGGGAAGGCACCGAAAGTGGGAGGGCAGACAATTCTTGTCCTTATTTTTAGTTTGTTAAAAAAATGCACCAATTTTTATCTTTTACATATCATTGTTAATTTTTTATCGTTGATCTTGTTTTATTCATTCAATCCGACAGCTAAAAATTAAGAAATTGTGTAAGAAGTAAAAATGAACGTACGGATAGCATTACCCTACATTGAAATGCAATTGTATGCAGCTAGGGTTATAGCAGCTGTGTAAATTAAAAGGAAGTTCCTACATCCGAATTCCGATAATATAATTTAAAGAAAATTAATGAAAATGACTTGTAAACTTTGAGTTTTAATGATAAGGATAAAATAAAGAATAAAGTGAATAATATCAAGATTGATTTTTAGTATAATAATGTAATTTTTCGTTAAAATAAATAATACCGAAAATTTTTTGTTAAAGTTCCCCGTAATTTAAATGAGAAGATGTATAATAAGGTGCAGCCGACACCCAAATGCAATTGCTACTGTCTCTTCATAAGATAAGAATGCCTAAGCCTAGTGGTGAGGGTGTGGGTGAGGGGTGGGGTAGAAATAGGTCCTAGGTTCGTAACCTGGTGGGGGTAGGGTGGAGGGAGGTTTAAAAATAAAAACCCCAAACTTTCTCTAAGAAAGAGGTGGAAAACAAAACCCAAAAAGAAAAAAAGGAAAACAAAACCCTCCAATAAAAAGAAAAAGAAAAAAAGGCATGTCCTTTAAGTTGAAAAAGTCTAGGGCCTCTTTTGTCCCCATTGTTTTTTTTATACAAGAAAATTTGTTAGTGAAAGCATCACATGTTTAGTTTTGGCAGCATGAACCCCAATCACGGGTTGAAAAGCACACTACATGTTAAAACTTTGCCTGTATCAAAATCCGGGTTATTGATCCTTACCTTTGTCCTTTAACATTATGATTGGATTAGCAATTTGCAAGTACTTAATTTTTTCTTTTTTTTTATACAATGTTGAATTTGTAGTCAGGAAGTATGATATTTAGAAATGCGTTTCTGTACAAAAACATAAGCAAATGATTTAGAATTGGTTCGTTTCGGGTAATCAATATGCACATCCTCTCAATTCATTGTATTTATCATTTCAAATTCATTCATCTAATATTTTACAATGGAGTTTTAACTAATTTAACCTAAGTTTATTAGTGCTTACAAATCTCTCCTCCACACATACCTATATTTGGCTAAAGATCATGACCACTGATTTCAAATTATAATACCCTACTTGGATATATCTTGAAATCTGAATCTAAGGTAAGGAAGTGACTCCAGGCGAATGTGATCTTCAACTTGGTTTTGGAAAGACCCTCAAGTCAATGAGTCATGACAATTTGGCAAATTAATTATACACAAATTAATAATTTTATATATGCACTTGGTACCACAAAAGAAAGGAGCAGGAGTATCTCTGTCTCTGTCTCTCTCTCTGTCTCTCTCATACACACTGTCAAGCACACACACTAAGCGCGTTAAACTCTCTATAAAGGCAATTGCTTGGTATTGGGTTTCAATATCTAGTTTTGTACCCAGCTCTCTTTGGGGTTGTGGAGTGTAGCATTGAACATGGAGATCAATTACGCTCTGGCATTGCTCTTAGTCCTCGTTCTCAACTTGGGTAGTTTGCTCACTTCTCTTGCTAACTCCTATTGCCCACCACCAACATACCCTCCAGTTCCTCACTTGCCACCCAAATACCCTCCCCATGTAACGCCACCCTCCCACCCTAAACCACCAAAGAAGCCACCACCATATGTCAAACCACCTCATGCAAAGCCTCCTCCCTATGTTCCCAAACCGCCCTCAAAGCCACCACATGCAAAGCCTCCTCCTCATGTACCAACCAAACCCCCTCATGTTAAACCACCCATTGTAAAACCACCTCCTTATCCGAAACCTCCGGTTGCCAAACCACCTCCTTATCCGAAACCTCCGGTTGCCAAACCACCTCCCCATCCCAAACCTCCTGTTGTCAAACCACCTCCCCATCCCAAACCTCCTGTTGTCAAACCACCTCCCTATCCCAAACCTCCTGTTGTCAAACCACCTCCCCATCCCAAACCTCCTGTTGTGAAACCACCTCCCTATCCCAAACCTCCTGTTGTCAAACCACCTCCCCATCCCAAACCTCCTGTTGTCAAACCACCTCCCTATCCCAAACCTCCTGTTGTCAAACCACCTCCCTATCCCAAACCTCCTGTTGTCAAACCACCTCCCCATCCCAAACCTCCTGTTGTCAAACCACCTCCCTATCCCAAACCTCCTGTTGTCAAGCCTCCAGTTGTCAAACCACCTCCCCATCCCAAACCACCAGTTGTACTGCCTCCACCATATACCCCGAAGCCCCCAGTTGTCATGCCTCCACCATATACCCCGAAGCCCCCAGTTGTCCTTCCTCCACCATATACCCCGAAGCCCCCAGTTGTCCTTCCTCCACCATATACCCCGAAGCCCCCAGTTGTCATGCCTCCACCATATACCCCGAAGCCCCCAGTTGTCCTTCCTCCACCATATACCCCGAAGCCCCCAGTTGTACTGCCTCCACCATCTACCCCGAAGCCCCCAGTTGTCCTTCCTCCACCATATACCCCGAAGCCCCCAGTTGTACTGCCTCCACCATCTACCCCGAAGCCCCCAGTTGTACTGCCTCCACCATATACCCCCAAGCCCCCAGTTGTACTGCCTCCACCTTCACCACCTGTTGTAGTGCCAAGCCCACCATCAACACCAACGCCAACCCCAGTTGTCCCAGTGAAGCCTCCTCCACCCACTGAAACACCATGCCCTCCTCCACCGCCAAAGGTAGTACCACCCCCAAAGTCGCCACCGAAGGACACGTGCCCCATCGACACCTTAAAGTTGGGAGCTTGTGTAGATGTGCTGGGTGGACTTATCCACATTGGAATTGGGAGCAGTGCCAAAGATGCATGTTGTCCGGTGCTTCAGGGACTGGTGGACTTGGACGCTGCTATTTGCCTTTGCACCACGATCAAGGCTAAGCTTCTCAATATCAACCTCATCATCCCCATTGCTCTTCAGGTGCTCATTGATTGTGGGAAGACACCTCCCTCTGGTTTCCAGTGTCCTGCATAGATGATCATCATGTCATATTCCTAAATCACAGTTAGTGGTTGTTAATCATGTCCTTCGTTCTGCAATATGTGGCGCCACCTAGCTAATAATATAGCATGTCAATGCTTGGAAGTAAAAACTGCTTCTTAAGGATGAATATCTGTAATTTGGTTTTGTTTTGTTTTGTTTATTTGAAGAGTGTATCAGGTCGATCGAAACACCGTGGTAATTAATTAAGTCATGTTAATTTGGTGAACTGTAGACGTTTCTATTTTGGAATGTTATAACTTGAGCTTAAAGAACTTGATTAATTCACTGTTAATCTGGTTTTCTCGCCGTAGTGTTTCGGTTAATATGATAAAAACTTGCATATAACATTATATTATTATATCAAAACACTATTAACATAGCAATATAGGTTCCTAGCTCTCCCTTGTCTGTCGCTACGTAAAGTGTGTTGTTTGTAGGTGCACGTGATTGTGTACTGCATTGAGTTACTTTTTGACTGCATTCGTATATAAAGATACAGTAGGAATAAGCTATCAACGTCAAGTGCCACATGCATGATCGATGCATGCATGCAACACATATGTCAATAACTTTCTTAGGTCCTGCTGAATCACACGCACCAAATCCAAAGGGGAATCGGAATAATATTCTTTTGCAAAATGTTTTAATTCAAATTTCACCATGTTTTTCGATGTTTCAATTATTTGATCAATTTATCCGAAAAAAACATGTTGCGATCATATGATCGAGATCGGCCACGATATCGACAATTTAGAGAGGGAAAAAGAATAAAAAAATTTTAAAAAAAACTAATAAAAAAGATTTGAAAATTTTAAGTTTCAATGATAAAAACAAAATAAAATGTAAAATGAATAATATCATGATTAATTTTTTAATGTAAAAATATGATTTTTCGTTAAAGTAAACAGTACTTAAAGCTTTTTGTTAAATTTTTCATAAAAAAAATGATATGACCTCACCTAACTTTTAATAGTGTTACTAAAACATTTCAAGTTCCAATACAATTACTTCTGATGAGCAATGTTTGTCTCATATGCTGCCATGCAATACCAAACTCTCTACCGAAAGGAACGAGGATCATCTTCGGATCTTCTTTATGAGGATTGCAAAAAATTTCATATTGTGTTTGTTCATCGTATAATATGTGATCGGTTTTTATCAGGTACTGTTTATATTTAATTTTAAATAAAAAAATGAAAATAACCTTTTAACTATACGATATACGATAATCTTATATAAGAACAAAAAGAATTTGGAAAGAATCCTCGTTCTACGAAAAGCACTTAATGTCACTCCTACAGTCTCAAATAATCTTTTTATATAGTGGAGTCAATGTGGGGTATTAGCTGTCGTTGAACCCCATAACATATAAATCCCCTCGTTGAAATTTTGTTTGACTCTTATATTAGTTAAGACATATATGTATGTATGTACGTACGTAGTTCAATATCTTAATAGATAAGGTGTTAAGTTTCTACATCTTGAGTTCGAAACACCTTTTACCTTTAAATTATTGTAATAGTTGCAAACTCTCTCACTCACCTTAATAATAATAATTTGTATTAAAAAAAAAAAAAAACACAATCCCTACTATATCTTCTCATGTTTTTATCAAAATTTCAAAATCATGCTCGAATATTATGGGTTGCATACGAACCAACACTTGGGCTACCCACGTCAAACAGGCCCATATTTATCCCCATCGTTTTGCACAAATTTTCACGAAAGCCCTTACTCCAGAGCAGACAACGTGAAACCTTTGGTTATTTCTTGAGGAAGAAGACGACGAACAACTGAAGAAGAAAGAGGGAAGTGAGCCGAATAGGCGGCAAAGACATAAAATTTCTTTGACTATCTGCACGAACGGAGCGTGAGCGATTCTGGGTAAGATCCGCATTCGCCAACAATCGTCTTTTCAATTAGTTTCTGAGAAATTTTCATACTCTTAAATGTCGACAACTTCATTGTAATTCGCTAGTTGGTACCTCTGATTATCGTGCATTTTAATGTTTGTTAATCCATTTATCTGTTCGGTGATATTATTGTTGTAATTTTTTTTATCTGGGTTCTGATGTTCTTAGTATTTCAAATATGTATGCTGCCCAATTGATGCTATTTAGTAATTTCGTATGTTACATTGAAGAAGAAGACCTTGCCCAAATTGTATTCATATTTTGATTTCTGGGTTTCCCTTGTTCTTCCTTTTTGAATTCGATTTTCGGGTGTTCTTGCTATAAATTTCGATATTTACTTCCCAGTTGTAATCAAAGATGTCTTGGAGATATTATAGCCGGACAACAATCTTTTCCCCTGAGGGCCGTCTCTACCAAGTTGGGTACGCAATGGAGGCCATTGGGAATGCGGGTACCGCAATCGGTATACTGTCGAAAGACGGGGTTGTCTTGGTTGGTGAGAAGAAAGTCACATCCAAACTCCTCCAATCCTCAACTTCCACTGAGAAAATGTACAAGATAGATAACCATGTCGCTTGTGCTGTGGCTGGCATAATGTCTGATGCCAACATTCTGATAAACACCGCTCGGGTCCAAGCTCAACGCTACGCCTCGGTCCGTTAGTGCGGAAACAAAATTTAGATTACCTCACCAAGATATAGACCCACTGTTGAACATAATAAAATACAAGAAATAAAGACATCGAGAAATTTACGAGGTTCGGCAAAAATCTGCCTACGTCTCTAGAGAGATATTGCTCTTCACTATGAGAATAATAATACAAGTTACACATGAGTTAAATCGACATAACCCAATCTCAAATCCCTTGTACATCCACTCACAAAGTTTTCCCAAAAGCCTCACTCTACCCCAAGAGTTCTTTCACTATAATACTTTTCACTCTAGCTCTCTTGATTTTCTCTCAACCCATGTTCAACCCTTCCTCCCATGGGAGAGCCGGATGCTCTCCCCCTTGGATGCTTCTATGATGCTTACCTTCCCACTTTCCAAGCATACTAAATGCACAAATATTGCATCTAGTTATGGGCATACGCTAGCAACCATGCCAACAACCAAGACCAAAAAGTCTTAAGTTCACATGACATAATCATCACCTAGCCTACCTAGCGTGCACCAAAGTCTATACCTAGCCTATAGAGTACAACTTTTTCTCCATTTGCCATTTGATGCATAGAAGAGAAAACATGCACAATTGCATGCAAGCAAACACAAAGTCACGGTTGCTGTCATTTCCTTGTAGCATTCACATGGTCTTCAATTGTTGTCAACACATGACTTAAAATTACTTACAAATGTATAAGCCAAATACAACAGTTTGCATATCAGGAACCGATGCCTGTGGAGCAGCTTGTTCAAACTCTTTGTGATACCAAGCAGGGGTACACGCAGTTTGGTGGTCTCCGGCCATTTGGTGTTTCGTTTTTGTTCGCTGGTTAGGACAAGAATTAAGGTTTCCAGCTTTACATGAGTGATCCGAGCGGAAACTATGCTGGCTGCAAAGCTGCTGTGATTGGGTCTAACAACCAAGCTGCGCAGTCAATGCTTAAGCAGGATTACAAGCATGATATGACTAGGGAAGAGGGAGTCGAGCTAGCGCTGAAGGTGCTCAGTAAAACCATGGACAGCACAAGTCTCACCCCAGAGAAGCTTGAATTGGCTGATGTATTTCTCTCACCTTCCGGAAAAGTGAAATATCAAGTTTGTCCGCCTGCATGTTTGAGTAAGTTGTTGGGGAAGGTTGGGGTTAACCAGCCAGCTCCCGAGGATTCGTAAGCTTTTTCTGCATTTTGTCCTGACCTTTATAATCTTGGGGAAAGTTTAAAGTTTGTGCTGTTTGACACACGATGTGATTTGTTTTTTAAGTTTGTTTTATCATATTACCACGTGTTTAAATTGCCTGCATTCTACTGATTTTTGCATCTTTCTTTGGGTCGATTGTTGCAATAGGCTTAGATGGTGTAGTTACAGCTGCTTAGCAGATTGATTCCGGTACTAGATGTGCGAACTTTTATTGGTTTTGAGTGGATTAGGGTTGAAAACAAACTAAGAGGATTCTAATATGAGAAAGTTATGGCAGAATGTGTTTACGGAATGTTGTCTAGTCAGATATGTCAGAGCTTGAGAAGAATGTTTAGTGTGCTTGTGCTACTGCTAACCTATGCTAGGGAAGGATTTGTAGCACAAATAAATGTCAGTTTGTTTGTTCGATCATAGGTATGATGATGATCGGAGCCCAAAACCAGCAGATGTCATGGAATCTGCAACCATAGTTATCTGCCATATTTGTGTTGATTAACGTTTAGAAAGCAAAAGCATTGCCGTAGATGTCTCATGTTGGTCATTAAGGAAAGAGGCAAACCATCTCGGTTTCGAAACTCTCTGATGATTTCCTTGAAGAAAGACTCACCCCATGCAGTTTTAGCTATCTATACTTCTTATTCCCACCAGCATCCAAGCATTTGAAGGCTGCTGAAATATATAGAGTTAGGCCTAGCCCAAGGTTTTCCTCACTTCAAGACTACAGCAGGATAAAACGTAGGCCCAAAATCCTTTAAAGTGACCAAGAAGATAAAGCCTATATTATTCGTATATCCCTCTTTAAGACGTACACCATCTCATGGAGAAAGACTTGTATATTACGGGTTTTTGTTCACCATGACCACCAATACAAGATAATGTGTAAGACTCTCCTCCCGGCGGCCTTGTACATGAACCCGTTTCATGTAATTCTTTCTCTGTTTCAAGGTCCAAAACCCATTTTCCATCTCAAATTTGGGGGAAAATTCCATATGTTTTACTGTCAGCTGGCTTCGTAAGCTTGTTATGAAAGGAATTTTTGTACTATGGCGGCCACTTCTTCATGTGTTTTTACTAAATCATGTGTGATAACATGGGTGGACAACACAATTGACAGAAAATAGAATATTAATAAATGAATACACGTATCATAATATGAGTGGATTAATAACATTACGTGACACCATTTCTTCTACTTTGAAAGACAAGCAATTTTGAGCTAAATTTTTCATTAGCTCCAAGTACTCCATGTCTTTTCTTAAAGTCTTTGTTCAAGTCTTCTTATGTTTTCTCTATCCTTTTGCCCTAATGCTGAACCCCTGTCTCATAATCATACTTATTTTAACCAAAACATTTATAGGTCTTCGTATATATAACTAGCCGTGGTAGCTAGATTCCACAAGCACCGAATTCCTGTACTTAATAAATATAGTGAGGTAGACCAAAGCAGCTTCCAAATCCTTCATCATATATAGATGTATTTTGGGCGAAGCGTGGATCGATTTGCATCGTAGCAAGGGTGTTTTACACACCCGACCCTCCCTTCTTTTTTTTTTTTTTTTTTTTTTTTTTTTGGTTCTCTGGTTCTCTTTGCAGGTGTTTGATGGCAACTTTTTGAATCTCGAGGGTTCGATTTGGTTCGGTGTTTCAAAATTAATCTTATGGTTCGTGTGTGATTTGAGATTTTGTGCAAGCATCATGGGTGCGGCGAGCTGCTCTCGTGTGTTGGAGATTAGGGTTTCCTTTTGTTGCTTTGTTTCTTATGCTAGGCATAATGTTGGTTGGGCCTCCCTAAATGTTTTGGGTTGTTGTTCACTTTTTGCTTTGGCCTTTTGTTGTTTGTACTTATTTTTTTAATTAATGAATGTTCTCTTTTCGACCAAAAAATAATAAATAAATAAATAAATATATATATATATATGTGTGTGTGTGTGTGTGTGTGTGTGTGTGTGTTTTGGGGCATTCCGCATGCTCTATAGACAACATTTTTGCAGCCTTTAAAACCCACGTACTGAACCTACTCACTCAATGCTCACTCCAGTCTCTCACTCACATTCCCAGTTCGTAAAGCCTTTTGGACCATTGCCAATTTGGCATGGGTCGTCTGCATTTTCTAAAACCCAGAATTAACCAACCAGAAGTATTTTAATTTACAAAAAGAGAGATTCAAATTTGAGTACGAGAGTACGAGAGAGCAGGGTACACTGCTCTGGCTCTTTCTTGTAAACACTTCCTTTCTTCTACATATATATATATATATATATATTTTATCTTGTATCATTTTCGCAGCATCTGTATTTACTATTATTGTCCTCACCTTTAAATGTTGACTGATTAAATTAGTAACTAGTGGAGCATCTTTCTAGCAGTGGCGTCACGAAGCTCCATCTCACCTCTGTCTCTGGATCTCTCTCTATATCTATATCCAGTGCCTTTTTTTTAATGCTCATAAACAATGCGTCATCCATACTACATATGTATGTACCAAAATATTAAGAATAGACCGTCGAGAGTTATTCTTTATTGCAAAGACTTACTGTTTCGCATGCGTATGTAAATTACTTTTATGTACGTGTCATGTTGTGATTTGCAAGTAAAAATAAATGAATCTTTGCGTGTAAGAAGTCGTCCTTCATTCCAAAGAACTCACAATCTGACATGCTTGTGCATAACGCAAACATGTTGCTTTTATGTAAGTATCAGACTACAATTTGTGATTTGCAAGTAAAGAGAAACTATCAGGCAGTTTCCGTTGCTATTACTTATACATTTTGTCATGTATGCCTTGGTGTAACGGAAATGTTGCTTCTTGTGACCGAAATGTTACAAGTTCGAGTCGTGGAAACAATCTCGTTGTAAAACTGCATACGTTCCCCTCTTTTTAAGTATTTGAGTATTAGAACATGCATGCATAGTTTGACCAGTATTAGAACATGCATGCTTTTGAATCTAAAGACATCCTATTAATTTATAACCCAATTGGGCAGCAGTGATGAGTTTATTACCTTATCTCTGGTTCTGTTAAGCTTTTGTCATCATTTGCCATTCAGTAAACCAAGTCTCCAGATGTGTGGAATTTGTGTAAGTAGGTGATTTAACTAGGGTTAGTCAGTCATTAACTAATTTCATCATCAAAAAAAAAAAAAAAAAAAGAGTCAGTAATTAACTAATATCTCTAGATATTATCTTAATGTATACTAGCATATGTGTGAGAATTTTTTTTTTTTTGTTTTGTTTTTTTTTTTTGTTTTTGAAATAGAAGGAGAGAGGAAAAGAGTGATAGAGAATGTGGTAGTGGGCAGTGTTTTTTTATTTTTTTAATTAGAGATATGTTAGGATTATATGTAGGTGAGGTTTTGATAAAAAAAAAAAAAAAAGCAAAATTTGGTTGTATGAAATTACATTTCTGCCCCATATTTCTTATTCATGTTCTGTTTTAATTAGAAAGTTAAACTGATAATTTCATAGGGTTTTGGTTGATAATAAGTGTTATTAATTAGTAGAGATTTTGATGGTGACCAATGGTTAGCGGTTAGGATATAACTATTGATTGGAATGTGGGAAAAATGTTGCTTCTTTTTTAGCATTATTTTTCATGATATCCATTTGGGTGATCTAATACAACGAAATGGATAGTATCTAAATTGCTGGATCTCCGTATACGTGATTGTTATGGAGGTGCGACGGTCAAATTGTTACATAGTATTAGCGTTGTTGATCCTCATAATGTATGTATGTGTAGTGTATCTTTTGATTAAGGTAAAATTTGAAGTACTTGAAATATAAGTCATATCGTTTTCCATTTTTCATATTAGAACATCACATTTTTACATGATTATCTTCACATCTACTCTTGACTCAAACTAATGTGGCTACTTCAAAGTTTGTCTGTAAATCGAACCTAAGACCTTATAGTGAAAATAAGTATAACTAAACTGTATTACTAAGTGAAAATAAATCGAGTCAAGAAGTTGGCCAAAAACAAAAAAAAAACGAAAAAATACAAGTCAAGAAGGTGACCCAAATAAATAGCGTTGGGGCCATACCATATAATTACGCCACCCAACGGTTATATTATATCATCTCACACTCCCACCATATATTACATGAACCCGCACCAATTTTAACCCTCGGCGGACTTTTTTTGTCACTCATGGCCAAACCACACTCTCACTCCTCACTCCCACTCTCGCTACTACTCCTCTCACTCCTCCTCACTCCTTCCGTCCAACAAACTCACAAAATCTCCACCGTCGATCTCCGCGCCCTGATCGCCATCAAAAACTCCTTCACCGACGTTCCCTCCCGCCGCGGCTCCCCCGCCGCGTTCTTCTCCACCTGGAACTTCTCCGCCCCCGACCCCTGCTCCACATTCACTGGCCTCACGTGCGCCTCCGGCCGCGTCACCACCCTCACCCTCGGCACCGGCCTTTCCGACTCTCCTGGTCTCGCTGGGTCGCTCCCGCCCTCCATCGCCGACCTCACCGAGTTGACTCAGCTCATTCTCTTCCCCGGAATCGTCACCGGTCCTATTCCCTTCCAGCTAGACCGGCTCGCCAGCCTCCGAGTCATCTCCCTCACCAACAACCGCCTCACCGGCCCGATTCCTCAGTCCCTCTCTCTCCTCCCCAACCTCCACACCCTCGACCTCAGCTACAACCGCCTCGCCGGACCAATTCCGCCGGGTCTGACCCGTGTACCCAAGCTCAAGGTCCTCATCCTCGCCTCCAATTCCCTCTCCGGCGAGGTCCCCTACGACGTGTCGTCCCAGCTCCTTCACCTGGACTTAAAACGCAACGGCCTCACCGGCCCGTTGCCGCCTTCTCTCCCTACGGACGCTCCGCTACGTGTCGCTCTCGGAAAACGACATGTCAGGCCCCATCGGCTCCGTCTTCGACTCGCTCGCCGATTTAGTCCACCTAGATCTCGGGTCCAACCGTTTCGGTGGGCCCCTCCCTCAAACTCTGTTCCGCACGAACCTCCAGTCCCTCCAGTTGCAACGGAACAATCTCTCCGGGTGGGTCCCCCCAGTACTGTCCCAGCCGCCATCGTACGGCGAGGGTTCGATCGTGGATTTGAGCCACAACGTCATAACGGGTGAGCTGTCGCCGATCCTGGCGGGTGTTGAGAGCTTGTATTTGAATAACAACCGTCTGATCGGGACGGTACCGAAGGAGTACGTTAAGAGCGTGTGCGTGGGGATCACCAAAACGTTGTACCTGCAACACAATTACATTTCCCGGTTCGCGGTGGAGCCCGGGTCGATGTTGCCCGATACGGTGTCGTTGTGCTTAAGTTACAACTGCATGGTGCCGCCGGTGGGGATGGAGGCGTGCCCGGCCAACGCAGGAACGGATCTGTCGCGGCCGGCGTCGCAGTGCTCAGTGTTTAACTACGGCTAATGTGGAGAACTAATGATTTAGCTACTATAATTAGGGAGGTTTGAGCAACTTATTAACATTATTAATTCGTTTTAGTCTAAATATATTTAAAGTAATGTTATTCATACTATGTTTTTATACTATATTTTTCTACTATCTTAGCTAGCATATAATGTAGGACAGCTATATCATTTGAAAAATTTGCATAACCTAAGGAAATAAAGGAGAAAGAATCCTCGTATACCACAATCATCATTTAATTAACTAGTTTTTCTTAATTATTAGTTTATTAAATAATGAACTAAATTTAAAAATCTGAATAATTCAAATGATGTGACTGTTCACATTAAATGTCACTTAAGGTAGTATGAAAATGTGGTACAAAGATATGGTATGAATAACATTACTCATATATTTACATATTTGTGTTTTCCACATTTGTTTTGTGATTTGTGTTCGTATTTGAAAATAGTAAAAGGAAAATATTATGTTCGTTTTACTTTCACTATATAATTATCGTGCATGAAATTTAAATTTAAAAATTAATTTGACGTGTCTTTTATTTTTACATTTGTCGCCAAGTGCCTCCCATGTGCGAACCCGGATCCTCTTTGGATCCCTATAAATCTGAGCTTAAGGATTCAACGATCCAAATCGTTGAAATTTGATCCAATGGTTACAAATAAGAGATTCTTCTAAAAGTTAGAATAATTGTAGTCGTTATATGAACTTTCAATGGTTCGAATCGTTGAATTCTTAAATTCAGACTATTGGGATCTGGAGAGGATCCGGGTTCCGGTGTGCACCCAAAAATTCCGACTGATTACTAGGGCTGATACATTAACTGTCACATTTTAACATGTTAATACTTATTTTTTCAATATTAAAAAATATTTTATGTATGAATTCTCACTCTTTATCGACGAAGACAAAACATGAAAGAAAATAATATGTGATATAATATATTTATAACCCATAACGGATTGATGACGTGATGTGACGTGACGTGGCAAACGTATTTTTTTTACCATTGACATGCCATGGATATATTTTCAAGATTATTGTGACAATACACCCAAGGAATCATGTATATATTTTCATGCATGCAAGGAAGGGGGGAAATATAAATACAAATATTAATGGGGCTAATAATAATATTCTTAAATGTTTGTCGTGAGAGGTGTGAGGCAGCCAAGCCATAATTGAAGTTTGTCACGTACCAAACGGATCTCGGCATGCCAAAGCAGCTCCTTTGTGATCCACATATCACATATCCATGCATGCACGTCACCTAGAGGCCAGAGGTCCAATGCAAAACCCAACATTAATTCACTGCTCCACGAGGTACGCCAACGATCTCGTTGTCGCGTGTTTGTGGCGGATTCAGAATTTTTTATTTTCTTCCCGTCTCGAGCAAAAATTAAGTCTACATACATTGCCTACGCAACTTTTGTTAGTTGTCATTGGCTACTTACCTTATACATTAGTTTGTTTAAGGTATTTAGTCAACAATCTATTACGCGTAGAGCGGAGTTGGAGAAAGCACCTGACCAAGATGAGCCGCATAGCAACCAAATACAGTATGGCCCATTCCCTTCTGAGAGTTCTGATCGCCCAGCTAGTCGTGTTGCACTACCCCGTCAATGGTGTTTTTGCATTAATAAATACAAGTTTATAAGAAATGCTAATGTTAGTCGCGTGACTCATTTTCTTTATATCGATGGCTGAATCTAAGTGTTGTGGTAGCCTTTTTATCTCCAAGTTAGTGAATCCACTCAATTGGTATAAGGGAGTAGGAATATCACCTTTTATTCTTATCCCCTTCCCTTCTTTCCTCTCACACTTTGCTTTGTGTCTTTTTGTCCCCATAAAAAGTTCAGTATAAAATGCTTACGTGGCTCAATCGTAATTGTTCAAGTACGAGGGGAGATAATGGAAGAGATTAAGAGGGAAGATAATCCTTCTCTTGGTATAAGGGCGACAAGAAAGATAGGTCCTTATCGATTAGTTTGCTTTCGGTGGTGGTGTTGATGGCTAGGCCATGAGATATATCTCTAAAGGGTATCCCAAATCAATAAGGCTTTCGGCTTTGAGAGGGTCGGGAGAGAAACATATATCGTACGCAATCTTATTTTTACTTTACAAATAGACTGTTTTTACGACTTAAACTCATAATCTTTTGATCAAATAATATTTTTATTGCGCCATGGCTCGACCACCTCGCCAGACCATGAGATATATATCTGCTGGGGAAAAACCAGCTTTTAACGAAGTTAGCGTTGAAGCCAAGGAAAATGATGTCCTTCTCTCTGTCATGTCACGAAAATTATAAAACAACCATGGCAAGTGAAAGCCTCAATCAACATCAGCAGACGAAAGCAAAGCCAAGTGAATGTACGATGACGTGCAGAAAATGTTGGATCCATTTTACCCAAATAATGTATTTTAAAAATAAAATTTAGCAAGTAGCTGTTTTAAAATTTTCATGGAAAAGGCCATGAAAGCAGTGAAAATCACGGTACAACAACCAAACTATGACTTACACATAATAGGCTCACTCCTATTGTAACATCCTTATCCAAAATTGTAATGTCATGTGAAATTTTTCTCCGTACGTCATTACAGTATTGAATTGAGACACTACGTGACAACGAAGCTATTTCATGTATGTTCTCTCCAAGAACATGGTTACTTGACACGTTAGTCTTAGAGATACCAATTGACACTATTAATGTCACCCATGTTGTCATCGGTATAAATCTCCTTGTGTATTTCACACCACTCTTTAGCCAAAATAGTCCCTGAGGATCTGAGAGTAGCATAATTCCTCACTTTGGTCCTTAAGATTTAAAATCGAAATAAATTGTCCCTAAGTTTGTCTATAGTCAATCATTTTGATCATTAAGTGAAAAATGTTCGTTAAATACGAACCAAAATGAAAAAACCACCCTCAAAATTTATCAAATTATTTGGCCCATTATTTATTAAATTAAGAGTATTTTTGTCATTCTGATACTTATCTAACAGAGATTTCACAAAATGAACAAAACGATTAACGATGGACAAACTCAAGGATTACTTCTATCGATTTCAAATTTCAGGAACCAAAGTAAGGCGTTATGCTAGTCTCAGAAACTATTTTGGCTAAATTGCCTTGACATAATCATGACCTACTTACATGGAGAGATATATACAGCGGTGATAAAGACAGAATCTCTCCTCAAGAAAACATTGAAGAAGTAAATACAATAAGCAAGAGAAACTCGAAAGCTATTGGTGACGAAATCATGGGGAAAAAAATGCACTTTCAAATTGCACTGGAAACGAAATCATGAAAATAATTGCCGGACAATCACAGCCGAAGAAAATTTGTAGTAAAGTTTGGGCCAGTCTAGCAACTGGTACAACAAAGAACCACCATACGTTACAAGAATGTATAAGATATCTACCACCTCTGCCAGTAATTTAAAGAGACTGAGAAGCTCTTATGTGTTTTCAATAACTGAGTTCTGTCAATGTCTGTATATCCTTGCAACAGGCTCTGATCTGTTGCATTTGGAAGCAGGTTTCCTTGAGTAATTTTAAGCAAGTTGAGTTGGAACACACGGTCGATGTAGCACTTACGCCAGAGCAAGGAAGGGCAGCAACTTATTGCACTGAAGCGTTCACATTTTATTTCATGTATCGTATTTCTTGTATATCTTGACTAGACGTCATCTTTCTCGCATGCGATAATCTTCATAATCTCAAATCAGTTTACTTCAGCACCATAGATTTTCATTTTTCTCCTAGCTCAGTTGGACAATTCATCCCTGTTGCGAATCTAAATAGGTTAGAGAGAAGGAAAACATTAGTAACTATCACCGTGAAATTTTTGACAAACCGACCTTGAAACCAAGCACATGGCATGGGAAGCACCAACTGCAACAGACAGCACATTGTGGGCTCCCAGTCCATCATCCTCCATTAAAAACTTGACTTCAACAGGAGATGGTTGGATCTCCGGCAGCCCAGGTACTCCTAGCTGAGAGTCTTTGGTGTATCCCCACATAAACAACTTTCCTTTATCTGTTACGAAACAAAAGATGGGCACTCAGCAGGAATGTATGAAAGTTTCACGCTTACTTTTTTGAACCAAAAGCCAAAACATTTATGACTCATGATAAATGCTCTGGTGGAATGTAAAATTAGAGGATGCAAGGAATTTACACATTTGAGCGCCACAATAAAGTATTTCTAAGACCTAATTGATTACAGTACCAATAAGGCACGAGTCATTACCTGTTATAGCTGCTGAAGATGAACCCCCGCAAGCAATATAGATAACACGCTCATCAGTTAAAGCCTCAACAACTGTAGGTGTTTTCTGACTCTGTAAAGAAGAGTTGCCCAACTGACCATGACCACCATGGCCCCAAGAAAGTACTTTACCTTCATCTGAAAATTAAACACCAAGAAAGAAGGACCATTAATAAGACTTAACCTTTCCAGAACTAAAGACAATAATAGTTGCTGCTGCAGTCAATTTACCAGTTAACGCAAGAGAATGATATCCACCACTTTCTATCTGAATAATACGAATGCCTGCAAGACTAGGAACTGGTTTTGGTGTCCAACCACCAACCTTATCGCCCCTTCCAAGCTCATAGTTAGAGTTTGCTGAGGAAATAACAAGAAAACACAATAAATTCATTAAAGTGGAGCATTTAAAGTCAGTCATAAGTCTCAAAGATGGCAATAATATCAAGAGCCAATTAGCTAATCCCCTTAATTTAACAGTAACAGCAACGCTTCCCTCACAGATGTTCCAATGGCCTCAGGATTGCTAAAATAAACTAAATCTAGCCTTTTATTATCTCCTTATGGCTATCTCCATTTGTCAAATTTACAGGTTGAAATGAATTTCCATTAACTCATTCAGTAATGAATCAAATATTTTGGAGAACCTTTGAAAACAATAACACCATTTCCTACAATAATTATACAAAACTTACTCAGCATTGGCAGTATGTGGTGAAGTTACAGTAAATAAATTTAATTCACTTATATAAGAAAGAAGCAAACACTTTCCGCATAAGAG